>NW_017729022.1:127966010-127968470 GCF_001723915.1 Gavialis gangeticus | reverse complement strand
GTATCAGCATCCCTGTGCTGAAAAAATGGTGGTGGGGCACTTTGAAATAAAGCACGTTCGATGAGCTTTGTTCAACGTGCTCCATTGCCATTTTTCAGCACGGGGATGCACAGGAATGCTGATGCACGTGACATGCGGATGCTTTTAATTAGTGCGGGTCACTAACTAAAGCACATGGTGCTGCATCCCGTAGCACGTGCAAAAATGCCCACCTGTTTAATAAACTGTTCCTGAATTTTGCTGGTGATCAGAGTTAGCTTGGCTGGTTTATAGCTGCCCTGGTCCTCCTTCTCAACTTTTTAAAAGACTGTTGCTACATTTGCCTTTTTCCAGACTCAGGAACCTTTCCTGTCTTCCATGAATTCTCAAAGAGAATTGTCAATGGCTTAGAGATGACTTTGGCTAGTTTCTTTAAATACTCAGTGGTGAAATATACCAGACACTTCTGATGAGCAAAATTAGATTTTTTTTTACCTGTTCTGCCCCTTTTCTTGTCTGCAATTCTACTATCTTGAAGACATTAATTTTGTTAAGTACCTGGTCACAATTAACCTCTCATAAAGATTGAAGCAAAAGGCACACAAATACGTTGGATCTCTGCATCATTCATTATTTGCTTTCCTTTTCTGCTGGTTAAAGACCTTTGCTTTGCTTGGCCTTACTCTTCCTTTTAATGTGTTTTGCCTCATTATTTCCAGCTCAGGGTAATGAAAGGTGGATGGTTTCTGTAGTAAGAGGGAAATGAGGGACTGAGACATGTTTTGCAGGGAAATGCTCCAACCCAGGATTTCCATGAGTAATTGTTGACTAGCTGACTCATATCTGAGGCTCCAATTTGAGACCTTTTGAAAGTGACCCAATTTCAAATGTAGGTACTTATTGCTTCCTGGAAAACAGGCCTCTTTATCCTATTTAAAATGCACCCCAACTACCCAAGATGTCATTTTGGGAAGTCTCAGCCTGCCTAGGAATGAGTCAGCTCAGGAGTAAGTTCAGGCTCAGGCCTGCATTTGCTAGGGTGACCATATGGGTAAATGTGAAATCTGGGACAATGTTGGGACACTGCCCCCTCTCCCCTGATGCTCCTCCCCTGCTGCAGGCAGAGGTGGGGACAGGCCACCACTGGTATTACTGTTCAGGCAGCTAAGGAGTCAATGACTTTGTCAGCAGAGTCCTCTAATCACCAGGCCACAGGTCAAACATTACCAAGTCTCTGTTCCTGCCCTCCCTGATATTGGCCCATCTTGATCAGGAGATATGCAGGTCCAGGACATGTGGCTGAATAAGGTGGATGCTACTCTAGAATGATAGTGGCCTCCGTTCTAGCTTGTTATTTTGCTCCCAATGGACAAAAGCTTCCCTACGGTCCTCCATCCATTTTATTCAATGACTTTTAAATGCAAGCTGCTCAGCTCCAAGAGGAGGGCTCATTAATGCCTGCCTGCAGCAGGAAATCCAAGAGATTTAAGTTCATGCCTTTTGTAGCTCAGAAGGATCTAGAATATGGGTCTCACACTTCATAGATGACTGCCCCAATCATTAGGATCTCTGGATGAAACACAGAAGGACATGCCTCCTTGCTGAGCCATTATTTCAGACACACATTCAGGAACATGAATACAGAGCCAGGCATAGGCAACTGGTAGGGGGTGCACGGGGGTACACTTGCCAGCCCTGATAGGGCAGGTGCCCCTGCGACAGCCGACACTGATGCTGTCGGTAGGGCTGGTGCCCCTCCTGACAGGGCTGCCACCATCGGCTGCTTCTGCAGGTACCCCCCTAGATTCAGAAGGCACCAGTCACTCATGGAGCCAGGTACCTGCCCATCCAAAGCACAGCTGACTTTGCACATCTGGATACTTTCTGGACTACACTATGTGTGGAATGGGATCACAAACTGTGTATAAGTGCCAAAAGTGGCAGTTACATGGTTGGGTATTTGAAGTGAAATAAGACTGTACCTCTGCTTTATGGTAAATGCCAGGTTGCCCCCTCTTCCCTTCCCATCACTGAGGGGTGAGCCATCTTACGCTTACCACAGTTAGAACATGCACATGGCATTTACCGTAGAGTACCTGACATGCTATGAGCCATGCCCTGGCATCCTTTGTGATCACTTCTTTGTATAGCTTAGCCTTTGGCGAGTCCAGGAAGCTCAGTGAAGACACAGAAGAAAGAAATAGAAGACAGGAGGTTCGTGTTCACAAGCTGCCACGTGAGACACAAAGCAAGCAGGAGTCCAAGAATTACAGCAAGCTTCTTTGCCCCACAGGGAGAGTGTCAGGAAAGGAGCTATGGATGAGCACATCTCTGAGCTCTTCTTTCTGCAGAAAAAGCTAACTAGTCTCCTCTCCTTTCCACACCTGCATGGAAAGCTCCTTGTCCTAGTTCTGGCATGAAATAGGCTGCCATTTCTGAAGTGCTCTGAAGTGCTTTGGGTTAGGGTTCAAGGCAGAAGAG
>NW_017729022.1:127964381-127965999 GCF_001723915.1 Gavialis gangeticus | reverse complement strand
TCCCTTCCGACCCTAGAAACTATGAAACTATAAAACTATTTTTCTGGTTTCCTTCTGCCAGGACCTCATTTTCCTCTTTTCTACCCACTCACCTTCTTAAGGTCTCAGCACTTCTGTCTTCCTGGGTCTTCTTCCCTAGCTGTACATACCTCATTGGCCTATTTAAGGTCCCAGGCTGCTTTTGTCCCTGGGTGAATCTCCTCTCCTGTCCTGAAAGGCCTTAGGGGTAGGACAACCTCACACATGCAGCTACAAAACATTACAGGAACTATGACTAAAATACATTTACCTGAAGAGTTGTCCTACCATGTGGAGGAACCTGTTCCCACAGTGCAGAGTCACTTTCGAGAGTCCCAGGCTGCTCCTGTTCCCAGCTAAAACTCCTCTTCTGTCCCCAATCTCCTTGAACTCCTATAAGCATCTGGTTCTTCTCTTCTACAATTCCAGTGCATGCACTTTACTTCTCTTCATCTTCACTTATCAAGGATACCAGTTCCCAGTCTCCCCTGTCTGCAACTTCCTCTGGATAAGAGAGAGAAATGAATGGACAGAAATGTGAGTGGTTGTGTTTCATAAAGGAGAGAAGAAGGTACACAGATATCCCCCCATCCCTCACTTCACATAATCTGTACCTGAGACAGACTCCCCTATCCTTGTGTCCCCAGCTCTATCCCTCCCATTCCAACCTGACTCAAAAAGTTACCAGTTTGCTTTCTTTTCTAAAGCACTCATCAGAGGCCCCAAAAGGAGGTCTGGTTTTTGCAAGTCTCCCTCCATTCACATCTTCACTCACTCTGCAGCCCATGACACTCGGAAGCAGCTGATGCAGACTGGTGCACAGGCAGAGTGGTGGAGTTGAGTTTGGGAGAGACACCAATTTGTAAATAACTGGATTAGAGAGCAGATGCAAGCTCATGGCCTCACTGCAGGAGTTCCCAAGCCCCAGCCAAATCAGGGAACACAGAATATTAGAAAGCCTAACCCCTCTACTAGGAAACAGAGATATCCTGGAGTAAGTGTTCATGGCTGCCAGTTTTAAATGCTGAATAAGGAGGAGCCTTGGTTGAAAGTAAGGTATCTGAAGATAAATAAAGGCAAATATTTAATTTAATTTTCTGTTTGGATTGGATCCAAACAAATTTTCTTCAGTTAAAAAGAAACTAGAAGCTTTACAAATATGCCAAGGACCAAATGCTTGTAACATTCAGTTTATGATCCAATCAAAAACAAATATATATTTATTGGAATGTATATTCATTTAGTATATTTTACATTAAGTATAAAAACACAACAAATTAGGAAAATGATAATCAAGTCATTAGAAGTAAATTTACAGCTCGTATTCAGATTCATAGAACAAAAATTTTGTGGACAAGGTGATATAAGGAAGGGCACTGGAGGTCTGGAAGTTTGTCTACCACCTCTCCCAACTATACAGGTTGTCCAAAAAATGAGTTCACAGAAAGTCCTTGCCTTAAGGACAGTAAAAAGCAACATGACCAAGTAAGAGCTATAAAGTATGGGACTGCAATGAGCATTGCAGGAGTGCAATGAAAAGGGCTGCAGAGATGTGGCTCTGGGACACCTTACAGTACTGTTTTCAAAGGCAAGCCAGGGC
>NW_017729022.1:127951057-127959381 GCF_001723915.1 Gavialis gangeticus | reverse complement strand
TTGCCTTAAGGACAGTAAAAAGCAACATGACCAAGTAAGAGCTATAAAGTATGGGACTGCAATGAGCATTGCAGGAGTGCAATGAAAAGGGCTGCAGAGATGTGGCTCTGGGACACCTTACAGTACTGTTTTCAAAGGCAAGCCAGGGCTCTCTGTTCTTTGTGCAAAGGCAGGTGTTAGGTTGTGGAGTCGGGTTGGCCAGCCACTCTTGAAGAGCTTGGGTCAAGACCCCTTGCTACTTAACCCATTCCCTACTGGGTTCCCAGTGGGCAGTTTGGTTCCTCATTGCAGCAGTACTGCTTGCCACATGGAGGGTGGAGAGGAAAAGGAGGTGGGACTTCCTCCATGTAGCAGCATGCCCTGGAACCTCAGAGCCTGGCTGAGGATGCTACATTTCTTACCCCATTCTCTGCTGGATTTGGTGCCAGTGGTTTGCTCCCTTATGGGAGTAGCGGTGCACTGTTGGAGGGGAGGCAGGAAGAGAAGATGGGATTTTCCCCAGGAGCAGCATGTGCCCTGCCTTTTGGGAATCTGGTTTAGGTATCCCCACAGCTGTCTTTACCTACCCCCCTCTCTGGGGGCTCCCTCTTATTAGTTCCAGCCTCATCCTGCAGACAGGACTCTTAGCCTAGCCCCTATACAGAGAGAAGTGCACAATGGAAATGACTGCACCTGGCCTGCAGATATCAGACCCTTCTGCAGGTCTCTGGAAAGCCCTGTTCTCTATGGGGAAGCCTTCAGATTGGCTGTTTCTCTCTACCTTCTAGAAGGCAACCAGTCAGAGCTGCTGCATGAACTAATGAGCTCATGGTGCCAGGGCAGGCTGGGGCTTGCTACCTGGGTTCAGACTCATGTCCTTCCTGCTACCTCTGCAGCCTTTCTTGCCTGGCTCTCAGCCTAACACAACCTTTTTCCACGAGAGGAGAAACTAATGGTGCTGCATGACAGTGCTCCCAAGTGGGTTGCCTTGGCCTCCTCTTTTTTGCCCAGCAGCTCCTTCTTTTTCCCATCCCTCCTTGAGCAAAGATTGCCATGTGGCTGGCCTCAATGGACCTTCCTTTCAGGGGCTTATACCCCTGGGCAGACTGAAACTGGAGTCCCAGGTTTTTATCTATTTATTTTTTTTTAGAGGAAAATTTTTCATGTCCCAAGTCAAATCAGCCAAATCAGTTCCAAATCCATTTGAATCATTCAAGAACCATATATGGCTCTGCTACTGACAAGTATTCTCCACCCTTTCCCGGGGCTTCAGATACTTCCAAATCCTTTGGCGGGCATCCTACATGCAGGTCCAAGCCTGGAGGCTTGGGGTTTGGACGCCCCTGAGTTTCACATGCCTTCAGCCATATGGCTGCAGGAGCAAGCTAGGGAGGAATCTCCCATTTCCATAAAGTTGGCATGTAGCTGAGATCCTCTCACTGAAAGCTGACCAGTGGGAAGCTAACTATGAGGGTCTTGTAGGGAGCCCTGTCTGCCAGCAGACAAGAGTGCAACCCTCATCTACACAGTGCCATTTTAATTGTATTACCTTGGTCGTGGGATTTCCCTTGCCTACCACAAGGATAGGTTAGTGCAGCCCATCTGAATACCAGATACTTCACTTGGCCTGTCCCTTCTATGCACGTGGAGTAGGATCACATGCTGTGTAACTGCTGATAACAGCAGCTACACACAGTTTGTGATGAGCCATTTGAGTGTAATCACTGAAATAGGATTCTGGCCCTACACCCTGGTAAATACCAGGCTGTCCCCCTCAGTGTCACTCAGGAGTGAGCCATCTCATGCCTCCCTTGAGGTCAGAGCAAGAACATGGGCAGTTGCTAAAGTCTAGTCAGTAGCTGATTTGGTGTGGATCCTTACTTTTTTGTGCCTTCTGAGACTGGTAGGAATTGCCAGAGAGAGAGGGGCTGAGGGGAGGACTTGGAAAGGGAATGGTAAGTGTTTAAAGAGAAAGGGCATCAATAGATCAGAGAGTCTGATTTTTTTTATGACATCTCAAATTTGGAAGGGTGAAGAGCATAGGGAAATTTGAGCTTCTTGGGTCTGGCTGACTCAACTTCACTTTGTGATCCATGATATCACCCAGGACCTTTCCTGTAAGGCTGCTGCCCAGCTGGAATTCCCCATTTTGAAACTGTGAATTCCAGGGATTCTCAACCCCCAGCCCATGGGCCAGATCCATCCCACATAGGCATGTCATCTGGACAGCAGGGGTCACCACAGGCCTGAAAATTTGGCAAAAGGAAAGAATTGGCACCGATTGCTGCTGTCCTGCTGTCAAATGTCCAGATGTGCGGGGAGCCCTACAGGCCAGATAGCATGCTGAATTGGCACACAGAGGTGACCTGGGGCCTGAGCTTGGTACATGGGCTGGCTGGAGGCAGCACAGGACCCCGATCTAGTTGAATGGGCCCCAGGGAGGTAGCACTGGGTCACAATCCAGGTGCACAGGGCCATGATATGGCACTATGGGGCTGATAAAGATGATGCAGGGCCTGACCTGCTGGCACAGGCCCTGATCTGGGGGCATGGGACAAAGGGAGGAGGCATGGAGCTGGATCCTGGTGTGTGGGGTCTAATCTGGGCTGCAAGCCAGGCCTCTATCATTCATCTGGCTTGCAGCCCGTAAAGGTTGAGCACCACAACCTTTGGGGCTCAACCTAACTGGTGTAGTCAATTTCCATTTCTGACCTTTGCATGTGTCCTTGTGGAGTTCCACACTGTTTATTTCACACCATCTGTCTGATTTGTTGAGATTCATTTAGAATCTCTTCTAATCCTTCACAGTTCTGGAAGCTGGTTCCAACCTGGGGCTGTCTGGGCACATCTACACTTGCAATGAATGTGAATGAATATACTGTGGCTCAATTTGAGCTAGAGTAATCTAATTCTGATGGCACCATCTACACATGTATTTAAGCGCAGTGATTTACTGTGCTACCAGGTACCATTTATATCTGATGAGACTATCTGACAGCTCAGTAAATTAGTCTACTGTTCCCTAATTGCCATGCACATCTAGACGGAGACAATTTACTGTGCAGCAAAGTAGTCTGCTGCACATTAAAGTGTCTCATGTAGCTACGCCCTCTGTGACCTTAAGAGCTGCTGTCTGAGAGACTTTTTTCATTCTCTTGCACATTCTCCTGATGGTGATTCTATACTGTGAAAGCTTGTCTAGCTCAATGTTGTGTGGAAGAGTCTCAAAAGCCATGATCTGTTCTTGCAAAAAAACCTTTTTGGCTGTTTTTATTAACTTATCTTCTGGCTTTTTATAAAATGACTTTTTAGAATTTGTTCCACAAGGTTGGTGGGGAGTGAAGTCAGGCTGGCTGGTACTTAATTCCTTAGGTCCTCCCCTTTCCCCTTTTTTAGAAGACAAGTAACAGGTTTGTCCTTCTCCAGGACTCTCTCTTCCTCCATGAGTTCTTGAAGATGATGACTGATTTTTCTGCAATTACTTTGGCAGGTCCTTTAATTATCTAATAATGAATTTCATGAAATATTTCTGATTTGGAGCAAATCTATCTTATCTCAATATAGTTTAAAGTGCTTTCCACTATTTTTGACACTATCTCTTAGTTTAAGGAAATGCTGAAAAGTATCTAGCAACAATTAATCATTTTTGTGTCATGGCAAGAATCATGATTGTGTAGATCATGCACCAGCTCCCATTTCACCTTTACATACAGTGGCCTTAGAGCATGCTGTGAGCTTCATTTTCTGAAACTTCTGCCAGAACTGGCTGAAGCAACTATGAAAAGCTAATGTATTACTCCCCAGCTTTCCTTCCTCTCATGTCCCCATGTCCATGGATACACATGTGCCTGCATGCCCGTGTGTGCACACACACACACACACTCACCAAAACACATATGTCTGGACACTTGGACACTTGTGTACAGCCCCATGGAGCTTCTTGTGCTGTCTTGAGCCTGCAGTTCTTGACAATGTTCAGGTGAATTCCTGGGCAGCCAGTGGGTGGCTGATTCTTGATTAGCTTTATCTATAAGATGGAGACACCTGTACTACTGGTGCAGGACAAGACAGTGGCTACCAATGGGAATTTGAACAACAGTGGTGACTGGAACACAGGTGTTGAGGGGAATGGAAAGCAACTACTACAGGGTATATGCTGCTCAAGAAAAAAGAAATGCAGATAAGGTAGTTATTTAGTGCTGAACATAAATGAGAAGGGAGAACATGAATTAAAGAGTATGTTTTGGGTTGAAACCACTGACTTGAGGGATGGAAATTAGGGCTGTATGAAATTTCGCCAGCAGTTTTGTTTTGATGCTGTTTTGACTAATTTTGAGCTCGAAACAGGAAAATCAAAATAAAACTAAAGGCTTTGAAAAAGCATCAAAACAAAATGAGGACAGTCAAAATGTTTTGAAAGTTTCAAAACATTTCGAGTTTCGAAGCCAGGCTTCTGCAGCTAAAGAGAAACTAAGGAGAGGGAAGGGGGAAAGGACTGCTCTGATATTGGCTGTGTAGCTGGCCAGTGACTGTGGTCCTTCCCTGACGTCCCTTCCAATTCAATCTGGGGGAGGGACAGAAAAACAGCATAAAAAGCAGCATTGTTTGAACTGAGCTTTCTCTGTGCCTTCACACTTACAAGTGACACAAGTTTTGCTCTAAACAGTTTGAGGTGTAGTTTCCCAGAAACCCCTGCACCTATGTCCTTGAAACATGGCAGACTTCAAGGCGTCAGCAGGAGCTACCATCCCTGCTATTTTCACCCCACTGCACCTTAACACACACGTGACATGAGTTTTGCTTGTTAGCACCTTGAGGTGCAGTTTCCCAGAAACCCCTGTGTGTATCTTCTTGAAACACGGCAAGCCTTGTGGTCTCATCAAGGGCTACTCTCCCTGCTGTTTTCATTTGAATCAGGGAATAAATTCCAAAGTTATAGGCATTTTCATGATTTCCCCTAATAGCCTGTGGGTGAAAAGTCAAAATGTGTCAAAACAGCAAAACAGTTTCGACAAAACAAAACAGAACAGTGTTTCAAAATGAAATGAAACATCAAAATGAAATGCTGTCCCTTCAAAATGGAAGTCAAAATGAAACAGTGTTGTTTCACACAGCCCTAATGGAAATGCCCTGAAGGAGGCTGCTGGAAATATGCAGAGAAAGCCGTTTAGCTGGAGTGATAGCTGAATATCAGAGAAAGAAATATTTTAGAAGCCATAAAGAGTTGAGAGAAAGTGGGTGTGTCTATTATTAATAAGCTTTAGGCTTACTGCAGTTGTAGCATGAACTGAACTAATGTAGCTGATGTTAATATAGAGTGTAATAGCAGTGAAATGTAACCATGTTAGTTGTGTTCTGTAAGGATCTTGAAAACTCCATTTTTGTACTCTTTTGCTTGACACCCTTTTTGAATGAGTGGATGTGAAAGGATGAATGGTGAGAGAATGGCATAGAGATGGGAGAAGAAGATTTAACTGTTTATGTAAGCAGCAAGGTGCCAAATGTAAGTTACCAATCAGTAAATTTAATTAATGGATGGCTGAAGAATCCCTTTGAGGCCTAAGACACAACAGGAAATAACAAAGAGAAGAGAGGCACACATCCTACTAGATGGGCAGCAAGAACACTCCAAGGCTGAAATACCAACTTTGACGACCAAACTGACCTTGGGCTGAGATAAGCTGTAGACAAATGAAGATCAACCATAAAAACAGAAGCTGGGTATGGAAAAACCCCAAAGTGCTGAAACAAAGGATGCCAATCCCTATAAAAGAAGACTTCAGAAATGCCAACTTGGGTGAGTCTATCAGTTGCTGTTTCATTGGAGCACAGACGCATCTGTTCATCCCACTCCAAGCTGTTGTCTCCAAGCTGTGATCTCTAAGATCTCTGTCTCTCAATAAGGCCTGGGCTGGCCTCCCAGTGCCATTATTGAACAACTGTTGCTGGTAACTCTAATGTTTGAATAGAATGATAATATTGTGTTTGTGTCTGTGCATATGATACATGATATGCATGATGATTTGTGCATGTCTATAAGACTGGTGTGTCCAAACCTCTATGTCTAATTCATGTAATCAATAAACGCGGCATTTTGCCTTATTCCTCTTTATAAGGTCTTGCTCGTGATTTGGCAATTGAAATTTAAAGTAACACAGTGAACATTCCCCAGGAGCATGTCTACATGTGCACCCTGTTGGGAGGGAGAGCAGGGAGGGTGAGGATCCCCTACTGCTGTATAGCCATGGGGCTCCCAGGTTCTTCATAACTAGATACAGCCGAGTACTGAATTCTCCTTATGTCACATTTCCTGGTCCTGTGCAATGAGGTCAGAATCCTAGCCCCCAACTGGAGTCACTGGCCTACTGACCCAGCTCAGTCTTGTCTATTCCTCAGCCACCTTTATCTTCTTGTGTTCCTGCCCTGCTGTTTCCTTTAGTGCTGGGTGTTTCCTTCTTGCCCTGAACCTTTGTTCCTTTCACTGCCCAGGTGTGTTTCTTGGGCTTTATGTCAGGAACTAACATGGATGGATATAGGATTTTGATACAGGGGTTGCACATATCACATAACACATCTCATAAACAAAAAGCAATGCTAGAAACTTTACTAATATGGTTGGGGGCTAGAACTATATTATTCAGTTGGAAATCAAAGCAAATCTAGACCTGTAGCCATTGTAATTGAATGTACCTCACTTACTCAGATGCATAAAATAAAACCTAGCCTTCTTGAGCAGCTGGAGGACCGCTTAACAAGTTTTGGTGAGCTGTTGAGGGCTGCAAGGATAGCTGTGACCCTTAACAGGTATCCCATCCCCTGGTCACCATCTAGGACCAGGAAGCCCTTCCCCAACCCCTGACCTTTGCCAACAAACGTCCCTCCCCTTGCCCTAGATGTATACCTTTCGGGGGAGGGGTTACCATCTTCAAACTGAAAAAATCTAATTTGTATACTAAAAAACACACATCTACAATAAAATATTTTCTTTCAAAAATACTTTTTCCTGATTTGTGTGTGTTTTGTTGTGTATATAGAGGTGATTGCATAATAGCTCAAAATAAAGTCTTAGTTTTGTACATGCGTATGGATGGGTGTGGGGGCATGTGGAAGGGTGTGGGTGGGTGGGTAAAGGGTTTTTTTGGGTTGCTGTGAGGGTGTGTGTATATGTGGGGTATGGATGGGTGGGTATGGGGTTTGTGTGGGCCGTGAGTGTAGATTTGGGGTGTGGGGGAGTGCATCTTGCAGTTCCTGGCTGCAGTGTGGGGCTTGCAGAACTCTGTCTCTGTGCCTGTATGTGTGGCTCCCAGCTAGAGTGTGAGGAACCTTGTGAGCCAGCCCAGCCTGATGGCATGGGACTCCTCATGGGTTCTGGCACTAGCGCACCATCGGGCTGGCCTGGCTGGACTGGACTGGCTCTGTGCATTACAGCCTGGAACTGTGCACCACCGGGCTGGTCCAGCTGGCTCCGTACCATGCTGCATATGTCCTGGTGTTGCAGCCGGTAACCACATGGTACCTGGAGGGGCCAGGCTGGGCTGGGTCGACTCAGTGCCATACTGCTGGCAACTGTGTGGTGCTGGGAGGTGCCAGGCCAACTCCATGCTGTGCTGCAAAGTTCTCTGCTGAAACCCTGGGACTTCTGCTGCATTCTGCAGTCCTGGCATTGCAGCCAGGGACAGTGCACTGCTGGGAGGTGCACTGCTGGGTGGTGCCAGGGCAGTGCCATTCTGCACCGCAACGTGCATGTCCTAGCATTACAGCTGGGAACCACACAGTACAACAAAGAGCCAACCGGCTTGTCTGGGCATCTTCTGGCAGAGCGCTGTTCCCGGCTGCAACATAGGAGTGCAAAATGCAGCAGGAGCCAGCCCAGCCCTTGTGATTTCCAGCTGGCTCCTGCTGCTGCTGGCCCTGGCACTGGGGCTCTGTGCCTGCTGCTGCTGCCTTTCTCCTGCTGCTTCCCTTCCTTCTCTGCCTGCTACCATCGTTCCCCCATGCCTGCTGCTGTGCCCCTGCCTGTCCGCCTGCTGCTCCCTGCCCCACCTGCCTGCTTACCTGCTGCTGTGGTAGCATGCAGTTCCCAGCTGCATGGCTAGGACTGCACGGCACCACAGGAGTCAGCTGGAAACTGTGTGGTGTTGGCTGGGCTGGGTTGGCTCCTGCTGCGCCGGCGATCGTGTCCATTCTTGGCCTGCTCTTATGTAAGTTGCCACCCTCAGGTGGAGGGAGGCAGGAACAGCCCCACAGTCACCATAACAGAAACCTCTGATAGGCAGATGCTTCCAGCTTGGGGTTGGGCTGGGGTTGGGGTGGGGCCGGGTGGGCCTTGCTGATGTTGATGTTGG
>NW_017729022.1:127942440-127945682 GCF_001723915.1 Gavialis gangeticus | reverse complement strand
CAGATCCAGCCCGTGGGCTGTATTTTGCCCACCCCTGCTCTTGTGTGTCTTGAAAATGACTCCAATACTTTACTGGCAGACATTTCCACACCTGAGTTGTTATGACCACATCTCAGTTAAGATATTTAGCTTGAGCTAAAAACAACCTGCATGGCTGTGAAATAGAAGAGACACATTACCAGGGATAGCTAACAGACTCCCTATTATGTGTATCCCTATTATGTGTATTTTTAAAAAATATGACTAGGAGTCCTCAGGGAATGATAGACCTATCAACCTACCAGCAATCTCCTGAAGGATTCTGGAACCAAATTATTAAACAATCAATTATTAGTAAATTGATTAAAGAATTGTCAGTATGAGTTTTCCAAGATCAGATGTTTTTCTCTGATATGATAACTAGATTCTTGGATAAGGAGAAAGCATCTATATGAAATACACTGACTTCCTGCATCAAATCCCACATAATATTTTTATAAGCAAGCTAAGGAAATAAGGAATAGAAGTAGTGAAATCACCATCCAATTAGTGTATGGTTAAAAATTCACTCTCACAGAGGTGTTACTCATGGTTCAGTTTTCAGACTTGGAGAGCTTCTGGGTGGGATCCCACTGTGCTTGTCCTGGGTCCATTTCTATTCAAATTCTTAATGAATCAAGTGATGGGACAGAGGGTGTGCTCATAAGATTTATGAATCAGGCCAAGCCAGGAGGGGGTAGCAAGAACCTTGAGGCACACGGCTGGAAGTCAATTTCATCTTGACAAATTGGAGACATGTTCTGAAATATCAGGAAGACACTCCATAAGAGCAAGTGCAAAATGCTATAGCTTAGAGTCAGGAACAAATGCATAAGTCCAACAAGGGAAATAACTCAGGGGCAGCAGTGCTGCAGAAAAGACCTTAAGGAATATAGTAGGTCCCAAACTGAACAAGAGCTGACAGTGGGATGCTGGTGTTGTACGAAAGATGTGGGAGGTCTATGTTACACTCTTGTCAGCCCTGGTGAGGCCTCAGGTGGAATAATGTCCAGGTTTGTGTATTGCACTTTAAGAAAGAGAGTAGAATTACAGAAAATCAAAACCGGAGTAGCAAGCATGAGGAGAAGGCTAGAAAACAGGAAGGGGCTGAGTTTATTTAGTCCAGAAAAGAGATTTTAGGGGGGAAAGGATAAGAGTCTTCCTGTACATATGAGGTTGTTACAGAGGACAGTGTTCAGTTGTCCCCAAGGCTGGTACAAGTAGAACAGGGGGATATCAGCTTTAATGATCAGGAAGATGGATTAAGCTAGGCATTAGGAAAAACTTTCTGACTGATAGGGTGGGGAATCACTGGAGCTAGTTCAATAGTTATTGAGACTGTGGAATCTCCTTCACTGGAGATTCAAAGGCAGGTTTGACAAAGGGTTTCTGGGATGGTTGGCAAAGCAGGGGCAGAAATTTTCAATGGCTTTGTGGAGATAAAACTGTCAATGTTTGATATAAACATTGTCAAACCAAATAGTGAGGTGTAGCAACTAGGGGAAAGAAAATGCAAACCTGTGTAACACCCATACACTTCAGGTTGTGTGTGGTAAAGTGTGTGCTTTTAGTTGTTGTATATTGTGTTTTTGGGGGGACTGAAAGCGAACCACCTCACCTTCCCCTGATTTTATCCAGAACATTGTCTTACGATTCCTTAAAAGAACCTGTAAAACCAGTTTAGTGATTCTGGAGCAAATCCCAGAGCACTGATCACCTTTGAATTGACTGGTCTACATTAGCATTGTTCAAAAGATGCTGTTTCTTGATTGGGACTCTGTAATGATGTCAAAAATGTTATTTAAGGTTCAGGGCACCTGGGCTGGGGTCTCTTTTCTCCTGGGGCTGCTGAGAGCTGCACCTCTGAATTGGGAGCCAGAAAACCTGCTCCTCATAGGTGTGAGGGTTCCTCCCCACTTTACTGGAGGCATGCAAAAGCTATGTGATGAGGAAAACCTCAGGTATAGGGAGAGAAAGTCTGTCTCAGGGCTTTAGACCCCTATTCTCTCCCTCTTCTTTCCCCTTTTGTTTTATGAGTCTTGAGTGAGATGATACTGTTGGGGGGGAGGGGGGCAGGGGTAGTATGAGGTGCCAGATCCCTCCAGCAAATTAGCCAGGATTGGAGGGTGGCAGTTTTGCTGGCATGCTCTAGGCCAGGGCTAATATTAGTCTGGCATGTTTTAGCTGCTGCTGCAAGCCCTTTTGGTTCTGGCCTAGATATGTGGCTGAATCCCAGCTGCATGTCTTCCTGGAAGTTTTGGCCATGGAGGCCTTGAATGGGATGGTACCACGAGTGTACTAATCCCTAGTGCAGACTGAGCAGGAACAGGGTCTTGGCAGTTATTGGCCCCCTGTTTTGGGGATTGTACTGTCTCAGCATTGTGATATAGCTGAGACTGGGTGTCCAGGCTGTAACCATAAGCCTGGGTCCTTTTTGCTGTTTCATACCTAGTGCATTTCACCCCAGCTGTATGTGGCTGAACCCCAACCATAAGTTTGTCTGGCAGATTTGGGCCAGGGTGAAGCCCTGGCACTTGTTGTTGTTTATCCAGGCCTCAGTGAAGTATAGCCATGGCTGGAAACTTAGCAATCACATGAGTCTGCGTGTGTTCGGCAGCCACTTTGACATAGCAGTGCCCTTCCCTATTTTAGTGCACCACTACGGCAAAGTAGAGGCAAAAACTAACTGTGTGCCGCACACACGGCACAGTATGGTTACTCTGCTGTGCTTTACTACTTCCAAAAGTATACTAAAACATGGCACCATAACAATGTTGCTGTAGGGTGACTTGTAGATGCACCCTATGGGCGTGTCCACACATGCAAGCACGTGCATTTGCAGCAGTTCATACAGAAGCAGTGCAATTTTGAGCCAGGGCTTTTTGCCTCAATGCACGTGCTTGGACATGCACTTTGTTGTGGAGCAAATTGTGCCACTTGGGGCAAAATAACCCTGCCTGGCTCCTCCTGGATCTTCAGCCAGGGGGAGCTAGAGCCCGTGGCCAGCATCTGTTCTGTCCCCAGCAGTAGAAAAAGCTGCCCTTGCAAGTAGCTCAGTGCTACTAGCTCTCAGGAGCTTCTGGGGCCCAGCCAATTGGTACCCTTGTGCCAGCCGGACTGCTGAAGCAGCCCTGAGAGTTCCCTGCACCCTCTACTCACTGCAGCAGTCTGGCAGTGGGAGCTGCTGCCTGGCTGTGACCTGCTGTGCACCTGCCAGACCCGGA
>NW_017729022.1:127937164-127937440 GCF_001723915.1 Gavialis gangeticus | reverse complement strand
CTGCCCCACCTGGCCCTATCCCCCACCAGCTGCTGCATCCCACCCCCAGCTTCATCCCCCATTCCCCCAGACCCCCCAATGGCTGCCCCACCCAGCCTCACCCCCCAAATTGCACCCGCAGGCCCCCAAGGCTACCCCTACAACCCCAGGCACCATCACTTAACTCCCCCTCCGAAAAGAACAAAAAAAAAAAGGAAAAATAAGCCCTGCTTACTTTAGGAGCAGGGGTAGCAGGGCTCCAGGGTCTCCTGGCAGAGCCCCGGTGGGCAACACAGG
>NW_017729022.1:127933769-127937153 GCF_001723915.1 Gavialis gangeticus | reverse complement strand
TCCAGGGTTCTAATTTTCTCCCTGTGCTGCAAGTTTGCAGCACAGGAAACCCACATCAAAGGGGTTTGAGGTGGGGCAAGAGGCATGTGTGCGCTCATGTGGATGCGCCCTATGTGTCTTTGATCTGTTTGCTTATTGAATCATGAAGTCCTGGGCAGAGTGTCCAGGGGACACAGACACCCCAGGTAGTCAGTCTGGGGTGGGATGAGGGAAGAGGAGTCAGGTGCCAAGCTGCATCATGCTGGATGTGACCAAAAGGCTGCAAAGTGGACAGAGATGGACAAGAGTCTGCAGATGGGCTGGTGTTGGAACAATTTCTAGGACTCTTGATTGCTATTTGCAAGAATGAGGAAGAGATAGATTCAGAGTCAGGCTGGGACTGGAGGGAGGGGGAGAGGGGAGTGGGGAGTATCTCTCACCACACTGAGATGACAGAGTTTGGGAAGAAGGGTACTTCATTCTGATGGCTTGTGGCCTTCTCTGTCCTGGCTTACTTTCCAAGACACGGGGGCTTCCCTTAGAAAAAGATACCAGGTCCCATAAGGGGTGAGGCAAAGAAGGAGCCTTGCATGAACAAGTGAGAGAATACTGGAGAAAAGAATTTTGCACAGTTTCCCACTACCAACCTTAGTGGTCAAAAAGTCCAGGACAAGGCTACAATTGGCTGCTGGAAAGCATAGCAGAGCTCTCTGCCCAGCTCCTCTCCTTCCTGCAGAGGAGAGAGCACCACACTAACTGTTTTGGTGTTCATCCCTTGAAACAGGCTTTATATGTCAGAGCCTTAGAGATGTCCGCAAACCCGGTTCTGTAACAGAAGCATCATCCTGGATGGGCAGCACTGGTGGGTGAATGCAGCCCACAGAGCTCCAGTGATCACAAACTTCCCTCCAGTAACCCAGAGCTCTCATCCCCACATCTTCTTACCCAGAAGGCTGAGAGAGAGAAAACAGGACTTGAGGGGACAGAGTCAAGTCACCTATTGCATGTTACATGATCTCTGTCATACTCTAGTGGAATGGATACTAGGATGAGTGGCTGGAAGCCTAGAGGTTGAGGGCTCAAGGCCAAAGCAGAAGTGCTTATAGTGTGGCTATGTCAGAGTCCAATGAATCTGCACATTCTGCTAAATACCTTGTCACAAGGACATAGGAAAGGAAAGGAACCTCTGTCATAAACTCATTTTGCTCCACCTGGAAATCATGAGCATGTTTGCTCCTGCCATTGCAGGATCTCAGTGCTTTAACAGTGAGAACCCATCCTTGTCCTCTGGCCCAGTCCTAAATCATTTTACTTCAGTGAGTGGAACTGGGACAGTGCTCAGTAATTTAGATGAAGCCCCATTGTTGCCTGGTACAATTTCACCAGCACTTCCTTGTCCTGGCAGGAAATGCTGGGCCTGATATATGGTAAGATCATATTTTCCCTTGACATGGCTACATCATTTTGACTGCCCAGAGTGATTGTATACTGAACCAGTACACCCAGGCCATTCTCCTCCTCCTGACAAACTCTCAGCTTATAGCACACACCCCAATTTCATAATCTTGTATTTTTTACTGTTTAATTTCACATTTTTAATTCATACCTCCAAGGTATCCAGTTCTGTCTGTATGATTTCCTGGTCCTACTGTGTACTGACAGTGCCTTCCGACTTCACATCATCATCAGATTTGACCTATGCGGTCCTGCTTTTTGTGCCAAAATCATTAATAAAATATCAAATAATATACACCTAAAACAAATCTTTAAATCATGTTAGTAATCTCCTTCCATCCTGGTGGTTCCTGTTTCAATGCTGTATGTTGCTGTTTTACTTCTAGTTAATTTCTTATGTATCTTACAGTTCCTCTACGATTTTCATCATCTCCTGCTCTACTAAAAACTTTTCAGGTGGCACCATGTCAAGTGGTTTAGTGAAGTCAGAGGGATGAGATGTATTTCAGTTCCAATCTCTAGAAAATCAGTATTCTTTCTAAAGACAGCTCTCAGGTCCATCCAGTACAATCTACCTTTAGCAAACGCAGGTTGCCCTTCACCCCATTTTCCATTTACCTCCATTGCTTTAATAATTTTGTACTTTAAGATCTGTTCTAATGTCTTACAAACTTTGAGGTCAGAGGAATGGCTGGTGGTTCCTTGATAGCTGTTTTTCCTGTACTTATTGCATTCATTCTTTATCTTGCATTATTCAGTCACATCATAAACCTCCTGACTCCATAAATGTATTAAAAATACTCATTACCAGAGCTGGGATCTCACATGATGGGTCTTTCACTATTCTCCAGTGACACTCCCTAGACACTAGTAAGACCTTTGAGGGTGTTAAAACAACTGTCTGATGTCATCGCGCAACCTATGGCAAAGTTATTTGAAGACTTGTGGAACTTGGGAGAGGTCCCATAAGATTGGAAGAAGGCCAATGTGGTGCCTATCTTTAAGAAAGGGAGAAAGGAGGACCTGGGAAATTGCAGGCTAATCAGCTTGACCTCAATCCCTGATAAAATCCTGGAGAAAATTATCAAAGAATGCACTACAGACAGGGTAACAGAAGACAGTATTCTGAAGGATAGCCAACATGGCTTTGTTACGGGCTGGACCATGCCAGACCAAACTCATTTCCTTCTATGAACAGGTTACTTGCCACCTGGATGGGGAAAATTAGGTTGATGTCATATACCTGGATTTCAAAAAGGCCTTTGACCTGGTCTCCCATGAAGTCCTCATGAAAAAATTGGGAAAATGCAACCTTGACTACTTTGCAGTCTGGTGGCTAGGTAACTGGCTCTGTTGTAGGACCCAGAGAGTATTGATTGACGGAACTGAGTCATCATAGTGGAAAGTGACCAGTGGTGTCCCTCAGGGGTTCAGTACTTGGACCAGTGTTTTTCAGTATGCTCATCAATTATTTGGATTTGGGCATTAAAAGCAAACTAGCAAAGTTCACTGATGACACCAGACTATGGTCACACTTGAAGACAGGCTGGCAGTACAGGCTGACCTGGACAGGCTCGCAAGGTGGATGGACCTCAACCAGATGTTGTTTAATATGGAGAAATGTAAAGTGCTCCATCTGGGGAGAAATAATCCACAACACACACACAGGCTCAGCAGTGCTCTGCTTGCTAGCACCACATCTGAATGAGACCTGGGTGTCGTGATGGACAACAAAATGAACATGAGCCACCAATGTGATGTTGTAGCTGTCAGAGTTAATCAAGCACTGGCATGAATCTACTGAGACATCTTGAGCAAGGCTAAGGATGTTATGCTCCCTCTCTACAAGGCCTTGGTGAGACTGCAGCTGGAGTTCTCTGTCCAGTTCTGGGCACCACACTTCAGAAAGGATGTGGAGAAGCTCGAGTGAGTCCAAAGAAGGGCCACGCA
>NW_017729022.1:127922865-127928769 GCF_001723915.1 Gavialis gangeticus | reverse complement strand
GTGAGACTGCAGCTGGAGTTCTCTGTCCAGTTCTGGGCACCACACTTCAGAAAGGATGTGGAGAAGCTCGAGTGAGTCCAAAGAAGGGCCACGCAATGATTAGAGGCCTAGAGATCAGGTCATATGAGGAGAGGCTGAAAGACTTGGGACTGTTCAGCTTGGAGAAGAGAAGACTCAGAGGGGACTTGGTGGCAGTCTGTAAGTATATCAAGCATCTGTTCACCAAGGCTTCCAAGGGGAGGACAAGAAATAATGGGCACAAGCTGATTGAGGATTGCTTCAGGCTAGACATAAGAAAACACTTCTCTACAAGTCGAGTCCCGAGGGTTTGGAACAGGCTCCCCACAGAGGTGGTACAGTCACCAAACCTGGTGATCTTCAAAAAGCGTCTTGATGCCCACCTTGCTGGGGTCATCTGATCCCAGCAGTCTTTCCTGCCCAAGTGCAGGGGGGCTTGACCCAATGATCTGTAAGGTCCTTTCCAGTCCCTAACAACTATTAAACTATTTATTTCACCTCACATATGATTATTTTCATTTCCAGACCATTATTCCCATGAGTCATCCTGCTTTTGTACTTGTGGACACCAGGGTCACAGTCATCACATCATAGTCACTATTGAACACTGAGGTGAACTATTTATTTGTTTTTTGGCCCATACCTTGACCAACCTTAAGTCTTGTCTTGACCTCACTACATTGTAACCCAGCTTCTTTCTTCTCTCATTCTTTCGTTAGCTTAAGAACCTTTGATTCTTCATGTAAATGCCTTTCTCATGGTCAAGCTCAGCTTGACTTTTGAAACTTCTCACTTTCTCTCAAAAATTCTTGGCCTCTAAGATGTGGTTTTTTTCTGATAATCAGCCCTTTTCCCAGATGAACGGCCCTCTACAATATTCCTAAAATCCTACTTCAGGATATTCCTACACTTTGCCACAGGGACTTTGAGCAAACTGATCCTTCTGTATCTGTGGTCTCTCTTATTCTTCTTTTGCAGTCTAACACCCCAGAGTGAGCACTGGCACCTGAGGTGAAGTTTCTGTTTAGCTTTTGGCTTGCACCTTAATGAACTTTAGTCTCTGCACCGATATCAGCCCAGTGCAGCTTTACTTCTTCTTTCCCTTGCTCCTTCCTTTCACACATTCCCCAGGCACACTTACATGGGACCCCCAGCCTTCTTCAGTCTCTTGGAGTACCCCTTGAAGTCAATCCAGGAATATCTTCTAGAGAGAATAAGCCCCTGTCTCCGTGGAATATAAGACCTGGCTTTTTGGTACCTGACTTCTCTAGTTATCTTTGATGCCCCTGAGAGAGCTACTGTCTGGTTTAGCTCCGTAGGGACTTTACCTATTCAAGGAGAGAAGGCACCCCAAGTCACATGCAGTAGAGCATGAAGCTGTCCTTAAATAAAAACAACTTTTAATCATCAGGAACATTACAGCAAGCAGAGTCCTTGGGCCCTGAAACCCAAGCAGTCTCTATCAAGAAAAACTGTTCTTTTTCAGACTTCTCAGGCTCCTCTCCTACTGCCTGAATCCCTCTTCCCCTTTAGACTCTGGGAGTCTCTGTTTTTGAAGCTACTCTCTTTGCAGTGCTCCTCTCTGAAGTGCTTTCCTGACATCAAAAATAGCAGGAAGTCTGTTCAGGTGCTGGGCTGGAGTTTGCTTGATGTATCAACATAGGCAAATTAGCTCCTTCTTGCTTGAATGCCACTAATACTGTATTTATGCAGATCTCCAAAGCACATTTAACCTCTTCTCTTCTCACCACCCTTACAAGTTACTCAGGAAAATGAGGTATGACATGTTATTTCACATGAACACATTTAAGTCTGAAATATTACAACAAGACCATAGCCTGTCACACCTCCTTATTCATATGGTGGAAGAACTTTTGTTGTTGGATAATATCCCTTGCCAGGTCAAATGCACCTTGATTTTTGACATCTCTCCCTTCCTTCCTTGACTTTCTCTGTAGAGCAGTCCTTTTCCCCCTACTCCTGGGCCAGATGAGTAGTGCAAGGCTGGTCTGTGGGTGGGATGGGCCTTGTGGGGCTGGTCTGGTGCAGGGGCCATATTCAGCATGCTCCCTGAGCAAGTCCTGTACACTGCATGCAGTGCATGCTGTTCCTGACCCTGCACTACACCCCACATTCAGTATGTAGGTCCAGTCTGAGACCCATAGGCAGTACTGTGGGCCAGATGTAGGACTCCTTCGAGCTAATCTGGCCCACAAGTCATATCTTTGATACCCTTGCTATATTTCCCCCTCACTTGGATTACAGATTCAGATTCCTGAGAGTTTTAGCACCTTGGACTTGGTGAAATTCCAGGTCTCTTCCATATTCAGGTCTGTGGCTCTTCACTCTGGCTGACTCTGCTAACCAGCTGCCTTAGTTTTGCAATGTTTGTCCTCTGGAAATCAGGATCCTTAGCTGCAGAACCCACTTTTGTTTTCATTCTATTTAAAGTGGATCAGACTATGTTCAATCCATGTAATTTTATTTGATCAGCTCCTTCCTTTGCCCTCATAATTTGTCCAAGTTGTGCTTAGAAAAGTCACCTCTTCTTAGTTCAGTGTTTGCTTGTTAAATAAATTTGTCTACTATAATACCCAGAAATAACTGGACACTATCTTGATTAGTAGCAATGTACTGGTAGTTCTTACTGTTCTGGTAACATACTAGAGATTTCTACTCATATCCACATCAGGCCCCGAGAGTCTACAGAAGACTTTCAACCCTGTCCATGTAGAACATTTTTTTCATCTATCTGCAAAGTTATTTTGATCCTACCATTGCATTGATACTAACCTAGCATTAACATCCTTTGGGTAGGGAGCTTGTTCAGGAAGACAATTAGTTTTATAGATCTCAGAAGTGGGGAGGCTGACAGTCCTAGAGGAGGCAAAAAACATTATAATGAAAGGGCAAAGGAGAGTCATATTGGTACTGGGCCCTGGTGTACCACAGGAGAAGGCAACGGACAGGCAATAGCAACCCCAAGCCTAGTCCTCCTGTGAAACATAAGCCAATACCTCTCACTAGGCACATCTACACAAGATGTTTACTGTGGAGTAGATTAATTAGCTCCACAGTAAACATCTTGTTTCTGCACATGTGGCTCTATTAGGCTTCAGGAAACTAATTCCCCTCAGGAGTAAACAGGAACAGCCAGGATCCTGGAAGGGCCAGTGGGCTATGCACACAGGGATCTGGGGGACCTGCAGCCTCTCCCAAGCCTCTCCCAAGCCCCTCTTTCTTCTCCTTCAATCAACAGATGACTCACTGTCCTGAGATAGAGTCCACAGGTCAGCCCCAGGGACCAGTATTCCTTTCTGGGCACCTTACTCTGCCCTCACTATCTTAGTCACAGCATGCCTTAGATGTCCAGGCCAAAATCAAGATATCAAATTAAATCCTAATGAAAACAGTCCCCTTCAGGATCTCCAATGCCCTGCCCTCTTCTCTTTGAGGGATCAGATCTCTGGATCCTACCTGCATGTCACTTCCTGCACCTACTTGGCTGCACCTTCAACTTTCTTCAGGCAGGCTGCTCAAGCACTCTGTCCACAGTCCTTCACCTGCTGGTAGCCCTTCGACCACCTGCATCTCTCATCGTGTGCTCCAGAGCTGGTGATGGCTGCAGTCTGGTTCCAGTGGGAGAGTCCTCCGGTACCTCTGTTCTCCAGATACTGGACTTTCTCTTAGGTTGCCCCTCTCTGGGGCGAGAAGTACTCATTGGTGCTCCCTGGCTGCCAATCATGAGGGAGCACTCTCTCCAGAACCACAGCACATTGCTCCATGCTCCCATGGCACTCCTTCTCCCACCTGGGGTAAGTACAAGGGTATTACCTCCATGGAGTTTCCTCCAGCCCCAGGGTCCTTCCTCTCACACAAGTGAATAGGGAATGAGGCAGGTTTTCAAGGCAATGTGTTGGACCAGTGTTTCATGAGTAGCTTGGAATTCTGGCTGATTCAGGTTTGGGACTCTAATTGGACACATGGGCAGGGCATAAAATTTAGAGGCTTGGTGTCTCTTCCTATGAAGGAGATCAAATTCCCCTTTGTCACCCCATGCTCCACGTTGGATGAATCATGTCCTTTAGTTTAGTGGAGGTTAACCTATTTGGCAGGTGTTCCACAAATTAAGCCATGTATCCTACCCAAGTGGCACTCTGACCCCTTTCTCCTGCCCAATCTTCTGCTCTGCTTTATGCTCCCTGTCCAAGCTGCTACTCTTCTTTCTGATCCCTGTCCTATCTTCCATGGTGCTGCCTGACCCACCCCAATCTGCCACATGCCCCACACAGAGGCTGCATGTGCCATTTATGCTGCAGGTGGTCCATCCTTGCTCTGGTTAATTAACAATGCTCTTCTATGATATTAGGCTATGAGGACTTGCAAGATCTTTCATTTCTCTCACGTCTACTCTTGCTGGGACTCTTTTCCCCTCATCCGCTTCCATTCTGCACTGTCCAGGAGGGTTTCTGGGCTGAATGTTCTAATATGTGGAAGTTCCATTGATGGTGGCACCTCTTGGGCTGCTGTTGCTGACCATGTCTAGACCCATGAACCATGTGACTACTTTGGCCTCCTTCCCCTGGGAAAACACCTGATGGTGAATCTCAGCCAATAAGGTACTGGAATAATAATGACTCAGAGGTGTTGAGGGGTCACTGAGATTACAAAGTGCAATGATGACTCATCACAGGGTAACTGGGGGAGACTGACATCCCCAGATGCCAGTCTGTCATCCTTTGATCTAAGATTGATCCCATAGAGGAGCTTAGCTATGGGGTGTG
This sequence comes from Gavialis gangeticus, assembly GCF_001723915.1. Lineage (NCBI taxonomy): Eukaryota > Metazoa > Chordata > Crocodylia > Gavialidae > Gavialis > Gavialis gangeticus. The sequence continues at coordinate 127,923,967 of NW_017729022.1, read as the reverse complement.
AAACACAGGAAGAATGAGGATGGAGCTCCCTGTGTGCAGTCCTGGCCAGGGGTTACAAAATGCAAAGCTGTGGAGCTGGTCATAGTACCTTGATTCTCATGTTTTATCTGGTGGGGAGGTGGGGGGACTGACACATATTACCTCACTTCAGGAGCTTCTCTGACTTGCATCAACTGTGAGAAGAAATGTGCACCAGGTAAGGCAGAGAAAAATGCGGTGAGACAAACTGGATGGAGAGGCTGATGGTCCTGGCTTCATAATTGTTTGTGACTGCTGATCATCAGAGAAGTGCAGCTGTCATATACAGCCAGACCTGTGTGTATACAGGCACTCATCCATGTCTGTGTGTAGAAAGCAGAGTGGAGAGCATTTCATGGTACCCCATTCTCTTAGTTAATCCTAGCTGGCTATGACATGGCTTGTAGCAGATCTGGAGCCCATCTAAGTTTCCTACCAGAACTGAAACTTACCTTGACATATCCTGTGGGTCATAAGAGCTCAGGGTCTGTTGGTGATGAGGCCAGTTGTGCTGGTTTATATTGCTGGTTTATGTTGCACCCCACCACATGGGAACCACCTGCTACTCAGCACCAAGGTTCCCTCTAACGTGTGTGCGTGTGCGACCGCGCACAACTAAAAGTGTGGCAGCACACAGCCTTTTCAAGGCTGTGCACCAGGAAAGGCTGGGGCGGAAGCCTGGCATGGGCTCCGGTGGCTCCGGGCAAGTGCTCTGCTCCCCCGCATCAGGGCCGGGGAATGGAGCACTTCCCCAGAGCCGGCGGAGCCTGCCCCAGCCCCCCTCCCCAGCCTTCATCCCTGCTTTGCCTCACCTCAGGGTGGAGCTGCTGCCTGCCCTGAGTGAGGCTCCACTGGCTCCGGGATACCACTCCACTCCCCAACATCACCTTGGGGAGCGAGGAGGCATGTGGTGTCAGGACCGGGTAGCAGAGCAGTGTCCTGGAGCCGGCAGAGCCTCACTGGGGCAGGCAGAGGCTCCTCCCTGAGGTGAGGCAAGGCAGGGATGGAGGCTGGTGCAGGCAGCTGGTGTGGGCTCCACCGGCTCTGGGGAAGTGCTCCACTCCTCAGCCCTGATGCAGGGGAA
>NW_017729022.1:127908730-127917865 GCF_001723915.1 Gavialis gangeticus | reverse complement strand
AGCCTGGCATGGGCTCCGGTGGCTCCGGGCAAGTGCTCTGCTCCCCCGCATCAGGGCCGGGGAATGGAGCACTTCTCTGGAGCCAGGGAGCTTGTGCCAGGCTCTGGTTCCAGCCCCTAGTCCCTGGCTCTGGCCCCTGGCCCCAGTCCCTGGCCCCCAGCCCCAGCCTCCAGCCCCTGGCCCCTGGTCCCAGCCCCTGGCTCCCAGCTCCAGGCTCCAGCCTCCGGCCCTCAGCATCTGGCCCCAGCCCCCACCTCCAGCCTCCAGGCCCTGGGCCCAACCCCTGGCCTCTGGCCCCCAGCCCTCAGCCGCCTTCAGTAAGTGTCCCACGCCAGACTGAGGTGGTGTGCTCATGGACCGCTGCTCCTTAGAGGCAACATTGCTCAGCACAGCCAAATTCTGGCTCTTTTGTGAGAATCTGGCCCACAAATAATAAACCCTTGATTTGGGATGTGGAGTCAGGCATACAGTTTTGGGGGGTGTGAAAGATTTTTGTTTTTGGCAGCACCAGACAGTGGCTGAAGTCCAGCACTGGGACCTGCCAGGGCTTTTCATGCTTAGAACAGCAGGAAGCTTGCAGCAGGAGGCTTCTCCTGAATGAATATTGGTAGTAGGGTGTTAGGATTAACCCTGCGCTTGGCAGCCCCATGGCACAGGGCATCAATGCATGGAACCACATTGCTACTTCTTTGTCCAGAGAGGAAAGGCCCTCCCTTAGCTACCCTTGCATTACTGTCCACCTTTCAGTGCTGAGTCTGTACTAATGAAGGGTAGGTTGTGACTAGGCCACCCACAGCTGAGGAGAAGATCAGGGAGGGCAAGAATCCCCAACTTGTGTGGCCATTTGCATCTAAATTTGGAACTCACCTGAAATCCCAGCTCCTCGTCCCCAGGACTAGGTAATAATCTCACTTTCATTATAGGTAACCCAGGTCGTCCTCTTGAGATTGTGGAGGAAACTTGGGAACTTGACCCCAACCTGAAAGAAAGTCAAAATCTTCCATCTGTTCATTTTAAATCTCATGATTTTTCAGACAAGTCTCCTACTTTTTCAACACGTAAGGTTGCCAGCCTTGCAAACCCACACCTTTGCTTAGCAAACGTGCCTGTTTGACCTGACTTTCTGTTTGTAAGACCTTTCCTGAATGTCAGCCAATTAGATATCAGAATATAAACTGATTGTACAGAGAGGCTGGGGACTAGCTGAGAGGAGCTCTGAAGTCACAATGCCACCATGTTGCTAGGAGTATGGTTGGATTATTGAATCCCAAAGCCCTGGTCCAGTGTGATCAGAAGACAAAGACATCCCAGGAAACCAGTCTGGTTGGGTTGGGCCCTGGACTGGATCATTCTGCAGCTGCTCCTTGTCTTTCAGTGAGGTATGGGGAGTTCAAAGATCACAGTAAGATGCAGTAACAAACATCTAGACCAGGCTCCCATTGGTCTGAACAGAGGCACAGCTAACAAGTTTGCAGTCTGGGCAAACCCTTCTTGGCTATGGCAAGCAGAGGTGCCAAAGTGTTGAAAAGCAGAGGGGATGATGCTTGGTCTTATCTGCTGCTGCTCTTTTACTGTCTGCTGTTGCACCCTCAGTGGTATATGCTTCTGATGCTGCTGTGATACCCCCAAATTACCTGCTGCTACCCTGCTGTAGGATTGTAGGCTATTGCTTGGCTGCTACTTTGTCTAATGCCTCCTCTAAGTTGGTGCCTAGGGCTGTTGCCCCACCGGCCCAGCTCAAGTTTCTGTCTTTGAGCACTCTAAACACGACTCTTCTTCCTGCCCTCCATCTCTTACTTGCAACAGGGCCTGGAGGTGTGCAGGAGGGCAGAGACAATTCTGCCCCCCTTATGCTGCTTGTGTGCCTCCCTGAATTTGCTCAGCCATGCTGTATTCTACTGCTGTGGAGAATGGCTGAACAGCTACTGTGGAAGTGTCCTGGGGTGAGAAGAAGCCAACCTGTTCTGGTGAGAGGCACTGAGAAATTCTAGGATTGCTTCACTGCCATTGAGCAATCCAAGAATTTGGAGGAACACTGCAGCTTCCCTGATGCACCTTCCAGAGAGGAGAATGCTTGGGGTCATGGGAGATGTAGCTCACCTGAGGCATTGGACTATAGGTCAAAGTAGACTCAGGCACCCTCCACACTGTCTTCCCTAGGAGGCAATGCTCCCTTGTGGAGAATCATACTGGGTAAGATGATTGTTCAGCTGTGATCCAGCCCTAACACTTATCACCATGGACAGCACCATAGCTCTGGACTTCTCTCTTGCTTCCATTACCTTTGGGGAGATTTTCATAGCTCTGAGAGCCAGCCAGCTAGTCAATATATTACCCAGTGGCAACGGTCAGTCCACGGAGGATCTGAAAGTGACATTGCATGTTACATTCAGACCATACTAAGTCTATGGAATATTAAGTAATGTTAGAGTCAAAAAGTGCTATGAGTAGTTGTGTGTTGAGGTTTAATACCATTTCTTGCCTTGCTACTAAAGGGCTGGCAAGCAGGGGGTGGTTGGGAGCCAGGATACCTGTGTTCTATGTGTGTTCTGGATAAGGGGGAAGGCTGGAAGATGTGCATCCTGGGATGCTGGAGAACTGCAAATTGTTGATTTTATCTCTGTGAGAAGTTACCCTAACACAAGCTAGGTAGCATGCCTCAAGGTTAACTTTCACCTGCAGTGACATAACTTTGAAATGTTTAGAGGGAACTTAGCATGAGTTACGAGGTTTAATGTGCAGATGCTCATGTTTTAAGTGGTCTAAGTGTAGTGTGTAACTTCACCCTGCGTTATTACAATCCCTCACTATAAACCTTGTGTTCTTCAGCTCAAGTCATAACTGCATATACTCTTCAATCTAGAAGCCTTTGGTTGAGCCCATGGTGTGTGGGCGGCTGTCACCAAAACCCCAGAGGTTCCCATATGAAAAGCTGTACAAATATTTCAGCTGAAGCACCACTGCCAAATGATATTTGGTTTCCACAGGTGGATTTTAGAAGGGAAATCCCTTAGAGAGAAAGAGCATAGCCTAATTAAGAAGCTATTTGGTTTTTTTTCTATTGCTGGGATGTCTCTGCTGACAGATAAGCCTAATCATTAGTAGTATTAGTTGTATTATTACAGTAATGCCTTGGGGCTAGCTGAGAATGGGGCCTCCTGGTGTTAAACACAGACAGTCTCTGAGCCAGAGAGCTTGCATCTCAGTGTGACTAAAAATTGCTTTACAGATATTCTGGCTAGTGTGTATGTGAGGGGGTGAAAAGGCATGAGGGTGGTGAGTGGATGTGTGCATGTCTGTGCACGTGTGCGTGTGTGCATGCACCTACTTCCCATATTCCTGCCCCACAAAAAAACCCAAACAAACAAACCTGACAAATGTTTGGGTCTCTGGTTTTTCCACAAAATGTTAAGGTTTTTTTGTTTTTTTTTATGGATCCATCAGATTTTCCAGGCCTCTCTTCAAAGTACATTTTCTTTTACAGTGAGCTAGATCCCTGGTGAATGTTACCCAGAAAGAGCTTTCCTTCAGACTACAGACTCTGGGGTTGGGCTTTCAAGAGTTAGGAATTACAGCCTGCTAGATTTGAAGCACTCTGGAAAGTCCAGCTACTGCTATTGATGCCTAAAGAGGAACTGCTGGTTTCTGGACTCTGGTAAATCTAGCTCTAGATTCATAATTATGCTGAAAATCTGGGCTTTTCCATTATGCTTATGCTGCTCTTGCATCCATATCTTCTTAGACATTTATTATCCTCTAACTGCTGCTGGACAGTGTGGAAAGGCTAATTCATGAGGTAAAGCCAGGCACTCATTTTATCTGAAAAATTGCCAGCCCAAACATGTAATTCTGAGCTCTGGTGAGCAGAATAGAGGCTGCACTTTGACACCATGCCAGTGCTCATCTGTGGGAGAGATCAAAGGCAGTGGCTAAAACATGGGAACAGCTTGTAAACAATTGGCTCGTACTCATTAATATGCTGATTGATTACATTGTTTTCTTTCTGGTCATCTCATTAGGCAGATTGTCTCTCTAATATTGAGCCATCATACAGAAATGGAGATGAGTTACCATTCTAGAAAAGAATATGTTTGAGAGTCTTAGATAATAATATTCATTATAGGGGAGAGAGATGTGCATTGAACATTAATGGAACTGTGATTTCATCAATAAAGCACCAAATCCAAACAGGGCATTCTGTTTTAAGAGTCTGATGAGGAGGTTCAAAGACCACACACAAGGAAGCCGTAGTTTATTTCTAACTTATCTGTGATGTGCCTGTAATCACAGAAAAATAATGTAGGCCCCAATCCTCCAAAATCTTGGGGCACTGAAATACCAGAGAAGCTGGCCTAGGGGCTCTTTGTACAGCAGCTTAGCAATCACTAAAATGGGTCTTGTGTCTACTTGCATATGAGGCCACAACTATTAATGAATACAATACGCCTTTTGGGAATGGAAATATTATTGCCCTATCAGCAAGTTGAAGACACTGAGATCTGATCAGTGGAGAAAATTCCAACAGGGATTCCAGTGACAGAAACAGGAAGTGAAGCTTTGTCTTTTGAACCCCAGATCCAACCCTTTACCATTCAAAGGTGATGCTTGCAGCATGCTTTGAAATCATTGTATTCAAGCCGTTACTGAAATGGATAGTATGATACTTATTATTAATACTTATAATCATTTTATTTTGTCCCATAATTTAGTCTGAAATTCCTTTTGGAAGTACTAAAGCATGGCACAGTAACTACCTATACTGTGCTGTATGTGCAGCTTATTGTTATTTTTAGCTGCTACCTTGCCCTATCAGCACACTATAATGGCCGAGTGCACTGCTACAGCAAAGTACCTGCCAGTCACATGTAGATTCATGTGGTTGCTACGTCATCATAGTGCATTGCTACATCACTGTAGCGCATCACTATGGTGACATAGTATGAGGTGTAGATAAGCCCTATGTGAAACATTTTTTTTCTGAAATTCCTGCATATGTGCAGGCCACTGTTTTTCCTGAAGTCTAAAAGATGTTGCTCATGTTACCCATTTATTTTAGTTATAGAATTATAGAAAATTAGGGGTTTTCAGGAGGTCATTCTGTCCATTCCCCCACCTCAAGGTAAGATTAACCCTGTCTAAAGTAGCTCAACCAAAACCTTGTCTTAAATATATCCATTGACAGAGAGTCCACAGTCTCTGTACATGACCTGCTCCAGTGCTGATCCACCCTCAGAGTTAGAAAGTTCTTCCTCATATCTAACCTATGGGAACAATCAAAGGAGAATTGTCCCTAGCACATGCCCTAGCATTGTCACTCTACGTATATAATATGATACAATCACTTATGAATATCTTCATCAGATTAAGGGAGGATCCTTCAGCTGTGGAAACTAAGCCATAAAAAAATGACCCTTCACATCAGCTGACCAGCATTGCAATTCTCCTCTTTTCAGAAATTTTGAAATGGGCCTTTCCAGTGACAACAGCAGCAATTTAGGTTCAATTTCTCATAGACTGAATCCATCTTCTTCTCCCATATTACCTCCCTCCCCTCTTCTCCCCCCCTCCCCCCCAACAAACTCCTCCATCCTTGTCTTCTACTTCTATACCCAGGGAAAGCCTTTGGAGAACAACTGGCATTGCACATTGGCCTAAGAGTCAATAATTTCAGGGTTTGTGCAATGAAGCAGGAAGTGAATTCTGCAGCCAATTAGACCGTGCCGAGGGCATCTTACCTCTGGCCCCCTTATTTTGGAGGATGTGTTAAATTTAGTACTTCCAATGATCTCAAACACCATGCTGTCATGTACCAAGGAAAACATGTCCCTGAGGTGACCAGGGTGCATTGCAAATGAGCCTTGCACCCTATGTGGATAATGCTGTTTGATTTATGAGCCAAGCTCTTTTAAGTGCTACCAGTCAAGACTGTTCCCAATGTCACTGGGAATAGGCCAGTGGAGTTGCTCCTATTTTCACTAGTTCCAACTTTTCCTCATCATCTTTAACTTCACCAGTGCAGAGACCTTGCATTTGTGAGTCTCATGGAGAGGTAGGCATAGACATTTGCTCTATAAGTGACTCCTCTGTCATTAAGCAGCTACACCTTTCATTAACAGCAGCCACAGCCAGTGCCTATATAAGCACCTCCACAGGGTTATTCAGGATTGTAAAGTCAGCGCCAACATACCCAAGTGTGTCATACTGAAATCAGCATTGCATACTCCTGCATCATCCCAGCAGGGGGCCTAGGCTGTAATGCAACTGGCACCATACGAATGCACAAGACATGCAGAACATGTTAAACCCATCCTCCCTACTTTCCCCTCTAGAGTCCAACCTGCCTAGCTTTATTTAAAGGAACTTATGATAAGATGGGAAACCGGGGAAAATCAGAGGTCATTGTTACTGCTCATTTAATTAGGTTCAGGTTGTGCAATACTTGTAGTCATTATATTTGCATTCTAATTACTTGAATCACCTTCACTTTCTACCCAGATGCATGTCTATTATGACACAAGGTTTAATTACAGATTATTATTTTGAGGAAATTCTGTTCCATGGCTTGATCTGGAACTTACTGAAGCCAGTTAAAGACTCCCACTGATTTACCTGGAGCTTGGATCAGGCCCTTCTCACACAGATGAGTTAGCTGGCAATGAACACATTATAGAGGGCTCCTTTCTATTAACTGTTTTCTGTCTTGAGGTCTCAATTCAGAAGGCAGGCACTTAGGCAGGCACTTAAGCAGGCACTTGACCTTTAATACACATGGGGCACTGGCAGATGTGCAGCTCCCTGCTGTAACTCCCCTGACCGAACAGATATTTGCTGTTGGGTCAGGGGTGAGGTGAGGTGGGGTGGGTGATCAAGCTTCACTTTGAAGCCAGTACAGGAGAAACTGAATATCTGTAGCCTCTCACTCTAACCCCACCCCGCCCTCCCAGCTCAGATGCTGTCTGCAGGTTGGGAGAGGGGAGAAGGGAGAGGAATGAGCTCCTGGATTGGAAGCTCCCTCCTTTCCCTTCTCCCCATTCCCATCCTGCAGACAGCACCAGGGGTGGGGCTAGGCTTAATCAGCTCAGCCGTGATCAGACAGAAGTTAAAGAAGGCACTCCACTTTGGGGCTCCTTTATCTGAACCCTCATTACATGAGAGTTAATTTGTTGTGAGATCAGGCACTTTTAAAGCACTCTGAAGCAATGCATTTCTGTCAGGGCATGACTGTAGAGTGCTTTCAATGGGCTGATCACATGAAAAATGTCACTTCTGTCAGTGCCCTTGAAGTCAATGATGTTTGAGACATGTACCTAAGAGCTTTACTAAGATGGGACTTAACCTTCTTAAATGCATTGTTTAATGTATGTCCCTACTAAACTAATGTAATTTTTCTGTGTTTAACTTTCCTTAAACAAACAGCAAACCCTTGCTAAAGGCCTTCACTATTTCCAGTGAAAGTATAACTACCGACCCTTACTACATTATACCCAGAATAATTTTAGCATGGGAGCTATTATTCTAGCCAAGGCGGGCTTCATAATTTAGATGTCCTGAACTGCAAGAATGTGCCATTGTTTGGATTTTTTTCACATCTCGACTTGAATTCATAGCAACTGCTCTTTTCTTCCAGAAAGCACACCCACACCACATGAGAGTGGGATGGTGAGCAGCTCAGTGAAAGAGAATAACAATTTCAATTTTAGCGTTCCAAAAGCAATAATTATTCTACCGTGCATGTGCTAGTTTTTAAAAATCTCCCTCTATTAGATCAAAGTGCAGCTCAATATTTGTTTCAGAAAAATGTGTTGTAGATGAGTAATAACTGGGCTCATTATGAATGCCAAATGTTTCATTCATGTGTTTATGCATTTGTTTTATTTTAGCAATAGTTAATGAATTTTGGTTTCAATAATAAAGTACACAAGAAGAGTATTCTGTGTCTGATATTAAGCCTCTTAAATAGGGTGACCATATGTCCTGGTTTGGCCAGAACACTCTCAGATTTCACAGGCTGTCCCAGTGTCCTTGCCAGTTGGTGAAAATTCAAACAAAAGTCCCAGAATCAAAGGGGTGTGGGGCGCAGTCTGGTGGGAAGGTAGAGCAGCACGGTGCACCAGGCAGGTGGGCAGGTGGACAGGCACTTCTGCTGCCTCCCACACATGCCGGGCCCAGCATCATGGTTGGGAGGGTACTGCATGCACACACACATGCATGCACATATGTACATGCATGCATACACGTGTTAACAGCCTGTACTCACAGCAGAACTCTCCTCCCACCCTGTCCCACCCCGGCTGATCCCCGCCCCAGGCAAGAGGAGCAGTGCTCAACCCGGCCTTCCCCTCCCTCTCACCCCCCTGCCCCCCAGCTCCAGCCACTACCTGGGCATGGGTGAGGAGCAGCAGTGGTGCCTGCCTGCCCACCTGTCTGGCACAGCATATTGCTCTGCCTTTCCACTGCACTGTACCCTGTGCCCCTGCCTCTGCCTCTGCTTGCAGCAGTGCTGCTGACTTAGTGGAGGGCAGTGTCCCAGAAAACTTAGGGCAGGGTCCTGGATTTCCTTAAAAATAATTAGGGCTGTGTGAAATTTCGCTGGCTGTTTCATTTCAATGCTGTTTCGACCCATTTCGAGCTTGAAACAGTGAAATTGAAATGAAATGAAGGGCTTCAAAACAGCCTCAAAACAGAATGAGGGCAATTCAAAATATTTTAAAATGTTTTGAAACTCAAGCAGGGCTTGTCTTCAGGGAAACAAAGCAAGGAGAGGGAGGGGGAAGAGCGGGGAAGGACTGCTGTCATATTGACTGTGCAGCTGGCCAGTGACTGTGGTCCTTCCTTGAGGTCCCGTCCAATCCAAGTGTTCTGGGGGAGGGATGGGAAAACAGAGTCAAAGGCAGCATTGTTTGAACTGGCCTACTTTCTGTCATTCATGTCACGAGTTCTGCTTGTCAGCAGCCTGAGGTGCAGTTTCCCAGAAACCACTGCACCTATCTCCTTGAAACCTGGCAGGCTTCATGGCCTCAGCAGGGGCTACCATCCCTGAAGTTTTCACCCCACTGCACCTTCACACACATGCGCGTGCGCGCACACACACACACACACACACACACACACACACACACACACACACACACACAC
>NW_017729022.1:127907186-127908676 GCF_001723915.1 Gavialis gangeticus | reverse complement strand
CACACACACACACACACACACACACACACACACACACACACACACACACACACACACGACACAAATTTTGCTTTCAAGAATTTGAGGTGCAGTTTCTCAGAAACCCCTGCATCTATGTCTTTGAAACTCAGCAGGCTTCATGCCCTTAGAAGGGGCTACTATCTTTTTAAGTTCCATCCAAATCAGACAAGAACTGACAAAGTGATAGGCAGTTTCGTGGTTCCCCATTATAGCCTATGGGCGAAATGTCGAAACAGTGTCAAAACAGTGAAACAGCTTCAATGAAACGAAATGGAACAGTGGTTTTGAAACAAAACAGAACTTGAAACAAAAAACTGTCCCATTGAAATGTCAAAATGGAAGTCAAAATGAAACAGTGCTGTTTTGCACAGCCCTAAAAATAATATAGTCACCCTACATTTAAATGCATTTAGGAAACAGATAAATCCCTACATATGTGACTTTTTGCACTGCACTAATGACAGCTTGCATTGAACTGCTGTATGGTATTTATTTCAAGGAGGTTACAACCAGAATCTCCTGGGAACTGAAGGCAGCCATCATTTGTTCTGTCGCCTCCGGACTATAGCTCCATCTAGGAGTTTGACTTCAGTTTCCATCATCTCAGAGCACATTGCTCAGGCTGAAATACAACTACTGAGGCCAATGATCAGGCACCACTTAGCTTTGACAGGGACAGGATCAAACCTAGATATGTTATCAGACTGACTGAAAATCTTCCTTCCAGCAATTTGTCTCTGAGGAGACGTCTCCAATAAACTCACCTTTATCCTGGCCATGTAGAGGAAGATTGGACTGCATTCTTGGACACTTCAGTATAATTGAGTTACCATGGGGGAGTGAAATAGGGTTTTATAAGCCACTGGCTGTGGACACAATAGGCTTCATGTAACTATTGATTAGTGTGTGTTTTAAATTTTGGGAGGGGCATGCAGATCATAGCTTGGACATATTTGTTATGTCTGTGATAGAAACCAGAGTGAATGAATAATACATGACAGACTGTAACAGAGCTGTTAATGAGTTACTGTGAATTGCTTAAATGATGGCTTGCTTGGAGCCCTGCTGGGCTCCACTTTGAGCCTCAGTGTAAAGGGAACTAGAGAAAATGTTGTCTACTGGAGAGTTCACTGCCCTGTAACTCTGGAAGCCAGGGGCCCTGTCTCAGGTTGAAAAACGACTTACTAGCAGTTCAGAAAAGCCACTGACAAAAGAAGCTGTACCCCCTTGAGAAACTTCTTCCCAGAACCATGGTGGGTGCTCCAGGTTCCAATGGGGGGAATGGGGCTATGGGGAGGCCTCTAATCCACCCTAGCGTGCTCCTGTTTTAGCCTAACTTCATGACTAGGGACAGAAATTAGTCATAAACTGATTCAAGTAATCAGAAACTGGTTTAAACCTTTAACAGAACATAAGCTCAGTGCACATAAACCAGTTTCAGAAGGGCTGAAACTAGTTTAAGATAAACC
>NW_017729022.1:127899312-127907140 GCF_001723915.1 Gavialis gangeticus | reverse complement strand
ATCTTCCGAGGTCCCTTCCAGCCCTAATGTCTATGAAACAGTCCCCCAGCATCCCGGCATGCTTTGCAGGCCTGACCCGGGCTGTACTGTTTGCTGGAGCAGAACAGGATTCACCCCACCCCTCTGCTGTCTAGCTGAAGCAGTAATGGTTGTTTGACAAGAGGGTGGGTGTGCTGCCCAGTCTGCCTGGTGGGGGCGGAGCAGCTCCTGCCAGACTTTTCCCCACTGGAGTGGAGTGGGTGGGGGCGTGAGACAGTAGGCTCAGGCAGAGGGAGATTGAACCCACCTGCCTCCCCTCTCCCACTTGCAGAGACCTCAGCTGGAGTCTGCCTGGCTTTTCCACTCCGCTCATGGCTCAGCACAGCATGGACCCCCCCAAAGCTCCCCTCCTAGCCAGGGGGTGATCCTGTTGTGCTTTTTCAGGTGCCAGTGCCAGGGTTTCACTTAGGGAAGCTGAGGAGCAAAGGTCCTGAAAAATAGCATGTCTGTCTGGATCCTTCCCCATCTCCCCAAAGTCTCTGATGATAAGATGCTCCACTTCCAATTTTCCAAAGATTGCAGCGTGTGTGTAACTATGCAGAGGGTGAGGCAGTGGGTCTCCCTCTAGGGCTAATGTTAAACACATATATGCCTGAAGATGGTGCTTTTGGTCCCTTCAGAAACAGTTTCCTGCCTTATCTGAGTGTCCTCTCTCTGCTTCTGCTCCAGAAGGGAAGCTGCTCCACTGCATGTCCTCATTAAGGAGTAGATCTTGTATTAGTGATGGTTCCAAGGTGTAAATTAGCACCCCGGACTTTGAATCCAGCAATCTGAGTTCAAATCTCCGTGGAACCTGTCAAAGATCTAAGTCTTTGATTTCGGATGCCGATGGCAAAAGGTCAGAGGCTAACACAACAAACTCTGTAATTGTAGTCTATCCCTCTGTACTGACAGTGCTGCACGCACACACCCTTGTTTGTGCCTCATCCAAATCACTCGAGCTCCCTACACAAGAGAAACTAATCTTGACAGCCCAGCACGAAAGATAACGTACCTATAGTAATGAGATTAGCTGTCTTTAATGAAACTGTAAGATAAGAATAATGTGCCATGCTTACCCTTTTGTGACCAAACAGGCTCAGTACCACCTAAACTAAAAGAAAGGCCCCCCCTTTCTTAAAGGATGGACTGCCAGCATGAAACTTGAGCAAACAAAGAAAGCACAAGTGCCAACCTGTTAATTATTCATGCCTGGCGTGTAGTAATTGGCCACCTTGCCTAGTATAACTTTGAAAGAACTTCCGCCCAAAGCGGAGATCTCGGAGCATTCCCAGGAGACACAATCTGTAATCTGATCAGTTACAGACATCTCCCCACCCCAGTTTATTTTATTTTTTTTTGGCGTAACCCCATTTCTGCCGGCTCGTCTTATCTTCGTTGTCCGTCTTTCTCGTCAAGAGCTCTCGGTAATCTGCAGACCGTAGTAATCTGTGTGAACTGCTTAAAACCTGTATTCAGCAAGTCTGCAACCCACTGTAATCGCTGGGTGACAGAACATCTGCATGCTGTAACTAAGTAATCAACTCTTCTGCCTACGCTGCAACCATCAGTAGCGTAAGTAAAATAAACTTTCTGTGTAACCAATACTCTTTAAATCTCTTGACTCCTACTCGCCACTACTACCCACCTGTCCGATCACCATTCTTACTCACGCCAAGCCAGTTGTGCCGACCCAGGCTTGTAGGTCAAGGGTGCACCGGGTCTTCTGGGCATGACAGAACCCATTTCTCCCTCACCCAGAGCTTACTTTACATGCCTAGCATTGGTGGTTCAGTGGTAAAATTCTTGCTTGCCATGCAGGAGACCTGGGTTCAATTCCCAGCCAATGCAGGTACTGTAGCTGAATATTTGGTCAAACCTTAGCAGTTGAAGGTAGTATCTGATAGAGATGCTCATTTTAAGGGAAGCATAGGTTCCCTGATGAATGAAATGGGACTGAAACAGAACACCTGAATGATTACTTCATATCGCTATTCCACGGGTGTTAGCCTGCTTGGCCAGGTTACAAGATGATCATGGTGGGGGTGACCACTCCCTCACGGTTGGCATAGAACTTGTGGGGGAGCACCTACAAAGGCTAAATATTTACAAGTCACCAGGACCAGATGAACTATGCCTGAGGGTACTGAAACAACTGGCTAATGTCATCACACAACTGATGGCAAAGTTAGTTGAACACTCATGGCGCTTGGGAGAGGTTCCAGAACATTGGATGAAGGCCAAAGTGCTGCCTATCTTTAGGAAAGGAAGAAAGGAGGACCCAGGAAATTACAGGCCAGTCAGTTTGACCTCAATCCCTGGTAAAATCCTGGAGAAAATTATCAAAGAATCCATTACAGACAGTCTAGCAGAAGGCAGTATTTTGAAGGATAGCCAACATGGCTTCCTTACGGGCAGGTCATGCCAGACCAACCTCATGTCCTTCTACAGTCAGGTTACTTGCCACCTGGATGGGGGAAATGAGGTTCATGTCATATTCCTGGATTTCAAAAGGGCCTTTGACCTGGTCCCCCACGAAGTCCTCATGAAAAAATTGGGAAAATGCAACCTTGACTACTTTGTGGTCTGGTGGTTAGGTAACTGGCTCCGTGGTAGAACCTAGGGAGTACTGATTGACAGAACTGCATCATCATGACTGGGGAGGATAAGTGGCATCCCTCAGGGTTCAGTACTTCTACCAGTGCCTTTCAACTTGTTTATCAACAATTTGGATTCAGGCATTAAAAGCAAACTAGCAAAGTTTGCTTATGACACCAAACTATGGGGGAAGTGTGGTTACATTCAAAGACAGGCTGGCAATACAGGCCAACCTGGACAGGCTCATGAAGTGGGCAGACCCCAACCAGATGTTATTTAATACAGAGAAATATAAACTGCTCCATCTGGGGAGAATAATCCACAACACACTTACAGTGTTACTCTTGCTATTCCCACATCTGAACGAGACTTGGGTGTCATGATTGACAACAAAATGAAAATAAACCACCAGTGCCATGCTGTAGCTGGCAGAGCTAATTAAACATTGGCATGCATACACGGAGGCATATTGAACAAGGCTAAGGATGTCATCCTGCCTCTCTACTCAGCCTTGGTGAGACTGCAGCTGGAGTTCTCTGTCCAGTTCTGGGCGCTGCACTTGAGGAAGGATGAGGAGAAGCTCAAGGGAGTCCAAAAGATGGCCGCACACATGATAAGGTGTCTAGAGACCAGGTCATATGAGGAGAGGCTGAAAGACTTGGGACTGTTCAGCCTGGAGAAGAGAAGACTCAGCAGCCTGTAAGTATGTCAAGGGTGTACATCAGGGCCTGGGGAGCATCTGTTCACCAGGGCCCCCCAGGGGAGGACAAGAAATAATGGGCACAAGCTGACTGAGGATTGCTTTAGCTTAGACATAAGGAACAACTTCTCTACAAGTTGAGTCCCGAGGGTTTGGAACAAGCTCCCCCCAGAGGTGGTACAGTCACCCACCCTGGTGATCTTCAAAAAGCAACTTGACACCCATGTTGCTGGGGTCATCTGATCCCAGCAGTCTTTCCTGCCCAAGTGCCGGGGGGGGGAGCTGGACCGGACCCAATGATCCTTAAGGTCCCTTCCAGCCCCTAACAACTATGAAACTATGAACCTTGGGCCAAACTCCTATGGACTTCAACAGGTATAGAATTAGACCCTTTGAGTACTGTGGACAGAGAAATTCTCCTCTGCTGGGCAATAACCAGTGCGTCCAGAAAAAGTAGCTGTGTGTCTTGTCACTGAGTGCAAAGATGTAGTGTGATGGTCTGTGCTGAATTAGGGTTACCATTCAATTGCTTAGCCCCAGCAACAGACCAGGGAATGACCATGAGATAGGCCATCACACTTCAATCTCTTGTTCCCTCTTTGTTCTTTGGAGTAGCAAAAAAACCTGAACTAGTCCACCCCTTCACCAGTGACATATTAGTCCCAGCACATTGCAGGGCAGAGCAGAGGTTCTACCTTTGCTGTGGCCACTGCTGGACAGTGCCTTACATGATCTGTAAGGAACTGCCCAGCAGTGCCTGGCAGTGTTACATAACCTTTCACATCCTGCACAGACACACTGGACAAGACAAGCTCTTCCCTTAAGAAGCTCTGGGCCCCACTCTCAGATCCTCCCAGAGGTATGAACTCAAATGTTCCTTTAATTTCTAGGTAGACATCCTTTCCTTGGTCCTCAGTTAGCAGCCATCACATCATTCTGTGAGCAGAGACGTTGTCCTGATTCAGCTGCTTCAGCAAGACTGAGCCCTGAGCCTTCTGAAGCCAGTGCCTGCCACTCTCCATGTTGTCCTAAGTTCTGGCCCTGGGAGGGAAGGTGTGATTCCTTAGCATCCTCCCATTCCTCTCACATAAACACCTTGTCCAGGCTCTGCTCACAAATGAACAAGAGAAAGAGTTTGTGACAGACTTTGAGTTGTATTGTATTGTTTCTATTTTGTATTGTTGCTATTTTAATTGTGTTCATGCTGTCATCATGCTGAGCACCTCATTTTAACCAACTAGTTTTACCTGGGGAAAGAAGGATTAGTAGGCTGTCACTGTTAACAGACCTGGCTACCTGCTGGACAAGACAAGATGAAGCTTCAGCCACAAAGGAGTTTAATAGCTTTGTTGGTACATCAACACAGGTGGGAAGGCACCCAGGAGGCTCCTGAGAAGCTGAAGATATACATGAGAATGGACAGGGGAGTGGGAACAAGGAGAGTATGTCCTTGTGGGAGGCAGCCTGGAGACAGAGACCAGCAGAGGAGTTTGGAGGCACCAGAGCTGGGAGACTGGACAGAAAAAAGCTGAGTTAACTTTGGGGTGCTCAGGGCTGTGCAGAACAGAGGCACTGCTTAACCCTTTGGAGGGGTAAAGGGCTTTTTGCTCTGTAGCTTTAGCCCTGGAAAAGGCATTTACTGAAAGGACTGTTTGCTGCTTGGGATGTCAGGTTGCCCTTGTTCTTCCCAACAGGAGGTAAAGTCATGCTCTCAGGAGCAGAACTGGAAGATAGCTCCTTGAGTCAGGGCCACAGAACAACTAGGGAGGTTCAGGGACCAAAAAGCCAGGGTCTCAATGTAGGAAGGAGCCAGGGCTCCCCCCTGCTCTAGAAGCCATACCTGGGCTAGCTTCACAGGGCACTCTCAGAGATCAGACAAGTCCTGAGCAAGCACTTGCTTTGAGGAAGGACTTTCTGACAGTGTTCACTTGATATTTCTTATTGACTCAATGCTCTCTGCACTTCTCCTGTGGCATTAGTTCTTGGAGTATTGAATAATTCAGACTCCAGAATTACAGGGAGCCCAAATAATTAATTTTTATTGTCTTTATTTCAGGAAAAAGCAATAGATGAGTGCAAACGTAAGTAAAGGAAACTTGGAAATTATTCCAAATCATTTATTTTTTTGGTTCACCTATTGCGAGAAACGTCTCCATTCTGAGAGCTGGCTGATCACATGATATTTAAAGAATCTGCTTAGGGAATAGGAAGAGTTTTTATTTTATGCACCCTGATGAATTAAATGTTGCTCCCTTGGCAACATTAGAAGCGTGATTCTTAGTTACAGCAAGGCTTCTTTGCACTACTCCAGCAGTCACTCTCTTATCCTGCCAAAGCCACACAGAGGGCCTTTTGCATAAATAGCAATCAGACCCATTGTGTATGTTTAGATATTTAGGGCACTTCCAAAGATCTGCTTAGCATTTTCTTCTGCTCCTCCATTTACTTGTGCCTGTGGGATGCATTATGTCACTGCCCCATTAATCACGTTAGAATTATGAATGAGAAACTACTTCATCTACATTAGGAGTTTATCATTTTCTGGAAATAAAAAAAAATTCCTCTTGATGCTGAAATATCTGGCACTTATTCTCAGCCCCAAAGACATGGTTTCTAAAGGCTAGTCAAACTGGTTTTGCCACACTTAAAATATCTCAATGTAGGGAAGGAGACACATTCTCCTCCCATGAAAGAAAGGCACAGAACTTTTTTTTCCCTTCCTTTTTAGTGGGTGACTTATACTGCTTTATTTTTAAAGCATGGAGTTCAAAGCATTTTGTTTTTCATGCATGGATTCTTATTGGCTGGCCCTTTAAATTGGGTTGACACATCTGGGGAGAGGGGGTCCATGTAACCATAGTGGTCTACTTGACTTGAGTTCGGCAGAAGGCAGGGCAGGGTGGTTTCTGAATGCTTTAGTCTATAACATGCCATTTATAAGGCCCTATCACATTCCATTTCTGTAATCAGGGACCACAGGACACCCAGACCCGACGTGATGCTTACATGGGTGCTGAGTGCTTTTGAAAATTGAGTTTTTGCTGACAGGCGTCTCAGCTGAATAATGACTTCCTCATGCTGAAGATGTGTGTTTCTGTCTGTCACTTTTCTCCATTCTCTCCTTCATCCTGTGGTCATTGTGACTTCTTGAAAGCCTGTGCTACTGGATAATTCTGCTCCCACTGTTATCAGTGTACATGTGCACATCCACAGTACAGATAAGTACTGCCAATTCTACCTTGTACTAATGGTGTTTTTCCTAAATGCTGTAACCTGGGGTCCTCTGATCATGTGTGAATTTCAGGTTTCATTAAAAAAACCCAACAACAATGAACCCAGCAAGTTTCTATCCCTCTTGGCTGTGAAGAGAAGCTTGACTCAAACCTAAAGGCAATACCCCCCACAACCAATATAAGAACACAAGATATGCCATACTGGGTCACACCAATGGTCTGTCTAGCCCAGTATTCTGTCTCCAACAGTGGTCAGGCTGGGTCTAGACCGGGAGAGAATCGAAATGGTAGCTCTAGAGTGATCTATTCCCTCTTTCCTGGCATCCACTATTTATTGGATTACAGATGCCAGAGGAACGTTCTCCAACCATTCTGCTCAATAGCCATAAATAGTTCTATCAACCATGAATTTATCTAGTCCCTTTCTAAACCTGGCTATGGTATCTGTCCCCAACACCTCTTGTGACAATGAATTCCACAAGTTATCTATGCATTGCATAAAAAAATACATTCTCTTGTTAGTTTTAAGCCTGTCACCTACTCATTTCAGCAGGTGCCCCCCTAATTCTGTTATTCTGGAACTTGGTGAACAAACAGTTCCCTGTTCACTTGGTCCACAACCGTTGTGATTTAATAGACCTCTACCATATCCCCCTATCAGCCTTCTCCTTTCCAAACTAAAGCATCTGAGCCTTTTCACTCTCTCCTGGTACGGCAGCTGCTCCAAGCCCCTGATCATTTTGATTGCCCATCTCTGTGCTTTTTCTAATTCTGCTACCTCTTTTTGGACACACAGAGACCAGAATGGCACACAGTATTCAAGATGTGGGCACACCGTGGATTTGTCTAATGGCATGAGGAAGTTCTATATTTTGTATTCGATTACATTCTTAATGATGTCCAATATCTTATTGTTGCGGGTTTTTTTGCTCATTGCTGCATAGTGATCTGACAATTTTAAGTACTATCCATAATGACCCCAAGGTCTTTTATTATTGTTTTTATAACAGTCTCCTGATTTTGAAAGCAATCTCATGAACTTGTGTTCAGGGGAGGGGAGCTAGAGTCACACATGATTTTTTAAATTCTGGGATTGCCAAAACTATGTTGCTGAATGTTTTGTTCAAAAAGAAGGATAAACAGTTTCTCAGGGGGTATAACTCAGCATGCTTCCATCAAGGCTTGGGGAGGGAGCAAGTTTATTTCAACACTCATTCCCACTTTAACCATCCAGCTCAGATATTTTAATGTTAGATGAGTGGAAGTTGTTCCTTTAACT
>NW_017729022.1:127882523-127894312 GCF_001723915.1 Gavialis gangeticus | reverse complement strand
TATGTTGCTGAATGGTTTGTTCAAAAAGAAGGATAAACAGTTTCTCAGGGGGTATAACTCAGCATGCTTCCATCAAGGCTTGGGGAGGGAGCAAGTTTATTTCAACACTCATTCCCACTTTAACCATCCAGCTCAGATATTTTAATGTTAGATGAGTGGAAGTTGTTCCTTTAACTGAAGAGAGGCTATTGAGATTATAAAAAAGAGGCCACACACTTAAATTAAAATACGCAGGATGATTAGATAATGGATTTCAAGTTAAGCACAGGCATCACATTAACTTAAAATATATCTTACCCGCATAAAAAAACAGAACACTTTACTTGTCAGAAATCAAACTGGGGTGACAGTTGTACCTGCCATTTTACAAGCATTTTTCTTCAGCTTCTATATATAAAGCACCTTCCTCCTCCTGTTGTAATTGCTTTAACAGGTTTTCTGCTTTGAGGAATTTTTTTCTTTCCTTGAGGTTACTCGCTAAAGTGTGTTGCTTACCTAAGGGGTGTCCTAGAGACCCATTGTTAGAGATGTCAAAGACAGCAGGGAGATGGATGTGGGGGTTTCCTGCTGCAAAGACTTTTCTATGCTAGGCCCACTATTGGCCAAATCCTGCTGAAGCAGTGAAGTGTAATTCCAGAGCTAGGCCAAAAGGAGTCTTGTACTCCTGAAAGACCATTAGTATGCCTTTCAGGAAAGGCACACTCTGATGTTGTAGGGATGCTGACCTCAGGCACAACCCCAAATGCCTCTTCCCTGTGACCAATCTGAGGAGCAGGGATTGGAGCAGAGAGTGAAGCATTCTTCTGCCCAGGGCATGGCCTGGCAATAGAGCCTCCTTGCAGTGTCTAGCAAAGCCTCCAGGAAGCACCACTCTGAGATGCCATATACTGGGCTAATAGGAAGTAAGGGCTGAAGAAAAATGGCTTCTCATTGACCTAGGAACTAAAGACTGGTCAAAGGTCCAGTCCCCCCCAGCTCCACATTATCTGAAAACCCTGCCAGGTTATTTCAATTAACCAGAGCTTTTATGCAACCAGCAATCCCCTTACCCCGGGGATGCTGATAACAGAGATTTTACTGTAGTGTATGTAGATTTAAGCAAGGCTTTTGGGAAGGTCCTACACAACCTTCTCATAAACAAATTGGAGAAATGTGGGCTAGATAAGGTGGATAGATAACTGGCTCAACAGCTGCAAGCAAAGAGTAATTATTAATAGGTCCATGTCAGAATGGCAGGTTTCAAGTGGAGTCCCACAGTGGTTTGTGCTGGGCCTGGTGCTGTTCAATCTGTTTATTAAGGATTTGTATGCTGGTGTAGAAAGCTTCTTAAGCAAGTTTATAAATGACACAAAACTGGGAAGGATTTTGAACGTGGAGGATGTGAGTGGATGAACTGGAAAAGTTGGGCTAGAGCTAACAGGATGAAGTTCATTGTGGACAAATGCAAGGTGCTGCATCTCAGGAAGAATAATAAAAGACACAAATAAAAAAATGGGTGACACCTGGCTGGATGGCAGCAGTATGAAAAAGGACTTAGATATCACCAACTCAATATGAGTCTGCAGTGTCATGCAGCTGCACAAGAAGCAAGTGTGGTTTTGGGATGCATCAATAGAAGCATTAGGTTCAGGACACAGGAAGTGATGGTACCTCTATACTTGGGTCTAGTTAGGCCTCATTTGGCGTATTGTATGCAGTTCTGGGCTCCTCATTTTAAAAAAGGATGTGGAAAATTTAGAGAGTCCAGAGGTAGGCAACAAAGATGATAAAGGGCTTGAAAAGCAAGTCATACGAGGAGAGGCTAAAGGAGCTAGGCATGTTCAGCTTGCAGAAAAGGCACTAAAGGGGAGACATGATAGCAGTCCTAAAATACTTGAAGGGCTGCTATAAAGAAGAGGGAAAGCAGTACTTCTCTTGCTGCAGAGAACATGGTTTCCCATGTTTTTCTCCTTTAAAGGAGAAAATCCATGTTTTTTCACATTTTTCTGTGGGAAATGGAAAACCCATATCCCTGGGCATGAGAAGCAGACTGTTTCCAAAAATGCTGCCTTTGAGGCCTAGAGAGAACTCATGGGTAACTTCCATCCTCAAGACAATGCTAACTAAACACATTGCTTAGCTTCAGAGGAGCTATGCTGATGTGTGCTAGAGCAGACTGAAAGATGAAAATTCTCCTTTGTGGCAATTTTTGAAGCATAAAGACATGTTCTTGCTTTGCTCTAAAAGAAAGAGAAACATGTTTTTTCAAGCAGTTCATAAAAATCCATGTGTGGGTGTCACACTGTATGGCCAAGGGACTGGTATGGCCTCTGGGAGACCAGGTGCTAGTCCTTGCTTCTCAGAGACCTTTTACCCAGACCACCTGCAGTCACAGAATCATAGAAAATGAGGGTTGGAAAGGAACTCAGGAGGTGATCTAGTCCAACCCTTGCTCAAAACAGGACTAGCCCCAACTAGATCATACTACCCAAGGCTTTGTCTACCTGACTCTTAAATACTTGATGGTAAGCATGAATCCACAGCTTCTCTGGGTAGCCTGTTCCAGTGCTTTACAATCCTCCTTTTGAAAAAGTTTTTTCCTAATATCTAACCTAAACTTCCCTTGCTGCAGCTTGAGATCATTGCTCTTGGTTCTGTCATCTGCCAACACCGAGAACAGTCCCACTCCATCCCCTTTTGAACCCCACTTTAGGTAGTTAAAGGCTGCTATTAAGTCCCCTCTCAGTCTTCTCTTCTCTAGACTAAAGAAGCCCAGCTTCCTCAGCTTCTCCTCATAACTCATGTGCTTATGAGGCCCCTGAACCATTTTCGTTGCCTTCCACTGGACTGTCTCCAATTTGTCCACATCTTTTCTGTAGTGGGGGCCCCAAAACTGGACACACTACTCTAGATGTGGCCTCACCAGTGTCAAACAGGGGAAAATCACTTCTCTCAATATGCTGGTAACACTTCTACTAATGCAGCCCAGTGTGCCATTAGTTGCCTTTGCAGCAAGGGCATGCTGTTGGCTGATATACAGCTTATACACACTTTAATCCCTAGTTCCTTTTCTTTTGGTCGGATCCTCCAATTTTTCAAGGTCTCTCTGAATCCTAGCCCTACCCTCCAGCATTATCTGCTACTCTCCTTAGCTTGATGACATCTGCAAACTTGCTGAGGGTGCACTCCATCCCATCTTCCAGATCACTGATTAAGATATTGAATAAAACCAGCCCCGGGACCAAGCCTTGGAGCATTCCACTTAACCCTGGCTGCCAGCTAGACGTTGAGCCATTGATTATTTCCCTTGGAGCCTGATTATCCAGACAGTTTTCTGTCCACCTTACAGTCCATTCAACCAGCCTATACTCCCTTAGCTTGCTTTCAAGAATGTGGTGGGAGACCATATCAAAAGCCTTGCTAAGGTCAAGGTATATCATGACCACTGCTCTCCCCACTTCCACAGAGTCTCTTTATATCTTATACAGCATGGAAGTGAACCTGAGTTTCTAACAACTCACCTGGGGATCCCTTTTGAGTTATCTAAATTCTTCCCTGACAAAGTTTCATTGAAACAGTTCCATCCTCACAAACCATTTTGACTCTGAGTGACCTGTCTTGGTGAAAATGCTCTAACCTCTTCTTGTTCCCTATGTGAGGTTGTGACCTCAATGTAACTGGGCTGACTCATTTCTTACTCTCACACACAAGCACCTTGTGTACATGAGTTCCTTGTTGCTCCTTGTGATGTTGGTTTTGCTTGTTTATTTTTTTCTTATGAGCATTTCTCATTGCTTGTCCCAGTGGGGAATCTCTCTTCTTGCCATGGGCTCAGTTATGTCATAGAGGTCTAGTTCTATGCAGGGGGTGGGCAAAGCTGCTATGCCCCAGCAGAAGAGTGGTGAGTCCTGGTACCCCCAGATCGAAAAGAGAAATGTGTCTACACCATGATCCTAGAAGAGAGACAGTTCCTGCTTCCCTTATGGCTAGCTCCCCTACCTGGTGTGGGATATATGAATAGGCCGTGGTGCCACTTCCTTCTCAGCTTTCTTGAAGTTGCTTGTGCCATGCAGGCCTGCATTCCTCTGAATTAAAAAAAATGGCAATACAGTTTCCCTCTTGGAGTAAGCCACCAAGTGTGGAAGGTCTCTGTAGATCTAGTAAAATAATTTTGGAGGGGCAAAAATTGACAAACATGGCTCCAAAAACCATTCTTCTCCATCAAAATTTTGAAATTTGAACAATTTGAACAATTTGAACCTTCTCTATAATTACTTCAAACTTGGAGGGGGGAATTCCATGATTTTTTTCTTAGTAACATTTCAAAATTGGAAATTTTTTCACAGAAATTTCTAAATTGCAAGCACTTGGATCAGGTCAAATTTCTTGTGCCTTTCTCACGTTCTCTCCCACCAATTCTTCTCTACAGGATCTGACCTTAATAAATCTCATAAGTAAGAGATATATAGAATAATAAAAGGCTGCATGCCAGATAGCGAAGGTTTTTTTTTCCCCCAGATGAATATGTTTTGAGTGGGGTGGGCGGTTCACCTAAGAATGTAACGTTGGGTGACTCAGTCCAATTATGAATTTGGGCCACATTTATGAATAGTTTTGTCTTAAAAATTGGGAAGGGGGAAAACAACGTGACACAAAAACATCAAAATGTTTCCTTTCAACATTTTCTGTTAAATATTTTGATTTTTCATTTAAAAAATTAATCTTTCAAGAACCAAATTCGCTCAGTATAAGTACAAATAAAAATGACGTTAATATGAAAATGAAACATTTTTTAGGTGGAACAAAGCATAAATTTTACTCTACTATAAAGCATTTTGGGGGGAGAATTCATTTTGGTATGAAAATTACAATTCATGTGGGGTCAGCCTAAAGGAATTTTATTATTGTTATCATCTTTGGCATTTTGCTTCAGCTACCAAACTGAAAAATCGGTTATTTCCAGAGCTGTGTTTCCAGGGAGAGAGAAATTTGCTTAAGAGCTTTGACAAATTGCACTTTTATTCCCTTCTGAACAACTCTGGGAAGACCAGGTTAACCTCCCCTCCTTCCTTCCACCACCACCCAATCCTTCTATTTTTTTGTTTTACTGGGTGCATCTACATGAGATGCATTACTGTGCATTAGACTAATTCAATGCACAGTAAAGTATGACCATCTACATGTGTGCAGCAATTACTGTGTAGTATATTAGTCTAAGGTGCCATTTTCTAGTACCTGTAGATACAGGTGCTAGAAATTAGTTAATTAAACTATTGTGCCAAAGCACATGTGTAGACACTGACTGGGAGCAAATTGTTCCCGGTCAGCCTAAGAAGCAGGGGGCCGCAAGGGGCAGGGAGAGCTGTCCCAGATCTGCAAGATGCTGTCTCCTAGCCATGTAGATATTGGGAGGGGTCCCAGTCTCCATGTGGCTGGGAAACAGCTGCCTGGAAGCCAGGACAGATCTCTCCCACTCTGCAGAGCTTGGAACGAGGCCCTGTGTCCCCTGGCAGCCTGAGGCTGGCATCCAGGGGAGCCTGGAGCTCTCCCTGGCTGCTCCAGAGGGGCATAACAGGGCAGGAGCAGCCCTAGACTGAACTGCTCCTACTGGGAGCAAATTTACTCCCATCAGGCACATGTTCAGATGTGGGTGGGGGGCAAAGTTTAATGTGCCTGAATTTTCTGTGCATAAAATTCAGTTGCATTAACTGCACATGTAGACACAGCCACTGTTGCAAATCCCTTTTAGTATATGAATATTCTTCCACTTGAATAGGACTGTACTATCTGGAACAACACTGAGAGCTCTATAGAAGAGGGGCCATCATTTCTTGTATGTTTGGTCTGTACTTAGCAGAACAGGACAACAAGCTTGACTTCTGGGTGCTCCAGAGATATCAGTGTTAAAGAACAATAACAATGACAGGACTGTACTGCTATATAGCCACTGTTCTTCCATTCTTGGTTCTGCCCTTTTAAATTTTGTAGAGTAGGCTGGAAACTGTTTTTTTGTTTACTGAAATAAGATTTCACTTTTTTGTTCTGGTTGAAAACAGAACTGTTTCACTTTGAACATGTTGCCTTGGTGTGTCATCCTCCTGTTCGCTCTGGACAAGGCTCCATAGTCATGGGATATGTTTCCCCTAATAAGCCACAGTCTCCTTTTGGGAAGAAGGAAAGGAATGTATCATTGAAGTGTGTAGCCATACTGCATCACAAGAGATGAAGTCCCATTGGAAAGATGGGTCTGTAGAGGAAAAAGGAAATATGAGGAACTACAATTATCACATCTTGAAAATGGTCTGATAGCCCAGCCCAATAGAAAATCAACATTTTCTGTAGAAACTAGGCACATTTAAAAACAAATCATTTAGTCAAAGCCCCAGTTACCAAGAAAAAAGGGTTTTTGAAGAAGATTTCCTATCAGCCATATATGCCTTATTGCTTGTGTTGACAATATTCTTTTAGAAGACATCATCAATATCTTAATATGAGAGAGATGTAATCTGAGAAATAGGCCTTCTCTTTCCTTCACAACAGGAAGAAGAAGGATGTTGTCTCTGCTGATTTCTCCAGAATGTATTTTATGTAATAAATAGCTGATCAATGCAGCTATGACTTTCTATTTTTTCGCTTGAAAACATCAATCGATAAACATTGCTGACACTCCTCTCTTCAAGATTTAATTCACTGTGGATCTTACAAATGTAGAACTATACTACAACCATGTCTATTTTCTTTGAAATTGCATTTTAACTTGCATTGAAACAGATGCCAGGTGCTTTGCAGGCCTCAGTTCCACAATTCATGATCAGGTTTTTTCTTCAACAAGAAGAAAACTATCTTATCCTTCCCAACCTATTTTGCCCCACTCCCAACATCACCATATTGCAGCTATAATTCTATATGTTTATGCACTGGCTGTTCTGGATGTGCCAGACAGTGTTCCCTTTAAGCTGTGTGGCATGTGCGGCCATGCAGGTGTGCTTAGCAGTGCAGCATGAGCGCGCCTGTGCAGCCGCACACACCACACAAGCCATGCAACTTAGAGGCAACGCTGGTGCCAGGATAGCAACCCATCACCACAGTTATTTTCCTGACCACTGACTAGATTAACAAGTTTGGATGAAATAAAGGAATGTTGCAACCTACTTCCACACTTAAGCTCTATCATGGCTTTGTGAGAAGAATGAATGACCTTCTGACTGTGTGTATCTACGTGAGACACTTTACTGTGAAGTAGCATAGTTTACTGCACACTAAGCATGTATGTCTACATGTGCACATGCTTACTGCACAGCAGACCTTGCTAATCATGAGTAAATTTGTGACCTGCAAATGCAAGTAGCAAATTTACTCATTAGTAGTTACTGTGCAGTAGCGCTCATGTAGACACCTGACTGGGAGTGAATCTGCTCCCAGTCAGCTGGCCACCAGGGGGTGGAAAATTGCTCCCTGCAGGAGCTGCTTGCTGCTGGGGCAGGCTCTGCTACTGGAGCCCAGGCACTACTATGTCCCTCTGCCCCAGCAGCAGGGAGCTCCAAACCCCCTGCTTCGACATTGTGATCCAGAAGAGGGCGGCTGGGATGTCCTTATCTCCCAGAGCCAGCTCCATGGTCCCAGGGGTCCGGTTGGGAGATCCTTATGATGCAGTTCCAGCTCTGTGGTCATGGGGCAGGCATGGGGAGATACTTATTTCCCATCCTGAGTCTTGCAGTCGGGGCTCAGTCTGAGAGACAAGGATCTCCCAGCACTGGCCCCACGACCATGGAGCTGCCACTGGGAGATTCTGATCAGGGAGCCAGGGCTGGGAGCCTCCTACTGGCAGGGCAGGGGGACATTGTCTCAGCCCTGGACAGGAGACAGCACCCAGGGGGAGCCTAGAACTCCCTCTGGTGGTGGCAGGGGCCCATTGCAGGGCTGCAGGAATGGGAGTAGTTTGATGTTAGGAGCAGCAAATCTGCTCCCACATCCCTGCATGTGTAGATGCCTTCCTGGGAGCATTTACTCGTGCGTAGTTTACTTGCAAGTAAACTGATCTTAGATTGAATGCATGTGTATATGCACCCACTGTCAAGCAATCTGCTGTTTAGCCGGCTGTGTACACATGAATTCAATAGCTTCTCATGGGGTCTCTTGAAAATAGAATCTGATTAAAAGAGACTTGGAAGAGAAGAGTCTGGGCCCAGTGGCTTCCTGCTGAGGGTTTCATGAGAATCTCTTCATTTTGTGACACGTCTCCAACTGCTGATGAGGGGCAAATCCTTAACTATGTCAGAACCAGGTGAGAAAGGTATCTTTAGAATAGATAGAGGCAGGAAATATATTCAGGGGAAATGGGGATTTCAGAGGGAAGGCAGATAGCAGCAGTGCTCATTCCTATCAACTTCCAAAGAAACAGACAAAGGTGGCTACTTCACATGGATTCTGGTAATGTAATTAATATTTGAAGCATTTGAAGATTTCAGGTATACAGAATGTACAGCTCAGAGGAAGCAAGTGGCTTCTGTCAATGAAAATTATTAGATTTGTGTGCTGCCAATACAGGAGAGTCAATCCTGACATGTGCAGACAGCCTAGGCTGCATGCCCTCTGCTCGACCCCTGGGCCTGTCAGTCATCCGTGACCTACTTTTCAGCTTCGCACATGCTCAGTTGCCCACAAAACCTGACCAGGCGCATGCTCAGTCTTTCTGCAGCATGACATAATCTGACTAGAAATTTCTTTGCAGGATAGGATCTGATTGGTCACTAAAATTCGTATAAAGACCAGTGAGCCCCCACCAAAGGGTGGTGGAGTTGTGGAGAGTTGGGGGAGAGTTAGTGATTAGTTGTCGGAGGTGTGAGCGGTCGTTGGCCTTGTGAGAAGAGGGAGAGCTGCTCGATCTGTTAGCAGAGGCTGCTTTCAGCAGGGACTGCGAAACAGAGAGAGATTGGGATCTCAATCCCCAGGTCCTCTCCTCACGACCCAACAATAGTTTTCGCATTGATTCTTCTGGCGTATGACTGATCTCGGCACCGGTTACTGACAACGATTTGGATCACCCTTGACTACCCTGACGACGGTTTTCGGCTTCTTCTACCTGGCACTTGACCTCGGCATGGCTATTCGACCATCCATTTGTCCACTTGGACTGGCGTCACGACTCAGTCTTCGTTCTTCATCGTTACAGTTTTGTTGTTTGTTCTGTTCCTTTAATGAGCCGTTGACCAGCCCTGGGACTATTAAGTTGAGCAGCCGCCCCTAGCTCTGGCTAGATAGCAAGGGCTCACTTAAGAACCCCGTGGGCCAACGGACCCCTCCGTTGTTTGTGTTTACTGTAACTGAAGAAAGCAACTCTACCTACGCCTTCTAAGCGTAAGTCAAATAAATCACCTTTGTTTAAAACCACTATGCTTACGTGCCTCAGAACTCCACACCAGAAATCCCGCCTGTTCCGTATCCAATTGCCGCCACCCGGCCGCCCCACCGTGACCACGACCGTGAGCTTGGCTCGCCAGCTCCGCGGTGTGCCGACAGCTTCCAGAAGCCAGTCCTAGGTATAGGGTAGGAGGGGTTGAGGGAGTGCCCCTAGCATCTGCTGTCAGTGGAGGGGTATGATGATTCTGGATTCCTCTCTATACTGTAGTCCATATGAGAGGAGCTAAAAGATCTCCTTACTCCTTAATGCTTGGACAATCCAGTCCCTTCACATCATGGTGCTGCCACCTGGGTATAAATCAGAGTAGCTTCCTAAGACCTCTGGAATAAATACTACTCAAGTATATCCACAAATGCTTCCTCTACTTCACTGTCCCACATGTCACACAAAGGCCTTTCTGTCTAGGACATCATTCTGGGCTTTTCCCTTCTGCTGCAGTAGGCTGTAGCACGCCTCATAGTATGTCCCCTCTGTTCTGGAAACCTCTTCTGTTGTCCCTTCTGGGAACCACAGCAACCATGTCCATGTCTCTGCAGCCCTTGCCTGTCCTGGTGTCATTGAAGGGCAGCAAGTTAACATCTCCTCTTGCTCCAGGTCTGTTCAGCAATGGGGAACAAGGAGCTAGAGAAAACCAGAAGGAAATGAATAGATAGAGCTCTACACACCAGGGCCAAACAACCTGCTTTTTTACCAATACACACACAAAAGGCCAATCAGGACTTCTGGACACTCTTGTTCTTTGGAGGGCAGTGATATGCAGTGTTTAGAGCCACAGGGATTAGGAGTTGGGATGTCATGATTCTATTCCCACTAACCCATGTCCCATCAAGGAATCATAGCTTTGACTGACACTACAACCCTCCTTGCCATCAACAACCTCCCTAAACCTAGAAAGGAGATTTGCAGACTGAAATAGGAAGGAAGGAAGGAAGGAACAAATGAAAGATTTTGGATTTGACCTCTTGTTCTTCAGACCCTAGTGAGACAAAATTGCCCCACAAGCCCTCCCTCTCCAATCCAGTCTCACTGAATTTGCACCTTCTGTATCCATGAAGGCAGAGGATCAGTGACTCCAAGAAGGAACTCTAGCAACTGCCTGTCTGTAGGACCTTTCACCCTCAGATACTCTGTGTGTTATTGGCCATCAAGGAATAGCTGCAGTGTAATCCACCCCAGAGTCCAACCTACCCAGACTGGCTGCCTGGGGTGTCTGTGTCCCTTGGTTGTCTTGGGCCAGGGCTTTGTGACACAATAGCAAAAGCCAGGTCCTAGTTGCACCATTACACCTGTGACATCAGAGGCTTCCTCAGCCAATGCTCAGCCTCTCTCATCAGTTCATTTTGCATGCTGCTATATAATTGGCTTGGAAAAGCCAGCAGAGACATTTAAGAGGCAGGTATGTGGCAGAGTAGTCAGAGGTGCTGTGTGTCACATTGTCGTTACAAGGAATAGCTTCAGCCCAGGCCTAGAGTACAGGCTGGCAAAGCTGATTGCAACACCTTCCTCCCTTTAAAAGCCAGATTATATGATTTTCATGAAATTAAAGTATTCTTATAGAGAACTGGTCTCTAGAACAATTTTATTCAAGAGCTGTTCCTGGTTCAGCTCATCATTGGAAAGGCATGAACTGGTATGTTTTGTAGACATACTGCAGAAACAGCCACCCTAGAGGTATCACAGATAATTAGCGACTATCCTTTGCTGGAGTCTTTTTGATGGTGTGTGTGCGTGTGTGTGTGTGTCCCTGGCTCCCCTGTGAGTGCGCATAGATTTCATACATTTCATAGTCATTACGGCTAATCAGTCATTAGGGCATAGTCTCAGTCAGGCATCTACACGAGCACTATGGCAGCATTACTAATGCCAAATAAATTTGCTACTTGGATTTGCAGGTAACAAATTTACTCGGTATTAGGGAGGTTTATCATGAAGTAAACATGTTCACGTGTAGACACACATGCTTACTTCACAGTAAACTATGCTAATGTGAAGTTAACCATCTTGTGCAGACAAGCCCTGTGAACTGAAACCCTTAGCTAGTTCAAGCTGTGGCCCAATATCAGTGCAGGTCTCTCATGCCACAAATAATACAATTATAACAACAAACATAAAGAACATAAAAATTACATATATTATCATGAAATGATGCTAGTGAAATTACAGCGTAGTATTAGTGGGTATAAGGTGGTAGCAACATTTCTAGCAGATCTCTCCTCCTCTTGAAACCAAGAGAAAAACTTGTATCTCCTACACATGACATTTTCCAAGAGGATAAAATGTTTGTAAAAGTTACTGATGACATTATTATAGAAATTTGCATCTTCGTTGTCAGGTGGAAGTCTGTGGCCTCTTCAGGTACAGGAGGGAGCAATCCACTTGTCTTTCAAGC
>NW_017729022.1:127863611-127877523 GCF_001723915.1 Gavialis gangeticus | reverse complement strand
CTTGTATCTCCTACACATGACATTTTCCAAGAGGATAAAATGTTTGTAAAAGTTACTGATGACATTATTATAGAAATTTGCATCTTCGTTGTCAGGTGGAAGTCTGTGGCCTCTTCAGGTACAGGAGGGAGCAATCCACTTGTCTTTCAAGCATCAATCATGCCCAAACCCTTCAAATCTTGTCTTCTCCTTGGTTCAGTCACCACCAGCTTTGAAGGTAAATTGTCCTGGAGCTGGTATTTTGCAAAGCCGAAAACAAGTGTCTGCAGCCATGGCTCATAAACTGTTTTCATGGGGAACTCACACTGAATTTGTATTTAGGGCTGCTGGATACCAAGAACATTTGGGAATTCAGACATGTGAGACCCACATGGTGAAGTAAGGCTGAGACACCAAGGACAGACCATGGTTCCTTCAGCTTGTACCTGTACCACTGAGTCACTCCCACTTCCTTCACCCTTCAAAGAAGCAGCTTGTGCTGTGCAGGATCAGTCTCCATGGTTAGAGTACAGTCAGCCTAGAAGTCGGCCCTCAGGAGTTCCTTCCCTGGCCTGGGAAGACAGAGATGGTGTGGTAGGTGGAGAGTGATTCAGCAGTCACAGCCTGGTAGCTCTCTTTCTGGCTTTGTGGGAGCTGGCTGCAGTGTTAGCAGCAGATGGTTTCTCAAGGGATTCAATATCAGTGTGCTTTCTCCACAAGTAAAAATGTGTTCCATAGTCATGTCATGCCTACTCCTCCCTCCGCCTGGGCCAGGACTGAAGTGTCCTGACTCTAACCCTTCTAAGGGAAGCATAAATCAAGGAACCTGTAATTAAGATAGTTTGACAGAGGCAGAGCCATAGGAGCAGCTTAGAGGGTACAACAGATATGAATGTATTATCACTGGTGAAGTGCATCTTAATGTCCTATTATTGTTGCGGGGAAGGAGGGGGTGTTGCAAACAAAGTTTACTGAGTCATCACAGGAGCTTCTGGCATGACTTCTTGATTTGAGGCAGGATGTACTGTTGGATTGGTTGATGTTTTCCATGTAATGCCTAAGCAACAAAGCTGATGAGCAAGCTAAGAAAGAAGTATGCAATGGTATGTTTCTTCAGCAAAGTAAAACCTCAAGCCTAATAGGAGACTGGGACATAGGTGTCATGGCCTCAAGTCAGCAGGTGGAAGAGAATTTGCTTAGAATTTGCATTAGAAGCTGGAGAAACTATGGCAAGTAAAAGAATAACTTAATTTTAGAGCTGGAAATAATGTATTGGTTTGATCTTAAAGCCACCACTAGAACCCTTGTGAAGTAAGGTTTGAGGTTCAGTTTCAGTTGAACACAGACAGTGACTTCTTGAGCATCACTTGATGATCACTCTACACAAATCAGATTGCTCATTCCCTACGGTAATTGCCACTATATGCATTATCTACATCAATACTGCAGCTCACCTAATGAGGCCCTAGCACGTGGACTCATTAACAGTATGAAATGAGCATTTCCTTGGGCAGGTGCGGCAACAGTGAGAGTTCTTGTGCACAGCCTGAGAAATCAGAATCCGAACAAAGCATGCACCCACAGGGTGGGGAGAGTGAATGGCATTATCTCCAAAGAACAATTGCTAACACAACACACTGGGCTTACACAGGCCTGGAGCCTAGAACTTTAACTGTAATGCTAGAATAAGAAGCTGTTGCTCAGTGGCCTAAGTCAAAGCAACTTAAAGGATCACTTGCAGGATGAATATTAATGACAGTGACCCATCAAAACATGGATGAAGTATGCTGGAATGTTTATGGCAGACTAAATATCAAATCCCACAAATATCCTGAGCTGAGAAACAGCCTTACCAATGACATCGCTGTGGAAAGATAGCAGTGGTACCAAGGTCAGGGATGGAGGACAGTCTCTAGGCAGAGGTAAATGAGATCTGTCTGTGAATTGCATATCAGAGATGCAACGGACAGTGGCCCAGTGGATGCTGAAGGAGACCTAGAGGTGTCCTAGACTTGGGAAAGATCCCTGGTTTTCAGGTATATTAAGTTATACCACCAGCAGCCAGCCCAGCAAAAGTACATCTCAGTAACACATCCACTTCAAGAAGCAGGGAAGGGACAGGGCTAGACAGGACTGGAAGAAACTTTAAGTTTCATGGAATTCAATCATCTACCAGTGCAAGCAAGCATAGCATACATGAGGGGTTGGGATGCTGGCCACAGCTAAAAGTCAGGGGTGTTGACTGGGTGTGCTGATGTTCCTGCTGCTACTTATAAAATGCAGAGCTTCCTGGCTAGAGGGCCTTGTTCATCATATTGATTACCATGTTTAGGGTCAGGAAAGAATTTTAACCCAGGGTGAGCTTGGTGCAGACTCTGGGGCTTTGCCTTTCTCTGTAGTGTGGTTCATAGTCCTTTTTCTAGGAACTTCTGAGCACATATTAACCAACTATACTGCTGTCACTGCAGTGACAGGGTATTGGTATTGTCCTCAACTCCTCTGCTTTTACCTATAGCACAATGGAGGGTGTTCTTGGTGTTTCAGGCATTATGTCTTGTACTTATGGGTAAGGGTTTGCACTAGAGATAACTGGGATTCCTTGGGTTAACAATTGCCTGTGAACATAGGGATGCAGGGCACTGGACATGGTGATATAGGAGGTCTTCTCCTGTTTTCTGTTCTTTTATACACCCTTTTATATGCTTATCAAGCTCCAACATAAAACTAGTTAGATCATTTGTCCAACAAAATCCCCCTTGAGAATCTTCTAAGGTCCACACAAATTTTTATTGCTAAATTTTTATTGCTAAATTTTTATTGCTAGCCATTTTATTGATAGACATTAAGTTACAATTTTGCCTTTTAACCTAAAAAAATTATTCTCCTCAATCCCTCCTCTCCTTTTCCCAGTGATTTATTTAGAAATAGCAGCTATGGCCCCTCCCAGCCATGGTTTTGCCAAGCTAAACAAGCCCATTTCTTCTAGTCTTCTCTCCTCTGACAGGCTCCTCATTCTCTGATCATCCTGTTTGCTCTTCTCTATACTTTTTACAATCTGAGTTAATCTTTTTCAAATGTGGATCATCAGGATTGTGCACAGTATTGTAACTGAGGGCTCACCCTTTTGCATACTACAACATTCATACATCCTTGTCTTAACTGGAAACACCTAATCTGTTGCTCCTAGGAGGGTAGAGCTATGGGACCCTATAGATGAGAGAATGAAGATCTCCTAGGCTCTGTGGATTAGTGTGTTGAGCTCTCCTGAGTTCTGCACAAGAGATGGTAGTCATCTCCTGTCCTGGGTAAGAAGGTAAAACTATCTTGGGTTCTCTGGGTGGAGTTTTGTAGGGCAGTGGTTCTCAACCTTTTTTGTACCAGGACCCATTTGTAAACATCCATGGCCAGTCTCGACCCAGTGCCCTCACTCCCAACCCACTGCCCCACCGTGCTCAGGCCCCATGTTTGGGGGTAGGGTGTGCATGTGTGGGGCAGGGGATAGCCCAAGCAGCCCCTAGAAGTCCCCTGCAGGCTGGAACTCTGCCAGCCAGCAAGGGAACAGCCACTGTTTCCCAAGTTTTTTCTCCTTTAGAGGAGAATCCATTTTTAAAGTTTGTTCATCCATTTTTGTTCATGACCCTTTCATATATTCTTGTGGCCTGCTTTTGGGTCACGACCCACGGGTTGAGAAATGCTGCTCTAGGGTTCTTTGTTTCAGGGGCATGAATACTGTCTGCATCCTCTTTAACAGAGAGTAGAGATCTGGGTTCTCTGTTCCAGGGGCATGAAATTCTTCTGGGTTCCCAAGGGTAGGAATGTAGAGCTCTGCTGGGTTTTACTGGCATCAGTTTACATCACGCTACATAAAGCTTAGGGATTTACCCGTATGGAGAGTCTGAATGGCTTAGGGAGAGACCTATGGCCGCACAGACCTATGGCCTTTCCCCCCTGCTCTCCCTTGCCTGCTGTTTCCTTCAAGGTCCAATGTTGATTCTCTTCCTGTGTCAAGATGCTCTTAGCTCCATGACCCAATGGCCTTTTTAATGTTCCATCCAGCCCTTTTTCTTCCTTCCTGTCTAACAGGTCACACAAAAGTATTTCCCTCCACGGCATGACTTCTAGGGTACTTTGCTTTCCAATACCCCAGGCTGGATGTTTCACAATAAATTCTCATTCTCCTCTCTTCTGGGAACCATGATAACTATTTCAGCATCCTCATAGTGCACAACCATATTGGGATCATTAGACTGGGGCAAGATACACCCTACCTTTCCTCTCTATCAGTAAAAGAGAACCCGAAGTTACACAGACACTGGAGTGACAATCCCACATCAAGATCAAAAGATCCTGCTTTTCTTCCAATGCCAATACTGTGAGCTGGGATTGGAGCATGGGAGTCAGAGGTATAGCCTCTGAATCAGAACTTCCTAGACCCTAAATGCTGGAGGCTGAAAGTGGGAGAGGAACAATGGAAAAAAAAAAACTGGTCATACCCTGTTCACTCTCTCTTTCAGCGTCCACTCTTTGTCACTGTGTGACCAAGAGGAGTGGTTTGTGTCTCTCCCTGTGGTCTGTGGAGGGAGGTAATACACGTTGGTTAGAGGTAGAATGAATGAGGAGTTAGGGCTCCAGGCTTCCAGCAACCCATGGAGCAGGCAGAGTTGTGATTTATACCACAAACCACACTACCCACCATGAACAAGTTTCCCCAGTCTATTATAATAGGAAAACCCTGGGAAAGTACCAAAAGATTGGATTAGTAGTGGGATTAGATAGATGAATAGGTAAATAGATAAATTCTACACTAAGCCCTTCTGTTCTTTGCCACTAATCTTAGCCTGGTGAGACAGACTGCCTACCTCCTTCTTTCCTTCCTGTCCCTTCCTCTCCAAGGTCAGTCCAATTCTTAAATTGCAACCTCTTTTTCCTACCAAATCAGCAGGTCAAACACCCCACCAGAGTAAGTCCCACTACCTACCCTTCTGCAGGCACCTTTTATTCCTCACTCCACAGCCTCTTGGCCATCAAGGAGCAGCTGCAGTGTGATCCAGTCTGGGATCCAACCTACCCAGACTGGCTGCCTGGAGTGTCCCTCTACTTCGGTCAGCATGGACCAGGGCTTGTGACTCAGTAGCCAAAACCAGCTCTTAGGTTTGAGGGGGCATTATGACATCAAAGCTCCCTCAGCCAACCCTCAGTCTTTTCCTCTAGTTATTTGCATGCCACCATCTTATTGGCTGACATGTATCAGAAGAGGTTTGCAAAGGGAAGGAAGACAAGGGACTGGATGGAACAGCAAAGCAGGTGCTACGATGTCCCTCAGCATCAGTCCAAAAGTAGTATGAGACTTTCCTCTCCTGCAGCTGTGATGAGGTTCTTCCAGCTGTTCGATCTTGACAGAGTCATAATTAATTACAATGAATCAGCTAATTAATTATTTAAATACATTTTTGCCTCCCACACACTGACTTTCATCTCCAGCCCAGTAGAATCATGTTTCCTTAAGCCTCCTCACATCCATCCCACATAAGAACAAAAGAGCATAAGATCTCCCGTTTCCTAGATCAGACCATAGGTCCACCTTTTCCACTATCCTGTGTCACATAGTAGCAGAGAGAGGGTTCTGAAAGGGAAAGAGAACTGGATGTGATTAAAACTTTTCCACTGTTCATCTCTCACTTGTAGCCTCCAGCATTTATGGTCTAGGAAGTTCTGATTCAGAGGCTGTGCCCCTAACTCCCATGCTCAACAGCCACTAATGCCCCTTTCCTCCAATAATTTATCCAATCCCTTTTCGAATCTGGCTAAACTGTCAGTTTCCATAGCATCTGGCGGTAATGCAGTTATTATTGCCTCTGCAACTGTGCCATTAAACCATGCTAGTGTGGAGGGCTTATCAATAGCTGCCCAGGATATCTGGGCTCAGAGAATCTTAAAAAAGCCTTCAGTCTGGTATCCCAATGATCACCTCTTGGCAAAACTGGCTAACTGTGGCCTCAACCACACCACGATCCGCTAGCTGGGGAGTTGGCTCTGCGGTAGGATCCAGAGGGTGGTGGTTGATGGAAGTCAATCGTCATGGTGTGCTGTGACCAGTGGGGTCCCTTAAGTGACCACTGGGGTCCTAGGGCCTATACTTTTTAACATGTTCATCAATGATGTGGACATTGGTGTAAGAAGTGGACTGGCCAAGTGCACCAATGACACCAAACTGTGGGGTAAAGCATCCACACCTGAGGACAGGAGGGTGATCCAGGCAGATCTTGACAGGCTCAGGAAATGGGTGGATGAGAACCTGATGGTGTTTAACACTGAAAAATGCAAGGTTCTCCACCTTGGGAGGAAAAACCTGCAGCATGCTTAGATGCTCGGCAGTGCTACTCTGGCTAGCACTACTGATGAAGGGGACTTGGGGGTCATGATTGACCATAAGATGAACATGAACTTCAGTGTGATGCTGAGGCTAATAAAGCAAGCAAAATGCTGGCTTGCATCGATAGATGCTTCTCGAGCAAATCCTGGGACGTCATTTTCCCCTTGTACTCGGCCTTGGTGAGGCTGCAGCTGGAGTTCTGTGTCCAGTTTTGGGCTTCACAGTTCAAAAAGGATGTGGAGAAGCTTGAGAGGGTGCAGAGGAGAGCCACATGCATAATCAGAGGTCAGGAAAACAGACCTTATGATGAGAGGCTGAGAGGCATGGGACTCTTCAGCCTGGAAAAGTGCAGGCTCAGGGGTGATCTGGTGGCCACCTATAAGTTTATTAGGGGTGCTCACCAGGATCTGGGGGAACATCTGTTCACCAGAGCGCCCCAAGGGATGACAAAATTGAACTGTTACAACCTCCTCCACGACCAATTCAGGCTGAACATAAGGAATAGCTTGCCACCAGAGATGGTTCAAGCACACACTTTGAATGCCTTTCAGACACATTTGGATGTTTATCTTGCTGGGATCCTATGACCCCTGCTAACTTCCTGCCCCTGGGGCAGGGGGCTGGACTCAATGATCCTTCGGGGTCCCTTCCAGCCCAAACGTCTGTGAAATCTATGAAATCTATGAAATCTGTGAAATCTTCATTGCAATTGGTGGAGCCCTTCCACCAATTGGGCGATTGCTGGGGAGGAGCTTGCCCCACCCCTACCAGGGGCAAGGCAGAGAACCCAGACCTGGTTGAATCCTGCATCTTGTTTCAACCTGATTTGTCCATTTACAATCTAGGGGTGGAGCCCTTGGAGGGTATAAAAGAGAAGTGTGTGCAGCACATGGGTGGCTGCATCAAGGGACAGAGAGGAGGGTGGGCAAAGAACAGCTGGTGTGATCTGGCCAGTGGGGCAAAACCAATGCCCTGAAAAGCCTGAAGACCCTTCTTTCTGGATGGGAGTAGCAAGTGGCTACATCCCCAGCCCGCCATGGAGGAGCATGGCGAATGGTGCACAGCTCAGTGCACAGTGCCAGACCTTGGGAGTTACACAAGGCAGCTTTGGTCTGCAACCACTGGCATGCAGCTAGGAATGCAGTGCACAGGCCGGTGCACAGAGCAAGGCCCTGGGAGCCACTCGAGGCAGCTCAGGTCTGCAACCCCTGGCTCAGGGCCAGGCAGTTGGTGCCAATAGTGCGGCATGGAGCGGTCCAGGAAGGGTTGGGACCTTGGGAGCTGCTTGCAGTGGTTTGGGTCTGGGTCCCTTGGCACAGAGCCAGAGACCTGGTGCAGACAACTCTGCACAGAGGGTTTGGGAGCAGACAAAGCTCCGGTGTTGCATGAGGTGACCCGGGCCTCCAACCCTTAGCAGAAGGCAACCCCCCCAGGAGCACATGATGGTGCTAGGGTCTTCAAGCAGGTGAGTGGCCCAGAAGGAGTCAAAGGCCCAGGAGGCTCCTGAAAGCAAGGAGCAATGCGCCTGAAGGTTCAAGGACCACTCACTCTGGACCCTGCAGTTGTGAGTTGGTGGGGAAAAGGATTCTCAGAAGTGAGTGGAAATTCCTCCTGTTTAGTAATGGGCTGCTGGAGTGGAGGTCTCAGGGGAGAGGGCCCCTCTGAGTTTATAGGCTTCATTGAGGTTTGTGGAAGGCCCAAGGGCATTAGGGTTTTCCCCTCCTACTAGTCACTGGGATGCAGTTAAGGCCTTAGGAACAGCCTGGGCTTTGGGGACTTTTGAAGAGTCAAGTTTATTGTTTATGCACCTTATATTTTGTGAGAGAGCACTTCATATTTTGTAACACTGTGTCTTATATTTTTTGTATTTATATAATTTTGTATTGTTAGTTTAATAGAGTATAAAGTATATAACCCTTAGCCAGGGCTCTGCTGGGACCCCTTCCTTGATGCTTACCTGTACTTACCTGTTGCTTACTAGTTTCAGATCAACTGGTTAACCATGTATTGTTTGATGCTTCTTGAGGTGGTGTAATCTTTCAGCCTTCACTTGCAGGATATAATGCCATATGACAATATAAATTTGTGTATATATGTTCCTCAATATCTATTTCTTTAGATTCTGTATATATTAATAAATCTGTACATAGTTAAGTATTCCTTGTCCTGGTCTGACTCTATAGGGAATAGAGGGACCTGGTTTGCATTTGCAGATCCCTCTCATAGCACTCCTACCTAGCCACCCATCCCTTCTATTTGGAGAGGGGAGCACATACTGGGTGCACCCGGGTTACACTAGCTTTCTTTTGGCCTTTCTTTTTCTTTTCTTTTTGCTTTAAATTGTGGTATGCATTTGCTCTGTGCCTCCAGAATGGGGTTCTTAAGTAGGTCCCATGCTACTTGCACCTCCTTAGGGGCCCCTTTTAACTTCTGTCTAACTATCTTCCTCATTTTGGTGTAGTCAGTCTTTTTAAAATGAAAGGTTACTGTGGGAGATTTTGTTCTCATCTCCCCTCCTACACGGAGGTCAAACCCAAGTGCATTGTAGTCACTATTGCAGGGTGGCTCAGTAACACTTAGCCTTTGCAACACATCCTGTGCACTACTTAGGACTAGGTCAGTCCTCCATAAACCTCTCTGCTTCTCTTCCTATGTCAGGGAGTCTCACACTTCTGTCCCACTATGGGGTTGTAGAGGGTGAAGGTAGCTGACTAGCTCATTGCTCACAGGAAGGGGGAAGGAAGGAAGATTGCTGCCTTGTACTGTGGGCCCCTTTTCTTCCCATCTCCAGGAATGAGACTAACTGTGCCCTCTACCCCAAAGTCATCTTGATTCTTGAGGGAGGAGGGGGAAGAACTTTGCTTCCTGGTACAGCTGTAATGGTGTCCCCCTTCCCTTACTCAAGATGCAGGTAAGACTATAGTGGAGGACAAAGGAGGTGTAGGGCTCACCTACACAGATACACAAGGAGCAGAACAGTCAGTTGGGTGTTTGGTGCCTTCCCAGAGGATGGAGAAGCAACAGAGGAGAGGGCTATAGAAACAAATATGGTGGTGAGTAACTGTATCTCTGGGGCCAGGGAGGAGATGTTCATGGTGAAGAGCAGCAGGTCTGAAAGTAGCCTGGTGAGTAGTTAGTACTGAGCTGCAGCAGATCACAGCCTGCCCTGAGGGGTGTCACTCTCCAGCCACCCAGGGTTTCTTCAGCACTGGCCAAATGATGTGATGCAATGTAATTGCCAGAGTGACTACTGCTGTATGCTTTTCACTGCCCCAGTGAATGTGTGATGTCTCTGCCAGTGGTAAGATCCAGCAGTCACAGAGATTGAGGGCCAGGCATACCCCAGCACTGTCTTTGATTTGTCTGGCACAGCCATCCCTCCCTGCTGTGGGGCTCATTACAGGGAGGGAAGAGACATCCTCCTCCTCCTCTCCACACCTTCCTGTAAGCTCCATGATGGTTTGTCTAGCCCAAAGCTAGTACCTTAGGCTCCCGCTGTTCATAAAGCTTGTGATGCTGAGGATATATTGGGAAAAGACCCATCATTTTTAGAAAGAAAATCATCTGTGGGTTTCCTATAGAGGCCTAATAAACAGCTGGCAGTGGATTGACAATAAGTGAAGAGAGGGCTGTTATGGAGCCATTGCAGATAAACTTTCTCAGCTTTTACATCAGGGACTTGAATACATGCTTGCTTTTAGCTAAGTGCTCAGGAAGGATAGTACTATTGCTCTGTTAATGTTCATGCCCTTTCACAGATTGAAACAATCAGCAGACTAATGTCTCAGAAACAGATTTGTCAGTCCAAAGGAAGGAGCCCTGTTTCCCAAGGGATGGGAGTAGCTTTTTCTACATAGAGACAGAATATGCTACTTGTGTTACTGTCTCATGTGCAGAGATCTCTCAAGAGTATTGTATTAGAATGGCACTCTGCAGCCTGGGCCTGTTTAGCATTGCATGGGCATGTAGAGCAAAGGAAAGTCTCTGCTCTGAAGAGCTTATCGTCTAGTGACTTAAGACAGACTGAGGATATATTACTTGCCCCATTGAACAGATAGGAATCTGAGACACGAGTCCTGAAAAATGTCATGACCTCTAACTCCCCTTGCAGGAGTTAGGTGTGAAAATACCTTTGATGGTCTGAGTGACTGACCAAGGTAACAAGAAAGAAACTAGCAGAGCTGGGAATTGAACTCAGGTGTTCTAAGATCCCCATGTCAGTGCTGCAGCCACAAGGCAAGACTTCCCTTCTGCACGTGTAGACTCTGCTGTTGAATCTGAACATTTTTAGTGGGGAGGAGAAAGGAGCAGGGTACGACAGGGTAGGACTTTCATTACTCACCCTTATAGTTGCAATATTTGTGTCAAATTTGGCTGAGCTGCACACTCACCAGGCTGCCCAGCTTGTGATGAAGACCTTATCTGCAAAGGAACTACCCACTAAAGCATAGCAGTTCATGATGCAGCCACACTCAGAGGGACCACTGAAGAACAGCTTCATAAAATCAACTGGAATTTGTAACTCCCAAATTGTCACATTTAAAATAGTTTTGGGACAACTGTCTTCCACATACAAGCAGAGTGCTGACCTGGATATGCAAGCAGCCTGAAATAGTAGCTCTGAAAGGTACAAACTGTCCTGTTTACCTTGATGAACTCCATCACTCATAGTCAGATGGAGAGAAAGCTCCCAGGAAAGAAAGAGAACTAGCAGGATCCTTGGGCAGCAAGGTTATGTGGGAGATTCATTCCTCTACTTTCTGGACAAGAGGAAAGACTGCTGTCATGAATGAGGTGTAGCAGTGATGGAAATAGTAGGTACACTTGACATTATATTCCTTCCCCCAGCCAGTATCCATGGTCACCTGGGCATCTTCAAATAAAATATGATGGAGCATTGATCATTTGTGACAAGTGAAAAGTTGAATGAATTCAAGGGATAGGAACATCAACTGCTTCCATGTAGATGTAGGTGGAAGTCAGGCTGATGCTTCACTGGGGATCTCCTCAGATTATGCCAGTAGCATAACTGAGAGGAGGGAGGAAGGGAGTGGGATACCAGTCCTGGGTGCTGACTTACAGGAGTGCCAAAATGACACTCTACTAACCACCAGAAGTCTGCTACTTCAGGTGCAGCACTGTGAAGCCCTCTGCTGCCTGGCCATAATAGCCAGGCTGGAACAGCCCTGCAACATAGTTGTGTATTTAGCTTCCGTGGCGGGGGGGTTAGAACATAACCCTCTGACAGATTCTTCTACATGCAAGGCAGAGCCTGTACCCAGTGGTGTGTTTTGCAGGGGAGGGAGTGAATGAGATAGTTTCATAGTTTCATAGTTTCTAGGGTTGGAAGGGACCTGAGCAGATCATCTAGTCCGACCCCCTGCCATAGCAGGAAGAGCACTGGGGTCAAATGACCCCAGTAAGATGGTCATCCAACCTCCTCTTAAAAACCCCCAGGGTGGGAGCCTGCACCACCTCACTTGGAAGCTGGTTCCAGACCCTAGCCGCCCTGACCGTGAAGTAGCGCCTCCTGATGTCCAACTTAAACCTTCCCTCCGCCAGCTTGTGACCATTGTTCCTGGTCACTCCTTGCGGCGCTCGGGGGAACAGGGACTCCCCCAGCGCCTGCTGATCCCCCCTAACCAGTTTATAACAGGCCACAAGATCCCCCCTCAGCCTTCTCTTTTGAAGGCTGAACAGGTTCAGGTCCCGCAACCTTTCCTCATAGGACCTACCCTGCTGTCCCTTGATCATACGAGTGGCCCTCCTCTGGACCCTCTCGATGCTGTCCACATCCCTCTTAAAGTGCGGCGCCCAGAACTGGACGCAGTACTCCAGCTGCGGCCTGACCAGTGCCGCATAGAGGGGGAGGATCACCTCCTTGGACCTGCTCGAGATGCATCTGTGGATGCACGACAAGGTGCAGTTGGCCTTCCTAGCCGCCTCCCCACATTGCCGACTCATGTTCATCTTGGAGTCAATAATGACTCCCAGATCCTTTTCCACCTCCGTGCTGACAAGAGGGGAGTTCCCCAGCCTGTATGTATGGTGCCGATTGTTCCTCCCCAGGTGCATCACCTTACACTTGTCTGTGTTAAACCCCATCCTATTCTCCTCCGCCCATCCTTGTAACCTATCTAGGTCCAACTGTAGCCTGTTGCTCCCCTCTATTGTGCCCACATCCCCCCACATCTTAGTGTCATCAGCAAACTTGAACAGGGTGCTTTGCACCCCCTCATCCAAATCACTGATGAAGATGTTGAACAGGGCGGGCCCAAGGACCGAGCCCTGTGGGACCCCACAGGGCAGAAAAGGCAGAAAAGAGATGGCAGAAAAGGCCCCCAGGAAGGTTTTGCCATGGGGATGCAGCAGGGAACAGGGGGTGGCTTCTACTACAGGGAATTAGAAGAGATG
Organism: Gavialis gangeticus; assembly: GCF_001723915.1. NCBI lineage: Eukaryota > Metazoa > Chordata > Crocodylia > Gavialidae > Gavialis > Gavialis gangeticus. Next base: position 127,864,757 of record NW_017729022.1, on the reverse strand, counting down.
ATTATAATGGTTCCTTTCAGTCCATAAAATCTTTGAACTAACACAGAGCTGAGTGTCAGGACACACGGACAGCTAATTCATGGCACCAGGCTGGCTACTGTGTCAGCTTTCAGTGTAACTCCCATTGCCCTTCCCCTCCCCATTGCCTGACCTGCACATCACAGATTCAGACCCCAGAACCCACAATGCAGGGGAGTAAGCAGCCTGCTCCCACCTGGGCTTAGACACAGGCATCTCAAAACTTCCAGCATCTCCATTTATATTTGCTGTTTTATTACTGATACAGGTCTCAGGTGGTAAGTTGTCATAGCTCTATTGATTTCAAGCAAGCAGCACAGATTTAAGAAAGCTAAGGATCTTCCTTTATTGATGCTTGTGGAGCCATGGTGGTTTGCCTCCTCTGAACAAGTGCCTGATTATCTTTAGGCACAATAACAACTTATTGATATCATCACTAGCTTCTCCTCTCTCCACTCATGCAAAAGGTAATGCTGATGTTGTTCTGCAACTAAAACTATGGAGCAGAACCCTAGCTTCTGATTATTAAGATTAGAGCTAGTTTTCATGTGAGGTCTCTGCTTTGGAGTTAGTATCTGTACTGATGCCTTAGGGCTGCTCCCTTCCCCGGTGACCATCTTCCTTAAAAATCCCTTGACACGCCAGCAGCAGTCCAGTCCATCCTGTGAGTCTGTTCTTAGCAGCAGGGCCCAAGATAGAGCTTCTCCTGGTCCTCCATATCCTACAGTGAGTTCATAACAAGCCAGGTTGAAAGGGTTTAAACACAGGAGATCCACTGGCATCTGACTTCCAGCTCCTCTGTAACCCATGTCCTGTCTCTATTGTTCATCAGCAGTGTGGCAAAAAGCCACCTTAGTTTCCCCCCAAAAATCTCTGCCCTGTGACACTGTGATTTAAATCTCTGTGCTGTGACCATTCAGTTAGGATGGGCCCAGCAAACAGGGGACCACACCCTCAGCCTGTCTCTTTAGGGAACTTGAGCTGGCTGCATTCCTGAGGGAGGGGGGAAGCCTGCTCCCTCTGCCTAAGTGACTGGTACCTGGGTGAAGGGCATCTACCTGGGGAGCTGGAATCTGCCCAGTAACAGGTGATGCATTTCAAATTGGTTGGCTGACAGCCAACTGGGGC
>NW_017729022.1:127861462-127862994 GCF_001723915.1 Gavialis gangeticus | reverse complement strand
GAGAGGGGTCGGCCAGACATAAGGCGCCCCTAGGGAGGCATTCGGAGCCTGGAAGGTGGTCGGGCGCAGGGAGGTGGGCGGCTCAATGCAGGAGCGCCCCCTACTGGCCCGCCTCGTGGTGGAAATAGTGGTGGAATATGAATACCCAGCTGTGTTCCTGAGGTGGGATCTCTGCACCTGCCACAAGCAGCATCAAGCCAAGAAGGAGAAACAAATAGTAGGAAAACTTACTCCTAGAAGGGGTCAAGAAAAGCCCTTATAGGAATTCATCTGCCTGTTACTTGTCTTTCCTACATTTGGTGTGAAGTTTGCAATAAGATAGCATGAATATGGGGAAGAGCTGCTCATGTGGTTTTGGCTAGTTAGTGGTGACCCACAGTATTGCACTGAATTGGCAGTATAGGCATGACCTAGATTATGTCTCACAGGGTCTTTTTTTTAGGGATACATCTGCATGATCAGTTAACTGTACAGTTTATAGTAGATAAGGATCCTATACAAAGAAGATGCAAAGTGCAAATAACACTGAATGTAATCAACTCACTATATGCTTAGTAAGAAGGAAGTTTATGAAGCCTGGCTGGTAGAAAAACATTTCTGACCTTCAGGAAACTCCAAAACTTTGAATTTTATTTTTGCTGCTAATGGAAGCAAAATGCTGAAGTCAAATTTGTCCATGACATCTTAGAAAAGTATTTTTGTTTCAACTACATTAAATTGCTTCATTTTGACATTATAATTCATAACCAGATAATTAACATGATAAAGTTGTAATGAAACATTTTAACCTTGCCAAGAGAAGATATTCTCACTTCATCAAAACAAGCCATTTCAACAATTTCCCATGCAAATTTCAATGAGCATGTCCCCACAGAACACTTAAAAATTATCAGGTCAGCAGTTTGTTGAAAAACTGCTCCACTGGAAAATTTTGGGGCAGCTTTGTTATTAGCTGTTTGGACAGCAGCCACTTGAGAAAATAGAGAAAATATGTTATTGACACCCACAGGTCTAAAAATGATACTAACGACTAAAAACACCAATATGAACTTGGTGGGAAGATGACTCATAACATCTTGATCTGATTTGCTCTGCTACTTGAAATAATGAATAGATGACAAGAATGGAGGAGCCCGATAGTAGTAACACAGCTGCTTGTTCCATCAAGCAGGTAAAACAGTGTTAAAGTGTTTAATGATTATCTACTTAAGCCTCCACCATTAGACTTGTTTTTCCTCTTTGTTTTGTTGCTTGGAAAACAGGATGACATGTTCTCTCATTCACTTCATAGGCAAAAAGGCCTCCCTAGATGGGATAGTCTATCCTGCTGCATAACACAGAACTTAAAGCCAGTTGAGGACCCTTGCCTCCAAGCATAGGGTGATTTGTTTCTCCTCCAAAATAATCTCCCAGCTTGCTGCTCTTATGCTCACATTTTCATAGTTTCATAGTTTCTAGGGTCGGAAGGGACCTGAGCAGATCATCTAGTCCGACCCCCTGCCATGGCAGGAAGAGCAGTGGGGTCAAATGAC
>NW_017729022.1:127859611-127860837 GCF_001723915.1 Gavialis gangeticus | reverse complement strand
CAGAAGCTCCCTAACTAAATCCTCACTCACTCTAGGCCCAGGTGAGCCTCCCCCGGGGCCCAAAGGGGGCCCAGCAGGGAGGTGGCAGTTCTGGTCCTTACTGAGGAAGACAGAGGCAAAGAAGTTATTAAATATGTTGGCTTTGTCGTCTGGCGTGACAACCAGATTCCCCGTCTTGTCCTGCAAGGGCCCCACATTTCCTGGGGCCTTCTTTCTTCTCCCTATGTACTTAAAAAAGGACTTCTTGTTGTCCTTAATCCGGGAAGCCAGCCCTGTTCCATCTCTGCCTTGGCCTTCCTAACCATCCCCCTACATCCCCGAGCAACTGCTGAATAGTCCTAGTTTTGGTTGATAAGAGAGGATTTGAGCCTGAGCTCCCTTGCACACAGCACAGCCTACTCTACAAAGTGACCAAGAAAGGATGGCCCAGTGAGTAGAGCACTTGATGGCTAACCTAGTTTCAGTTCTTGTTCTGCAGCAAGACTCCTATGAGATCCTGGAATAGCCTACTACAGAGAGCTCCTAAAGGTATGCAGGCATCACAGTGCTAGATCCTAAGCCTTAAGATAAATGCTTAGATTCCTCTGCAGTGAATGGGATGATTTAGACAAGCCAGCAATGGAGCCAGAATCACATGGAGTTCAGTACAAGCCTGCTATCTTAGTAATTTACCTGGCTCGTCAGCTGAGTGTTCAAAACTAGACTAACCCAATGTGTCCACAGCTACCCTGCTACGAGGACCCAAGCTGGCTCAGGTGCTGCCTACCCAAACTACAATCCCACCTTCAACAATAGCTTGGATACAGCTTGTTTTTGTGAGGTGCCAAGAAACTAGTTAAGTTCACAACCCCCATTTTTTCTTGTATTCTATAACTAGCACCTTTGTCTACCTACATGAAAGCCAGCATTACATTTTGAGGCAAAGGAAAACCCTCATAAAAGAAAAGTGGAATATAACAACCTCACATACTGTGGTCTGTCCTCCGTGTTATGGGATGGCTTGTTGCAGGAGCCATTTGGCGAACAGCCTGGAACAGGGTTTGGGCCATGGATTCTGCATCATCCAGAGGACTTGCATCAGGATTGGGTATCCTTTTGTAAGAGTTGCTCTAACTCGCCCATAATTCATTTAGCTCCTTGCAGAAAATACTGGGCCAAGTTTCAAGGCCTGTGTGATGGAGCAGGTCAGGCTAGATTATCATAATGTCCTGTCTGGCCTTCAGATC
>NW_017729022.1:127848505-127854611 GCF_001723915.1 Gavialis gangeticus | reverse complement strand
AAAGAGTTGCTCTAACTCGCCCATAATTCATTTAGCTCCTTGCAGAAAATACTGGGCCAAGTTTCAAGGCCTGTGTGATGGAGCAGGTCAGGCTAGATTATCATAATGTCCTGTCTGGCCTTCAGATCTGTGGATTGATGAATCTATGAAGATAGAATTTGCTTTTTCCATTAGCCATTTTCTGTTTTTTGAAATGCTAGGACAGCAAGAGCCCATTTGTTTTTGAGCAGGCATCTAAGCAGGCTAAACAAGACCTGATTGAATTATATAGATAATCCTTTTGGAAATATTTTTCTGATTAAATACACTGATTTCTGTTTGTTATAATCCAGGGAGTCCATTTGTTTGGTTTGGCAAGTATTTTGACACCACAAGGGGCATGGAAAATATTTTGTGGACCATAAAACTTGTGTGTAATATTTGCATTGGGATTAGATGCCTTGAAGTGAATTAGGCATCACTGGTTATGTGCTATTTATTATTTTCAATTTTATTTAAACTGAATATTGCCTAATCTAGTGACAAGGTCATGGAACTGGGAAGTCCAAGCATATAAATAGAAAAGTGGATAGCCTATAGCTGGACAGTTGGAATTTCCTGTGTCTCCTATGTGGGGAGTTGAGACTACAAAAAACACTCTTATTTACCCAGTTGACATCACCCTGAACTCTGAGCACTTCACCTTGGGGCCAGAGTAAAGACCTCCTTTGATAGTTGTATATGGATGTTTTCCAGCAGTATTAATTTCAGCCACAGGACCAAATCTCAGACAGGGTAAGTCATGGACATAAACATCTCTACACCAGTTTCCATCAGTCACTGATCTGCCTTTTAACATTTGACTGGGAGCTTCTGTAGTTTAAGACTAGACCTCAGGATTCCACAGATGATTAAGCACCATGCAAAATTTTTGTTCCAGCCAAACATATTCCCATTAAGCAGATATTATGCTAGTGCTGTCCCTATAAAGCAACAGCTCATTATCTTTTACTGCTTTTTTGCTAACTCTGTTGCCTGGGAGACATTTCAACTAAAAAAAGACTATCTTCATTAAATGTAATATAGTTAGCTACAGAATCACTGGTCTTGATTCCGTAGTTAAGGTTGAGCCAGAAGTTGAAAGTTGAGAGAGAGTTTCAAAATCTTTATTTAATGGAGGAAACATAATTAAGCTACCAAATTAATAAATCCTAGAAAGTAAACTTTGAATTGTCTCTGACCTTTCCATGGCATTTCAACACCAACTGGGCTAATACAGGAGGAGATATCATCCCAGTTGATGTTATATGATGGCTTAGCTCCATGGCCTTCTAAAGAGGATCTAGTGCTGTATATATCAACTCACTCTCATTCCATGTGTTTATGGTGAATTCAGTAATGTTAATGCAGAGTGATATGTATGGAATGTATGGCAATCATTTGGAACTACATCTATTAGTACAGGAGCATCAGGACTGTGTGCTAGGATTTTGCTGTAAGCTGTGAGTGGTTGAAGAAACTGAAGAAAAGATTGCTTTCTAGTATCTGGCAGGAGAGAAGTATCAGGATGCATTATACAACATATTATGTGCCAAGGGGGAATGGAAATAATTGCAAGAGATATTTCTCTGAACTTGTTGTTTTCATGCTTTTGGTAATTGTGAGTTGGTACAGTGTGCCTCAGTGCAGTCTTAATTGGCACTAAAAGCAGTGCAGTGTGCACACATATGTGTGTACATGCATTCATATGTATACATTCATAAATGTCACATCAGCAAGCATATCAAGAACTCTATTTTGCAAATAGCAACAAACATTTCATCAGTGATGGTGTGAATTGCCAGCTATTTATTAAACAGGCCAAACTCTGCTTTCAGTTCTAGCATACTAAATCCTCTGACTTCCATGATGGTGATTTACAATGGTGATGCTAAGAGCAGGACCTCATGTGCAGGGTGAATGTTATGCTTATGAAAGTTGTAAAGCCTGTTCATGCAGATGGCATCATTGTTTTTATAGTAACTAATGTATTTGGACTGGGGTGGGATGGGGGAGGAGGAGAAGGAAGGGAGATTAAAACAACTAAGGAAGTAAAGTTCTAAGCTAACAAAGTAAGATGGTTGAACAGTTTTCATGGTCATTTGCATCTCTGTCATCGCTTGCTTACTTAAAACTAATACAATCTCCCAGCAAGGCAACCTTTGTGGTACTCTTACCATTATATTGTCAATGTGGGATATTACTAACAAAAAGGTATGCCTGCTTGGTAAATATAAGGGGCCAGATCTTCAGCTGCAATGAACTGGCTTAGCTCCATGATCTTCTGAAAAAGATCCACTGCTATATATATTACCATGAACGTATATATTAATATTATTAAAACCATGGTGGGCTGACTGAGCAAGGATTTGAGGATCTGTCCCTGTATATATAAATGGACAGATCTGTGCATTTTATGTAGAGGAGCCACTGAAGAGAAGACAATCTCAAAGGTGCCCATGTGTCTGAGGGGCCCAAAGCTTATTTTAAAAAAATACCTAAATGTTAAGAACTGCATTTTTCAAAAGCACCTAGGCCCCTTAAGATGTGTATAGGTATCTAACAGGATTTTCAGAAGTGCTTAAGCAGGTTAGATACCTAACTCCCTTGTCAGATGTCCAAGATTATGTATAATTGTCTGTTTTGGGATGAACAAAAAGCTCACACTTGACTCTCCTGAACCATATGTGACAGGTACAGAAGGAAAGACTGGTAGGCAGAGTGAATCCTAGAAGAAAAGGAAAAGAAATCTTGAGGTAGCAGTACAGACCTATGCTTTCTTAGGTGCTTCTGAAAATTCCACTGGATACCTATCTCTATCTTTATGTGCCTAAATCGCTCTGAAAATATGGTCCTATATCATTTCTGAAAATGGGACCTGGGTTTCTAAGTCACTGAGGTGATTCCCGGAAGTCTGCCCAGAGTCTCTCACAAACAGCAAAAGCCTCTTATCTTTCTGTTTGTTACACATTATAGCACATTGTGTTTTGCCATCACGTCCATGGGATGAAATGAAGCAATCAAATGCAAAGTTCAGCAGTAATGATAGCTGTTTTCAGAATTGGCAGTGCTATGCAATGTCATAGACCAAACACCCAAAAAAGCTGTATTCAGCTTTTTTTCTGTACAATGCACAGATTTATTGCCTTTATTGACTTTCAAGATGTTTACACTAGCAGCATTCATCTGCCAAAGCTGTCTGCTCTATTCACAATCCTTCTTTATGGTTTCAGCACCACAGACAGCAACACTAAAACTTTCTGTTAAAGATCACCTAAAACTTGTGTTAGCCATTGTTGCTAAATAAAGGGAGGTTGGAATAACCAATATGCCCTGCATGCTCAAAACTGTTACAGCCACTGAGCAATATGCGCCAGCACTCAAGTGTTCCAACTCCATGGCCAGAGTTTTCCAAATGGGGGCTGGGAGGAGTGGACTGAATTTGGCCTTATAACCTATGGCAAAGCCCTAAGGCCCTGAAATCACAGGAAGTTGAGAGCACTCAACACATTGCAAGAGGTGCTCAGCCTTTCCCAAGAACAGGCAATTCTGAGCTAATGCATATCCTTGTATAGATCCCAACCCAACTCCCAGTGCCAGTAGTGGGATTTATTTTTTGCCTTTGACTTCAATTGTGTATTGGAGTTAGCCATGGAAAACTGACTGATGATATAGTAAATGTGAATAAACTCTTCATATTCACAGAAGCACTGGAATGATCTTGGGGTGTCTTTTATAGATATCTGCTTTGCTTGGTCTTATTTACCAATCTCAAGAAGGCACATGGCTTCATTATAAGGTCTGTGGCTTCATTACAAGGTATGTGGCTCCTGCAGCTCACAACCTAATGAATTCAGCCTTGCAAAGCTTGTGAGGGAGTGCTGAGACCCTCATTTCACATAACAGTGGGCTGAGGCACAAGGAGATTTGGAGCCTGGCTGTGCCACAGCAGCAGCATGTCTCTGTGAAGATGGATGGAGTGTGTGGCTGGTGGCAGCTAGTCTCTTAGTACAAGAATGACAGTCTTCCAGTAAACAGGAAAGTCAACAGTGAGTCTGGAGATAACTGAAGAGACAATTATGGCCCCCATCTAAGTCCATGTCTAAGGCTTCCAGTAATCTATTTTACCTTCCCCTGTTGCCATTCACCCATCATCATAGGACTTGCTATTGAAGGAAGATGCCTATGCATGTCTTCTTTTAATATGGGAAAACTGTTGCACAACTACACGCTACTTCATGGGAAGGAAACCTTAATCTGATGGCAAGGAAAACCTAGACAACAGGAGGTTTCTATTCTGCTGCAGTCTTCATCTGTCTTTGCAGCTGTTGTGAAGTATTCCTTCTTCATCTGCCTGTCACTGAGGACTTTTATTCTTATTTTTGTTTTGTATTGGATTGTTTCTGGGCACAGTGCACGCCCATATGAATGTGCAGATCCATGCTACACCCAGACAGATTGCTTCAGGCTCAACCCCAGCACCTGAGAACAATCCCTCTGTCTTTGGTGGGCCTGAGAAGTGGCCACTGGGGAAGAGCCTAGAGGAATTTCCCTGGTTAAATTGGCATCTGGATTATGCCAGTATAGTCACGTGGGTGGATACCAGCCACTCCAGCAGTATAGACAGTCCCTAAAGGTTTGTCTGTACCAGTTCCACAGAACTCCTTGGGTTTTGTGCTCTCAAGCAGTCCTGGCCCATTTTAGAAATGAGGGAATAAACCTGCTCTACCCTTCCTTTTGAGATCCTTGTCTCTAGCATGGCTGAAGAGGGGCAGTGGAGAGCACCCTCAAGATAAATTTACTGCTTAATGTTTGGGGTGGACACAGACAGGGGTAGGGCATGTTTATGACTTGTTCCAAGTCATGCAGCGTATGTATAGCAGAGTTGGAAATGGAACCAAATCACTGTAGTACTAGGTGCTTTGCTATTGCTATTGATTAGAAGACCCCAAAAATGCTCCTACTGAAATGAATAGAAGCTTATGCACCTGGGTAGAAATTTGAAGCATAAATTCACGTTTTGGCTAGGCTCTTAGGCTGCCTATACACATGCTGGCTTGCATTCTAGTTAGAACACTCCAATGTAGCCTCATCATCATGTGTAGAACCCCTTGCTTTTTAAAAAAAATCACTGGAGGGGTGCTTTATTTAAACTTAATTGAATAATATTAAGATAAAGCATCCTGTGGCCATTTTAAATGCACGGGGGCTTAATACATGAAAGTGAAGCACTTCAATTAGAACAGTTCTCCCAGAACTGCTCTAATTAATCCCCACCCCCACTCCTCCCAACTCTGAGCACATGTATAGGCAGCCCTAGTAATGTTAGTTCTGGGAAACGGCATAAATCCCTGATACAGACCCATTGCTAGACACTATGAAGTCCAAGCTGATACCCTAGCCACTGTGCCATCTCAGCTAACACAGTGAGGATGACATCTGGCTGTTCTCAGGAAGAATGACACAGTCTCTGCTCAGCATCCACAGTTATCTCAGATTGATGTTTTAAGTTCCATTTGGATTTTAAAATTACTCAGGTGTGTACCAGTAGATAAGGAAATGCTTACAGTATTTCAGATCCATAGCTCCTAAACAACATTGGCATATTTCTCATCAATGCTCTTGATCAATAAAAACTGCTACAAGGGATGGTAAAATATAATGAGAGTTTAAAAGCCATCCTCAAAATCTTGCTATTTGTAACAGATAGAAATCTGTTTCGATTTAATTTTTATTTTTCTCCTAAATTGGTCTTAAACTTGATATTAGCCCTTTAAAAAGCTGTTACCTCAAAAACCGACACCTCCCTGAGATCTGTGTCCAAGAGGGAAAGATTTTACTGCCATCATTCATATGGAGCAATGCCTCCCTTCTTGTACATTCTTACTAGAGCGAAGGGTAATTCATTTCAGTATGAGTGTCAGACTGTGTATGTAAAGCAATGGAATGAATACATAATACCTTTTTTTCTGACGCGTTTTCAGAAAGAAATTGAAAAGTTCAAACGACTTATCCGTGATTCTGAAACAATTCAGCAGCTGGATCGGAATTCTGATTCTAAACAAGGAAAACAACTTAACTGGGATGC
>NW_017729022.1:127836958-127843505 GCF_001723915.1 Gavialis gangeticus | reverse complement strand
AGCCGAAGGGGCCTTCTTGAGGTGAGAGACTGTTTTGTCTCTGTCATGAATCTCCATACATGTCACTCTGATGGTCTTCCACTGCTAGAAAGATGCCTGGGGAATAGTGTGACTGAAGATTGACTTCCTTTGTAAGGTGTAACAAGGAATAGACATTTCAGAGCAGCATGGGTGCCATAGCACCAAAAATAGCTTTGAGAGAACCTCTGTGGCCCACTGACTACCACCAACAGCATCCATACATTCCACATATCTAATAGTGCTGTTTCTTGTATACAGGCAAGGAGCATCATGAGTAGGGACCACCTAAATTTGAGGCGGCTGCCTGCCAATTTTGCAGGTAGAAGGTGGGGCCCTGAATCCTTTTCATGGGCTGAGAGCAACAGGCACTTCAGTACCTCTGATTTGCCAATGGGCCCTGGAATTCTTGCCCCTTCCCACAGATTGCCAAATGGCTCCAAACTGGGGCTTGCTTATTAACACATCAATTAATGACTTCCATGAGCTTAATCCCTTGATTAAAGCCCATGGAAGCCATTTATTGATGCAGTATTAAGCAGTCTAAGCCACAGTTACTGGTGTCCATGGGTTTGACCACACACCAGGAGGGGAAGCAAGTCCCCACACAGCACTGAGACATGTGGGTGCCCCAGGGTGTGGGTAAGCAGGCAGTTCCAGGCTGGGTCCTTGAAATACAATACAAAAAAAAATCAAACCAAAAATAAAAGGGGAAGTTGGGCTTCTTCACAAGCTCCTGGGCTGGCTGTGAGTCGATTCCCCCGTGCCCTCCCCCCCTTGATTTCTCTTTGCGGGGTGGGGAGATTCACCATGGCATGGCTTGTCTTGAAACAAATTGCCTAAGTTGCTGGTGGTGGTGGGAGGAAGAATTGCTGGGGAGGTGGAGAGAACTGCAGTGCACTTCAGCAGGCACTTCTGAAAGTGCATCCAAGGCGAAGCTGGAGCACGGGGGAAAGTTGCTGCTTCTTCTGCTGCTGTTGCAGGTGGTTTGCAACTTTCCTACCACTCTCTGTGTCCAGCCCATTGAGGGTGGAAGAGGATCTCCACCCTCCCACCTCTCCCATGATTCCCTTCTCCCTCCTGTTATTTCTGCTGTGCATTTCCCCATGAGGGCTTAGAATGCCAAAACCCTACTGCTTCCCTGGCTGGCCCCTGATTAGCTCCTGGACTGAGCCTACATAAAGAGACAAGCCTCCAATTTGCTCCTTCTGCCCACCTCTTCCCTTCCCTCCCCCCTTGCTCCCTCCCCACATGCCTCAGGATTATTGCAGGGTTTTTTTTCCTCTCCGCTTTGTGATTTCGTGCCTTTTCATGGACCCCACACTTTTTTGCAGGGTGCACTTTTTCGCTGAGACTGCCTGAAATCACAGTTTCCACAAAAATCATGAAATTACAGATTCGATAGGTCCCTAATCATAAGGCCATCTCAGATGTATTAAATGTCAGGATTCTATCTGCATAAGGAATAATCAGCCTTTGGCCTCACAGCACATGCTATAATCAGGAATTTTTTCATTGTACATCATTATCTAGTGTTGCATAAAGTATTCTACCTGCATTGTATACCTTCCTCATGGCACCTGAGCCCGGTCCAATCATGACTGAATGCACACGAGCTAGTCTTCTTCCTCTTTTCAAGGGGGAGCTGTCCATTGGGATATTTCTTCCTGCAGGCCTGGGGATGGGTTAAAGATCAGCACCTTGCACCCTGAGTGGAAGGTGTTAAGTTTTCTGCTGGTTCTAAGAGTGGGTGTCTGTCCAGCAGCCACCAGGAGAGCTGCTACCACTACATGGACTAGCATCAGCTTCAGTCTAGGCAGTACCATGTTGCCCAAGGAGAGGTTGGCTGTAGTACTGTTTCTGGAGCTTTAAGGAGTCTTTTCATTAGCCCTGGATACAGGCTATTATGTATCTTGAGGGGCTAATGGCCCAATCCAGATTGTGTTGAAGTCAACGGAGGGATTCTCACTGGTTTCATCAGGCTTTGGAACAGACCAAGACCTTGAATTTCAGGCAAAATTCTTTGATGAGCTCATGCAACGGAGAGCAAGTGGGAGGGGCTCACAATACATCATGTTGGAAAACCACACTATGTCCAGAGTGGGGCCTATCATGGCTCTGAGGCTCATCTCTGTGTGGAGGCATGTGTAGACCACTTTTGCAGCATGCATGAAAAGCATATCCTGTCCATCCTGTCTCACTTCACATGTAAGATGAGGTGGAAGACCCTGCTGCTGCACTTAACAATGCTGGAGGCAGAAATCTTGAGAAAAACAGCAGGTGTTCCTTTGAGATGGCTTCACTGCCTCACTTCAGGAGTCAGCAGGCTGGTAGGCCTCTTGGTGGCATTCTCATCAGCACTGTGGAAGAGATCTGCACAGGTCTTTGATGGGAGTGGAAGTCTTCACCCTCACATGCACAGTCTCCTAGAGTTTCCTACCAGCTAAAGTAGTGTGTCTACTGCTGTTGTTTTTTAAGGGGTGAAACACTGTTGAGCCAGCCAGATCATGCAGACAGTCCCCAATGGGGCCATGGCCCTTCCCGCATTTCTTCTATTGCTGCGGTAGCTCACATCCCAGGAGACCATAGCCTGGTACTGGTGTATGTCTGGAAGGCACAAGCTGAGAGAATTCTCTTGCCTTCCCTGGTCTCTTCTGCAGTCATGTAGGAGTTGAGCACTATCCTACCCTAAGTTAGTAGTACTCCACTGATCCTTTAGTGTAGGATCTTCCCTTCCACTTAGTGTAAAGAACAGCTCTTTTTGGCTACACAGATATTAGTGTAGCCACAAGCATAGTAAGATTCCAGCCAGGATTAGCTGTTTCTACTGATAATGAGCATGCAGGGTTATAGCAGTGTCAACTTTACAGAAGCAAGTGTTTCTGCAAGGGACATAAACCCACATGCTCCAGGGTATAAAACAAATTCTAGTGGTTGGGGGTCAGGAAGGAACTGGCTTTTGGGCTGGCTGCTCCACATTTGTACCCTGGGTGTTCCGATCCCTGCTTTATTGCAGATAGGATACTGGAAGAAACAGGCAGCTTGCAGCCTGGATCCTTTCTGGTAACTCTTGATCATCTTATCAGCATTTCAAATTCTGTATCTAGTGAGGCTAGTATGCAGCAGCAGAGGCTAATGTCTTAGAGATTCATATGGCTTAATCACGAGGCATTATGCTGGGATATCTATTTGGGCAAACAGATCCATTTTGCAAGGCTGAAGATCATTTCTTTTTTTCATTTTCTTTTAATACCCTTGATAGCATTAATGTCTTGAGCAATTCCAGCATCTTTGACTCCACTCAGTAGGTTATTCTAACGATATGTTCCTTGACTGCAGAAATAGCCCCTAATGACCAGTCTAAATATGTTTTTCCTTAATTTCCATTCAGAAAATGCTCTCCCACTGTGGGCAGCTTTGAAAGTAGTTATTTGGTTTGAATAAATAAATCTTCAAATTAGACCCAGTGGGATGTGTTTTCAATGGAATGCATGGGTACTTTATTGTACAATGTAATTAGTGTTATTAGTGTAAATGGGACTAATATCTCCAAATCTGTATGCAACACACTGCCAACTTATCTCCACTTAAGAGTTGCACTGTCTTGCTTCTCTCCCTTTGCTTTTGGGCAGTGATATGTTATAACTACAGTATTATTCTCACTGAAGTCACTCAGTGGTTCTATCAGCAGCATGAAAGGTAAAGGCCTATTTTGGATCTTTCCCTAAACTGTACTTGTCTCTATGGCTTTTTCTGCACCACAACCAGGCCCAGCTGCTGCCAGAAAGTATATCCCAACTGTGGTGGGCCAGTAGGGGGCACTCCTGCATTAAGCCACCCACCTCACTGCGCCTGACCACCTTCCAGGCTCTGAGTGCCTCCCTGGGGGTGCCTCACATCTGGCTGAACCCCTTCCGGAGCACACCCGCTAGCCTGGGGGTTCCACTGCCACCACCCAGGGCTCTGGACTGATTCTGGCTCTGAGCACCCTGGGAAACACAGACTTAATAGTCCTCAAAGGTACTTGATTCACTTCAAGAAGTTGGGATGCTTCCCTCAGTCAAGCACAAGTAGTGGTCTCCCTTAGTAAGCTGAACCAAGGGGACCCCAAGGCATAATCTAGACCCACTCCCAATAAATCCCCCACACTAGGTACAAAGGAGAACTTTATTGGTTACAGAGGGTAGGGTTAGAATAGGGTACAGGGTAGAGCAATGTCAGAGAAATCCCAGAGAGCAAACTCCCGTGGCTGGGTAGCCTTTGATCATGCATCTGAGTTACTGCAAGCTATATACCTAGTTAGATTTCAGGTAGCTTACTCATGAGTATCATCCAGAGGCAGGTGGAGATTCCTTCTAGAGGCAGGCTGTTCCTTGATCATGAATTTTGAGAGAGCGAGAGCGAGAGCGAGAGCGAGAGCGAGAGCGAGAGTTTCAGATGTTCAGCTCTTCTCTGTCTCTGAGTCTCCCTCATGGCTGCTGCCCCTTCCTCCTGGGCAGTCCTTAACTTATATAGCCCTTGTGACCTCATTTGCCTGATCCAATGGAGGCCAGCACCTGTTGGCTGTCAGCCAACCAATTTGAAATAATCACTAGTTGCCAGGCAGACTCTAGGTCACCAGGTGAAGCCCCTCACCTAGGTAGCTGATACCAGTCAGGTAGGCAGAGGGAGCAGGTTTCCCCCCTCCCTCAAGAATGTATCCATCTCAGGTTACCTAAAGAGCTAGGGTAAAGGTGTGTCTCCTCTGCTGGGCCCATCCTAATTAAATTGTCACAGAGCCGAGTTTTTGGGGAGAAGCAAAGGTGGCCTTCTGCCACACCAACAACCCACTTGGAGTGTCCCATGTCTTGGAAAAGCATCAGTTGCAGTCACTGCAGAGCAGCCCTTAGCACACACCAGTCAGCACAGATAAAACAGAGCCTGAGAGCAGGGTTGGATTCACTCAGGTCTGTACTGTTTTCACTTGACCATGAGCCAGGGATTTCCTTCTTTGTTTAAATGCTTCTTACACTGAAGAAGAATACAGAGTATGACTGTTATTAGCATGCTTCATTGTATTCATGGTTGTGTGCATCCCTTTCCATTTTAGCTCAATGGCTGTATTTTAAAAACTCTTTAATGCAAGCTCAGAAAATGCCAGGACAATTCTGTTTACTTGATATTTCTTAATATAAATGTACAGATAAAAGTCAAAAACTGTAAATAGATATTTTTATAAAGAAAACAAGTTTAAATACTAAGAAAAATTAGCATGCTTAGAGAGAGGACATGGCTCATAAACTCAACATTGGTTTTTTCCAGGGGGAAACAGATTGGTGAGCGAGTCTGAGCCCATAAGGGAACATGTATTTATTTATCTGACTGCAAGAGGAAATTGTTTCTCGATTAAAGTCTCTTGATTTACATATTCAAATATCTTTAATCTCACATTTTACCTTCAGACAAGTATCACAAAACCATCAGAGAAAAACAGCATTACAAACTCGGCTGCACTCCACATTAACCTTTGAAGAAATCATTAGTGTAAGACAAAATGTTTACTTGTTCCAAATAAAAATCAGACAGTGTTTGCAAGGAAAAAAGTAAGCAGGGGTCTGAAACATTGAGGAAGATACTGTGGCTTGAAGCACCAGCCCTGAGCAAGCCTGCTGCATTGCCTGAAGCACCCCAGATATGGGCCCAGGAACTGGTGGGGCTCGGTGACGTTTTCTGAGGTAAAACTCCTTCCCTGCTCCCTTCTTGATCTGGGGTTGGGAGAAAAACCTCACCCTTCAAAGAATGCAAGAACAAACCATCCTGATGTGCAGGAAGACTAGCAAGTATGGCAGAAGACCAGCTTGGTTTAGCACTGAACTCTTCAGTACACTGAGTCACAAAAACAAAGTTTATAAGAAGTGGAAACTTGGACAAACAACTGGGGAAGAATATAAGACGGTTGCATAGACATGCAGGGATGAAGTCAGGAAGGCCAAAGCACAGTTGGAGTTGCAGCTAGCAAGGGATGTAAAAGGTAACAAGAAGGGTTTCTACAAGTACATTGGTAGCAAGAGGAGGATCAGGGGAAATGTGGGTCCTTTACTGAATGGGGGAGGCAACCTTGTGACAGAGGATGCAGAAAAGGCTGAAGCGCTCAATGCCCCTTTTGCCTCCATCTTCACAGGCAAGGTCAGTTCCCACACTACTTCACCAGGCAGAACAGTTTGAGAAGAAGGGGAGCAGCCAACAGTGGTGAAAGTACAGGTTAGGGACTACTTGGAAAAACTGGACATGAATAAGTCCATGGGGCTGGATGGGATGCCCCTGAAGGTGCTGAGGGAGTTGGCTGATGTGATTGCAGAGACATTGGTCATCATCTTTGAAAACTCATGGCAATCAGGAGAGGTCCTGAATGACTAGAAAATGGCAAACATAGTGCCCATATTTAATTAAGGGAAAAAGGAGGATCCAAGGAACTGCAGACCAGTCAGCCTAACCTCAGTCCCTGGAACAATCATGGAGTACATCCTCAAAGAATCCATTTCTAAGCACT
>NW_017729022.1:127829721-127836567 GCF_001723915.1 Gavialis gangeticus | reverse complement strand
CAGGCAAGCTAAGGAAGTATGGGCTGGATGAATGGACTGTAAGGTGGATAGAAAACTGGCTGGAGCATAGGTTCACAGTTCAGTAATCAGTGGCTTGATGTCTAGTTGGCAACTGGTATCAAGTGGAGTGCCCCCAGAGTCAAACCTGGGACTGGTTTTGTTTAATGTCTTCATCAACAACATGGAAGATGGGATGGAGTGCACCCTCAGCAAGTTTGCAGATGACACCAAGCTGGAGGGAGTAGTAGATACACTAGAGGGTAGGGCTAGGGTTCAGAGAGACCTAGACAATTTGGAGGATTGGGCTAAAAGAAATCTCATGAGGTTCAGCAAGGACATGTGTAAAGTCCTGCACTGAGGACGGAACAATCCCATGAACAAGTACAGGCTGGGGCTGACTGGCTGGGCAGCAGCTCTACAGAAAAGGACCTGGACAATAAGCTGAATATGAGCCAACAGTGAGCCCCTGTTGCCAAGAAGGCTAATCGCATACTGGGTTGCATTGATAGGAGTGTTGCCACCAGATCAAAGAAAATGATTATCCTCCTCTTTTCAGCACTGGTGAGGCCACATCTGGAGTACTGTGTTCAGTTTTGGGCCCCCCACTACAGAAAGGATGTGGACAAATTGGAGAGAGTCCAGCGAAGGGCAACACAAATGGTGAGGGGGCTGGGGGGTATGACTTATGAGGAAAGACTGAGGGAACTGGGCATATTTAGTCTAGAGGAGAAGAGACTGAGAGGGGGCTTAATAGCAGCCTCCAACTACATGAAGTGGGGTTCAAAAGAGGATGATGCTAGACTGTTCTCAGTGGTGGAAGATGACAGAACAAGGAGCAAAGATCTCAAGTTGCAGCAAGGGAAGTTTAGGTTGAATTTTCTCACTAGGAGGGTGGTGAAGCACTGGAACAGGTTACTCAGAGAGGTGGTGGAATCTTCATCCTTAGAGGGTTTCAAGATCTGGTTAGATAAAACTTTGGTTGGGATGATGTAGCTGGGGATTGTCCTGCATTGAGCAGGGGTTGGACTAGATGACCCTCTGAGGTCCCTTCTAACCCTAACTTTCTATAATTCTATGATTCTGTGAATGCAACTGGTTTTCCCCCAGTCTTGCACCTAACTAGGGAAGAAGTGAGGTAGAGACAAGGCTATGCCCATTCTTTGCCCACTCCCTGTTCACTTGTGCTCTCCAGGAAATAACTGCTGTGTCCAGCCAACCCTTGCTCCATGTCCAGCCCAACTGCAGTGGAACAGCTTTGGAGGAACTCCCCTACCCCTGGGCCATCTGGGGACAGCAGCAGAGGCAGGCCAGGGGAGGTAGGGGAATAGGAGTGGAGGGGTAGAGATGGGTGCCACTGAGCTTGGAGAGTAATGGAAGATTCTTACTTGCTTGAGGGAGTTTTGAAAAGTCCCCCATTTTTGCTTCTGCAGCATGATCTGCCCACCCTGATGTTGAGGAGGTTGGGACCTGGGTATAGCCACCCTGCAACACAGGTCACTCCTCCCTTGCTGAAATTCTGTATCTGTTCATGCCCCCCAATCTATGATTTGTGACATCAAGGTGAGGAAAGACTAGTTGATGATAACAGTACCTTCAGGCCTTAAAATCTGTGTCAGAGCGAGCCTACCTATTGGTATATGGACTTTCCCAAAAGCTGGCTTTTCAGCACGCATGAGTGCAGGGCTTGGGATCATGAAAGATTATTTTGCCCTTAAAGAATCTCATTTTCTGAAAGAGCAGCTGTTTGTTTTGGGTAGAGTCAGCATGAGAAATAACTCATGTGCTTGGCCCCTTTGCATTTCTCCAACATTATTTATGCACCAGGTGCTTTAATGAGAAACAAAAAGTTTACTGCTGTGGAGCACATGAGTTTGACAAGAGGAAAAGACAAAAAGAAGTAAATTTGCTATTGTCTTTAAAAAGCAACCAACTTATCATACCCAGCAGTGCAGTAAGTGCAGGGCAAGGAAGATACATTTCTTCAATTTACGGAGTTAAATCTTACTAATTAAGACCACAGTGTTGTTTGCTAGAAGGAATTTGCATTGATATCTTAATATTTCCAACATGGACTAATCAAAGTTGCACAAGTCATGTCTCGCCCTCTCTGAAATGCTGGCACGGACTCCTGAGCTCTTGGGAAGCAAAGTATTTCAAGCAATGTTGCTTTTATTAATGCTTTGTTAAGAATTCTGTGTTCTTTCATTGAGGAGAAATATTTTGTGGTTTTACTGCCATTCAAAATAATAACATCAGCAAAAACACATTACTGTTGTTGTTGTTGTCCAGGATTTTTCCTATGCATACATAAGAGATAATCCTTGCCATGGGACAGTGACAATCTAAGGCAAGTTTGCTTTAGGTACCTACCAGCCATCTCTACCTTTGCAACAAGAGGAAGATAGCAGCCATCCTACAGCCACTGAACTGAAGGCAGAAAGGAAGGGGGACCTAGTTGGAACTAACTGACTGTTAAAAAGACCTCTCACTATTTAGATACCTCCCCATTTCATACCGAAAATTGCTTGTATGTGAAACCTCACTGACCCTCTGCTTGACTTTGTCATGTCACCACTACCTCAACGTCGCCCTTGCCTATCTAATGACTGGAAAAGGAGATTACCATTTGGCCAGAAATGCCTGCATTTTGATACTAAATCAGAACAAAAAGTGGAGATTCTGAAACTTTTTGTTGGACCTAAATTCCAAACATTGCATTTGAAAACATCAGAATATTTTGCTTGGAGAATGTCAGACTGTTTTCTTGCAATAAGCTTGACACCATTACTTTTCAATAAGCACGTTTCATTTCAAGAATGCTGACACGTAATATAACATGATAAAAATATATTGTATTAAGCGCAACACAGCATGTTAGACTAAAATTAACATTAGTATTATAATAGAAAAGTCAAAGTGAAAGGAGGCAGAATGATTGAGTCAAAATGAAATGTTTTTACCTCAACAAAATGAAACAGCAGCTTGATCCAAACAAACTGTTTTGACAGGATAGAAATAAAATGAGCAAGTTGAAATGATTTGTTTTGACACTTGTTTCCCCTGGAAAAATTCACTGAACTTGACATGTGCCCCTGAAGTGTTCAGCTTCCCCAAAACTGCATTCTCCCAGAGGTAAAAGTTAAACTGGATTTTTGTTTTTGAGGAGCAGCACTTAACAATTTAGCACCAGAAACTAGCAAATGGCACAGGTATAAGACCCTGAGACCTTGATTCTCCATTGCCCTGTTCCTTAATGCTCCATCTCATGACATCTCGTATTTCTCTTAAAGCCACCTGAAATCAGGAGATCATGTAGAGATTTCTGCTTTCACTTAAAGCAGGTATGTTTCTAGCTGTCATAGTTGAAAAGCTTGAAAACATGGCCCATGTGGACACATCCATATGAGCAAGGGTGTCCAGTGTGCATTTGCAGCAGCACAAGTAATAGTGGCACAAATCTGTGTTGCTGCTTTGTGCTGTAGTGCATGCCTTTGCTCATGCAGGTTGCAGTGGGGCACATTGTACTGCCACTCTATGTGCTCCAGGGGGACCGGCTGGGGCACAGGATGCTTCAGTGCAGGGCTAGCTAGCAGGCAGTCCCCATGCTGAGGCACCCGGTGCCTGAGCCAGCTGAGGAGCAGCACATGGGGACAGGGGAGCAGGCAGCCCAGGGAGCAGCTGGCTGGGGCACAGTGTGCCTCAAGACGGGGACTCTGCAGCATACAGAGACAAGGGAATGGGCAGCCTTGGAGGATCCTGGGGTATATCCAAGGGTTAACCCCCCCACAGGCTGTTTACTTGCATCATGGAGAACAACTGAACATGCGGTATGTGGCATCTCTGCAGCACCACATACTGCAAGGCCATGCTCATGTGGACATAGCCAGTGGCTGCATCCCTGCATGCAGGGGTGTGTGCTTGCAATGGCACAAAAAGTAGTGGCATATATTTGTGCCACTACTTTCTGCCACTGGACATGCCCCTGCACTGAGCTGTGGCATGGGGTAAAACGGTCTGATTCAGGCAAACTTCTTGTTCCCTGCTTCTTCTGGTTCCGGACATGCTGGAGAAGTTGGGGCAGGCCTAGAAGAGGGGAGACACTTTGGGCAACAGCCAGAGTGTCTCTCTGGAGGACGCAGGCTTCAGTCGTTTCAGTGCACACTCTTGGAGCATGTGCCACTTTTTTGCCACAGGTTTTTGATACTGGGAGTTCCCAGTATGAAATTTTGGTGCCAAGTTGCAAATTTGCAACATGAGATATGGTTACATGTGCACTGTCCGCAGTTTGCTGTACCTCAAACTGGTCTGAGGTGCTGCAAACCACATGTGTGGGTGACTGGTGCCTCTTGAGTTTGGGGGGGCACCCGCAGAAGCGGCAGCATCAGTGGCAATGGGGACGGGGCTGGCGAGCACCCGCAGAAGCTGCCGGCAGGGTTGGAGGCAGGGACAGCCCTGTTGAGGCGGGATGGGTGGGGCATGTGTGCCCCTGCTATCAGTCTCCTATGGTGTGTGCTCATCTGGATGTGCCCAACAAACTCACTGTGCTCAGTAGATGAAGAGGATAGTGCTCACCTGAGCATGCAAAGCATATTAAGCTGCATAACTGAGACACCCTATAGGACAGAATGGAGTATGGCCTGGAGGGCAGCCTACAGGATTACCAGTATGGGAAGCATGGATTCACATCCTACTGCTGCTCATGAGGTGTTCTCAGCACTTCACATCTGCTTGTGAGCTGGTAATGGGAGAGAAAGCAATGCTGCAGGAAGAGTAATATTGTTCCATAGCAGTGGATGGGTTGGGGGCCACACTCTGGTCAGGGTCTGGTATGATACAATGAAATGAGCAGGAGGGCTGGGGAGAGCTTAAGATCAGTGCTAGGATAAAAGAAGATCAAATTAGGAAGGAGGAGGGAAGCACAGAAAACTCAAGCTGGGAAGGAATGAGAAGGGCAGGAAGATCCAGAACCATGTTTATGTAAATCAGGTGATGCATTTTCATCAGCTGTGCAAAGCAGGGCTCCTTATTTCCATAAAATTCTCTGTTCTTCGGAACATGAACCTCTCTTTGTTCAGTGGTTGTAAGGATTTAGCCAGGATAAGTTCAGGCCTGGGGTGGGGTGGGCTCAAGGGCTCAGATACACTGATGGAACATGCAAGGGCTTCTAAGGAGTAAATGGGGATAAAGACAGCTTCTACCCAGAAGGGCTGAGCCCAGGCCCTCAGGTGATGTTAGTTGGGATATCTTCATTTATGCTAGAAGAAGCTTTAGCTGCCTGGAAGCTGAAGACAGGTTGACAATCTGTAGGTGCAGGAGGCTCGGGCGGGGGGGCAGCTCTGCAAAACCAACTCACCTCACATTCTGGGTCATTCCCTCCAAGCTGGAGATGCCCAGCTTGTTTCTAAAGCCATCAGCTACTGTTTGTCAGTCTGTCACACAGCTCAGCCTCCTTACCCAGCAGTGTAAGTGATGGGAGCATTCTCATGCCTATCTTGTCCATACAAAAGGTGGAAGAGCAGGCTGCAAAACCTGGGATTTCCGTTTGCAGCATGGGGGGAAGCAGTGGTGAGCACTGGGGGAAAGAAAATGGTGTCAAGGCATAAAACACTGACATGATGACATGGGTGCAGTGCTTGGCTCTACCACAGACTCCCTGCATGACCTCAGTCCGGTCACTGGATCTCTGAGCTTCAATTTCCCATCTTTTAAGAGGGTTCATTGGGCTTCTTTTTCTCCACCTTTTGTCTCTCTTGCCTAACTAGATAGTAAGCTCTTTGGAGCAAGGGTTACTGCTTAGTCTCCTATGTGTGCAGCACCAAGCACAAAGAAGGCCTGATCTTAGCCCCAGGACTTCCAGCAAGTGTATGGGATGTATATGGCCATGATGTATTTATATCAACAATTGTTAAATCTATGGTACAAGGAGCCTAGGGACATAGTTCTGTTCTTGTTACAAGGCATATTCTGTTGGTAGCTGGGAATGCTGAATGTGGAGGTTAAAATAAATCTCTGGAGCGTATGAAATGCTGAGTGAAGTACCAGTGGATTTGTTGTTCTCTGCTCTTAACACAAAACTTAATTATTGGAAGTAAAGTAGTAATTTGTTTGCCAGAAGGGGTGCTTCTTTTCTTTTGAAGGGAGAGAATGCAAAGATATTTGAATTTGATCAGGCCAGATTTCCTCCTAGTGCATAGTGAACTAGGAAGGAAATGCAGCAAAAGGACAGTCTACAGCTGGGTCTTTCCCTGAGTTGTTTTACAGCGTGTCACAGTGATGGATGTAAGGACAATTTACCACAGGTTAAGACAGGCACTGGGCATCACTGCAGATCAGCTACCTGTGATAACATCCTGACCCCTCTTGTCCCCGTTTGAGTTGTCTGTATGGCCAGACCATTGTTTGGAGGTACCCAACATTCACTGTCAAAACCTGACCATCCCCACTGTGAACTACCCACCACTCTTCACACTCAAAGAAAACCTCTAGGCATCTAGGTATTAACCCATTCAACCCAACTCAGCTGCAGGGGGGAGACCAGTCTTACTGGTGTCCTTCCTCCAGAGACAGGTTTAAACCACCATTAGGCCTGCTCTTATGTTAACTCCCTTTGTGTGAGGATGATACCTAAGTTCTTAAAGTGCTTTTCAGCAGTGGACCTAGCAATGCTTTACTGAGGACATCAGGGGGTCGGGCTAGAAGATCTACTAGGTCCCTTCCGACCCTAAATCTATGAAACTATGAAGCACCATTACACATGGTTTACAGATGGGAAAGCTGAGGCAGAGGGGAGTGACATGGCATGCCCTGGGTTACCAAGCAGGCCAGTGGCAGAACTGGAACTAGAAC
>NW_017729022.1:127820555-127824721 GCF_001723915.1 Gavialis gangeticus | reverse complement strand
CCATTACACATGGTTTACAGATGGGAAAGCTGAGGCAGAGGGGAGTGACATGGCATGCCCTGGGTTACCAAGCAGGCCAGTGGCAGAACTGGAACTAGAACCTATATCACCTGAGTCCCAGTCCAGGCCTGTGGCCACAAGGTCACTGCTCCCTGGCAGAGTTAGAGCAGCATAACCTCCTCTATTGTAGGTGTAGTATAAAAGAGCTAACACAGCTAGTCCAGTAAGAGAAGGGGAATAAATTATATCTATGTAAGGGGGCTTTGCACCCATACCACATTGGTTACATGGGCTTGGTTCCACTGATCTGGGTCAGATCCTTGGTTAGTGGTGATCTGCACAGCTCGAATGACATCTCTGGGAGAAACCTTCAGCTGGTACAGTTAGTTGTGTCAATATAGCTGTTTTGGTACAACCACACCCACAGTTGGCACAGTGAGCCCAGGATAGGAACTGCATAGAGAGCTCCCCTTCGGCCGTTGTCCAGAAGAGCACAATCAGCACATGAAGCCTCCTGTTGACTGTTGACCCAGGCAGGGCTACCTTCTCAACACCTAGGTGACTGCTCTGATGCTTAAAAGGCTGTATGTACTTTACTGTGAGATTCCCCCTTCTGTTCTAGTGCAGAGCAGGGGATGTGTCTAGAGACATCCCTGCCATTGTGTTTTCAGGATCCAGGTCGCCATGGCATCAGGCCCGCTTGACACCACTGCACAACAGTGCCAAACCTACATGCTCAGGAATTGTATACTAGGTACACAAAGCCATGAGACTGGCTTAGAAAACATGAGGACTTCAGAAAACATAATTTTGGAGGTCTTTTTTTTTGGTTTTCAAACTTTTCTACCTTGACTAGAAACTCCATGTTTAAAACGAAATGAGATTGGCCTAATTCCATGACTCCAGGAGCTAGGACTTGAAGAAGAAACAGCAAGTAGCACAACACTTGGCAACAAAGACTGATAATGTTGGAGCTTTGGTGTAACTGTATGTAGAGTCAAGCCCAAATTTAGGCAGACTGTCCTTGTATTCACACTGGAAAATTAGTCTCAGTATTATATGTACTTTGTGGCTCCACAGTGGGGAGGAGATGAAATTAGCCCAGCAGAGAAAAAGCACCACACTGTTTATATGGCTGGTAACTATTGTTCTGAGCAGGGACCCAGACAGGCACACATTTAAAGAAACAGTGTGACACATAGGCCACATCTAGAGGAGAAGGGGCATGTGCTTGCAGCAGCAAATATAGTAGGAGCACAAATTTGTGCCACTACTTTGTCTGTAGCCCACACTCCTGCATGTGTGCTTTGTTGAGGGATAAATTGTCTTGCTTTGGGCAAACTGCCCTTTCCCAAATCCTCCTGGCTTCTGGCGTGCTGGAGCAGCCAGAGCACAAATGAAATAGTTGGGATACTCTGGCCAGCAGCAGAGTGTCTCCCTGGAGGACCCAGCCTCCATTTGTTCCAGCACATGTGTAGTGCCACCTGTTTTTGCTACTGAGAAATCCTAGTAGCAAATGTTGTTGTCCCCATGCTGCAAATCTGCAACACAGGGCACATTTTAATGTTCATCACATGGTTTGTGTGCCACAAAGAAGTTTGTGGCACCACAAACTGCATGCCCCTGCTCATCTGGACATGGTCATAATGGCTAATGAAGAATACATTGCACCTAGGCTTCCTCCATTTATACATCTGATGTCACACCAACACCTCCTCCCCTCTTTTTGTGTGTGTGCAGGAATCACTTTTAGCATCTTAGCTAGGGAAGGCTCAGACCCAGCCCTTTCCTGCCCAGTGCTAAGATGTCAGGCTCACTCTCAAGTGTGGGAACCAAGAAAAAAAAATATCTGCTCTGAATCATACTGTGTACTCAACAAGCAAACCTCTGCAGGCTCCAACAGTTGTGGAAGCACAGGCACATGTGGGATTTGCGATATAGTGGGGAGATGCAGATAAGAAATCTGAAGGAATTTCACACAGCTAATGGGAGAATAGGGGGAGAAGACCCAAAGGATCTTTTAGCTGTTTTTCTGGACTATGCTCACCATGGGCCAGGCCCTCAGTGGCAGTCAGTTGGTCATGCTGCTGCTGAAGTCAGAGTTGGGCCAGATGTCTACCTAGTGCAAATCCACAAAGCTCCATTGCACTCAGTCAGGATGGTTTCTCAGCTGCCAGGAATCAACATAGTGCCACTACGCTCTGGCACACAGATTATTTAGCTCTGCAGAGAAAGGCCCTGATTCTGTGGTCAGAGAATCATACATTCCTTGCATCAGCAAGGCTGAGAAGTGGTTTCTCTGTCATGCCTGTCTAGTCTTCATTGTATTTATTTCACCCATTTTGCATGGTGCCAAAATCCTTCTGCTTCCTTTTAATGTTCTCAGTGTAAGATGTGCAGTAGGAGGGTAAATCAAGGTGTTGCAGGGTTTAATACTGGCAAAGTACAACAACTTTTGTTAAACCTGAACTTTAATTCTCTGCATAGCACCTACTGGAATAACGCCAAAACTGAATTCTTCACAGGGCTCCTTACCCCTTGTGAGAGAAAGGCGAAGGCGTGTGAACTAGCCAGGGGTATATACTGCTACAGCAAACAATTGCATAGGAACAATGGGATGCTCTGGCTGATCAGAGGAGAGGAATAACAGCTGCAGCTGAGCAGTTTGGCTTTTATCTTGGCAACCTGCTGCCAATTAAGTGGGTGGCAAACCAAACTGGGTAGGAGTGATCTGAACTCTACTGCACTGCACTAGATTACCACTCTTTGAGGCTGGGTCTTCCAGAGAGCTTGGCTGTCACTTTCAAGCACCTGAATAAGGCCAACATATATGATTATTGAGGCCTGTCTACTCTGATGGAAACTGGAAGGGAGCTCAGGTCTTTATTTCCTTCTGGTGCCTTTGAAATCCCTCCTATTCACCAAAAGGCCCAGCAAAGTCCTGCTTTGACGCTACCCAGCAGATTTTCAAATCAGCTAAACACCAAGTCCACTGAGATCTTTGGACGGCTTGACTCCTGATATTGGTGCCCCCCAGGGAGGCAAAACCTTTATGAAAGTCTACTCCTCTTGGACACAATTACTTGGAGGCATAGTTGGGTGGTTTTGCATGCTAGACAGCAAGGAAGGGAGGTGGCAGCTTCAGTCTCACTGCTAGTGGTCAGGCCAGCAATGCAGGAGCACTTTTTTCTGTGTCCCCCTCATAGTTACACTACTGCAATTATGATTAGTGAAAAAACGTGCATTGACTTTACTGAGCCCTGGATCAGGCCCATGCTGAGCCATCTTTCTCCGTGTCCTTAACTTTTATATGTACTGCCACTTTCCCAGGGACAGGCAAGAAAAGCAAACACATGAGTTCCCGCCGGCTGTAGCAGGAAGAAAATACATGCAAGCCAAGGCATAATTACAGTCACACTCTCAGTTCTTAACTTATTTTAATTGAGGACATCAAAGAGAAATAAATTTAATTAGCAGACTCAGTATGAGAAATGAAGTCAGAGGGAGGTAATGCTTTATTCATTCACACGACTATATTTCAGTTATAGTATCTGAGGGGAAAATGTAGTGTTTAATTGGAGGAAAATATTAATTTAAACAGAAATAATAAAAGCTAGTATGTCCATAGTTGTTTTTCAGCAATGTAGGTTAGAATCTGGCTATACATGTTGAATAATTTAATGTAAAACTGCAAGAATACAATTACTTTACAAGTGTAATCTATTTGTTTGCTTGCAGGAAGTAGGATTGGGCAGTTCAGAAAGAACAGTCAGCAACAGCAGATAGCCAGGGGCAGATCTTGAGCTGATATAAAAAAAGGTCAAAGGAGCTGGGCTAGTTTACGCCAGCTGAAACCACCTCCTGATCTTGTTGGGTTTCATTGTAGCCTTATTCATCCAAACAGCAAGTCTTGCTGAAGTTCCCTCTGCTTTCTGACACCTCTGGCAGGGTGAAGCTTTGTCCAGACTAAGAATTAAATTCATGGTTTAAATCAGGCTCATTAACTTGATCTGGCTTAGTCTAATGAGTGCCATCTACTGCTCCTCTCCAGAGAAGGAAATCTGTGCATGACCACATGGGAAACCAGTTGCATTAGAGCCTAGGCCACCTGCTGGGTCTGCTGTACAGGGTGCTGGGTTTCCCTCCCCAGAGAAAGGGTCCCAAGT
>NW_017729022.1:127816710-127820487 GCF_001723915.1 Gavialis gangeticus | reverse complement strand
CCCCGTGGGAGGGGGCTCACTAGGCTTTTATCAGAATTTAGGTAGCCAATCAGAATGTAAACTCCACAGAACTTTCTAGTCTGATTATATAACATAATTGGGCATGCGCACTGTTATCCTCCCTCACACTGGGCATGCGTCTGACAGGGAAACTAGGTCACCCTTGAGTGACAGGCCCATAGGTCATGCAAAGGCCACGTGCAGGGCCTGTTACTATGACGCTTACAAGAGAGCCTCTGCACTGGCAGCACTCACAGAGCAAATTTCCAAGACACAGGGAAGTTGATGGCATGAGACTTGAGGAAAGGCTTTTACTCCACATTCCTTCCAGGCCCTAGTCCAGGATCATGCTAGTGATAGAGCATGATAAGACACCCTTGTGCTCCAGCTTGTAGCATGTCAGGATCCCAGGGGTAGCTGTGATGCCCCGCCCTGCCCCTAGGGTGCCTTCCTGTTTTACTTGCCTTGATGGAATAATAATAATATTATAATAATATTAAAAAGGAGGCTGCCCACAGGCCATTGTGTGGGTCCCAGTCTAGATGAACCCCCACCGGGGTTCCCTGGCACTCTACGGGCCTCTACTGCACTGCTCCCAGGCCCCTTGCTAGCCCTCTCTATCCCCAGGACCCTTGCTGGGCCTCTCTAGATTGCCACTGTGGGGCACTTACAGCCTTAAGGGCTAATTGCATGGCTCCATTCCTCCCCTACACCATGCCCCAAGCCTTGTGGGTGTTACTTTACTGTTGGTCTCCTGCTGGGGCTTTGGTCTTCTCAGCTTCCACTCCTTTACTCTAGCTATGCCTTCTAGCCTGGGCCTTCTGTATTGGACCTGGCTTTGAGGCACCAGCTCTGATTTGGCTCTTTTGGGCACCAGACCCCTGGATCCTGTTTGGTCATGCACCTCTCAGGTGCCAGACCTCTGGCCCCTGTCTGACCCTATGGCCTTGCATGCTGCCCCACTCCAGGCTCAACATTCACTCGATCCTTGAGCCTGCCCCTTGCAAGGCTCAAGGCAATCGCATGTCCATTGAGCACTAATGGGACCTCTGTATGCTGCCCCTACAGTCCGAACCCAAACCCTTCCAAACCCCTCTGCCCCTTTAAGAGGGAAAACTTTCTCTTACTTCTCAGTTAGGATAGCTTCCCAGACCTGGTTTATATCCTAGTGAGTTCCCTGAGCCTGACTGGGCATCCACATGCAGCACCACAGTCCCTTCCAGAGCCCTGCTGCCAGGAGCTCTTCACTTGGTGGCTGCCAGGGACAGACTAGCTTTCTAGGCTAAGCCTCAGGCTTATATCTTCCCAGGGCCCTGCCCCCTTCCAGTCAGCAGACTGCCTGGGCTGCCCCCAAGAGTCTCATTATCCTGTTGTCATGGCAACCTGCAGCTGCTGAGCCCTGCCTGGCCTGCAGTGCTCCCTGGCTGGGGCTACTTCTTCCTTAAAGGAATAGAGAGTCCTAGGCTCTTTGTTGCAATCTCTAAGAACAGCCCCAAGGGGACTATTGCAGCTAATGGGGCTGCTTAGTATTGTTCCACCAGCAAAACTGGTTATTGGCTAATGTCAGAGATGGATCCAGAGACACATGAATGACCGGTACCTCTCACGACAGGGGGAGCACCATGGCAGCAAGCAGTGAGTGGGGCCGCCAGCAGCCACTGTCCACGGTCTCAGAAGAGGTGAGCGGGGACTGCCCACAGCTGCCACCAGTGGTGTTGGTGGCAGGAGGGTGGGGGTGGTAAGCAGGGACTGGCCGCAACCGCAGCTGGCCATGTCAGCAGTGGGAGGGGGGCAGTGGTGGGTGTGGGTGGCGACCACCCGCAGAAGCTGGTGGTGGTTTCGGCAGTGGCCAATCTCAGGGGGGACATGTGCCCCCCTATGCATCACCTATGCAGAGGGGTGCAGCAGTGTGGTCAAATCCTCTTCTGCTGTTGCTTTACCCAGCTGAGCCCAGCAACCTGTTCCTGCAACTGGAGCCCCTAGGCTGGGGGACACAGGAACTGTGTACCCACTTGCTATCACTACTATCCCCACCCAACCTGGGCATAGAAGAAATCCCAGAGCTGCATGATACCAGCAGTGGGGTGCAAGTAGCAGCTAAATGGGGTGTCAGGCTTGGCTGAGGCAATGGCAGACAGGTTTCCACTTTCAGTGCCTGCTCCCTCCACACCCTGCCCCTCCTTTCCCTCCCATCCCTTGCTGCCCAGGAGCAGATGCTGGAAGGGGAAACTTGACCCCTGCCACCACCACTATCTCCAAAGTAAAGGCATGGTTGGGGAGGGGACTTAGAGCCTTCTTCTGCTATGCTCCAGCCATTGGCTGCAGGGAGCAGCTGTGTGGGGTGCTGAGCCTGGTCAAGGAGAGAAGCAATTATGCACAGGTTCTTCCTTCCATTGCCTGTTCCCCCAGTCTGTGAGGAACACAGTGGGGTGGGGGGGAGCGGAGAGCAGGAGCTGGAGGTAGGAACCTGCTCCCTGCCCACTGACTGATCGTGGCATCCCAAACAGCTGATCCCAGTAGCCTTCAGCTGGAGCAGGGTAGGAGCAGCTCCGGGGTTCCCTCTGTGCCTGAGTTAGAGTGGACAGCAGTGGTGGTGGGTAGGTCCCCCACTTCCTCTGTCTGCCTACTGCCTGGCTCTCTGATGCCCCCCACCAGGTCGGGGTCTTCAGCCATGCTTTGCCTCATCCCCTCATGATCTGAGGGACAATGTGGTGTACCGTGATTTAGTAAACCCTGGATCAGCCCATGGCAAGCACCAAACTCAAGCACCTGCTAGCTTGCCCCAACCTCAGCTTGCAGCTGCACCAAGATCAGTTCAGCAGCAATTTAGTCAGGCCTGAGGGCTTGTAATGAAGGGGGACAGAAAATCCATGACTTGCTACTCTCCATTGATCAGGAGGGAATATCTGCTTTGCTAATATCACATATGCCTAAACAATTAATAGTTCTTCCTGGCCTTGCTGTGTCACAGGCTTTTACAGCCCTCCCACTCTTGTATTATCTTGTATTTCATGGATATGCCAAACGGGTTCCAATAATGTTGTTTCTGAACCAGCCATGGGAGGAAGTGATGGCACATAAGACAGAGGAGGTACCTTGCTTAGTATCCCTTGAAACTAATCACAGAGGGCTGTCTTATATGTGACACCATATCAGGAAGTATTCTCAGTGGCTGGTGCAGCAATGACATGGTGCGCTGGATATTTGGAATAGGGGGAATATGGGGTTTCAAAGCAAATTCCCTGTGATGTTTCAGTGAAGTCACAACCCACAGGAGAACAGGATGGAAATTATGAGGTAGGAGCTGGGGAACCTTACAGGGAGGGCGATGAGCGATAATCCAGAACAAGAGTAGGGCTTTCAGCTGCCCTTGAAGGGCATTTTTAGATGTGCTCTGGCACATTCTGATTAGAATGAGTCAGAACAGGCTCAATTAACTGAGTCACAACAGACTTATTCTAATTAGAACACTTCAAGCTGCAGCATCTCGTGTATTCAGCAGACCTGTGTGAAGTGGCTAGTATTTGCTTTGGATTCGTATTTGGCTGATTAGGGGGACAATGATTCAATTTAGTGATTCAAATCACTGTCCCAAATTGATTCGGCTGAATCTGATTCAGAGATTTGGCTCCTGCTGAATCTCCGAATCAGCCAGGCCCGTCCCCTGCCTGCTCTTCCAGCCCAGCAATGGCTGCCCCACCTGCCCCAGGCCCAGCGCCTCCCCCAGCCCCCCCACCCCATGGCTACCCTACCTGCCGCGGCTTCGGCCCTTAATGA
>NW_017729022.1:127815582-127816070 GCF_001723915.1 Gavialis gangeticus | reverse complement strand
ATCCCTGCGTTTCAAAATGGCAGTGGGGGCACTTTAGCTAAAGTTTGTTGCATGAGCTTTAGTTAAATCACCCCTGCTGCCATTCTGAAACATGGAACGCTGAATACACGCGGTGCTGTAGGCATTTTAATTAGATTGGCTCCTGAGAGCCAGTCTAATTAAAATGCTGACCCCCACCCCACCCCACCCCACCACGGAGCATGTGGAGAGACAAGTCACTTTGGGCACCTATACACAAGAAGTTGCCAACAGGTAGGAAAAGCCATAATTTGTGTGTGGGCGGGAGGGGGGGAGAGGCAGGACTGAAGGGGGGCAGTCAGTCCAAGGCATATTGTTTTGGAGTATTGGACTGAAGACATCAGATGAACTGCAGAGACTTCTCAACCGAGGCTGCTTCTCCGAACCAGACCTGATCCCCAGACTTGGACAGTTTCTCCAGCAGAAGTTTGACATATGATGCTGTTTTTTCCACAGGCATGTCCTATATA
>NW_017729022.1:127813356-127815571 GCF_001723915.1 Gavialis gangeticus | reverse complement strand
TGATCTGCTCAGGTCCCTTCTGACCCTAGAAACTCTGAAACTATGAAACTATAAGGTTTGCCATGCCAGTGCTGGCTCTCTGAATGTACAGGCATGTAGGATGCCATCCACTAGAAGATAACATAAGGCATGTATTTGGGGTGGCTCTGTTGTTCATCAGCTACATCTTGGCAAAGTCCTGAATTAATTCTAGAGGTCATGCCAAAGGTCAAATTCCTTCCCCTACCAAACCTCAGTCATTTCAGAACTAAACATATGCAAAAAGAAGGCAGAATACCCCACCTACTTTTTAAAATGAGAATAGTGTAGACCCAAACTCCCATATGATGTTTCTGTTACTTTCTCAGTCTTGTTGCCTGTGGGCCAGAGAAGATTGGTGACCACTTGCCAGCAGTCCATATGACCCTGGGGATCCCATGAAGGTCACAAACCAATAAGGGGAGTCTCCAGGACTTATCAGTGCCAGATGGTAGGTAACAGATGCTCCCTTTATTGTGGGGGTTGGGCTTGTGGGTAGGGAGAGGGCGGGGAGTTGACTTCTTGCCCATTTCTTTTCTTTTTTTTTTTTTACACCAACTCTTATGAATCCTCTCAGCTTGCATATAGGAATGCCCTTTGCTGTGCCACTAAGAGTTAAATATTATGTTTACCTAAACACTTTCCAAGTGTCAGATGTGGAACTTCAAACCAATTTGTATTCATTAGGGGTTTGCATGAAGAAGATAACTTGAATTAATATGATATGGATTGAAGCTGGGGATGGTTCATTACATGCACACCTCAAAGAAAAGTGTATAAGACACAACTAGGCATCTCATCTTTTAAAACTGGCCACCTCCAAGCAGCTATATCTTCTGGAACTGCTGTAATGCTATTATGAAAAGCCTTTCACAGTTATATATTTAAGGAGATTACTGTGATTGCTAGAAATTGCCATTAGAGTTGGAAGCTTGCACAGATTAATCTGTGCTGTAGGATGCTGAGCTGCCAATCGAAGCCCTCCTTCTGCTACACCTTTCTGTGAAATTTGCAATAAATCTGCTAAGTGAAAATTAATTGGTATTATATTGAGAAGTGCTGAACCATAGAGTGTTAATTCAAATTGTTTCCTTTCTCAAACGCCAAGGACAAATTACTGTCTGTGCATTATTATGCAGGAAGATACCCTTGTATCAGATAGGTTGAGTGGGCAGCTGTCTGAAAGCAAAATATTAATCTTTTACAGTTCAAGGGGAGTTTTACAACTTACTTTTTTGGAAACAGAGGTGGGCCACTACTGATTCCTTCCGAAGAAATCCACCCTACATTATGTTATGTATAAAGTTGTGGTCACATGGATTAATTAAACCAGTTGTGAAGATCCCATGCTTAGACTCTGCATACCTCTTGGCTAGACATGGTGGAAACTAAGAATTTCCACTCCACATGGAAACCTGACATTTTGAAATGGGTTTTATTTCAATGCAGAATGAAAACAACCCCACTTAATCCCCACCCAAAAAAAAAAACTGGATAAGAAGTCATTTCAGGTTTTGTTCAGTAAAATCAAAATGTTTCATTCTGATTTTGGCTTCTTTAAATTTTGCATCACATCATATTTTATGTTATAAAATGGATTTAAAAGTCAAAGGTTTTGACCTTGCAGAATTCTAGAAATGGAGGATTGGAGGGGACTTTAATAGCTCATTTAAATCATCTCCGTGCACTGAGGCAGTATCAAATATGTATAGACCATCCCCAAGAGAGGTTTGTCTGACCTATTCTGAAAAGCAAAGAAAGGTAGTTAGTGGTGTTAGTCTGAAATTAGTCAGAAGGTAGGGTAGGTATGCACCTTTTTAGACTAAATACATAAGATCATTTATGTAATATGTAATATATATAATACAAGCTTTCGTGAATTCAGGTTCACTTCATCAGATGCTGTAGAGGATATGCAGAAAGCAGAGTATAAGAAGAGAGAAATTACAATACAAAAGACAAGGGAGGAGAGAGTGGGGGTGGGAGGAGGAGTGTAGTGCTTGGAGAGAAAAGCAAATGAGCACTAAACCCATAGGAACAAAAGGGGTCACAAAAGTTAGTCCAGGTAATGAGCATCTGATGAAGTGACCTTGTAAAAATTAAAAGAGTCAAAACCTGAATGAAACATTTTGATTTTACTGAACAAAACCGGAAGCAACTTTTTATTCACATTTGGGGGGGGGGGGGGGGGGCATGG
>NW_017729022.1:127807418-127813006 GCF_001723915.1 Gavialis gangeticus | reverse complement strand
GGCATGGAATACTTGTATGATACTTCCAGGGCTGTTCAGCATTGGTGAAACCTCACTTGGAGGTTTGTGCCCAGTTTTGAGGACCGCACTTCAAGAAAGACGTGGACAAGTTCTTCCATGGAAAGATCCCAGCTGGGTGAAACAAAAACGATTTGAGATCTAAGGGTGCCTGTACACATGCAGTGTGGCTGCTCCAACACACTGAAATTACAGCATATTGGAGTGGACTTAATTAATTGAGTCTGCTGGAGCGTGAGCAGACTCCAGTGTCACATATATCAGTGTCCCTGAGTTGAAGAATGGCAGTGAGGGTGCTTTAACTAAAGCTGGTAGAGCTGCTTTTGGAGTCACTCTCATTAAAGCTGACCCACCCCTCTTCCCTGAGCACATGTATAAATACCCTAAGACACATGACTTACAAAGAAAGATTGAAGGAACTGGGATTTTTTAGCCTACATAAGAGAAGCCTATGGGGGAATCTAATAATAGTTTTCATGTAAAATAAAGCATGGTTATAAAGGGAATTGTTATTCTTTATTTCTACAGGGGGTAGGACAAAGGAGAATAGTCTTAATGTGCAACAAGGGAGACTTAGGTTGTATAATAGGAAGAACATTCTAACTTTGAGGGTGGTTGAGTTAAATTGACTGGTCTGTAATTCTGTGTGTCCTTTCTTTTAATTATAGTGTATTAGGTAATATGCCCCAATCCTTTGGGAATCTCACCCATCTTCTGTGCGTTCTGAGACTGCTTCATACTGGAATATTTTGATTTTGGTTTGGTTTTCTTTTTGTTGTAACTAAATTTCATTGAAATTGACACTTTCAGACAATTGCAATTTTAGTGGAATGGCATTTTCAAATGAAAAATGATCTTCCATCAGACACTTTTTCATCAGCTGTATACATGACTCATTTGAAATAGAATTGAATCCTCTCCAGTCTTCTAAATGGTAACCACAAACTGTATGTAAGAAAGATTTTATTTGTAGCTCCCTGCACTTAGACTGCACAACACACCAGCTGGGTAACATGTATCTGTCTCTTTCAAAGGCAAGGGTAGTTTTATCACTGACTTAAAGTGGAACTGAGTTAGGTCCATGAAAATTCTGCCTATAAACAGATAGAAGACTTTATAATATTTCATATATGAAGTGAATTAAGACCAGTCCTTGACATTCAAAATACCTGGATGCTTGACCAATCTGTAATGGAGACTATGGTCCTTGCTTCCTTGTGTGCATAGACATAATTAAAAGCTGTTGCTTTTCACCTTTAAGGCCAAAACTTCAGTTTGTGCAGTCTGAGGTTCCTTAGCAAGGTGGTGCTGAGAAGCTCTTTTATGTTCTATTTTCTTGAGTTGAAAGGAAAGAGGTAGGGATGAAGCAGTGCTGTAGAAGAAACCCTGTCCTACGGGCCATGGCTACCTCAGAAACATTCCTTGCACAGCCTGTAAATGTGTCAGTAGTTAACTGACCAGGAGGCCCCAGACTGCATGTTCTTGGTGTGACCTGGGACACAACAGATGCTGTACATCCAGTGGTGCTAGGGATCAGTCAGAGCCTGCACAAATGCTCCAGCTCTAGGTAAAGCTGGTGTTGCTGGAATAACAAGTTTACAGCACCTGGGCTACCTGGCATGTTTGTCATTGTGGCAGACTGCTGTCTTGCTTCAGGAGAGGGTTTCCTTTCACATTCAAAAGGGATCTCCCAGGTTGGCAGTTTTTCTCTACTCACTCTGTTTTTGGGAGGCTTTTCAGCAATGTTTTATTATCGTACAGATGGACAAAAGAGCAGAGGCATCACTGGAAGTGACTAACCTGCCCCCAGACTGCCTACAACCAGGAGAAGGACTCTTCTATGACCTAACTACACTAAGTGAAAATGATTGCTTTTTATAGTAACTGACAATCTTGATAGGGTTCTTAATAGCTGGCTTCATTGTGCTTAGTCTGCTCAGACTTGGCAGAAGCCCTGATTCTTCAGACAGCTCAGCAGGATGCGTGTTTTAGGTTGGGTGGCTTTGCTCTGCAATAGGCCTAAGGTGCTGCATGCTGTAGATGGGACACTGAATAGTTCTGAGGTCTTCTTGGTGTGTATGGGCATTGTTAAACCCTGCAAGGTCTCCTCTTATTGACTCCTATGTTGCAGTATTTCAATCCTCCTCACATGTTTCCATTACACAGCATGACCTGGTTCTAAATAATTTCTGATTTGGGCAGGATTATCTAAATCTAGGAGGTTGCTTGCAATGGTAATCATCTTGCAGTGGAGCCCAGTGTTCTGCATACAGCCTTTTTCAAAAAAAGCCTGGCCTCCACACACCTGGTAAGACCAACATTTTTGTTTTTGTGTGCTTAAAATAAGTCACCTACATCCATGTCTTCTCACTTATCTAATATCCAAGGTTGGATTTTGAGACATGATGGGTTCCCATGGCTCCCACTGGAGAGTGGCTTGGGAGGGTTTAAAGACCATTTCTCTGAGCTCTCATCAAATAACGGGCAGCAGCTGGTGTGCTTGTGCGGGGAGGACTACACGTGGCAATGAAACTATTACATCACCACTGGCATTGCCACTGTACATGGCACACCATCTACCTTGCTCACAACGACTGAGGTAACAGAGGAGATCCTGCAGCAGGGGCCTGTTAGGAGCTGGCACTGAGGGATGGGGTGCCAGTAGTTGTGGGAGGTGACCCTGTCCACATATACAGCAGGAGAGATTCAGAATGAGGCTGTGATGTAGCATCACTCTCCACTGTCATGGCTGTGTGTTACACCACAGGGGGGTGAAAACTGCAGGGCTGGTAGCTCTTAGTGAGGCCACAAAGCCTGACAAGTTTCAAGGAGATCCGTGTAGGAGTTTGAGGTGAACTGCCCCTCAAGCTGCAAACAAGCAAAACTCGTGCCATGGGTGACACTATGTGTGTTAAGGCGCAGTGGGGTGACAGCTGCAGGGATGGTGGCCCCTGCTGTGACCCCTGCCAGCTGTGGAGGAGATGGGTACAGGGGGGTCCTGCGGCCCTGCACCCCAAGCTGCTGACTGGCAAAACTCCTGCCAAGACTGTGTCTGTCTTGGGGCAGTTGATTATCTGGATTGAGCCTTTCCTCTCTTTAGCCTGGTTTTGTAGGTGCTAATTTATGCTTGTTAAGTCGTTATGAAGTAGCTAGGTCCTGTGTATTGAGCTGGTTCCTGAGTCCCTGGTCCCTGTGAATCATGATTGATTGATTGGTAACTGGGAACACAGCAGCTTGGCAGCCAGGCCTGCAGTAGTGTCTCCCTAGCCAGCCCCAAGACAGACACAGTCAGTCCCACAAGCACCCATGGCACAAGTTTTGCTTGTCCGCAGTTTGAGGGGCAGTTCCCTCCAAACCCCTGCACCGATCTTATTGAAACTTGGCAGGCTTTGTGGCCGCCGTACGAGCTACCACCCTTGCAGTTTCACCCCCCTGTGTTGTAACACGTAGACATGACAGGAGTTTTGCTTTCAAGAATTTGGGTTACAGTTGCCCCAAAACCCCTGCACTGATCTTCTTGAAACTTGGCAGGCTTTGTGGTATCAGCATAGGCTATCACTCCTGCAGTTTTCACCCTGCTATATTGTAACACCTAGATGTGACATGAGATTTGCTTTCAAGAATTTGGAGTGCTGTTCCCCCCAAACCCCCATACCAATCTTCTTGAAATTTGGCAGGCTTCATTCTCTCTGCAGAGTCTACCATCCCTGAAAATTTAATCGAAATCAGACAAAAAACAGCAAAGTTATAGGTATTTTATTGTTTCCTCATTATACCCTATGGCTGGATCTCCGAGGCGGCTCCGAAGTGCTTGGGGAAGCTGAACGAGGCAGCGCATCCACCCGAATGTGCTGCTTCCAGCCCCGAAGTGTCCAAAGTTTCTGTGGATCTGAAGCTCTGTCCGAAGCACTGCATAGCCCTACTAGGGAGGTCCCTTCCAGCCCTAATATCTATGAAATCTATGAAGTCCTGTCTCCAACACTGGAAATAGTGGATGCTTTAGAGGGAGTAAATTGAATGGGCTATATCTAGAGTGAGCTGTCACCTATTCATTACCCATCCTGGCATCCACTGTTATGCATTTAGAGATGCCAGAGGAAACAACATCAACAGTACACATACTGTGCCCAGCCAGTGTCTCAAACACACTCAGTTGTGTCCATGTGCCACCGCAGGCATAGATAGTAATTAGATCAAATGCAGGCTAATGAACCTGTTACTTAGCTGTGCTTATTACCCTGCTAGAAGTATTGCACAAATGTGGCTAAACAACCACCAGGTTAGGAAGTGGCTTGCATGAAGCAAGTATTTGGGTTGAGGCCACCACTGCCAGACACTGCAGGATTGTGGTGTGGACCTGGTGACAGTATCTGTCCTTTGATACTACAGGTGATGTGACAGCAGCTCTTTGCTCTGCTAATAACCCAGGGTACAAACGGACCACAGGAGCTGGGTCTCAACAGGTATAAATCAATGTAGGCCTGCTGAAGCCAGTTCAACACTGTCAGTTTCTTGCAGGTGAGGCTGTGAGCTGACATCACTCTCTGATGAGCACTTCCTCTCCTAAGCTAATGGTGTAGATCATGTCTAATGAACTGCATAGCGAACCAAGACATCTAGATCCCTGGCTGGTGTAAGGTGACATAGCTCCACTTGCTTCAGCAGAGTTGCACTGGCTGAGGATGTGGCCCCATTGGCTTCAATGAAGTGTTGCTAATTCTGACCAGCTGGGGATGTAGCACATTGACTTCTGTGGACCGATTTAATTTATACCAAGCCAGGGTCTAGGCCCTCATTTCCAAAAAATCCAGTAGAAAGGTTGCTAAGTGACAACTAATCATTTGCAATTAGATAAAAGCCAGGAGGTAAGGACATTAATCTTATGCTACCCAGATTATTCACAGGCACATTTAATGGCCAGATTCACTACTGATTCAAATACCCAGAACCCAACTGAAGTCAACGTAAAGTCAAACTCTGTGATGGTGGCTGTATACACTCCAAGGATGAGAGATGCTTCTAGGTTTGTAAAGGTTCACTGGGGAAGTCTGTGTCCCAATGCTGAGTGGTGGCCACTTTCAAACGTCCTCCAAGAGTTACATTCACTGCTTCTCAGGGAATGTCCTCTGCAGGCTTTCCTCTCCTTTGAGCCCCTCTCCCTATGTCCTAGCTATGGAGAGCAATGAGAAGGGAAGGTGCACAACCCGTAGGGTCTGGAGAAGCTTGGATGCTTCATTTATAGCTGCTGATATAATTGCAGGATGCAGATCACTTTTGCTTCTGTGACACCAGTGTTTCATGAGGATGACTTTCACCAGAGACTTCTGGTGCATGGAGAAGTGGCAAACTTTGTGCCAATGCAATCATAACTGAAGGATTAAGCCCCTTTGCTAGGTTTAGAAAAATAAAATGCATCCACAATAAAGGGAGAACCCTGGAGTGGTCTGACCTGGCCCAAAGCCTGCTGAGTGTCCTCCAGAGGTGCTGAGCAGTTGGAAGGCTTAGTCCAGGATAGGAGAGGATAGACTGAAGGCTCAGCCAGGGCCATGGGTCTCCCTCCTTACTCTTCC
>NW_017729022.1:127801864-127802418 GCF_001723915.1 Gavialis gangeticus | reverse complement strand
ATGGAGAGCAATGAGAAGGGAAGGTGCACAACCCGTAGGGTCTGGAGAAGCTTGGATGCTTCATTTATAGCTGCTGATATAATTGCAGGATGCAGATCACTTTTGCTTCTGTGACACCAGTGTTTCATGAGGATGACTTTCACCAGAGACTTCTGGTGCATGGAGAAGTGGCAAACTTTGTGCCAATGCAATCATAACTGAAGGATTAAGCCCCTTTGCTAGGTTTAGAAAAATAAAATGCATCCACAATAAAGGGAGAACCCTGGAGTGGTCTGACCTGGCCCAAAGCCTGCTGAGTGTCCTCCAGAGGTGCTGAGCAGTTGGAAGGCTTAGTCCAGGATAGGAGAGGATAGACTGAAGGCTCAGCCAGGGCCATGGGTCTCCCTCCTTACTCTTCCACCCTGTAGGGAATGTGATGCAAGGTTGATGATGCCTGAGACAGTAGGAATATTACTACTCTTTGCTCAGGGACCCTACTCCATGCAAGTTTCTAGAAGCAGGTCCCCAACAGCCTTGTTCCAAAAGTATTTTTCAAGGGAGAAGATGGGGGTGGG
>NW_017729022.1:127782910-127801765 GCF_001723915.1 Gavialis gangeticus | reverse complement strand
TGAACCTGTTCAGCCTCCACAAGAGAAGGCCGAGGGGGGAGTGAGGAGGAGAAAAGGGGAGTGGGGATTAGTACCTAATACAGGGGTGGGCAAAATACAAGCTGTGGGCCACATCCAGCCCACCAAGGGATTTTGTGTGGCCTGCAGTGGGTCCTTCAGCCTTGCCTGGCCCAGGCATGGGGGCAGCCTGGGCTGTGGTGTGTGAGGTCAGTCCCACTGCTCCTGGGTACTGGGGCAGGGCAGCTGCCAGACTCTGCTTCCCAGCATCCCTGGTGGTGGTGGCAGCTCCTTCTGGCTGCCATATCTGGCCCCATTGTGCAGGCAGCCCAGCCGATCTGACCTGTACCTACTGATGCGGGAGGGGACCCAGGAGGGCAGTTCACGTGGCTAGGCAGATAGGATAGG
Organism: Gavialis gangeticus; assembly: GCF_001723915.1. NCBI lineage: Eukaryota > Metazoa > Chordata > Crocodylia > Gavialidae > Gavialis > Gavialis gangeticus. Next base: position 127,801,360 of record NW_017729022.1, on the reverse strand, counting down.
CCCGTGGGCTGCTGGGGAGTAGTGTCCAAGAGGCACTGGGGCTGGGATCATGGGGCTGTGACAGTGCAGGGTTGAGGCCTGGGGCAGAGCCACAATCTGCTGCCTGCACTTCCCTGTGACAGGCACTGGTTCCATGGGCAGGGACATGTGGGAAGTGGATCTCAGCTCTGCCCTGGGCCATGTCCCTGCACTGTCATGACCCAGCAATCCCAGGGTCTCCATGGAGACCAGCCAGGAGCCACATGGGCAGGGTGCATGTCCAGGTGGACAGGATGGGGCTGCATCTGGGAGTAGGGCAGGTGGGGCCAGTGCTGGGATCTTGGGGTGGTGATAGCACAGGACCAGGGTCCAGGGCAGAGCTGTGATCCACTCCTCACGTGCTCCTGCCCACAGAACCATCACCCATCAGAGAAAAGTGTGGGCAGTGGATTGCAGCTTTGCCCCGGGCCCCTGACTCCACTATCACCACCCCAAGATCCCAGCTCTGGCCCCACACACCTGTCCAGCTCACAGGTACAGCTCCCAACCTGCCTACCCATGGCCTCATCCCATTCTCCTGACTGTGCAGGTCCCAGCCAGTCTCCATGGAGACCCCAGGATTGTGGGGCAGTGACAGTGCAGGGCTGGGGCCCTGGGCAGAACTGCAATCTGCTCCCTGCATGCCCATGGCTGTGGAATTGGCACTCATTGCAGGGAGGTTTGAGGAGCCGACTGCAGCTCTGCCCTCAGCCTGGGTCCTTGCTCCATGCTGTCATGGATCCATGATCCCAGCCCCGCCCCCCTCCCCTGCCCATTCTGCTGCTGGATGCCACTCCCTGACCATCCATGTCCCCAACCCAGTCATCCATCCCAGCATGGAGTACAGCATCTCAGGTAGTTTTGGTGAGCTCTGTGGCAGGGGCGGGGGGAGGGGAAGGGTGCTGAGCTGGCCTGCAACAGCTCACTAAAACTCCCTAAGTGGCCCTCCAGCTCAAACAGATGCTGACTGTGCTAAACTCTGTGGACCCCACTGCAGGCATTTGAAGCAAGGCTGCTGCCTGACTGGAGCAGCCTGGACTCTGTGGCAGGTGGCAGGTGCCTGCCCAGAGCCCGGGCTGCTCGTGGAAGGTAGCAGGGAGGCTGCAAGAGGCAGCACCAGGGGCCCTGGAGCCTAACTATAGGTACTAATGCCCCTGTCTCTTTCCCTCCTCCTGCCTGCCCTTCCCTCCTTTCCCTGCCAGACTGTGCCCTGCCCCTCACTAAACTATAACTGGTAAGCTATAACTGGTTATCACTAGGGTTATTGGTTAAATGAGTCATTGTTTAACTACTCATATCCCTAGCTTGGAGCCCATAATGGGAAGTGGTGCCCATCTGCTCCCTACCCTAACGGCCGGCTCTTCGGTATATAGATCCTTTCCATGTGGAGCCCTTCATTGGAGCTGCTCCCAATCAAGCAAATTCACCATCAGAAAAGAAAACAAGCTGATTTCTCAAATACAACAGGCTTAGAGCCTCCAGGGGAAGCAATACTGCCTGCTAATAGATTACCCATGCACTGATAGCCAATATATCCTCCCATCTTTACCAAGACTCTCTGCCGAATGTGGAACAGGGCTCTGCTGCATCAACTGAAATTATGGGGAATTATTTTTCATATTTAGATCAATATTTACATTTCTCTTTTTAAAGAAGCATCGTTACAAAAACCTTAATTTTAGCCACTTCACTTCACTTCAGTGCTAACTGTGACTTAAGTACAATTTATGATTTCAGTCAAGGTCCTGATTGCATTTAGTTTGCTGGTGACAGAATCAATTCATTCCAGGTAGAAAGAATGATGCATTACTTGTCAGGCCTTTACTGGTCCATGGATTTTTGAGATAGCTTTGTCTCTTTTGGAGTCTTGTACTCACTGCCTTATCTGGGCAGATCTGGCACAAATATAAGCCAGACTAAAATGGATCTATGTATTGAAAAAGAGTTTCCTTTGTGCTACAGTAACTGAAAAATAGAATACAATTTTGCTATTGTTAACACAGGCCATGGTAAGTTCTACAGGACAGTGCACTGGATTGGAACAATGAAGACCTGGCTTCTCTTCCCAGGTTAGCCACTGGCCTGATGGGTGATACAGCTCTTTGTCTAATTATGCTGTCTGTACACCATGGCACAGACTTAATATTGAATCAGATTTGTGCAGGGCTTCTCTGGGTATGTCTCCACAATCATGACTCAATCCCTGTTCCTCCTCTGCAAAGGTCAATTACAAGAATGAGGCAGGGAGGACATCCTGGTGGGCACCTTTGGGACAGCACCCAAGGCTTTGGTTTCCAGCCTACTCAAAAGCACTAGCTTGGCGTTCCCCAAAAGCATTCTCACCACATCATTCCCTGAGTTGGCACACATAAAACATGGAGTAAGTGGGTGGGGCTCACAGTCTTGTTCCTTTGTTGGAGCTTGTTCTTGACACATACTTCCTCTAGCTGGGAACTCTGGTTTTTTTGTCCGTTTTTCTGCAAAATCAGTTTTAAATGTTGGTAGAACAAACAAAAAAAAAAGAAAAAGAAAAAAGGTGGCAGGGGGGAGAGAATTTAAACAAACACAGTATCACAACTCTTGCTTCTCCCTACTCTTCCTTTTAACTTTTATTTGGAGATTTAAGGAATTGTAAACATATAGTTCAACAAATTTTCTATTACATACTTCTCTCCCTTTCACATTTTCATGTGAACAACAAAGTCAGGGGAAGAATTCATTGCAACAGGACCAAGAGTTTATCCCTGCACCCAGTGGTGGTGGAAGAAAATATTATCTGGGGGAGGATGGGGATGCGGGAGGAAGTGCAGGGTGGAGTGTGGAGGGTGGTGCAAGGCTGTGGTAGGGGTACTGGGCACAGCACTGCTGTGGCAGGGTGTGGCGCTGGAGCAGTGGAGCCACATTTGGAGGGGATAAACCCTGTTAGCCCCAGCTTTCTTCCACCTATGCCTGCAGCTCCTGCATTTAATACCTACAAAAACTAGTGGCTAACTCTGTGAAGCTAGACCATGCTCTGGGGAATACTTGTTTCCAGAAATAATCTCCTTGAGTTCACTGGGACTGTTAGCATAAGTATATGCTCATGACTATGACTGTTTCACAATCCAACCCTCTGGGAACAGTTAAGAAACATATACCTTTGCCCTGAGAACTTGAACTCCCTCATAAGGAGTACAGGCTTTCCAGAAAGAGAGCTAGGAAGTAGATCATTATTCACAGGAAAAATTTAGTATTAATGTCCACCAGAGAGCAAAGAAATACAGCACATGCATTTCTGTACAAGTCACATCCCACAGGTGGATACCCAGCCAAGGTCTCTTTCTGTGGCTAGATTGTGATAAACATTACATGTTCACTCAGGGAACAAGGGTAGCAAGAAGCCCATTAGGTGCTAGCACTAAGCTTGGGACAGAGGTATACTAGTCATGTAAGTAGTAGGTGGGAAAGACATCAAGTCAAGGCCTTGCCCTCCACCCCAACATACCTGCTACTTCAGTATGGGCTGGAGTGATTTGCCCCTAGTGTATGAGTGAGATGCAGCAGTAAGGAAGTTCTGCTTAAGTCTATTGTTGTGGGGAAAATTTATATACATAGGACATCCATACACATGCTGTAGGGTATGGGGGTGAAGGGGGGGTGGCACACTTTAATTAGAATGGCTCTCAGAGTCATTCTGATTAAAGTGCCTACAGCATCATGTGTATTCAACATCCCTGCATTTCCAAATGGTGGTGAGGGTGCTTTAACTAAAGCTTGTTGAACGAGCTTCAGTTAAAGTGTTCTCGCCATCATTTTGAAATGCAGGGATGCTGAATACATGTGACTTGGAAGCTGCTGGAGCATGCTAATTAGTGCACTCCAGCAGACTCACAGCAGACTTGATTCACTGAGTCTACTCAAATTAGCATGCATCATAGCAGATGTCTGTCAGGTGCCCATAGTCTTTGCTCAGGCAGGGTTTAAGACACTGTTTAGCTTATGGCCATTCACAGGCCTTTTTCATTACTGCCAATTAAAACCAATTAAAAGAAAGAGAGAGAGAGAGAGAGAGAGAGGGACTAGTTGAAAATTTGTTGATAGAACAAGTCTCCTTTGGTAACAAGGTTTTTCTTTTGGTTTTCAGGAACATGACATTTTTGACAACATTTTAGATAAGGGGTATAAAGTCAAACAAATGGTTTTGCTTCTATTAGTTTCTGTCAATTCACATTAAAATCTTTAATTTTGAAAAGGTAAAAATATTTTGTTTTGATATTATCATTTCATTTTGATTCTTAATAGTTTGTAAGAATATGTTTTTATTCAACATGTTATGTACCATGTGGTAAGCACAGGAAGGTGTGCTACTACGCTGAACCACCCACCACAGTGTGCTGGACCTGAAACCTCACTTTGGGAGTCTCCCTTGGGAACTTACAACTGGCTGTCCTGCTTCCTGGAGAACACCCACAAGCTTGGTGTAATGCTGCTGCCACCCAGGCACTGGTCTCTGGCAGGGCCTGGTGCAGCCCAGGGCACACAGAACCTGTGAACCTTGGGGGTGCTTTGCCCACAGTAATATTTTTGGGTGTTTCTTTCATCCTGAAGCATCCCAAGATAGCATCAGGTAGAACTCAGGGAAAATAAAAAGACAAACTCCACTGGCCAAGCCTCTCTCCCCGCTCCTCAGTAACACAGCAAGGCAAGCTGTAACCCGGCACCTTTATTTGGGGCGGGGCATAGTATGAAGAAGTCAGAATACACTTTGAGCAAACATAAGCACTTGAGTCTTTACAGAGACTGGACTCAGTGATACTTTTAAGACACAACTGGCCTACACATAATTCCTATCTCCTGGCTAGTTTCCAGGCTTTTACTTACAGAAAATCTCCAGGCAGCAGCCTGGTGTTTTTGCTTGAAGGTTTCAAAATGCCTGCCAGAAGGAAGAGAGTGTTCTCCTCTTTCCCTAGGAACTTATCTTTTTGGGTTGTAGTATGAATCTTTGCATATTAGTTATTATGCTTAAATGATAATAGTATTTAATTGATAAACCTCTATGATTGTATGAACAGCTTAAACTCCATTTTGTGCTTATTGCCTGCTTGACATGAATAAATGAACTTTGTATGCCCTGTGTACGCAAGTGTCTGTGTGAGAGGGTGAATGGTGAAAGAATAGTAACTATTTGCATGAAAACAGAAGAAGATTTAACTGATCATGTAAGCAACAAGGTGCCAATTTATGAGTTACCAGACAGTAAACTAATTAAGCTAATTAATGGATGGCTGAAGAACTCATCTGTGATCAGGTGCAAAGAAGATAGTAAGCAGAAATTTTGCATATCCTGCCATTTGAACTACACAATGCTTCAAGGCAGAGATACCAACTTGGAGATAACAACTTTACTGGAATGATTTCAAGTTGAGATAACCAGAAGATGGATAAAAAACAACCTCCAATTAAATAGTAAGCATGGAAAAACCTCAATGCTGAACAAAGACTTGCAATCCATATAAAAGTGAGATGCAGACGAGCCAAGATGGGGAATCCACTCTCTGCAACCTCCTGGAGCACAGGCATGTCTCTTTACCCCTGCTCCCATCCTTAATGAGCCTGGACTGGCCATCCAGTGCTAACATTGAGTAACTTCTGCTGGTAACTATAACATCTTACTGGAGTGGTTTTGTCTGTATGTTTGTCAATGTCTGCTTGTTTGGTTGGTGTGTCCAAGCTTATGTATCTGCTTCATGTAATCAATAATCATGGCATTTTGCCTTATCCCTCTTTATAAGGTCTCACTCTTGATTTGAGCAATTGACAATTTAAAGTAACAGGGTCAACTGATTGACCAGCCTGAACCAAGAAGAAAACCAGGAGGGAGAGGGGTCACCTAGGCTTACCCAACTGAGGGGCAGAGAGAGGGGAAGAGGATTTCTTTACATACCATATTTGATATCTTACACTAAAATGCTTCAACAAAGAATTTTTATGAATGAAAAAAAATGCCAACATCACTGAAACAAAACAGTTGGACTTTACCAGAAGAAAATGTTTTGATAGTTTCAAATCTAAATTCTTCATCATTTCACTTCATTGGAAAATGTTGACTTTTCTGTTAGAATTAAAAAAAGAATCCTTAAAGCTTGGAATTTCCTACAGGTTGGAACTTCTAGTTTCTGAGCAGGTGTAGCTAGAAAAATAATTCATAGATTTCATAGACAATAAGGCTGGAAGGGACCTTGGAAGATCATTGAGTCCAGTCGCCTGCCCAAGGGGTAGGAAGTCAGCTGGGGTCACAGGATCTCAGCAAGATAAACATCCAATTGACTCTTAAAGGAGTCCAGAGTATGTGCTTGCACCACCTCTGGTGGCGGTCTGTTCCAGGCCTTGGGGGCTTGGACAGTAAAGAAGTTTTTCCTTATGTCCAGCCTGAAACAGTCTTGGAGAAGTTTGTGACTGTTTGACCTTGTCATTCCATGGGGCGCTCTGAAGAGGCATTCCCCCAGATCCTGATGCACACTCCTTATATACTTATAGGCAGCTACCAGGTCCCCCCTGAGCCTGTGCTTTTCCTGGCTGAAGAGTCCCATAGCTCTCAGCCTCTCCTCATAAGGTCTATTTTTCTGACCTCTGATCATGCACACGGACCTCCTCTGGACTCTCTCAAGATTCTCCATATCCTTTTAAAATTGTGGAGCCCAGAATTGGATACAGTACTCCAGCTGCGGCCTCACCAGGGCCGAGTACAATGGTAGGATGACATCCTGGGATTTGCTAGAGAAGGATCTATGGATGCAAGCCAGAGTTTTGCTCACTTTGCCAGCTGCAACATCTCGCTGGTGGCTCATATTCATCTTGTGGTCAATCATGACTCCCAAGTCCCTTTCGGCCATGGTGCTAGCAAGTGTAACACTGTGCAGCTTATAAGCATGCTGCGGGTTTTTCTTCCCCAGGTGGAATACTTTGCATTTTTCAGTGTTGAAGGCCATCAGGTTTTCGTCCACCCATTTTTTGAGCCTGTCAAGGTTGGCCTGGATCATCATCCTGTCCTTGGGTGTGGACGCTTTACCCCAAAGTTTGGTGTCTTCAGTGAACTTGGCCAGTCTGCTTCTGATACCAATGTCCACATCATTAAGGGAGATGTTGAAAAGGATAGGTCCAAGGATGGAGCCCTGTGGGACCCTACTGGTCACAGCGCATCACAATGATTGACTTTCATCAACTACCACTCTCTGGGTCTGACCTCAAAGCCAATTCCCCAGCCAGTGGACTGTGATATAGCCGAGGCCACCGATGGCCAGATTTTCTATAAGACAATTGTGGGATACCAAATTGAAAGCTTTTTTTAAGTTGAGATATATGATGTCAATCTCTTCTCCCTTGTCCAGGTGATGTATCACCTGGTTGGAGAAGGAGATGAGATTGGTCAGGCAAGACCTACCTGCAAGAAACCTGTGTTGGTTATCCCTCAGGAAGTTGCTTTCAGCCAGTTTGTCAATAATGGTCTCTGTGATGATTTTTTACAAGATCTTCCTGGGGATGGAGGTCAGGCGGATGGGCCTGTAGTTCCCCAGATCTACTCTCCTCCCTTTCTTGAAGATAGGCACCACATTGGCCTTCTTCCAATCTTCAGGCACTTCTCCTGAGTGCCACGAGTTCTCAAAGATCCGTTCCAGGGGCTGAGCTATGATGCTTGCCAGCTCCTAAAGTACCCTGGGGTGTAAGCTGTCTGGGCCAGCTGACTTGAAGGTGTCCAGCCTCTCAAGGTGTTCCTTCACATAGTCAACATTGATGAAGGGTGACAATTCTCCCTCACCCTGGCCGTTCCATACAGTATTGAGAAGGGCCATCCCTTGGGGCTGGTGAAAAACCAACACAAAATACCCGTTAAGCAGGTTGGCTTTTTCCTGGGTGTCAGTTGTCAGTTGCCCCATCTGGTTTAGCAGGGGTCCAATGCTACCCTTGCTTTTCCTCCGGCTCCCCACATATCTGAAAAAGAACTTTTTATTGTCTTTGATGTGTGTAGTCAGTTGGAGTTCAGTTGCAGCCTTGGCTTTCCTGGTTCTCCCCCTTCAGGGAGCGAATAAGACTGTGAGCTGGGTATTTGTATTCCTTTATCCTGATATGTGTGACAATGAGGGTTAAATTCCTTTCAGTGTCTTTCTCATAGGATTTCTTTGTTTATTATTTGTTTGCTTTATTTCTTGACAAATCAGGAAAGAATGTTTTTGTTCTAAATGTGCAGAGGGAAGATGCAAAGTGGCTGAGGACATGTTTGACTGAAGCATATTGGAGGGAGAAAATGAAGGGAGAGAAGTTAACACTGCCAATCATTTGATGTAACAGAATGAGAGTTACTGCAGGGAAGATGACTGTCACAGGATCAATATACTCAGCTTCAAAAGTAAAAGCCTCAGGTTCTACTTCTAGCTTCATCTTGTCACTTACTTGGCAACAAGAAGCCATTATTGTCTTTTTCATTGACATTATCTCTTAATTCTTATGGATGCACTAGATGAACTGGAGTGCCTCATCTTGTTTCTGCCATCATCTCTGTCACTAGAGTCCTCTTTAATAGTTTGGATATTTCAAAATAGGTCAGGATGAAAGATTACCTTGCCTAGTCTAGGGCTATGTCCTTACTACAAAGAAAAAAATAGGCCTGTTTTCACCTTAGAATAATTATATTGATGTTTAAATGGAGACAAGGCATGTTGTAGGTTTTATCTGTATGAAACTAAACAAAGCCAGCTCCAGGTTTAACTCTGACTAGCTACACTGAGATAAAGTTAACAATCTGCTATACCTATAGTAGGACTTTCTGTCAGGATATAGCTAGGGGTGTATCTACATCGCAGCTGAATAGTTCAAAATTCGCAGGTGGATTGTGGTGCCAGCCATTTTTGTGGTCATTTTGCAGTGGGGCCCCTCCACCATTGATTGGTGAAAAATGCAAAAACAGAATTTCAGTAGGTCTCTAAATATAGGTATCCTGCTAAAGTACAACCAGAGCACACCATAGCATTTAAAGGCATGGCATTTACAAGTTCCCTGAGCTGACTGATGGGCTCTAAGTTTCCAATAATCCTACATATGCAGTCTGGGATTCAGTTCTGGTGCAGATGTCCACACATTTACTGAACTTACGGAGCTATGCTGTGATCAGGCCAGGCAGACAGATGGCTCCTGTGTACACCCATATGTACTAGGCAAAACCCTGTGACTAGTGGAGGTGGATAGGGGAGGGAAGGACTGGAGGAGGATAGCCCTCCTCCTGCACCTTTCATTTATTCAGTAAATAAAAATGGGGTGGAGAGCAGTGGGGAAGTCTCTGCCCCTTAAAGAGCAAATGTCAAGGCTAAAACTCAGGGTTTGCTCCCTTTCAGAGAAGCATCAGTCTCTCTGCCACACACCTTCGTTTTTTCATTTCTTCCTAGCTCCACATACATCTGTCTCTTGGTTGTACGGGTGGCCATTTTGAAAAAGGAGGGCTGGAGAGGCACCTGGATAATATGTAATCTGTGCTCAGGTGGTTAGAGTACTATGCTGAGAGATGTAAATTCAAAATCCTCTGGGTAATATGGACCTTGAACCCATGTGCCCTGTTTTGTCAGTGAGTGTCTGAGTCCATGACTTATGAGGAGAGGTTGAGGGAACTGGGCTTATTTAGTTTGGAGAAGAGATGACCAAGGAGGGATGTGATAGCAGTCTTTAACTACCTGAAGGCTGGTTCCAAAGAGGATGCAGCTAAACTGCTCTCAGTGGTGGCAGATGAGAGAACAAAGAGCAACGGTTTCAAGTTGCAGCAAGGGAGGTTTAGGTTGGATATTAAGAAGAACTTTCTCGCTAGGAGGGTGGTGAAGGACGGGAATGAGTTACCTAGAGAGATGGTGGAATCTCCGTCCTTGGGAGTTTTTAAGGCCTGGCTAGACAAAGCCCTGGGTGGAATGATCTAGTTGGGGATGGTCCTGCTTTGTGCAGAGGGTTGGACTAGATGATCTCCTGAGGTCCCTTCCAACCCTCATTTTCTATGATTCTATTGGAGCTAAAAGGTAGGATATTTGTCCTCCATTTTACTTCCAGCAGATATTCATATGGGACAATTCTGTTTTGCCACAGGGTGAGAGAGAATTCCAAGATCCACAGGTACCAAAAACTGCAGTCATGGGGCTGTGTGAGTGCTGTTTTGGCACACAAAGTGAAACAGAATTCTGCCTGAAGTGTTCAAATGCATTTTGTATTCATCTTTTTTTTTTATTCACAAGATCTCTCTGTTTACCAGTTTGTTGCTGGGATATGATCCTAGAAACTCCTTTAATTGGACTTAGCTCAGATTAATACCTGACTATTCCTTCTTCCTAACTCATTGACAGTGATATCTGATGGCATCACGCAGCAGATGTTTGAAATGAAAAATATGAGGATAAGTCAAATGAATGTAAATGCTTGGGTTGAGTTCCAGGCTTGAGATCCTGCTGTTTTGATTGGTGGGGCCCATCCACCAATCAGGAGGCAGCAGGAGAAATAAGGTCACATCCCTTTCCTGAGGGGAGGGGGAGAAGAGCTACCCCTGACCTGATTGAAGACTGTAAACTGTGAGGTCCAGAAGACTTCAGGGGCAGAGCTCTGGAGCATATAAAAGAAGCTGCATACCCAGCATGAGGGGAGATGCAGCAAGGGACTTGAGAAGAGTGGAGCCTAGAAAAGGTGGGGATCTCTCCCCCAGCAGTCAATAGGCCCAATGCTCCTGAAGCTGCCACTGGAGGAGCAGCCTGGGGAGTGGTGTGAGGCCGCTGGGGCTGTTGACGGTACATGCAGACCGGGCCCTGGGAGTAGTGTGAGACTGCACGGGCCCATCAAGGTGCGCAGTTCAGTGCACGGAGCCCAGACCTTGGGAGCTGCAAGCAGTGGCTCGAGCCTGCAACCCCAGCAGGGCCAATGGGTCACACAGCGCACAGGGCAGTGCATGGGGCAAAGGCCTTGGGGCTGCAGTGAGGTGGCTCAGGCCCCATCACCTGGCAAGCAGCCCGGTCCCATGGTGCACAGGGCAGTGAACGGGCCTGAGCTTTGGGAGCCAGGGAGCACCGGAGGCTGATTTGGTTAGCCACCTAGCGTGAGGACGGCCAGCCGGAGCCTGAAGGGCCTGGCCTGTGCTAAGAGAGCCCTTAGTGCTGAGCCAGGGCATGGGTAAATGGTAGCGCTGCAGTGTGAGGTGCAGCACCCAGGAGCCAGCAGCAGTGGTGCAGCAGTTGAGAGGAGCTGAGCCCTCAGTGCCCAGAGTGGGGCACAGGATGGGTAAGAGCCCTGTGGCACAGGAGAGGCCTGGAGAGGCACTCCAGCAGAGGAGATCCCATCGAGCTGCGCCCTGACAGCCGCCACCTGAGGGAGCGTGAGTCATTGGGCCCTTGGGTCGCACAGGGGAAGGACGTTTGGAGTGGGCAACCCCAGAGAATGGGCTGCGTGAGCAGCCCCCTGCCTAGTCAAGGCCCTAAGGGGAGGGGGCCCTGGTGCTTCCTAGACACCTCCCTAAGGGACCCCATTGGAAGGAGGACTATCTCTTGCCAGGGTCAGGGACTAGATTAAGGAATAGATGTTATTAAGATTGTTTAAGTTTGCACCTTATATTTTGTAATTGAAATGTTGTGTTGTGATGTTGTAAATAGTGTTATTTAGGGTTTGACCTTGGTTATTGGTTAGTGTTCACTGTGTAAATATACATATATGATATTTAGTTTTATGTTTATGTATATTATAACTTAACAAATTGTATGTAGTTAAGAACTTTGGGCTTGGGCTAACTCTATAGAGGAAACAAGGGTCTGCTTGAAATTTTGGCATCCCTCTTACAGCACCTGCTCCTGCCTACCCATCTCATTCAACTGAGAATAGGACACACCCTTGGATGTACCCAGGTTACAAATATATTATTTTGTCAAATAATATATATTTTTAAAAAGTATCACTATAGCATGCAGAGGACTCAAATAGCTTTTGCTTTGTTGTTCTGGGCACTGTAAAAATGAAGTGAGCAGCAGTCCCACTCTCGAAGAAGTTTATATTTTGACATCTCTTGTTTTTAATTACTGAGTAGACCAGTAGCTCAAAGAGATGCTACTACTTCGACGGTAAAGTTTTTAGAGAAGCCAAGGGAACCCAGGCACCAAACTCTAATATTCTTCCCTGAGAACACCGGTCAAAATATCTGAAGCTGAACTGATGGAGGGTCATTCTTCTGACTCATCCTGTCATCCAGGTGATGTTGGCTTCATAATTTGCAGCTTAGGAGGATGGAAGGTAGAAATTTTGTCAAGCAAAAGAATGACTTCTGGAATAAGCCAGGAAGTCCAGCAAGGAAAATGCTAGACTAAGATTGCCAGTGTATCTTGTGATTCTGCATGACTTAGTTTGAGGGTCTCAACCTCAGATATCTTAAAGAGACTTGCCTTTCAAAAAAAGGGTGCTGAACGTTTCTTGAAGAAAAACTCCCTTTATGGTGACTCAGGTTGGGCAGCCAGAAATTACAAGTCACTTTTGAAAATCTTAGCCATCCCTTTTGTTCTTTGCTTTCAGTCTTTGTGAGCATTAAAATAGTGACGTATTGCAAATCAAGCTATCACATGCTTGGGGAAGGAGCAGAAACTGAGGGCCACAAATGCATAATGATTTTTGGAGTCCCTTTTGTACATGTAATGCTAACTTTGGACTGTTAGCTGATCCTGAGCCCAGAAAATTCCTAGTACCAGTTGCAGCAGGAAAACAGAAAACATAATTCAATTTTGGACATATGTAAAGAATATGGTTCAATATGTCCTTTTGTATGAGAGGCCTGCAGTCTGGAGTCTCTTGTTGTAGTATCACAGGAAGGTCTTAACAAATGTCTTCTAGTTACTGATGGAACTTGTTGAAGATGGAGCGGATAGCAAAATGTCACATCAAGAGGATTCATAGCATGTGACTATTTCATAGGCAGGAACTTGCTTCAGGTGACCAGCAGTCATGAATCCATATACATCAACTTGGCTTAAAAACCACAAGATTTGTTAAAAAGTCTAACAGATGGTGAATCCTTTTTTTGCTTCTGGGTTTTGAGCCATCCAATTCCACATTTCTATGGTTTTCTCCCTTGCAAGGAGACACATGTACTTATATTTTTAAATAAAAAGTGAAATTCTCATATAATGATGTGACTGCAGGAGCTGAGGCTTTCAAAAACAGAACCACACTTATTGCCAGCCTCACAATCCCAAGAATTGAGAGCAGCATTACACAGATCCTTGCCGGGGTCCTAAAGGATGCAAATGGCTGCAGGAGTTCCTGTGTGTTCTGCAAAACAGTTCTCAAAGGACAAAACAAGGTGTGGGACCAAACAGGTGAGCAGGGCAGGAGAAGAGGTGGGTCTGGAAACAGCTGAAGGCTTTTTGGTTTAGGCATATTGTGTGCACCATCTGAACCTTGGGTTGTGTTGCAAGTGCTGGGCTTTAAGGATTCTGGGAGCTACTGCAAGATATGACCTATAAGTTGGAGAGGAGGTAAGATGGGGATTCTTATGTGATAATCCATTGTGTCAAAATGGCTACTCATGGGGTAGAGAGCGTCGCCTAAGTCTTCAAAAGAGGATGTATAAGGGAATAAAGAGCATGCGACTGTTACAGCCACAGCTTGCTGAGCCCCTGACTGTTCAGCTTAGACTAAGAGGATCTAGATTCAGTCCTATGTGTTGCCCAAGGTGGTAGTTGCTATGCACGGATGGTTCGGGGGGAGGGAGGGAAGGGGGCATTGACCCTTCTTGCACACAGCTTTCCTTTTTCTTGTGTGGTAGCAGAGTCTCAGCTGCCTGGTGACCCCAGCATAGGTGTCTGAGAGAGAGGAAAGCCCAGTTACAGTGGAGGGGGGGACCCAGGGTGGGCAGAAAGAGGGGAGGAGGCCAACGGTGGGCAGAAAGAGCAGGTGGCACACAACCTTTTAGGGAAGTTACAAAGGCATCCTTCTCTGCTACAGTATAGGCCCCATACTGATACCATGAGCTTCTGGGAGGGCCCCTCAGCTCTTTCAAGATATGTACAAATGATGTGGCTCAATTCTACGTGGAGATTTTGGTCTTTGCTTGCAGAGAACAGGTGTCCCCCAGGCTTTGTTAATGGTGGTCTAGCATTCCTCCAGATGCAGTTTCCACCAACAGCTTTACAAGCCTTCATCTTAGCTCCTGTTGCTCCAAACACAAGAGCAGCAGGAACACTTTTTTCACTGGGTTAAATATTTATCACATGCACACCAGGGGGTATCAACAGGTAGTCAGACAAATGTCGTAGTTGCCCCTTCCTAAGAGAGGCCTTGGCACTGTTGGTGGAGAGACAGTTTTCACTGGTGGACAGAGGACTGTGGGGCTGCAGTGAAGCCTGGGAAACAGTAACACAATCAAGCTGGCTCTAAGCCACATACTGGGTAAGTGAATGTCTAAGCATCATGCTCTTTGACAGATGCTGCAAATGAGATGACTAGCAACAAACAAAATGCAAAAAGTGCTGTAGCCTGGAGCTAAACCTCAGCCTAAAGGCCCATGCCATGATGCTGTCCATCAACACAGATGCCTGGGGTGTTCACTTGCAATGGCTAACCTTGCTACACAGGGCTGGCCCTCAGCCAGATTTCTGGGAGGTGTAAAACAATACCTGCTCCACTCTCTTTCCAAGAGGTGCCTGTCATATTCAGCCACCAAGAAGAGACAGCAGAGCTGCAGCCAACCCTGACAGGCTACTGCCTTGCAAAGTGCAGGTGCTCTTTTCCAGCAGCTTAGGATTAGCAGCTTCATATACCAGTTTCTCATGCCATTGTCCAGAGTCTCAAATAGGAGGACTTTGTCCAGCCTGTGTGGGCTGGCATCCTTCCGAGAGTCGCCCTGCTCTCTTTTTTGCCCCACTGCATCTTACCCACTTCTGTCTCTCTGTATTCATTGTTTTCTTCATCTATAAACTTTGTGAATATAAGCCAAAGCTCACCTGAAGACGATGGCCCCCCAGGCCCAGCTGAAAATGAACAGGGTCTAGATTAAGTTATCCCCAAAGGCTACAGGAAGGGCTGACATCCAGTGGGGAGATTAAAGCTCTGTTTGGAGCTATTATGTGCTATAGCATGGCAAATAAATAATAATACCTTTAGTTATCAGGCTGCAGTCAGCTATGTTTGTGTCCTAGGCAAACTACCTGGTCCAAAACCTTGCAAATCTTGCAGTCCATCTTGCCTATCTCTTGCACCCTCTAGGCTACTGTGCAGACCAAGCACAGGTAATACAGCCTCCCTGTAGGGTCTTCACATGGATTCATTCTTCTGCTGATTTCTATTAGACTGTTCAAGTGAGAATTTCCCCACCTGTGCAAATGGGGCAGAATCTGGCCCAAGCTGGAGCATGGACAGAACAATTCACACATACGTTTTGCAGCACCGCAAACCCATCTACAGTGCCACAACCTGCACATGCAGCCATTTGCTTCACTGCTAATTTGCATCGTGGTAGGGTTTTTTGACACTGGGAAATCCTGGCATCAAAAAACCTCTGGCAGAAAAAAGCATGGTGGTGCACATGGTGGCAGCGTGTGCTCCTTGAAACTGGAGCCTGATCTGCCAGAGCCACACTCCAGTTGCCGGCCAAGGACCTCAGGGGTAAGACTTCTGGGACTAGCCCAGGTGCTGGCCTCAGCCGTCCCACCTCACCTGGGGCAATTTTCTGTGTGACAGAGCACACATGCATGGGCATTCCCCGGGAACAAGTAGCAGTGGCACAACTATGTGCTGCGGATATTGTCCCTGGTGAAATGCATGTGCGTGCTCATCTGGACATACCCACTGAGGGTATATTCACACCTCTGCATAATTTTCCTGGTTTTTTTCCATAGTGTTTGAGCAGCATATTCTTTCTGCAGAAATCTGTAGCACTGAATTTGTGATGCAGCTTTTTTGTTGAGCTGTGTGAAACCCTAGGGTCTTTCTGACTCAACCTCTCTCAATAGTGGCTATTCTTGAGACGCTGCTGGGTGGGCTAAACACTGTCACTGCCTTCTTGCTGTTTGTGACCACCTCTGTTCCAGGACTAGGGTATATAGTGTAAATGGACAAGTGGTGCTAAGAATATACCCATATTCCTTAATGAGTTCTCCTCCAGTGGGAAGCTAGCATCTCCAATCAAGTGGCAAAAGGCCAGCTGGAGAGACTCTATGTTCTTTTCAGATTAGGAACAGGATTTGTCTTCTATGCCTTGCTTACATCGGGTGCAAGGCCAGGTTATAACCTACAGCTTCGGGAGGAAATCAACTGGACCTAGTTTGTTTTGAAGGCTCAGTCATTTTACCTCAGATAATCCCACCCCAGGTTTGTTGCTTTTCAGATAGTAACCAGGTTCTGTTTGGGAATAGGAATCCTGACAGACTGATCCATCCTTCAAGACAGGGAGGAGGGGTCTCAAATATGAGAAATGTCACCTTCTATCATTGCCAGCACCCAGCTTGGGACACCTTAACTGGCCCTGATTTTTGGATCCTGAGTGCTGAACATCCTCTGAAAATCTCAGCCCCTGGGAAGAAGAAAAAAGCAGAAGGAGAACAGTAGATCCACATGTCCACATGTTCTTGAAGACACTCTAGGGTCCCAGAAGCTGCAATCAGTATGAAAAATAGGGAAGTGAGACTGCAGATGCTGTCCTCTGCCTTGAAAGTCAGGGGCAAGTTGGACAGTGGCAGGCTGGAGCTCCCAGCAGGCTCTGCTTGCAGTCTTCTGCAGTGGTAAAATGGAAACAATTTAATTGTTAAATGTCAGCTCTCTTCATGTAACTAAAAGGAGCCAAATAAATGTCACTGGCTTGGGATTACACAGGTTAAATTAATCTAAGTCTTTGTGCCTCTGATTTTCAGTCTGGGACACAGAAAGAGGAGGGATTGTCTTTTAGGTCTGCTTTTCCCTGAATGATTTAACATGTCTAGAGAAAACAGGGAATTAATAGCACAGAAGCAGCTAATACTATATTAAGGTATTATGAAAGAATGATACAATGCCCTTTCCTTTGTAGTTTGTTAGTCAGTTAAGCCTAGCTTCTGGAAGTTGTACATAGGACCTGTGATGTCTTATAGAAATGGCTTTGAAATCATTATAGGATTTCTATTTTAATCATTATTGCTATGCCTTTTCAGCAACCCTGTATGCAGAGATCTATCCAGAGCTTTAAATAAAGCAATAAAATATTCTGAAATAATAGGAAGAATTAAAATTCTGTTGTTACCTTTTTAAACAATTTCCAGTCATAGCAAAAGAAATTATTTTGGTAAGAGGTACCAGCCGAAGAGCCCCAGTGATAATGCATTACATTTTAATTAAAATATTTTAAAAAGATAGGAGCAGATTTAAAATATATATATTATGGGGGAAATTTTCCAAAATGCTCACTTGATTTAGAAACACAAAGACCAGCTGAAAGTTGATGGATCTTGGACTCCTAAAGCTACTAAGTAATTCTGATTATCTTTTCCTGTATTCTAAGCTATGCCAATGATGTCATTTTCCATTCTTTTTAATAAGGCACAGTCTGCTTTCATCTCATAATATAACCAGGCAAGCATTTAAATACCAGCACTGTACCGTTATCAAGTTACATGGTGTTTTTAATTTCCCTAATTATTTTTAATTGCTGTGTACACTATTCCAAGGATCTCATTAGCCTGGTTAAAAAATCATTCAGAGCAAAAATTTCTTCTAACATTTTATCATGCATATGAAGAGTATTACCTTATAATGTGTAAGACCTGCTTTATGTCTGCGGAGACAAATTCATCATACACTCCCATAGGCTTTGTAACAATGAACAAAGGCAGCTAAAATGCAGCAAGAAAGGAGTTTGCAGAGTGGGCCAGATAAGTGACTCATCCATTATGTCTTGTGGATGAGTCCTGTCCATCTTTCCTGTACCCACAGAATCACCCTGCACAACTGTTAAATTGTGCATGGAAGCCCCTGCTGAGAGTAGGGGGCCAATGAGGTAGGCCAGTGATTCTCAGTTAATGTGCCAGGATACGCTGGGGAGATCCTTTCAGGTTTACCACAGGATGCCACACAGCATTAACACTATTAGATGTACAAACATGATTCACAAGATAAACCCAAAGGGTACAGACAGAAGTGCAGCTCCCAGGTCTAACTCATGGCATGTCACAGAAAGCACCATGAGTTGGACCAATCCTTCCAACCCAACAGATGTTAGCTGTTAGATCAGGAGGGTATAGGATGAGCTCCAATTTGGAGCTGATCCAGAGAGAGAAGCTGGGTCTTTGTGGCCTCTCCCTCCAGCTCTGCCCTCTTTCTCCCAGCCTGCATGCTGACTCAGGGTGGAAGGGGGAGAAGGCAAGGGAGGGAAGTCCATTGTGAAGTTTCCCAGCTGCACTGGAGTGGGGTGGATTGGAGCCCCCCACCTCA
>NW_017729022.1:127743598-127777910 GCF_001723915.1 Gavialis gangeticus | reverse complement strand
ATCAGGAGGGCATAGGATGAGCTCCAATTTGGAGCTGATCCAGAGAGAGAAGCTGGGTCTTTGTGGCCTCTCCCTCCAGCTCTGCCCTCTTTCTCCCAGCCTGCATGCTGACTCAGGGTGGAAGGGGGAGAAGGCAAGGGAGGGAAGTCCATTGTGAAGTTTCCCAGCTGCACTGGAGTGGGGTGGATTGGAGCCCCCCACCTCAGGCATGGGGAAGGTGAGAAATAATCCTTTCCAGTGGGAAGGGCATCCCATAAAAAGGACAGAGAGATTTCTGTGGCATCCCAAAACACTGGCACTGAAATCTTCTCTACTGCTGGAAATGTCTGATGAAAACCTGCTTGCAATGTCCCTGTCCAGTGGCTTTAAATATATATATCAATGAGAATGTTAATTGCTTTGCCTCCACCAAGACATATTAGCATCATCTCAGCAACATCAGGAGTTTGGCTCATTAAAATTTTGTTTGGATGCAATTCCCAAGAATGTAATTCTTGCCTGTTTCTTATGAGTGCTTCAAGTACTGTTTCTTCATCTTCCCCTGCTACATTGGCCTCATTTAACTCTCAGCCTCCAAAATGGCCTTTAGATACATAAGCTATTGTGATCCAGATCCTCAGCTGGTATAAGGTAATGGTCCTACAACAATGTTAATACACCTATGCCTGTTTACTGCAGCTGAAGTCAGGCCCTAAACCTGACTTTGCTTTACTTTTACATGGCATTTCTAGCTGTAACTGGTTTATAATAGATTTCTATTGCAATATTGCTTGCAAATAAATTCAATACATCAGCATATCATTAATAATAATTGATATATCTACTGCAGTAGTGTCTGGGTCCTAGGGTCTAACTACTGCCTCCAAAGACAAATAATTTAAATTCAAATTAAGGATACAACACTGGGCTGGGTTTCAGGAGACCTAGAATTCAGTCCTCTGGTCTGCCACAAATGTCTTACGTGGTCTTGGGCAAGTCACTTAAAGTTGCTTCTGCTCTCAGAGTAGTACAGCTGCCATAGACATTTGTGCTGCAGGATCAGTATGGATATGCTGCACACAGCTAACTTACCCTGATGAGAAGACCCATGTAAAGAACCAGGGTACTTAGTCTGTGTGGAGTTCACTATGAGAGTGCCTAGATTGCTTCTGGCACATGAGTTAGCTGTGTGTAATATCAGCAAGGTGTGTTTCATGTGGGGACTACTTATTGTGCATGTGCAACTCCAGATTGATTGGGCCCTGATATCAAGTAGGGCCTTTAGCCACCATCATATGCTTAAAATATTGTTTAAAGAGCATATCAAATCATCAGTGGATAACAGAGCAAGTGTTACCACTTGCTTCAGTGTGCTTGTTTCAGCTCATAGTGAACTCAGAGCCACAGAGATTCTGGCACAGATCTCAAACCTTACTTTTATATTCCCTCTTTTCCTTCAGAAATCCTGGGTAGCATGCTGTTTCTGTTTTAACTGTGCAAGGCTTTCATAACTGCAGAGAGGGAGAATTTATATCATAGAACATTTTATTACTGATTTCATATGTGGGCTAAAGAGCTGAAGTGCACTTTTATTATTAATCTTCCATGAATAGAAGCTAAAAGTGAAAAGTGATTCTTTTTTCAGCCATGCTTATGGTCTCTTTGGTGCTTGCTAATTCTGCAGACACATCTACAGTCAAGTTGCACTGGCAGAAATGTTGGAAGAAAGCCTATTTTAAACTTGAGCACTCCCATCTTAACACAGCCAGTAGCATGTTTGATATAGAATGGGACACTGCTTGGGACAGTGCAAGAAACAAGGATCTATCCCAAAGCACTCTGCCAGAGCTTGGGTGCTAAGACAAGTAATCGAGGCAGCTTTTTTCCCTGTGAATAGAGGCAGCTTTTTGCCTTACATCTGTTAAGTCTGTGGACATGCAAATATCTGTGCATCTATGATGACTGAAAATTCAATTTAGCCCAGCTAATAAATCTTACATGAGGTTCATTTTTCCAGGAATGACACCTCAAGGCAAGGTCTATTTAAATGAGGAAAAAAAGCCAATCATTCTCTAAATTATTCAAATTGTATTTACCTGTTCCTTCACCCTAAATGATTCAGAGCCTCAGTAGCATGTTCAAGAGCCCCAGTAGCATTCCTGACCTTCCCATAATGATCTTAGGGCCTTATTAGGGCCGTGTTACATGTTACACTGTGAGCTGCTCAAATGTTTATCGGTGCTAGTTTTAGATAGAGTTTGGAGCAGTCACAGTTCAGGCCAGCAGAGGCCTGCAGGACTGAAAGGTAAGAATCTCCCACCTTGCCATTCTGGGGCTCTCCCCTACCCCACACTTACTTATGGCTGCCTGTGCAGTCTGTCCTGGGGGAGCAGGCAGGGAACGGTTAACTTGTTTGCCTGATCCCTGCTCCTGCTGAGCTGCTGCTGCTGCTGCTGTTCTCTGGGCTGAGTTCCCCCCAGAGAGCAGCAGTGGTGGTAGGGGCCAGGCAGGCAGGTGAACCCTTCTCTGCCTGCTCCCTGGGACAGACAGCACAAGAAGCCACAAGTAAGGAAGGGGAGTGGGCAGGGGGACAGTGAGCAGGGATCTAAGGTGATGGGGGTGGGGGCAGCAGGCCCAATCTGGGCCAGTAGGCGAAGAGAGGGTCAGGTGGGGTGTTTTCACTAAAGTGAAGCCCAGAGTGGCTGCACTTAGTGAAACATGAGCTGGGTAATAGGGATCAGAGATAAACTTGCCCTGGAGCATGCAACTTTGACCATGAAAACGAGTGCTTAAACTAGTTTGAGGTGTTAATGTGCAGAAAATCCAAGGGTTAAGAGCTCCAAGAGCACCCCAAAATTATTGTGTAACAAGGCTCTTACACATTAAAGCTAGGTGACTTCTGGAGCTCTTAAACCCTGGATTGTCCACACATTAACACCTGAAAGTCATTTTTAGTACACTTTCAGTACCATGCCTACACTCCTGGTGGCCCTGGGTGAACTTTCAGTATCGAGCCCCCCTTTGCCAGAGATAATGATAATAATAATCAGACAATGGGGAAAAAAATACCATTTTTGGGTTCCCTTTCTGTCCGGGCCCCAGGCAGCCACCCGATTCACCCATGCCTATGTCTGGCTCTGCACACTTTAGGTGGATTAAACTTCTGCCACTACAAGGCAGGTTTATCTCTGATCCGTGTTATTCTGCTCATATGCCATTAACTTGTGGCCACTCCCCACAGATGAGCCCCCCAAGTTACAGACCTCCAGCATCCCAGGATGCAGTGTCTCCTCCCCCAACCTTCCTGTTCTATATGGCCAAACTTTTGACCCCTGAACTCTGATGCCCAGGGGGCAGTTCTAACATCAAGTCAGCTCCCCCTCTAATCCAAAGGGGTGTGACCTTCCCACCCTTAGGGGTGTAACCCCATGCAAACAGCCTGCAGAACACATTCCATTTAGCCAGGTTGCAGGACATGGACAGGTCTGGGAGTGGGGCCGAGGAAGGTGGTGGGGTGGGGTATAAGGTAGGGGCCAGATTAGGTCCCTGTGAGCTGAGGCTTCCTTATCAGGGTAGGGACAATGGCTTCCCCAAAAGTGCCTTCCCTCACCACTGCAAGCTCCCAGCCACCCCAGGAAGCGTCCCCCACTCCACACACATCCCAATCCCAATCCCAATTGATTAAAACATGACACCTTCTTTAATTTACTTCCTCTTTATTTCTTTTTACATTATTTTAACTACTTTTCTTTTATCCTTCATTAGCTGATTTCCTTGATTTCAGCACCTATCCCCATTTCCTTTCCACTTCCTATTTCATAACCCACCCCCATCCCATTAATTCTCCACCTTCCAGCTTCATGTTCCTCCCCCCACCAACACTTCTCTCATACACTGCAACCTAGGGCAGGGATAGAAGCCTGTCCTGACTTACTGGCTTTTCAGTGGCAACTTACAGCTTTAGCTTCTAGTCTAGCCATTACTTCCCAGCCGTCTAGTGGCAAGTCACAGTTTTGCATGTGGGGGAGAGTCAGAGAAGGTTTTTAGCCTTAAGACGTGACTGCTCCAAGCTCAAGATAGCACCATTCAACATTGGAGCAGCTCACACTGCCATGTACAACAAGGCCCTTAGTCTGCTCTTCGTCATGTTCTACATCAGAGGTGGGCAAAATATGGCCTGAGGGCCATGCCCTCACCTGCACGTGCCAGTGGCACTGCTTTGGCCCTGGCCAGAATGCAAAGCATCCCAGTAGGGCTGCCTTCCACCTACTCAACCCCCTGTAGGTGGCTGCTCAACACACTGGGTGGCTGAGTGGGTGGAAGGCAGCTAGGAGCTAGAGCTGGAACTCCATGCATTGGGGCAGGAGGCACCCAGCTGCAGCTTCCACACTGCCTGGCTGGGCATGTGGTGCCCTGTGCTACCTGCTGTGCAGGAGTGGTGCAGCAGGGGCAGGAGGAGGAAGAAGAGCTGCTGGAGGGAGAGGGAGTTGAATAGTAACTGGGCAGCTGCAGCAGCAGACCCACTGGGAAGCTATGCATGCTGGCTGGGGCTAGGGCCATTGTGGTACTGCCTGGTGGGCACAGGGTGGGTGTAGGTGGAAGTACAGCCCAGGCTGCCCCAGGCAGGAGTGGACAGAGCTCAGCCCCACGCAGAGCACTGTGGGGGCAGCCGTGGGCTGGATGGGGGTGTGTGTGGGGGGGCAGACTGCACCTGCATGGCACCACCTGAGTGAGCTCTTCTGCATACAACCCCTGCCCTGCCTCCTTCCCTCCCCACCACCAGCTCCCATGACCTAGTGCACGGGCAGGCCCCCCACTCACACGCACACCTTCCCACCCCCGCCATGCATACTCACCCCCCCATCCCTTCACACAAACAATATACAAGAGTAAGACTTTATTCTGAGCTATTATGCAATTGCCTCTATATACACTACTAAAAAAAACATAAATCAGGACAACAATTACTTTTTTAAAATAAAATTAAAATATGTTATAGTAGATGCTTGATTTTTAGTATATTATTTGCTTTTCATCTATAGTTTGTTAAGATGATATCTTCTGAAAGATTTTGTGTGTGCAGGTCTCTATAGCTCACCAAAACTCAAGTGGCCCACCAGCCAAAATAATTGCCACCATTGATCTATATGGTCAGGAGCCAAGGCCACTGACTCCATACATTCATGAAGTCCCATTTTCTTCAATAAGTATTCACATGAGGCGCATAAGAGTTGCACTCCATCACTCAAGGGACAGAAACAGTGCTCTGCAATTAGTGTGACCCATCATAAGTAAACAATGGAGTTCTTTACATGTCTATTTTTGAGTAAAAAAATACTCAGTAACTTTTATTTAGAATTAATATATTGATTACAGAACCTTGCAAAGAAATCAGTCAGGAAAGCAGGCTAAAGAATAAAGAGAAGAACATCCCAATCTACTTGCAATATTAAAGGAAGCACCATCCATTGAGTAAATCATTCATAGCAAACTGTTCAGTCTCATTTCTAGAGTTTAAAATTTATCTTTGAAGCAAAAATACTAGAACTTGCTCAATTCACTTTCAAACAATGAAAAAGACTTTTTGTATATTTGAGCAATGTTTTTCTAATTTGTTTTTCAATGGAAAGTTGGCTTTTTGAATAAGAGAAAATTTCCCTGAGTTTTTGTCAAAAAATCAAAAAATGGAAGAAAGAAAAAGAATCCAGAAATTCAAAATGTTCATGTGCCTCCTTCCCCCCGTACTCCTTTATAGCATGACTCATATCCCTGGGCTCTAACACTGGTCAGCTTATTCTTCCCATGATGCGCCACAGCCCTAGCCTCCATGATGCAATGATTAAGAGGAAGCCCAACCTATGTTATGGGAGAATGATGAGAACAGAACACCTGACTTGTGATGCCTGTGAGGCTTGTCAGCAGCATTGCTGAACCAAAAGGTTCAGGTTTGGGATGAAATGTTAAAAAAATCAAATTTTTACACAGGGAAAAAGTGTGATTTTCCGACTGGCTTTCCTCTTTGTTTTATCAAACTTCAGAATTTGTCCCCCATTCTCTAGTCTAACATTTAAACATATGTTTTCTTTATTTTGAAACTATGCTACTGCACATGCAAGGAAATGATAAATAAATGCCCATTTTCCTGGAGTTTTCTCATCTGTTCTTTTATTGCTATGGATACTTTGTCACCTGTAAATCTGAATTTCAATATGAGTACTGCTGTATCCTGGAAGACCAGAATGGGTGGCTATAAAGGAGGAGGAGGGAGAGTACTTCCCCATGGAATTTCTTTTCTAACTGAAAAATATAAGAAACAATTGATAAATTCAGTCAGTTATAGCAGGAACCAAAGACAATCTGAGGCAAGTATAAGGCCTCAGCTTGTAGTGCACTGGAATCTCCTTACTGGGGCATCAGAACAGCACTGTGTACATTGGAAATTGGCTCAAAGTGTAAGACTATTGGTCCTTCAGACAGTAATATTGATGACAACCTCTAAAATATGGAGGAAGATGAAAACATTTTACTAGCTGATACCTGAGTCTAAGTAAGACCCAGAATAATGTTTATGTTCTTCTCTGGATCCGATGTGATCAAAGGTAAATGATCATCAACATCATCATCATCATTATCATCATCATCAGTGATGAAGCCCTGTGTCTCTTTCCCACTAAAATGAGACCAATCCATAGCATGGCGAAGTCTCAAGCAGCCCCACAGTGGTTTTTGGCTGGAACAGAAAAGCCTTTTTAGCATAAGATTATGATTAATTAATTAGTTAATGTCTAGCACTTTGAAAATGAAAAAGGCCATGAAATATTAAAGATGATCATTATTACAGTTATTAAAACTATAAAGAAACACTCCATTGGCTTTTATGAGATTTTTTCCTTGTTTATTTCACATGCAGGTGATTTTGCCAACATTGAGAGAGTCTTTCACTTCACAAATTATGATCAAACTACTTGGTATTTGGCTTAAATTTGGATTTTATTCCCATTGAGTGGCCAATATGAATCAATGTTCAAATTAATTTCCAGAAGTATTTTAAACAAACAAACAAACAAACAAACAGTTGACATTTATTACTTATCTGAGTAAGATGGATGGATCTAATACATGCTGTGCCTACCATATATATTTTTCAAATCAGATTTTCAAATACCTTTGAATCTTATTTTTCTTTGCCCTTCATACAAAATGTTGCTTATGATGACAGCTTTATTGTTGTTGAAATTATTCCTTTTCTGACTTTCAGATCATAATAACCTTGTTCTCCTTTTGAGTTTAACTTTTTTTTTTTTACTTCCTATCATAATCGTATTCATTATTTCTCTCTCTCTCTTTTTGTTTTCCATGGCGATGTCTCTGTGACAGTAAGAAGCAAAGTAATTAAAGGTATGGGATGTCTCTTGATGTTTAAAGCCCACGATGTGTGAAAGTTTGGGAGTTATTAAAGTTTGGATGTTTTATAGCATCTTTGAAGACATTGAGAAAAACGTATTCATGAATCTTTTTACTTTCACCCACCATTTATTCACACTTTCTAAAAATTGCTTCATTTCCAAAGCATGCCCTCAGGGTATTTTAACTTTTCATACTTCACAATGCATTTACGTGGTGGATATATTCTGAAATTGACCATTAGGGAACAGCGACAGATTTCACAAATGAAAACCACAGAAATTACCATTACAATAGAATACGGATGCTGATATTGATGCTATGGTTTTGTAAGCCATGTGAGATCACCTCTGTTCCCTGATTGGATACCGTTCATGTAATTAACCAACATGGGGCAAATTGTGCATTTTATAATTTGATATGCTTTAGAATAATACTTTCATTGTCTCTTTAGGTATTGGAGCCAGATTTTCTTTGGGTAGATCAGCACAGAGTCATCAAAAGCTATGCTAATTTATATCAGCTGAGGCTCTGGGAAAAAAAGCTTTAAGTTTGCTTTCTGTGAAAATGGGCACTAGTGAGTTGTGAGCTGGTGGGAGGTGAATTCTAAAGGCCTTTATGTGCAACTGAACTGCAATTTTCTTTAAATGTACATGAATGCCCATTGGAAACTTTCTTCTTTTTGTCATAGCTTAAATCATGAGACAGCATTTTCCTTTGGTAATTAATATGGTACTTATATGACATCAGTGGTCTAAGACTTCCACATATTCATCCATGTGTGTAAGAGAGTAATTAAGTCAAGTCACTCATGTCCCTAGCTTGAAAGGAGTGGCACAGCTGATATTCTCCCATTGCTCAGCTGAGCCTAATAGCAGTAGTTCCCCCTGGCAAGGGATTGACAGAGAAATTCAAATCCTGAAATCTTAAGGGTGTTTCACCTGCTACCTCTAGAGCTCTCTACATCTTTAAATGAGGTAAATGTCATATAGACATTAACTGTATATTACTTCATATTTAAAATATATCATTTTGGTCACAAACTGACAGAGAGCAGATTTAGGCTAGATATCAGGAAAAACATCTTCACGGTAAGGGTGGCCAAAATCTGGAATGGTCTTCCAAGGGAGGTGGTGCTCTCCCCTACCTTGGGGGTCTTTAAGAGAAGGCTGGAGAGGTGCCTGGCTGGGGTCATCTGACCCCAGCACTCTTTTCTGCCTAGGCAGAGTGTTGGACCCGATGATCTGTCAAGATCCCTTCTGACCCTAGCATCTATGAATCTATGAATTTTTTTTACTCAGTCATTTTGCTTCTGGTTCATTTTCCTCCATTTAGCTCTGCCTTCATGTGCTAGTTCCCCTCCTTTGCCTTCCTTTGGAGATCCTGCCCTTTGGTATGTGCTCAGCATCATTCAGAACCAAGCTTTGCTCCATTTGCATTTTACCAGCCAGACAGCTCAACAAGATTGTATTATCTGATAAAGGCTCCATCTGGTTCTTATTTCATCTTAAATTAGTTTAGCTGAGCTCTCATGCACAATATGGGCCAGACCCTATTCCACCTAAAGATGTAAACACTTTTAGATGGGCTAGGGTCTGGCCCATATTGTGGACTTTGCCATCTAAATGCAATTCCAGTCCAGCCTGATGGAGTCCCTGAAAAACAATGAATGTATAAAGTGAGTAAGTTCTTTATCTTTTTGTTGCTTTTTGTTACTCACAGGACAGATCATGGTGTTTTATAAAAGTAGATGCATTGATGTATTCTCAGGGATTTGAACAGGAGGGAACAGGAATGCATTCAGGTACCTCAGTCCACTTAGATACCCAGTCAGTGGAGTAGGTTCTAGCCCTGTCTCTCCAGCAGACAGGCTCAGCGTAAGAGTAAAGAGGTGAGCTCCTAAGCTCAGTATTATTCAGGAGCTCAGGCCATATCTACATTGCTATTTGAAATTAACTTTCAGGCACCACTCATCTACACTGCTCATTTACACTGAACACACCTTAGCTTGATCCCTATCTGCAGCACAGCCCAAGCCTATAGCAGTCCTATTGAATATCAGGGCCCAAGGATGAGCCTCTCTCATGCAATGTGTTTGGCACTAGCCCACACCACAAACACAGGTAGTCCTCCAGCAGCTATCCCACAGTTCCCTGTTCCTGGATTATGGCCCTTCTGCACCCCACTTCCTGTTCTATTGCCTGTAATCGTAATTAGAGCTAAGCACAGAAAGAAGAGACACATAGTGAGCAGATTGATCCTAGAAGGCTTGTTTCTGAGGGGCAGGAAGTACTATGCAGACAATATTGGTGTGGGCTTCCAGGAAAGATATAGATGTCAGCCACAGCTATATGGGCAACCCATAGGCAACACAGGTCAGAATGGTGTCCCCAGGCTTTAACATGACAAACTCAGCTGAAGACCAAAGCAGATGAGATGTGTGCCGATGCCTCCATTAGAATGGCTAGGTTCTGGTTTCAGGTGGGATGGACTAGCTTGACTATGGACAAATTATTGAGCATGAAGAAGAAAAATGCAGGACAGCTTGGGGTTCAGGGACTGGCCTTCCCCACAGGAGCCCCCACCTGAATTCCCTGCTCTGCCACAGACTCCTTCTGTGGCCCTGGGGAAGCCATGTTATTGGCTTGTACCATGTTCTCCCTTAGCTGCAAAAATAGTCTGCCTTGTCTGTTTAGGTGGTTAGTATGTTGGGGGAAGGTCTCTTTTTTAGGACATGACTGCACCTCACTTAGCAGGAAGGAATTCCCTTCCCATCTCAACTGGAGCCTCTAGATCAGGGGATCTCACCCTTTCAGCTTCAAAGCACCCCTCATTGGACTTGAGGCACCCTTCCATAATTTCTGTGAATTGAGTGGCACCCTGTTTTTAAAAGTAAACTTATTTATTACAGTGCTTACCTCCTTACAGAGGGGTTGGGGGTGGGGAGTAGCCAAGCAAAGAAGAGCCAGAGCTTGTGCTTATCTGCTTATCCCATCACACCTCACCACACCCTTCAAAGGACGTTGTGGCACTTCAGTGTGTCTGGGTACCCTGGCTCAGAAGCAGTGCTCTGGATGCTATCTTAATGCAAATAATAATCATCATAACAAATAACCCCTTTGTAGTGAGCTGCTTTCAGATCCCCAGTAAGACCTGTAGCTCATCTAGGCACTTTGCAGAAAGTTTCTGAAGCAAAATGTTACATCTCATGAACACTTTTCTAAGCCTGCAAATAAGCTGTGCTCATACATGTCCCAAACTGCAAGACAGATGAGGCAGATGGTGTGCTACCTTCGCTTGCTGAAATCCATATGACAATCTGGTTGCCCTTTAGTTAGATAATTGCTGGCATTTCTGATGCACTGCATTATGTTAAGACACATGTTGGAAAAGAAGATAAAAGTGGAGACATAGAGTACTACTGGTGAAAGTTATACAAACTCATTAATTTGCTCCTCCCCTCCATTCAAAAAATCAGAGATGTGAGACCTAAGTATAGCACTATCAGGGGACTGGTTGAAAGACTGGCCACAGTTACAGATGGGGAAAATGATGTACAAAGGACTGGGAAAAGCAGCATTGTTTGTCTCAGATTTTAATACGGAAGCCAAGAGGGACCACTATGTCCATCTAGTCTGATCTCCAGTATAATACAGGTCCCCACTCCCGAGGGCTTTCTGCATCAATCTCCACCAAAGGCATCAACTCCACTCTTGCTGGCAACAGGAGACTGTACATGTTTCCTCTGTCACACAGGCCCTCCAGCTCCAAGCCCTTACACTGGTGAGGATCAGAAGTGACTTCTGGGCAGTGCCCCTTTGAAAAATGCAGTCAAGACCTGACTCCTTGTGGCACCATTGTGCCATTCAGATTCTGGGCTGTCTAGGGGCCAAAACAGTTTCTGGTATGAGAGCAGCCCCAAGAGTGGAGGGAGGGCAGTGTTGTTCTAGCTTCTGGCAGCTTTAGCCACATAGTCTATGAATTACCCTGCAGCCTAGGATCCCTCATACCACTGAGAGATACAAACCCATTTTCTTGGTGGTCTGGCCAATTTATTCTAGCTTCTAGGGCCAGAACACAGTGGTATAAATCAGGTGGAAGAGGAGAATAAAGCTTAGAGACCCAGTCAGG
This sequence comes from Gavialis gangeticus, assembly GCF_001723915.1. Taxonomy (NCBI): domain Eukaryota; kingdom Metazoa; phylum Chordata; order Crocodylia; family Gavialidae; genus Gavialis; species Gavialis gangeticus. Next base: position 127,766,396 of record NW_017729022.1, on the reverse strand, counting down.
TAAAGCTTCTTTGTTTCAAAAGCACAGGCCTCTTTTTTCCATGCATGGACATGCATGTCTTCCATGGTCTGACTTGAGGGCCAGCTTTGCCTTGAGGAGGCATGTAAGTTGAGAATGCACAGAGAACACAGCTTTGGGTAGGCATCACTAGATGAACCTTATCAAGCAGGCATGCCTAAGTTAGTTCACACAAACATGTATGTTCAGGCACCTCCTCCTCCATTAATATCTCTTTTCCTCACTTCTGGCAGGCTGATGTAGGGTTTATTGGGAATCTTCCCATGGGGGACCTTGAGTGGACTTTGGATTTGTCCCTGTTGATCTTGGGACTGGCAAGTGTTTTGATGTATGTATCCTTTTTTTTTGTCCTATGGAGTTTGCTGCTGCGGCATGTTTCTGTAATGTTCTAGGGAGTAATACTGCCCAGCAGTGTTATGTCAGCAGTCAATTAACATGTGAGGGGTATACTGGGGTGGGCACAGAGTCCCACATAGCACTCTGGAATAGCTGTATTGTTGGAAGGCAGAGAAATTTCCAGAGACGTTTCTGCAATGCTTCCTCATACATCAGAAACAGCATAGCACATGTGGGAGAACTTGGGCTCTATTTTTGGCTCTGCAGGGTCAATTTGGACAAATCAATATGCCTGTTTGTATCTCTGTGTATACTGTAAAGTCTTCAGTCCAAGGACTGTCTCCTGCCATGAGTGCTATCAGCACCTAGCGCCCCATGGATATCGTTAGCTGCCTTTCAGTACCACCATGATATAAATAATGATGAAAGCACAGAGGAGAACCGATTTCCAAAGAAAACATGCCTGTGTTATTTACCCTGCTCCTGCTACGGTGGAACAGCTGCTCTAATAAAGTAAGATCACATGGCTGCAACCATAAAAAAAACCCAGGGAGGGTGAAAGAACTGAAGGATGTGCCTGTCTTTAGGAGAAACTGCTGTATTGTGTACATGACTCACAAACAGTCTAGCAGTTTGTTTGTCAAGAGCTTGCTTTAGCTTCTGAAGCAGGAAGACCATAAATAGCCAGACTTAAGGGCCCAGAAGCCTTTAAGAAGCTTTGAACTTCTGCTGTTCCTGGGCATAAAAAGGAAAACAAAAATCTCAAGTTTTTCTTTTAAGAACAAGGGTTGGGGCCAACTGCAGCCATTGGAGCTTGGCCCATTTATGGCATCTATATTAGAGCTGGCTAGCATTTCTCCAGAAAACTAGCTTTTTAAAATATATGTCTTTTGTGATTATCTTGCAACTTGGTGCTTTTTATGACAACATTTTAGTGTCTTCTCTCCAAAATTTTCCACAGAAGAGTACAGTATTTAAAAAAATAATTCAATGTAACTTTTTCAAAAATACTTTCAAAATGTTCCTTTAAAAATTGGGGGAAATCACCCATATTAAAAAAAAAAAAGAGAGCAATGACTCCAGGTCTCACACACCAAATTAAAACAAATGTATAATTATTACAGAAAGAGAGTTCCCCTTTTTGACCAGATCTGTGTTTGGGCCTTGCCTCGGTTTACACTTAGGATGTATTAACTTCACTTAAAATGTGTCTGAATGTTCAAGCAATAAAACATGTGTTATGTCCCATGGTAGCACAGCAAACTTAGGACTTTTCCAGTGAAGAGTAACTCCAGATTGTATTATCTAACACATGTTGAGCTAATAATAGAGACAATATAATCAGGACTGATGCAGTAAGGGAGCTGTTGGTTGATCCCATCCCTGCTAGCACACGAGACCTGGTTCAAGGCTCTGGAGAGGTGTAGAGGCTGGGAGTGGCAACCACATGTTTTTCACTCTGTCCCTGCAGCACACCAGAGTCTTCAAGAGCTCCAGTGTCTAGGACGTGTTTTATTAAGATCACAGTGGGCACATGTACATGTGCATTTACCGTGCATTAAATTTACTGCACAGTAAGTTACTGTGCAGGAAGCAGGGTTTAGGCCAGTGTTTACATGTGCAGGCATTGCAGTATAGTAATACTGTGTGTGGACTAACTTTAGTCCCAAGTCAGTCTGCACATACAGTGTTACTGGGCAGAAAGGCCTCTACATGTGCACAGTAACTAATCAGGTGTAAATTTGATACCTGCATAATGCAGGTATCAAATTTACACCCAAGTTGGCCTAAACCACCATATTTACTACACAGTATGGTCATGCATACATGTGCCTGTACTGAGTGGTAATTTTTGGTTACTGTGCAGTAATTTAGGTTCTAAATAATCTAAATAAAACGCATCCCAAATATAATGTGCAACAAGAACCTTTGACGATATACATTTCTGTCCTTTTATCTTGCAAAGACAGCCTTGTAAACTTGACAGATCCAAACCAATCCGAACTTTGCTTGAGCACTGGAAATTTCCAGCCAACTCACTGATTCAGTCCTTAGACACTGAACAGTGGATTTTTGGCACCTGTGAAAACCACAGACCCAGATCTTTCAGTTTCTAGGAAGAGAACAGATCAATTTGCCTCAGTTTAGATCACTGCCACTTCACTGATGCCCACGTGGCTGCTGAAAGATGCATAAGTTCTTTTGCAGAGAGGTAAGTCTGACTTCCCATCCTTTCTGCCGCATGTCGGGACATATGGTTGTTCTACTTTTGCAGTGCAGAACAATGCTCTAGGCATCACCAAGACAGTGCCCGCTGTAGTTGTAGAAAACTAATCACAACACTGCCTAATGAGATCCTAGTTCCCTTGGGCACATGCCAGCCCAGGAGAATAGATGCCCTGGCCATGACTTTGCATCTGACACGCTTGTGGGCATGCCTTATGGTGACCGCTACTCCCTAGATTCAGAGCTTACATCTACCCTGATAGTGAGTTCCATTCTGGTAGCCTGAATTTATCACTAAATGTTGTTAGGAACAGACCATTAGAGCTGTGCGAAGCTTCAGTCCCTGATTGAATTCAGCAGAGATTTGGCCTGATTTGGTGGCCAAATCTCCAAATCTGAATTGAATCGGAGGACCCTTTAATCTCTCCAAATCAAATCAGAACCCTCCAAATCGATTCAGAGAAATTTGGAAAGATTCGGAGATTTGGATACAGACACAGCTTTAAATGTTTTTTTCTACATATTTCTAGGTAGTAGGTGGCTTGTGAGTGCTGCAATGCTGGGGCATGCTCAGCAGCAGACCTTGAAGTGGACCAGAAGCACTTCTGGTTCACTTCCAGGTCCACCAAGGAGCACGAGGGCCCCCTCCCCATGCCCCCCTGGCTTGGTGACTGGTGCCTCCTTGGTCTGGGTGGGGACCCAGGGTCCCCCCCATGGCCAATCACCAAGCTGGAGAGGGGGTGCGGGGGGGGCCTCAGCATGCTCCCTGGCAGACACGTAAGTGGACTGGAAGTAATTCTGGTCCACTTCTGGGTTCACTGCCGAGCATGTGAAGGGTCCCCCGCATTCCTGTGGGATGCTGCATGTGCCCCAGCATCGCAGCAGTCACGAGCCACACCTGCTACCTCAAGGTATATAGAAACATTTTTTTAAAGCTGTGTCTTTGTCTGATTCTCTGATTCTCTGAATCAGCATCGAATCTTCAGATTCAGATTCAGCCGATTCGAATCAGGCACAGCAGTCCAAATTAACAAATCGAATCACTGTCCCCGATTTGGGCCGAATCTGAATCCAAATTGAATAGGGCCCGTTTTGCACACCTCTGAGGGAAATGCAGCAATTCTTTTTCCCTTACCATCAGCTTTCATTTGCTAAGATTCCCTATGCTGAAGGGTGCTTGCTTTCAGAATTTTCAGCAGACAATTCTCAGTGTTCCTCTGTGTGTTGAAGAAGCAGACACGTCCACAGATGAGCTGATGTTGTGCACTCCACTAACTAAACATGAATACAAATGCTAGTTGCCCTTGGCACCTTTCTTTGAATCCTGCCAGCTCTATGCCACACAGTCACTGGGTTCTTTCAGCTGATCTGACATATCTTTAAGAACACAATAAAAAATATTTAGAGCACAGTTCATTGGTGGGGAGAGACTGGAGCCTAGAGATGCAATTAACAGAAGCAGGAAGGAGAAATAGATACAGGACTTGTATTTTTTTGTAATACAAGCAGGAACCAAAAGAAATGTCGGGCATGTGGCAGAATGTATTGCTCTGTTTATTTGCTGCACACAGAAGTGGTGAGTAAAGATCACAGTGTCGACACATTCTTATTGTGTCCTCATAAAATTTGAGGGGCTGTTTGTCAGGGAAAGAGAATATCAAAGGGCTGCTTCTGATTCCATGGTGGGTTTTAATTGACAGGAGTTGTGCACAGCTGGGAGGACTGACTGTGCTCCAAGCTTTTCAGAATTTGCCAGTACACTATGTGGAATCATGTGTAGACAGGATGTGCAAATGAGTCATTGGTGTATATCTGGTGCCATACTAAGGTGGCTACGTTGCTTCTGTTTTAGGAGATAGCATGCCTGGAAGTGAGACAATACCAGTACAGTGTTGAGGTGGTGTGAGTATGTCTTAGGTCTAGTGTTACCAAGAAAACTGTGGGTGCCCATAGCTTCTGAGGCACCTAAGAAATTAGGTGTGGGTTTAGGGTTTCTCAGTGGAAACTAAGCACCTAAATTTCTGGTTTTAGGTGCCTGAATCCTACTTTTTGGTTTGGACCTGGCCTGTGGTCCCAACACATTCAAATTCCTTTTGGCAGAGAATCACTTTACACAAGATAAGGTATTGTGTCATAGAGTTGGACACCCCAAGCTGAAGAGTCCATCTGGCTGGAGAAGGGCCCTTCAGGCAAGCACTAACTGTGCCCACTTTCAGCACCATCCCTTTGCATTATATGAGGGGGAGAGCCATGATAACAGAATAATAGAAAAGTAGGACTGGAAAAGGTCTCTGGAGGTCATTTCTTTCTGATCCCAAATGTGGCAGTCAGTCTGACTCTGAGCAGAGGGGCAAGACCCTATACCCAGTAACCTCCAGGGTTTAGTCCCAGCAGAAGTATTAGCACACCCTAGTCAAAATCCCCATGATGATGGATTTAGTTGTAATCTGTTGCAATCCAGAGCTCTCAGCATAGACAGTGGTACAGACAGCCCCAGCAGGGCTAAAGGGGCTGCATGTCACGAACCCCACTAAGCTACAGTCAGACCTCTTACTTACCAAAGTTTTGAGCCTGGGCAATCAGGACTGATCGAACGTAATGCAATCGAGTGAAGCTATTGGAATCCTTTAAATGGAGTCCTTCAAAATCCAAGGCTCAAAGCTTCTGCAAAACTCCTTTGAGGATTGTACACAAATACTAACTTCTACTCTATCTTCAGGCATAATAGCTGGCTCTGCAGCTTGAGGATGATGAGCTAAGACATCCATAACTATAGTGTTTCTTCTCAGTTACATGGAATCCCCTTGCCTATGTGGCTACCCATCTCTGTTCTGTGCTTTTTTTATCAACATTTAAACAAAATCATCATATTTCTGTTTCAATGAAATGGAATTTTTTAATGGAAAAATATTCCACTGGACAACTTTTAAGGAGCACAATTTACAACTCTTACTCTCACCTTTAAATAAAAACACAGCTGTTTGGACATAAGTTTCAGGTGTCTCGATAAAAAACTACAGCATGTTGTGTCAGGTGTGGGGTCTAAATAACATCTGCTGTTAATTGTTTCTTTTCCCCTAGTGTCTCCATTCCTCTTTCAGGTTCCTTTGACTTCCTTATACAGCAAAGTAAACAAGCTCATTCATCTCAGTCAGTGCCCTGGGAAGTCTAACCACTTGTATAATATAAAGGATATCCACTCCCCACTCCACTGAGAATGTTCTGATGCCTTTTCAGGTCTGGTAGCATAGAGGAGCTCAGCTCCTTTGAAATAACTGGAGGCACACTGCCAGGACTATTGTTTTTTTTTTCAAATTGGTATTATGAGTCTTTCAATGATTGGTGTCTTTCTCCCTAGTTTCAGTTCTTTGAGTCATGGTGCTGTGAGACCCTCTCAGTTTTAATTGAAACTATTTTTTCAAGCTCTTAAGACTGCAGAGAGAACTTGATATGTGACCCTTAATGGCACAAAAGTCTGAAGGCAACTTAAAAAAGTCCACTACACACACACATGCACGTGTGTGTGTGGATATATGGGTTTGGGTACAGATAAGAGTTTTAAACTTTAATTATTTCTGGCTGATATCATGACTTCTGGAGAGCTGGCTTCCTATCATTTGACTGCTTTGTTTTGATAAAATTGATGTTTAAACCAGCTGAGGATCTGGCTTTCTGTGTTTTAAGGGATGTATTCATATAGAAACAGGCGAAAATAAATTTCATCTTCTAATATCTGCAAAGAGATCCCTGTTCTTTCTGAGCAGTTCAAAAGCCTTCTAAGTGCTGAAGTCTGAAAATTGGCCAAGCCCAGCCCACAAACTGTATCTGCAAATAAATGTACCTTAACTTGTTCATTTGCTGGAATCCACTCAGCCAGTTCATGCCTAAGCCAATTTCCTAGTGTTAGTTTTCCTTACATCTCTGCCATTCCATTCATCTTCACAATTTTAGAGGCCCCAGTTGCAGGTCAAGAAAAGAATGTGCTGTTGGTTTTTATGAAAGGAAGTGCAGCTTGTTTCTTTCTCAGTGTTTGGACCAGCTGGTGCTTGCTTGCATTTGCAGATTCAAATCATACTTGGCACACCCCTGTCCCATTGCACCTGTTGCGGACACCTTTTGGCAGCTACAGGCCACTCTTATGATGCAGGCAGGGCCAGGCAAGGTCCTGCACCCTAGTAGTAAACAAAGAATCTTCTCTGTCTGGCACCAACAGGCTAAGTCAGGCCTAGGCAGCTTTAACAGGGATTGCAAATGGATCCTCCTGAAGAATCTCTCTATTAGCTCATTCATCTTCATCAGCATAAATAACAGCTCTCCTGAACTGTAGGTTGATGACAGTAATCAGAACTAGGCCCTGAATATCTGTTAAGCTACTAGAAACTGGGCGTGACTTCTTCACAAAGTTCTGAGTGTAGAACTCATCTATACCGCCTTGGTCCTTTGAACCTCTGTTGTATCTGACTACTTCCCTAGCAGTCAACAAGAAGAATGACAGACACTACTGTCACTACACCTGTCCTAATAAGCTTGTGACACCATGTGGGATAGTCATTGTGACTTGGCACTTTCTTTGGTGTAGCATCTCCTGTTCCTGCCACTTCTTCCTGAACAAATTTTTCACAAATTCAGGGATTACTCATAATGTCATCATATACTATTCAACACCCTTCAACATCAGAGGCCCAGAGAGCGATAGTTAATGGAACTGAATCAACATGGAGCACGGTGAGAAGTGGCATCCCCTAAGACTCCGTACTTGGACCAGTACTCTTTAATATTTTTATACATGACCGGGTGTCAGAAGTGGGCTGGCCAGGTTCGCTGGTAACACCAAATTATGAGGAAATGTGGTCACGCTAGAGAATAGGCTGGTGCTTCAGGCCGACCTAGACAGGCTCTCAAGGTGGGTGGATGAAAACCTAATGGCATTCAACATGGAAAAATGCAAGGTGCTCCACCTTGGGAGGAAAAACCCACATCATACTTATAGGCTCAGCAGTGCTACACTCACTAGCACCATGACTGAAAGAGACTTGGGGGTCATGATTGACCACAATATGAACATGAGCCACCAATGCGATGCTGCAGCCGGCAAAGCAAATAAAACTCTGGCTTGCATCTACTGATGCCTTTCAAGCAAGACCCAAGAAGTCATCCTCCTGCTTTACTTGGCCTTGGTGAGACCGCAGCTGAAGTACTGCATCCGATTCTGGGCTCCACACTTTAGAAAGGGTGTGGAGAAGCTTGAGAGAGTCCAGAGGGGAGCCACGCGCCTGATTAGAGGTCAAGAGAACAGGCCTGGAACAGACTCCCCACAGAGTGTTGCAAGCACCTACTCTGGACACTTTTAAGAAACACTTGGATGCTTATCTTGCTGGGATCATTTGACCCCAGCTGACTTCCTGCCCCTGGGGCAGGGGGCTAGACCCAATGATCTAATGAGGTCTCTTCCAGCCCTAATATCTATGAAATCCATGAAATCAGCTGGCTACACACTGCAAAAACCTAGTCCTTGCACACATCCGAGCAGGGGCAGAATGATTGGCTGTCTCCCTTCCTGTTGGCTCTCCAGAAGCATTTGCATGGCTGTTGTAATCCTAGTAGCAGCTAAGGAGGTCCACTAGGCAGGCTTCTGTATGCACACAGCGTAATAGACAGTCCCAGCCCCAAACAGCCTGCTGTCTAAATAGGTGAGACACAGACAAGAAAGTGCCCCTATATGCACAAACAAGGAAGTGAAGGCCATATCTGTGCTGCCTTTATGCTACACTGAAGTCTGCTCCACTTTCTCCGTATGGGACTGACCCTGGGCTTGAGGCAGTGCCCCTGCCTTAGAATGCCTGCCTGAGACCCAGCAGTTGAAGACGTGTGTGCTCAGCGTCATGCTAAGCCTTCTAGTCTCCCTCCTTTCTGGAGCTTGGTGCACACTGGGCAGGAGCCGGTGAGTCAGCTGTGTCAAGACCACCCCTGGGCTCCGCCTGGAGGCAGCATAAATCAGGTTAAAGTGACACACTCAGGATCAATGAGCAGGTTTGTGGTAGAGCCTGGAATTGAATTTCAGTCTCCTGAATCCAAGATCAATGTATGACTCTCTTCATCCAAGAAAGCAAAGTGTATTTGGAGGAGCAGCTCTTGGTTATACAGATGTTTTTCTGTATATATAACATGGGGCATGTTGTGTCTGAGAAATGTAGCCTTTTTTTTGGTTGCTGTTTCACTAGAGAAAAGCTGACTGGGGTCTTCATGATGTTGAGAAGGAAAAGTAATGGTGAGGTTCTTATCTGTAATGATGTGAGCTTCCCAAGTCCTCTGACAAGGAGTGCCAGACCTAATACACAATCCTCCTTTTCCAAACTAAAGGCAAATGGTCAAGCTCCAGCCTCTGCTACATTGCTGAAAACCAGCAGTACGTCCAGAGCAGTCTCGGTCACACAGCAAGAAACCAACATGGTGGTCAGAGTAACTCTTATTAAAAACTAGAAAGGAATCATCAGAAAGGTGGAAACAGGGATGTAGGACAAGTATAACAGGTTGCATCTATACAAGACGCTGACTGTGTAGTAGCTCATTACTACTGAGCAGTAGTGTCGCGTGGTATGACGCATGATGTGATGCTACTGAGCAGTAGTAATGAGCTACTGTGCAGTCAGTGTCATCTAAAAGCTGTTTGGCGATGCCACTGCACAGTAACTCTGGTTACTGTGCAGTCATTTAGTACTTGTGTATGCAAGTACTAAATGACTGCGCAAGTAACAACTGTGCAGTATGTGTCTCATGTAGACACAGCCACAGAACATACCCCTGTATGTATACCCCCGTACACATACAGGGGTACACTTGGGAAGGCTAAGGACTACATAGGTTACAACTAAAAATGGGATGGGAAGATGACAAGAAAAGGTTCTGTAAATGCATTAAAAGTAAGAGGAAGCAAGAGGAAAATATAGGTCCATTACATACTGGGAGAAAGAGGGTATAAAAGGTAGTGGACAATATTTGATGCCTGAATTGCTTCCACTTCCCCACAAAAACAGTTAATTGTGACTAGATACTTAAAGTGATTAAACTTATGTGGAAATAGAAGTACAGGCCAGAATAAGGAATAGGTTAAAGCAGTTCTTAGGAGCCCAGAGAAGGGCAAACATAGTGCCTTTCTTTTAAAAAAAAAAGTGGGGAGGGGGGAGTGGGGGGCAGAGAGGAATGGAGCATCCAGGGAACTGTGGAGCAGCCAACCTAACTTCAATATACAGAATGATAATAGAATAAATTATGAAACAATCAATTTATAGCCACTTAGAGGATAATAAGGCGGTTAAAAACAGCCAGCAGGGATTTGTCAAGAACAAATCATGTTAAACCTAGAAGGTAATAAGTTGATAAAAACTGCCAACATGGGTTTGTCAAGAACAGATTGTGTCAACCCAATCTAATCTCCTTCCTTGACAGGATAACTGTCCTAATGGATCAGGGGGAAGCAGCAGATGTGCTATATCTTGACTTTAGCAAGGCTTTGACACTGTCACACACAGCATTCTCAGAAGTAAAGAAGGAAAATAAAGTCTAGATGAAATAACCACATAGTTGAGGCACAAGTGATGCAAAAATAACCTTTGAAAACTATGGTGCACTGCTAAATTGGGGCAGCATTTCAAGTGGGGTTCTACAAGGGTCTGTCCCAGGGCTGGCTCTATGCTGTATTTTCATTAAAGAGCTAGTGCGTGAATTACAGAGCAGGCTTACAGGACCTGCAGATGACACCAAGCTGGGAGGGGCTGCAGGCACTTTGGAGAACAGAATCCGAATTAAACCTCCACTTTAAAAGAGTTGGGGAAGTGTCCTAAAATTAACAGGATGAAAGTAAATAAGGACAATTATTAAGTATAATACTTGAGACAGAAAAAATTCAAGGGCACAAATACAAACTAGGGAATAGCTAATTGGACAGCACTATTGCAGAAAAGGCACTAAGGGCTATAGAGAAACCCAGGCTAAATCTGGATTGATAATGCAATGTTGTTGCAAGAAAAGGCAAAACACATTTTTGGATGCATTAACAGAAGTATTGCATTTAAGACATGGAAGATAGTTATTCCGCTTCTCTCCATTCTGGTGAGGCTTCTGCTGGAAGACTGTGCCCAATTTTGGGCACCAAGCTTTAAGAAAGATACAGAAGAAAATTGGAGGAAGTCCACAGGAAAACAAGAAGGGTGATAAGAGATCTGGAAAACAGACCATGAGGAAATATTGAAAAAGGTGTGTTTGGTCTGTTTAAAAGAGGGAAGATTATTAGGGGACATAGTCTTCCACTATCAATGAAGCTGACATAAAAAGGATGGTGATCGGTTGTTCTCCATGGTCAGCTGGAGGTAGGAGAAGAAAAGCAGTTTACATGAAAGAAGGTTTAGATTGGTTATTATGAAAATTGTGGTAAGGATAGTGAAGCACTGGGACAGTTCATTTAGGGAGCCTGTGGGATCTCTTTTATTGGAGGTTTCTAAAACAGGTCAAACATCCCTCAGGGATGGTGTACGTATACTTGATCCTCAATGCACGAGGAGGGGCTAGCTGGCCATCTGAGATCTCTTTGATCCCTACAGTCCTATAATTTTATGGATTAATCTGTTGTAACCTAGCTTAAAATCTTCTTCATCATAATTAAAGAAGAGAAAAAGATGGCAAAAGGGGCAGGGGAGGGGAGTCAATGTCCTGTCAAGACTCAGTGGGCTAGAACTTCAGTGGATGCCAATCTGTCTCACACACAAAGAAGCTTTACTGAAATAATTTGACATAAACTTAGCTGACATAAATAAGTGTAGTCTTCTGGAAGTCAGTGAGATCAAAGCCACTGATGATATATTTTGCTATAGTTCCATTAAATTCAAGGGGACCAGAGCTTCAGGTGGTATAAATCATTGAAATGAGTAGAGCTTAGCTTTTCTCCTCTTACTGGAGATCATCCTGGCAATATGCAAGCCTCTGTGTCATACCATGTATAATTCTGAAGTCAAAATGACTAATTGTGCCATCGTGTGTTTTAGGAAAAGTGTGGGCTGGGTCAGTACAGTGGCTACCAACTCAGCATCAGACCTGCCATGGAAGAATAATTGGTGCTAAAAATTGCACTGGTTCAAATCTGGCTTATTAGGTGAGGCCCAATGGAGTGATGAAAGCAAGTGATTTGTTATTGGGCTGTAGCCATGTCAACCTTGCGATTAATTATTTTTCAATGACAAAACTAGTATTCTTAAAAAATAAGCTCTCCAGCTTGCCCCGTGTGCCATCTTATTAGATGACCTTTGTGGAAAAGAGGTCGTGAGTTCAATGTCCACATCAAAAAGCTACCGCTTAATGTGTAATGGCTGAATATTTAATTCTGAGAACTGGGACCAGTGTGAACATTTTCATTACAATAGGCATGGAAATCACCTAGCAGTGTCTTAATACAATAAGCATGCTTGGACTGTGGGTTAGCTAATGCAAGAATAAATCATATATTTTGGCTCCAAACATTTCCTCAAATTTCATAATGAACTCTTAGATCTGCACTGTAGCCCTCTACTGGATGGAGTCAGAATAGCTTTATTGTTTATAAGGCAAACTCCATACCTTTTGAACTTCATCCATCACTCTTAAGGTGCTATAAAAATTTAATTACTGTCAAAACCAAGTGTGATAAGCATTTGCAAAGATGTGCGCGTGGGATATACTTGCATAGAAACTGGCTTGTTAAATCTGTTTCAGTGATAGTCAAGACTGATATGCATTGGCAGAGAAGTGCATGAGGGATTCTCTTGCAGAACGACTGACCTATTTAGTATGTTTCTTTTGAGTGCTAATACTCCCCCACTTTCATGTCAAAAGTCATTCAAATAGTGGAGGATAAAGAAACTGCAGAGAAGTTAAATTATTCTTTTGCATCTGTCTTCATCACACATGATATTGGATAAGATACCTGGCTTGCTCCTATACTTTTTAGATGATAAAGTGAAGATAGTGACCAATTATCAACTAGAAACAGATCACAAGGACTGGGTGGTACATTCTGAAGTAAAGGAAAGGCTGAGATGCTAACAAAGATATATATTCTCACTTCGAAATCACATGCTATACCAGAATGAAAGGTAGCAAATTTGCACCTATCTTTAAACAAATGATACCCACATAACCCAGTCTAGGGACTGCAGGCTAATAGCCTTTATTTGGTACCAGGTAAGGTCATTGGAGGGATAATTAAAAAACAAATTTTCAAAACCTAATTGAACCCGATAGGATAGTATCAAATAAGTGAGACTTCTGGAAAGGAAAAATCATGGCTAGCTAATCTATGCCATAAGTCTGTCAATAGAACAGTGGGTCAAGCAGATGCAGCTGGAGTAATTTATCTGGAGCTTGAAAATGCCTGACAAGGTTGTTAAAGAAATGGAATTGTCGTGGGGAGACTGATAAGGTGTTGTCACAGTTGAGAAACTTGCTGAAAAATGGAAAACAAAGAGTAGAACTAAATGGTTAGTTTGCAACAGGGCAACAGTGGAGGACCCAGTGATTCTACGGTAGGACTGTGGTTTAAATATGCCCATCAATTATCTACATTAAACACCTTATTCAAATGTTTCATACCCACCCAATAATGAAATAGAAGCATACCATATGATCTCTGCATGCATGAATAATCACAACTAGAAATGAGCTATATCCCAAGAATTAAGGATTAAATTCATTAAAGATATATCTTAGTATGGAAAAGATTCTGGTGCATTTAGAAAAAACAACAGTTATCTTTTCTTGTGTTCTGGGTGCTGTGTCTTTAAATTTGCACGACTGTTGTCTGCAGAGGCAGCTGCCATATAGAAAGGTGGAACTGATACAACATGTGGCAGGAGCATCAGATTTTGTACTCAGTGATGTGCCTTTACATTTATTTCTCCGGACTTTTCCCCTTTAATCTAATGTAATTGCAACAATGTATAGAATTGCTCTTTGTGCATGTTGAAAGTTTAAAAAGAATAGAAGTAATTGAGATCTGATTTTTCTTCCTATGAACAATTTTGATAAAACTGAAATTATTTTGGCTTTATCCACTTGGGGAAATATAATAGAAAATCAATATTTTTTCATATCTCAATTTTCAGCAAGAATAGAACATTATTGGCAAAAATTTCCATTACCCAAAAAGCTATTTGTATCTGAAAAAAAAAGTTTGGACAAAAAATATTTATTCAACTCTAAATAAGAACAACTCAGGATTTCTTCCCCCCAAGATCCAGTGCTCTGAAGCATTTATTTGAATGATAACCAATGAAGACACACTTGGCTATTGCTGTACTCAACCATATTCTTCCATTTCCTACTAATGGGAAGGTAAATGCCATGAAAATCAACACAGGAGCAAGTTAAAATTATCACAATGCAGGACAGAAACGTCCAGGGCTAATCATTTGCAAACACTTCTGAAAATAGTGATAGAGAGTTAGACACCAAGCCACTTGCATTACAAAGAACCTACATATAATACTGAGTAGCTCCTTTGCATGTATTTTGGGAATTGACATCCTATAACTTCGGTTAAATACACAGATGTCCCATAAATTTCCAGGATGGGTTGAAAACACACTTTTTGTTTTCTCTTCTTCCTAAAGCCATTTTGTAAGGTAAGCAGACTCCAATTCATATTTTTCCTTGCTACTTTTAAATGCTTCTTAGAGTGACTAGGTATTATACATTTGTTTTTCTTTTTTTTTACATACATGAGGCTTAACAATACAATGTGGAGCTATTTGTATATTATGATATTGAGTATTGATTATGTTCATATAATCATGTCAGTTAGGTCAAAAAAGCCTCACTGGATTGGGTGATCTATCCACCTACAAATGCAGGACCAATCCACCCCATCCATTCACCATGGCTTGGTCCAATCCAAGTTTAACTGATTAAAAAAATATCCAGAGTATTTTCTCCCTCAGATACCAGTTGTGGCGGGTCAGTAGGGGGCACTCCTGCATTGAGCCACCCACCTCACTGTGCCCAACCACCTTCCAGGCTCCGAATTTTCCCTGGGGGTGCCTCACATCTGGCTGACCCCCTTCCTGGAGCACACCTGCTAGACTGCAGTAAAAACTGTCACCACCCAGGGCTGGGCTTGATTCTGGCTCTGCATCCTCTGGGTAACACAGGCCTAGTAGCCCTCAAGGGTACCTGACTCACTTCGAGCACTTGGGGGTGCTTCCCTCAGTCGGAAGCACAAGTAGTGGTTTCCCTTAGTCAGCTGAACCAAGGGGACCCCAAGGCATAATTTAGACCCACACCCAATAAGTCTCCCATGCTACGTACAAAGGAGAACTTTACTGGTTATAAGGGGTAGGGTTAGAATAGGGTACAGGGTAGAGCAATATCAGAGAAATCCCATAGAGCAAACTAGCATGGCTGGGTAGCCTTTGATCACGCATCTGAGTTACTGCAAGCTGTATATCTAGTTAGATCTCAGGTAGCTTACTTATGAGTATCATCCAGAGGCAGGTGGAGATTCCCTCTGGAGGCAGGCAGTTCCTTGATCATGAGTTTTGAGAGAGAGAGCAAGTTTCAAATGGTTCAGCTCTTCTCTCTCTCTCTGAGTCTTCCTTATGGCTGCTGCCCCCTCCTCCTGGGAAGTCCTTAACTTATATAGCCCTTATGACCTCATTTACCTGGTCCAATGGAGGCCAGCACCTGTTGGCTGTCAGCCAACCAATTTGAAATACATCACTAGCTGCTTGGCAGACTGGCAGTTCCTAGCTCCCCAGGGAGTCCAAGCCTCTCACTCAGGTATGTGATGCCAGTCATGTAGGCAGAGGGAGCTGGTTTCCCCGCTTCCTGAGGAATGTACCCAGCTCAGGTTATCTAAAGAGATAGGGTAAGGTATGTACCCTCTGCAGGGCCCATCTTAACCAAATTGTCACAGAGCAGTTTTTGGGGAGAAACATAGGTGGCTTTCTGACCTGTGAGTAATCCTGCATGCACATCTCTCTTCCATCTGGTCCTAGGGCCTATTTTGCACACTTAGTGTGCGTTCAGATAAGTGCGGCCGTGTGGTATGTGGCAGCAGAAACTCGTCTGCAGAGCCACATACTGCACAGTCAGGTGTTCTATGCACTGCAAGGGCACACTGCCTGTCTGTGTACTGCTCCAGTTTGACCCATGGAAAAAAAAATGGAGCAGTGCATGCATGGCCAGCACATGCCACTGAAAAGTGGAGCCGGGCCGTTTAGAACCAGCCGCACTGTGGTTGCCAGCCAAGCTCTGCTTGGCAGGATTGTCACTGCTGCAAACCTAGAAGGGCCCCAGGGCCCCAGGTTAGGCTGCTGGAGCCAGCACAGTGCTGGCTCCAGCCTTCCCTACTACCCCTGGGGTAACTTGCTGCATGCCAAAAGCATGTGTGGCACAGGTGTTCCCCAGGGACAAGTAGCTACAGTGCAAGGTGCGCTGCTGCTACTTGTCCCTGGGGTGCCAGACATCCACGCTCATCTGGATGTGGTCTTAGGCCTCTGGCAGATGTTACACTTAAGATGCAATTAACCAGGCAATTAATAGCATAACAAAAAGTGAAACCAAGCACAAAAGTATTACACAAAAAATATGTAATAATTTTGTGGCTGGTTTCCATCATGTGTGGCAAGGTGAACCACACCAGGGGTCAAATAGGCTGCAGTGCAGTTCCTGCTGACTGTGGTACCATCAGGACTGCACCAGGGCTCAAATGGGCCCTCGTACAGTCCTGCCAGCTCCCAAGCAGGACAACACTCTTGGGAGTCAGGAGCAGGGAGGAGAGGAGGTATCCAGGCACACGTGTCCCACATACACATGTGCCCCCTTACCTGACCTGAGGCAGAGGCGGACACAGCAGCAGCGGAGCCAGCAGTGGGGGCAGCATCAGCTGATCCCCCTAAGATAAGTAGGCAGAGGGACTGGACACAGCTGAGCCAGATCTGGAGGGGAAGCCCCCCATATCCCTCTTAGCTGAGCTGGTAGGGAGCTGCGAACAGAGCGCGCCAGCATTTGCGTTGGTGTTTGCGATGGCGGGTGAGCAGGAAGGGCCAGGAGGGAGACTCCTCCTAGGGCAGGGTGAAGGCACTGCGCTAAGCCACAAATAAGCAGAAACTCCTACGATGGTGTTGACGCGGAGTGCTGCCAGGGCCCCTGCGCAGGGGGCGCAGCCTACCTGGGGCTTGTCTGAGGCCTCCACCCAGACAGAGCCCATGGAGGGGCTGGCATCCCCCCACCCCCTGGCCTGTGGGGGTTGCCCAGCAAGGCCCAGGGGGGCAGGGATTGGGGACCTCCACACCTGTCCTGCAGGTACCCACCTTAAGGCCCTGGAGGCGCAGGTGAGGGAGCTCCAGGAGGGGGTTAGCAGGATGAGGGGAATCAGGGAGGTGGAGGATGAAGTTGATGGCTATTTCCTTTCCCTGCAGGGCCACACACCCAAAGAAGAAGCACCTCAGAAAGTGCCCTGCACTGCAGAGTGGCAGATGGTTACCTCCAGAACCAGGGCTGCTCACAACACAACAGTACCACTTCCTCCAGTCCAGCTGGAGAACAGGTACGAGGTCCTGGCAGCTCTGGAGGAGAAGGACGGAAAGGAGGCAACTGGAGAGGAGGCAACTCCACACTCTCCACGCTTCGAGCAGGCCGAAGGAGCTAAGCAGTCCCGGAGGAAAAAGCATTGAGTGATCGTCATAGGCGACTCCATCCTGAGAGGTACAGAGGGCCCCATCTGTCGCCAGGACCCCTTGACATGCGAGATCTACTGCCTACCCGGAGCAAAGATTCAGGACATGAAGGGGATGATCCAGGCCTGTGCAGGAGCAGATGAGCTGATGGGTCCCGAGGCGTGTGGGGCAGGAGCACTCGCAGTAAGAGATTGCCCACGGCCCCGGAGGGCAGGGCAGTCCCTTGCCAGATTCAGGTGGGGCCAGCATGGGCGGCTTATGGCAGACGCTGGAACCCTGGAGGAGGAGGCAGAACCAGAAGAGCCGGCTCAGGAGACGGCTGCTGGCGAGAGGACAGAGCGGCGGATGCACGGCAGCGCGTGCTACGCCCGCACATTTTGGGGCAGCGGTAAGACCCCGAGGGACGGGGCGATTTGGGGTGGTAGCCCCAGAAGCTAAGGGGGCAGCAAGAGAGCCGGGAGCGTCTGGCACCAGCAGAGAGGGCCGAGTGGTGGGATACCATGGTGGGCAGGGCAGGTAGACAGGATAGCCCTGAGACAACGGGCGACCCCGGAAGAAAAGGGGACCCAGACAGACAGAGGGCCCTACAAAGGGAAGGAAGATTGGATTGTAGAGCGGAGAAGACGGACCCTGTTAAAAGCGAACGCAGGAGCCCAAAGTCTGCAGCCCTGGGCGGGAGCAATATTTGTGTTTAACTTTTG
The DNA here is from genome assembly GCF_001723915.1 of Gavialis gangeticus. Classification (NCBI taxonomy): domain Eukaryota; kingdom Metazoa; phylum Chordata; order Crocodylia; family Gavialidae; genus Gavialis; species Gavialis gangeticus. The sequence continues at coordinate 127,748,413 of NW_017729022.1, read as the reverse complement.
CTAATTTTGTTGAGGTGACACCCCTTGGAGGGAGAGGTGGATCACTAAAGCGGCCACGCCAGCCGCGGACAGATACGGAGGCCCGGGCAAGGGTGTAGGGGTGGAGGAGCCCTCAACGGCGACGGACCCTGCGCAACTCGATGTCTCATTTTTGGACCGGCACATGTCGGACTATACACTGAACCGGAGAATCATCAAAGTCGTGGCAGGTGGGTTGGATGCGTGCGGCGCCGGAGTGAGTACTCTATATTGCCAGGGAACCCAGCAGAACTTTCTTAGAGCAGAGGGGACAGATTGACACGTCCACATTTGGTGCATTGGCCGGGAAGATTCGGCAGCGGCCTTCCTAGCATAGTGAAGAGTAATAATGGAGCACCAGGCGGGTGTGGTGGGAACAGAGCCTTTGCACCAACTAATGACTTTGATGGTGCAGGTATTACAACAACAACAACAGCAGAATGTGCACCAAACCACCTTGCAGGAGCATCTGGTCCAGCAGCAGGTATGGACGCAAAAGGGATATACGGAATAGCGAATGCCAAAGATGACCCCGGAGGACGACCCAGAGGCCTTCCTAGAGATCTTTGAGAGAGCCGCTATAGCGGCTGGAGTGGAGAAGGCTAAATGGGTGGGGCAGTTAGGTACGCTATTGATCGGGCAGGCTCAGGCGGCGTACAGAGCCATGACTAGAGGGGATGTGGTAGATTATGATAAGGTGAAGGGGGAAATACTGTGCTGGCTGGACATTACCCCAGAGAGGCGCAGGCAAGCCTTTAGGGAAAGGAAAGCGAGTGAAATGAAAACCCCGAGGGTGTTGTGGCAGGCCTTAGTAGATCTGCTGAACAAATGGTTAAAACCCGAAACAAATTCTAAGGAACAGATTTTTGATCAGATCCTCATGGAACAATTCATTAATGTTTTAGAAGATGATACTAGGAATTGGGTAAGATGCCATTGTCTGGCCTCCTCTCGCGAGGCTCTGCAGTGGGCAGAACAATATGACATGGCCCAAGGAGATCGACATAGAAATAAAGGAACAAAAGGGACTGATACCCCCGTGAAGCGGGGCATAGAAAATAAAGGGAGCAGAAAGGGGATTCCCCCGGACCCTATCTGTTTTGCATGTGGGAAAAGAGGGCATTTTGCCCGGGGTTGCCCCCAGGAGATACAAGCCATGCTGGGAGCCACAGGATAACTGCCCGAGACTGGGAATCCTGCCAGAGGTGGAATCAATGGACTGTTGAATAGGAAGTCACAGCAGGGAGAAAATCCAACTGTTACCTGAAGTACAGGCGTGGGTTGAAGGGGTCCCCATTCAAGCAGTGGTGGACACGGGCTGTGCCTAATCGTTAGTACAACCCTCACTCATCCGGTGGGAAGAGGCACCTCAGGGTGCAGGAGTCCGCATGGTGTGCCTGCACAAACAAAAAAGCTATGTCGAACAGTGGTGGCTAATGGTACGGGTGAAGGGGGTCCAGAGAAGAATCCCTGTAGGGTTGGAAGAAGAAATCTTGTACCCAATGATCCTGGGCAGAGATTGGCCCGAAATATTTGACATCATAGCAGGGCAATGGAGGCCTAGGATTGAAAGAGAGGGGCTACTGGGCACCGAATCCAGAATACCGGATGACCTGCAGACAGGGGAATGGGCCCAGACCGAGCAGTTCTGGGAGGCACAAGAGGCGGACCTGGAGCTCCAACCCTTTTAGGAGGTGGAAGCGCCAAGAGACAGAGCGCAGGTAAGCACCCCCGTACGCAGAAAAGGTGTTCCTAGAATAGAGGTAAAAAACGGGTTACTGTATAGAGTGAAACAAGGAAGTTTAGAAGGGGAGGAGGTAACCCAATTGATTATCCCACATGACTTCCGGGAACAGCTTCTGTGGCTGGCCCATAAGCATCCCCTTGGGGGGCATTTAGGGAAGGATAAAACAGAGGCCCAGTTGACCCGGTGGTGTTTTTGGCCCCACATTTATGAGGACATGGAAAGATATTGCCGCGCTTGTGAGATATGTCAGAGAGTAAGCACGCACAAACCTCCAAAGGCGCCACTGCAACCGATGCCCATGGTACGGGAACCATTTTCCCGGATAGCTTTGGATGTGTTTGGCCCGCTACCCCGGGACTTGGCAGGGCATCAATTCATCCTGGTACTGATTGACTATGCCACCAGGTTCCCGGAGGCTATTCTGCTGGGGGCAGTAACCACCAGTAAAATAGCGGAGGAATTGATGAACTGGGTCTCCAAGTTTGGAATTCCATATGAGATTGTGATGGACCAAGGGTCCAATTTTATGTCCTCAGTATTAAGGGCATTATGTAAAGTACTCCAGATTCGGCATCTGAGGACGGCGGTATATCACCCACAAACTAATGGACTAGTCGAGAGGTTTAATGGAACGTTAAAAGGAATGTTGAGGCAGTGTGCACAGGCGGAGCCCTGGAAATGGAGTCTGATGATTCCACCCCTCTTATTTGCGGTAAGGGATGCTCCACAATCCTCCCTGGGCTATTTGCCATTTGAACTAATGTTTGGGCATCGCCCGCGCAGCTTGTTGGACATTAGGTGGGAGGGATGGGAGACAAACCCTACGCCGGGGAAGAGGCCCACTGAGTATGTCCGGGACCTGAGGACCCCTTTATGGGTAGCCCAGAGGATTGCACAGGCTAACTTAGGACAAGCACAAGTGAGACAGAAGGAGAATTATGATAAAAAGGCCTAGACCCGAGAGTTGAAAGTAGGGCAGAAAGTCCCAGTATTGTTACCAGACTCCCCTAGTAAGTTTCTGACATGTTGGCAGGGGCCATTCTCGGTAGTAAGGAGGGTTAGTCCGGTTGACTATGAGGTAGTACGCCCCGGGGCCAGATGCGAGCGACAAATATATCATATTAACTTACTAAAGGAATTGCATGAGCCTGAGGGGCTCCTGATCTCCCCGGATGTAGGGACAGAAGAGGTAGAGGGGCAGGCAGAGAGTGGCCGGGATAACGACCGGGAGAAGGGAACGGTGCCGCTGGGGGAACAATTAGGAACCCACCAGCGCCAGCAGCTAATGGAGTTAGTGCAGGAGTTCCAAGATATCTTTTCCGAACACCCAGGGAAGGCCAAGGGCGTTGAACATAAAATTATTACAAAGGAAGAGCAGATAGCCTGAGAAAAGTGGCGTCGTATTCCATTCCATGAAGGCCCGCTGGTAAAAAGGAGATAGAGAGGATGCTAGAACAGGGGATCATAACGCCCTCTCGCAGCCCTTGGCGTAGCCCCATAGTACCCATGGAGAAGCCCGATGGGAGCCTAAGACTCTGCGTGGATTTTAGAAAGCTGAATGCTTTGACCCAATTCGATGTCTTCCCCATGCCTCACGTGAATGAGATGGTAGAGCGCATCGGCCAGGCAAAGTTTATCTCAACGCTTGACCTATCCAAGGGCTGCTGGCAGATCCCACTACGAAGGGAGGATCAAATTAAGACGGCGTTTGGCATGCCCTGGGGACTATTCAAGTTCAAAAGAATGCCCTTTGGGCTCAATGGGGCAGCGGCCACCTTTCAAAGATTAATGGATTGGGCTCTCGCCCCCCACCAAGGGTATGCGGCAGCCTACATTGATGACATTGTTGTTTATACTGAGACGTGGGCACAACATTTGCAGGCTCTCAGAGCCATGCTGCAGGAGCTCAGACAAATAGGCCTGACAGCCAACCCTAAAAAGTGTGCCCTGGGACAACAAGAGACTAAATACCTGGGGTTCCTGGTGGGACAAGGCTGAGTACGACCGCTAGCAGACAAAGTAGCGCTATTAGAAACTATAAGGCTCCCGTAACCAAGAAGCACATGCAAGCTTTCCTTGGGCTAACCAGCTATTACAGACGTTTCATTCCCAAGTTCGCAGAAATTGCCAGGCCCTTGGTAGAAACGACTAAAGGTCGCTGAGCGGGAGGAATCGAATGGAATGAGGAATGGCGGAGAGCATTTTCCAAGCTGAAAAGAGCCTTGTGCCAGGAGGTAATGTTGCACACTCCCAACTTTGCAATCCCGTTCACCTTACAGACGGATGCCTCGGCGAACGCCCTTGGGGCGGTGTTATCACAAGAGAGAGACGGCGTGGAACGACCCATTGCATATGCCAGCCGAAAATTGAACGACCAGGAAAAGAGGTACTCCACCATAGAAAGAGAATGCCTGGCTATTCGGTGGGGGGTGGGATATTTCCAGTATCATCTCTTGGGGCACGAATTTAAATTGGTCACGGATCACGCACCATTACGATGGCTACACACAGCCAAAACGGATAATGCAAGAATTATGCGTTGGGCTCTGGCTCTCCAGCCCTTCCACTTTAGTGTAACGTACAAGCCGGGGAGAGCAAACGTAGTGGCGGACTTCTTGTCCAGGTGTGAAGAGGAAGGACAGGAAGCTAGTGAGAATAAAGGGAAAAGGGGAGAACAGGTTGGAAGAACGCCTAACTGCGTCTTGAGGGGTGGGAAGTGTGCAGGAGCGGACGAGCCAACGAGTCCTGAGGCGCGTGGGGTGGGAGCACTCATGGTAACAGATTGCCCATGGCTCCGGAGGGCGGGGCAGTCCTTTACCAGATTCAGTTGGGGCCAGCATGGGCGGCTTATAGCAGATGCTGGAACCCTGGAGGAGGAGGCGGAACCGGAAGAGCCGGCTCAGGAGACAGCTGCCGGCGAGAGGACAGAGCGGCGGATGCACGCTGGCGCGCGCTGCACCCGCACATTTTGGGGCAGCGGTAAGACCCCGAGGGACGGGGCAATTTTGGGCGGTAGCCCCAGAAGCTAAGGGGGCAGCAAGAGAGCCGGG
>NW_017729022.1:127738135-127743587 GCF_001723915.1 Gavialis gangeticus | reverse complement strand
TTGTTTGACCCCAGTACTCTTTCCTGCCATGGCACGGGGTGGGACTTGATGATCTGGTCAGGTCCCTTCCGACTGTACTAACTATGAAACTATGAAACACTGGGGCCTCCTTGAGTCCGTGTGGTCTCAATGCAACTGATCCTAGGCAGGATCAGGACTGTACCTGGGCTCCAAGCCCAGTACAGTCCCTGCCAGTAACAATCAGCTTACCATTGGCAGCATCAGGACTGCAATGGGCAGCCCAGTTGTGGTCCCAGTGCTGCTGCTTATCAGCTGATTGTCAACCGGCCAGTTCAAGCTGCAGTTGTTTGCTGGCTTACTATGGCTGGTTTGAGCCCTGGTGTGTTCCTGATCTAGCTGACGATCAATTGGTGAGTGACCAGCTCGAGGGACTTGAACCAGCTCAATGGTTCCCCAGAGCTAGCCAACAATCAGCTGATTGTTGGAAACCATTGCTGGTTCAGATGGAGCCCAGGATCATGATTGCCAGCTCCTCCTGTACTGGCAATGAGGGTATGATTTGGGTCTGGTCCCCAATCCCAAAGTTGCATGCCCTGCCATGCATCTATGGCATGGCAGAAGGTATGAGTATTGGGTTGACAATGTCCCAGGCCCAGTTCCAAGATTGGAGCCAGCCCAGGCAACTGAACTGTGTTCATACAGCCAGTGAAGTATTGAAATGGGGTTTCTTACTCCTCTCTGGGAGCGTCTACACATGTGCATTTACTGTGCAGTAACCATAATTACTGCACAGTATGGGCATGCGTCTACACATGCATATCCATACTGCACAGTAAATGTGGTGACTTAGGCTGACTTGAGTGTAAATTTGATACCTGCACCATGGAGGTGTCAAATTTATGCCTGATTACTTACTGTGTTACTAACACATATGTAGACACCTTAGTATATAGTAGCTCTGTGTGTGTGGATTGACTTGGGACTAACTTTAGTCCCAAGTCAGTCCACACACAGCATTAATGTCCTTTAATGCCTGCATGTATAGATGTTGGCCTATTCCTACTTACTGTGAAGTAATTTACTGCACAGTAAATTTAAGCCATCATAAATGCATGTGTAGACATGCCCAGTGTAAGGTTCTTCTCATGCCTCTTCCTCTCCTATTCAGTAGAGTTCTCCCATCTCATTAGCCTTGATGCTTACTCTTCTGTGGGCATGTGGCATATGAGAACCTTGTCCAGAGGATGTGGAAGGAAAATCCACTTTTTTGTACCTTTCAAAGGCCTTTGCCATCCCTGGGTGTGTTTTCCCCATTGTCCAGCATATGTCATTATTAATTCATTAGCCATAAGGGTTGCACTGATGCATTCTTGTTCTGGTATTTTGGGTGAGAACATACTCACTGCATGTTTCAGGTGTCTCCACAGAAATATTTCTCCTTCATTTCAAGGTCAGAATTTCCTTGTGTCATAGCAACTTTTAGAAAGCTTTGGTACAATAGGAGATTAATACTTCAGCTGAAGAAGACAGAATGATTTAAGCATAATTAACACTTATTTTTTCCTGTGGGAGACATAGCTTAACCTGGCTCATATGAACAGAACCTGCTATATAAATCTTGGTTATGTTAACACTTGGTGTTGTATATGTGTGCAGCCTGACAGATGTATTTTTATTACATGACATGCCACCTCCATTTGCATAGTAATAAAACCGTCTCTAGAGGTTTATGAAGTCAATCAGCAGGTCAGATTTTTATGTGAATTTCTTCAGTCAGCAAGCTGTTTACATTCCTGGATCAAGGATACTTGTTAGTGTAAGGCTTCATACTAAATTCATACCTGCTTCTCAGGTGCTTGTAGTCTGTTTCCCATAACATTTGAACTCCTTTCAGTCTTTCTGCTGTGGTTTCACCATGTCCCTGTGAGGTAGGGTGTGCTGATATCCCCACCTGACAGGTGGAGAACCTGAGGTTAAAGGCCAGTTCTTCAAAGGCACCTAATTCTCTTTCTGACAAAAGCCCAGCTCCACAAAGATATTTATGTGCCTAAATCTCTTTGACAATTGGATTTAGGCACGTACATAAGAGTTAGGTGTCTCAGTGCTTTAAGGGATCTAGGCCTACAGGCAAAATTCACCAAGGGATGTAGGTAAAGTGGCCTTGAGCTTTCCTACAGCTAGCAGCAAGGGCTCGTCTCCAGGAGTGGAATTTATAGACCCAATTTAAGCACCGAAGTTTCCTACACATTAAATGGGAAGAGTGGGGTGCCAAAGGCTGTGAATTAAATCAGGTAGCAGGCTGAGTCGGGGATGCCTGAGTCAGCCTGTAGATAGGACTGAAGTGGGGTGTTTATCTGTAATCCTCCTTCTCTCTTTGAGCATGTAGCTTTCAAAGCCTGAACACCCAGTCTGTTATCCCTTCATGAGGTGACTGACTCATGCTTTTTACATTAAAGAGCCATAGAAGCAGCTGCAGGAGCAGTGACAAGAACACAAGCCTTCCCATTCCTTCAGGGAGTGCCCTCATCACTGAACTGAGAGAGAGGCTCTCTCTTGCTTGCACTCTCTGGCCCCAGCACTCTTGCATTCCTCTCTCCACAGCTGCCCAGCTTCAAAGAGAATGGTAGGGACCTTCTCCCCATACCAGCTTAGTGTCTAGATTGATGGTAAGGGCATTCCTGTGAGTGATGTGGTGTTAAACCCTTCAGACTGAGGAGGGCCCAGGAGCCAGGTTTTATTCTATCCTAAACACTAGTCTGTTATAGAAAAGGTCACCTCTTACAGCCAAGTTTTTGAAGAATAGCACCTGTGGGTACATCTATATGTGCATTAATGTACCTTTAATAATGCCCATTAAATTTAGTACCTGCAATGTGAGGTACTAAATTAATGTGCATTAGACTGTGCTAATACGCAGTAGCTCATTTGCATACTTTTTTTAGTGACACTTAATGTGCAGTAGCCTATTTTACTGTGCTTTAGTGTAATGTCAGATATTTATGTGACACTTCAATGTGCAGTAAAATAGTGTACTGAGCATTAAAGCACACATGTAGACCTGCCCTGTGAGTACTGAACTAAGGCAGTGCATGTTAGCCCTACTTGGAGAACTCCTGTTGGATAAGGCCCATGGATGTTGGTGCCATGAAACAAGGACTCACTACAGCCCAGCTGGGAACTACAAAAAGGCCTTTTTATCTGTAAGGCTTTCATCCTGCTTAACCCATATTTAGTAAAGAAAGTTTGAGGCCTGCTCGAGGATATTTGTCAGAGTGATCTGCTGAGTTTGGAGAAGAATAGTCTAACTATCTTTCCTCTCCTGCCTGTTCTCTACTATGTCAATAAAGCCTGATTTTAATTAAGATAACTGGATCTGGATTTGGATAATAACTGACAGGCACCTTGGAGAATCAGAACTCCAGCTGTGAAGATGGCTGAAAGAGGACTGAGTAGTGACCTACCTGCCTGGCTTAGGCTATGGATTGCCATGGCGGTCCATGCTGTGATGAAGCTGGGGAGGACTAGCTTAGGCACAAGGAGCACTGAATCAGCTGGGATGTGCAAGCACTTTGTCCCATTCTTATGATCAGTATCTGTGGTATAAATGGTCCCCTTTACATTTGGGTCACATAGGGCTGGCAGCCACCTGAGCTGCACAGATCTTTTTTTCTGGATAAGTACTGGGTTACAGCTGGGTGTGTGGGTCTGATGCTCACTTGATTTAAACCTGTGAAAGCCACTGAGCTGCACTGTGTTGTAGATTGCAGCAACAATACTGTGTTTGTTGTACAAAGTGTGAAACTCTTTCCCTTGCCACTCCTGGGAGGTTATTTTTGCTAGTTTATGTTCCAAAGAGGAGTTGAATTAATACTTCCAGGAAGAAAGTAACCTGAAAGTAACCTCCAATCTTTTTCTGCAAAGATAACTGCACAGTGGGCCATGCTAAAGGTCTCTGGGGAGCAATTCAAGCCTTGCATATGCAAAATGGAAAATTATATCAGCCTTAAGCATGAATAACAAAATGGGCAGATTCATGTATGTGAAATCACTGAGCTCTGGTTTCATGCATCCAAGCACAAAAGAGGAGTTTCTGGTGGATGCTTTGGGAGCTGAACTCCACAGCATGCAGCTCCAGGCAATAATAATGAGCCTGGTTTTGATCTCATCTCTATCAGTATCCATTGGTGGTTATGAAAGGAGAATTGAGCCCACTGTTAGAGTCTGTTGGGAATTTTTCAGTGAAATGTGTGGTGAAAGGAAGTTGTCAGAAAATGCCAAAGCGTTGAGAATTTCTTAGATCTAGGGTGGAATTTCTCTTTACAGAGACACCTGGACACCATGTACTGAAGAACCAATAGCTTGCAACAGAGGGCATATGTAAACTGCTTCTGTGGCTCTGTGAACCAACCCCTCCTGTTTGCTCCCACTCTGTGCACACCCAATCCTCGAAATGAGGCAATGTAGCAGCCTCAGGGCATCTCTGACCATGCATCAGGAATCATGCTCAGGACAACTGAGCCTAAGAGCAGTGCTGGGCTTGGGCTCAGTGCTCCTCCAGCATGGCTACATTGTTCTTCTTGGGTAGTCAGCCATGCTTCCAGGACTGGCGCAGTGGCAGGGTAAATGTTTCTGAAGAGTGTGTGCTCCAAGTCAGGTAGAGTGGGGACTTGAAGCTGGATCTCTCATATCCAAGGTGAATGCTTTCTCCAGTCAGTTCTTGAGTCATGATGTTGACTTGTCATGCGCCAGATCAACACTCAGGATCTTAATATTGTGCTGTTAGACAGGAGGACGTGATACAAAATTATATACACACACACATAAATTACACAAACACTCTATGGGTTCATACAAAACTATATGCACATACACAAACACACACTTTTGTGGCTGTGTGTTAACAGTAGGGGGCATTTGGGTAACTTGGTGCTTGGGGTTACTTGAGGTCAAGTGGCCCCTGGGGTTACTTGGGGTCACTTGGGGCTGGAGTTGCTTGAGGTCACTGTGCCCCTGGGGTTACTTGAGGTCACTGGGGCTTGGGGTAACTGGAGGTTAATAGGAGTTGATTGATCAAAGGAAAAGCTGGAAGGCAGCAGGATGGAGGAGCAGTGGTGGGGAGAAGCTAGCACAGAAACCGGGGCTGGAACCGGAGCAGAGAGATTGTGGGGGAGCTGGGAAGCTGGGAGGTATGTGGAGCTGGTAACTGGGTCGGGGAAGCTGTGGGTGCCAGGGTAGCTGTGGGGGAGCCAGGAGAAAGCCGCAGGTTCCGAGAGAGGCTACAGAGGAGCTGGGGAACCTGGAACCAGGTTGGGGAAGCTGTAGGTGCTGGGAGAGGCTGTGGGGGAACTAGGGAAGCAGCAAGTGCTGGGGAAGGGCTGTGGGGGAGCCAGGAAGAAGCCACAGGTGCCGGGGTAGCTGGGGGGGAGCTTGGAAAAAGCTGCAGGTGCTGGGAGAGGCTGTGGGGGAACCAGGGAAGCTGTGGGTGCCAGGG
>NW_017729022.1:127730514-127733135 GCF_001723915.1 Gavialis gangeticus | reverse complement strand
GGAATGAATCCCAGAGGAAAGTTAGAGAGACGGGGATTTAGTTGGGAGCCTGCAACAAGACAGAGTCCAACTCAGGGTAAAAAAAAATCAGTTTTATTAGACAGACAATATACTATATGGCTTACGAAGTTTTTGGTGTACACAAGCACTCACAAGCACACCCACACAATAGTAGGAGGAGAGGAAAGGCTTGGTGGAGGGATTGAAGTCAAGGTGCATAGGGACAGAGTCCAGGTCCTTTGCTTGGGGAAGAAAGGTGGGTGATAGCTACCTATCCTGGGCTGTGAGTTGATTCTTGATGGCCAGTCGGGGTCTTCTCCAGCAAGGTGTTGTCCAGATGGGGTTGCAGGCAGGGCCTCTGGGTGGATAGCTGGCATGGCGTAGTGCTGGTCCAGATGGAGAGAGCGTCCCAAAGAGATCACACTCTACCACCCCTTTTATAGGGATGGGCTACCCATGTCTCCTATGGGAAGGACATGTCCAGGCAAGGACAGTCCTTCTCAGATGCATATGTGCAGATCCAGGTGTCATCATTGTCTGGTGGGAGACAATGGTGGGGTTGCTGGTTTCTGTAGGTTCTTTGTCTTCCAAATGTTGGGTTCCTGTAGGCTTTTTATCTTTCAAATGCTGGGTTTTGCTTCTGTTCCTGCATGAAGTCTGTGGTTCCTGGGTGAGTAAATGCAAGGCAAAGGTCCAGTCATTGAATTGATGGTCTGGTCATTGAGTTGATCATTCAGTAGAGGCCTGCTACCATTGTACTTCAAGCACCCTCATTCATTCCCATTCATTCAGGAACCAATTTACAGGAGACTGCTTAGACATGAGTCACAGTTACAACATACTATACAATAGGTTATACCTGGGCAGGAGACACAAGATGGAGGCTTGACATACAAAATGTAACATGAATCCAGGAAAATGGATCAATACAAACATAATAGAGCACTATTTACAATATAAAAGGGGCTTGTTACTATAAGGCAGTATAAGAACTTAACTTAGTTTACCTAGTACTACTTGTAATCACTTATAAGGGGTAGAGAGGGCAGAGAGAAAGTCAGAAATGGTTGGAGAAGGGGAGGGAATGAATTTTTAAATAATAAAAGAAAAAAAACTGGTAATAAAAAAGAAAAAGAAAAACTGGGGGTTTTCCTATAGTGATCTCTCCTACTGGAGCCATTCCATTACATAAACACAACAAAATATTAATTGGGGGAGGCAGTGGGATATACCCACTGAATAGCCTGATGAATAGAAGATGGACTGGGAGTAGGGGAAACCAAACATTATCTCCCTGGTCTGAATCAAGCCAGGTAACGGACTAAGCCTGGTTATCAGCTGAGTGCCCAAGCCAGAGGGATATTTGCTTTTTAGACCTCCCAAAGTATGTTACAGTGATTTGTTTTCTCTTTGCCAAAAGCTTCCTAAAAGCTCCTAGTTTCCTAGGAATGCTGTAAGGAAAACAATGGGGAGTGTCTTCAAATTTATTCTTATAGGACCAAGCTCTAGTTTCCTAGTCAGCCATCTCCAACACAAACGCTTTGGGGCAGATGACTTTAGCCTTCAGAAAACCCCTAAGGAGGACAGTAGAAGAAGGGAAATACTGCCAGGCCCCTTAACCATTAGTACAACAAAATTTAGCCCATCCACTCAAAGGATGGGAAGTGTGGATCCTAGTGCATATGGCTCCCCAGAGAGTTGCACTGATATTAAGGCCCACAGGTAGCTTAGACCCTCCACACAATATCCCTCTGCCTTTGTCCTACCGCCTTACAAAAAAGGGACTTCAAAAGAGCCTGTCATGTTTCACCATTTCAAACCCAACTGATTCTAGGCTGGTTTGTAGCTGATGGTTGACTGAGGTCTGAATAAGCATGTATGAAATGTTTAGTGATGCTCATGTGACTCATTCATGCAATAGAAAGGGCAGAAGGGAATCCAGATCCTTTGGAGAGGCCTGTGCTGAGGAAACAAGAGGATCCTGCTAGATGCTGCTGGGATCATCGCTGTCAATCTGTATTAAAAGCAAAACCAGGCTGAAGCAATTACTAGCTGTAATGTATGACTGGGGCTTACCAGGACAGTTTTAGTGACAGGAGTTTCCTTAAGCTGGATTTGGATGATAGTATGTCTTGACTTCATGGTGCTGCTGATAAGGAGGTAGTATGATCTCATGGCTAGGCAAGAAATCAGGGAAGCTCAGTTCTACCTATTGCCATTAACCTTTTGTATGACCTTAGAGAAGTTATTTTAGCTCTATTTGTCCTCCCATCTTTTCTCTCTCTTGTCTAGTTAGATTGTTCATGCTCATAGCTTGTTGTCTCTCACTATGAATGTGTGCATCATCTCAGGAAGAGGCATGAGTTAGGTCTAGGGCTAGGGACAGACATTACACATAAACCAGTTTAATTGGCTGGTGTCATTGCGGAGCCATTGGCACGGCTGTTCGAGGACTCCTAGTGCTCGGGCCAAGTCCCTGAGGACTGGAAAAGGGCCAATGTGGTCCCTATTTTCAAGAAGGGGAGGAAGGAAGATCCTGGCAACTACAGGCCAGTCAGCCTCACTTCTATCCTGGGGAAGGTCTTTGAAAAAATTATCAAGGGCCACATTTGTGAGAGCCC
>NW_017729022.1:127718613-127730021 GCF_001723915.1 Gavialis gangeticus | reverse complement strand
GCCACCAGCAGGGACTCGGGGAAAGTCTGTTCACCAGGGCCCCCCTTGGAGTCACCAGGAACAATGGCCACAAGCTGAGGGAGGATAGGTTTAGGTTAGCTATTTGGAAGAACTACTTCACGGTAAGGGTGGCCAGAACCTGGAATAGGCTTCTCAGAGAGGTGGTGCTCTCACCTTCCCTGGAAATCTTCAAGAGGAGACTGGATAGGCACCTGGCTGGGGTCTTATGACCCTTGCCACCCCCAGTGCTCCTTCCTGCCCATGTCAGGGGGTTGGACTAGATGATCTGTCTAGGTCCCTTCCGACTCATTGATTCTGTGATTCTAAGTGATCAGAAACTGGTTTAAACCTGTAACAGAACAGATGTTCAGTGCACATCAACCAGTTTGAAAATGGCTAAAACTGGTTTGAGATAAACATGGTTAAATGTAGTATCAGATTTAATTGATTTGAGTCAAACCAGTTTATGCAATGTCTGTCCCATACCCCTTCCTGGTTTAACTTAAAGCAGAGTCTCCCAGCACCCCAGATGCTTTGCAGCCCTGGGTTGGGCTGTCCTCTCCAGAGCAGGGCTGGCCCAACCCCTCTGCTCCCTGGCTGAAGCTCCAGCAAAGACTGGAGGTACAGCAGTGTCTGCCTAGCTTCCCCCTGCCCCCCCACCTGTCCCTGCTCAAGGAGGGACTTCCCTACTCCTCTTCCCACAGCATGGACAGTAGCCAGCATGTGGTTTGGTAGCTAATGATGAGAGGTGTCTGTTTAAGGCAGACAGGACAGTGTCTGCTTAGGGCTTTATGGAGCTAATCAACAGGTCAGCTGGTAATGTCCCTCCATTCCTTCCTTGGAAAAATTTGGTTAAGAGCTTGTTCTAATGAGAGAGGCTTTTGTTTTCTTGATGGACTGATAAATGCTGTGTTCCAGCTTCCTGGATGGCCAGAAGCAGTGGGGGTGGAGGAGCCCCTCCCATATCCTGCCAGGGCTTGGCCATCCCCTCACCTCAGCTCACCACTATGGAAAGGAAGGGAGGCTTCACTTTAGCACCCCCTGGCTTCTAGCCTGAGCCACTGTAGGCATGTGCCTGCATTTTCTCAGTTCAGAGGGAATGTTTGTGCACTTGCAAACTGGTTCAGCCTAGTTAGGTTAAAGTAACCTGCAAAGATTGAATCAATTCAGGCTCAGGGTTTTTGAATGTCTGTCCCTAGCCTAGATGGGTAAACTGACTGTGGAAAAAACTAGACTGTGGAAAAACTTAGTATGTGATCCCATGCTTAAAATCTGTGGGTCACATCCACAAAGATATCTAGGCAGCTGAACTCTAAGTGAAATCATTAGGAGTTTAGGTGGTAAATAGTCCATGAGAGTGACCCTGCATCTTTACGCATGCATTCAAGGTCCAAGTCCTCCTGGGACTAATATGAGTAAGGAAAATGGGTATCCATACCCAATTGCACATGAGGGCCAGTGATGCATTTGATGGCCATTGATCATCCCCAGCCTGAATGAACCTCTTTTCATTTACAGCTAGGTTGACCAGGACCCACTTTCAGCGCTAATTTAAAGAAAAATTCAAGAGCATGCCTCCAAAGCCACTGGAGGATATCGTAGCTTTTCTGCTGCAACAGCTTAGCAGACCAGTACCCCAAGCACCTGAGGTAGGTGTTTAATGCTTACAGATTCTCAGATGGATTTTATCACCTGAGACAAACAAACTAAAAATAGGTTAGTTGTCATAACTGTAGTGAGCAAGGCAGCTGAGAGGAGACCTGAGCTAACAAACTTTTTAAATAGAGCTTCTTGTGTAGATTTTATTTGCAAGATAGAAGTTCACAATAGCAGATTCTATTCCAGCCTCTTCAGTGTGCTGCATATGATGGCTAGTTTTGACTGACTTCCTGATTTATTTTTTCACTATGATGTTACATTATCTCGTAAGTCATGTTGAGGGAGGGCAGTGTTGCAATAAAATAAAGTTTAAAGACAGTGATTGAATTATGGGATGTAATTAAAGAGTTTGTTTATTTTGCAGTTTGTAGTAATACATAGTTATGACTATTAAACAGTAAATGATTTACTTAGTACTTCCAATTAAAGCAATTCAGTTAAGTAAAAATAATGCTAAATAATTGGTTTACCTAGTATTTAAATATTGGAAACTATCAGGAATCATTTGTAGAAAATGGAATGATTAATTTTAAACCTTTATTTTAAAGTGATGATATGGGAGGTATGACATTGAAGCCTGTCAGGGGAAGCCTTTTAAGGCAAGAAGAACCCCTGACAAAAACAGTAATCTCCCCACACTCAACTTAGTGGAATGAAGGATTTCTGTTGATGTGAGCAGCAGTGTGCTGTGCTTCCAGAGTGAATGCTCACTCCAGATTGGAGGAAGAGGAGCCATGCTGAGCATTTCTGGCCCCAGAGAGGGACAGCCAAGGAGAGACTCCAGCACCAGAAGACTGGAGGCTCTCCTCCTGACCCTCATCTACAATGGATGCAGCAGAGCAGAGGCATGGGAAGGAAGGCACAGGAGTCAGAGGACTGCTGCTGGATGAAGTTCTGGCACAGGAGCTAGGATTCAAGAAGAGTGGCTGGTGGAGGAATGTCACCAAGAAGCAGGTTCTGGGCAGGGGGAGAGGGAAATCTGATAAGCCCAGTCCCCCACTACCCTCCCATAGGCAGGGCTCTTTTGGACCCTATTGCAGTGCACGCGGGTGCCCTGCACCTAAAAGCAGAAATGGCAGGAGAGACCCCTAGTGATGAGAAGGGGGAGGCTCAACTGCCAGTCACCAGGGCAGCACAGGTGCTGGTTGCCAGGGAAACCAAGGGAGTCAGCTGACAGGAAGCGGCAGGGCTTGGCCCCTTCTTAAGCCCAAGCATAAGGCCAGGAGAGCAGTTCCCCTCTGGCAGCCAAGGAGGGGGGAGCTTGGCCAGTACGTAGGGAAACGGGAAGGTAGACTGGAGGAGCATCCCCTGGTTGCAGCTAAGTTGAAGTATTTTTCCGGTAGGGACAGAACATGGATTTTTGACTGGGCAGGTTAGTTTACGTTATAGCCCAGGGGCTTTGTGTTTTGCGTTCTGTGTTTACTATTTAACCGGAGGACTGGGTGAGGCTATTAGGGGTGGAGGAGGCCTCATAGGAGCTCCACGGTAGCTTGGGGTTTCCTGGTGCTGGAGAGGGTGCAGCAGTGTTTGGGGACGCATCAGCCCCAGCCCCGGAGCTAGGGGGCAGCAGGGAGCCCCGGAGTGAGAGGGGGCAGTGAGGAGCCCCGGAATGAGAGGGGCAGTGAGGAGCCCCAGAGCCAGGGGGCAGTGAGAAGCCCAGAGCTAGGAGGCTGTGAGAAGCCAGAGCTAGAGGGCAGCAAGAAGCCCTGGAGCGGGAGGGGGCAGAGAGGATCCCCGAAGCAAGAGGGGGCAGAGAGGGGCCCCAGAAGTAAAGAAGAGGGCCAAGGTGTAGGGCAAACCATGTCAAGTACCATCTGCGAGGTTTGGGCTGCGGTGTAGGGCAGGAAAAGGAACCGCAGGTAGCGCCCCCTGACACCGGGCATATAAAGTGGGCAGCCTCCCGCTAATTACATCACTCAATCAATTAAGATCAAGGCATGGCAGGTGAGTAAGCAGGCGGTTCACCAAAGACAGGAAGGCGGAGCCACCAACAGAAAGGCTCCAGTGCGCTAGTCCTGTTACAGACCCCCACAGGACAGTGGTTGATTTCTATTTTTTTTTCTTTCCTGTTTTCTTTTCCTTTTGCTGCAGCCTTCTTTTTTATTTTTTACCTCAGCTGAGATTATTCTTCTTTGTGTTGGACTTTCGACATGATGGCTTACCATTAGAAGGGCCTGGATAGGGGGACTCTAGTGAATTTATGGGTAGGTGACCCCTGTGAAAGACTGAACTCAGGCTGAGTAAAGAGCTATGTGCTGGGTCATTTTTTTTTCCTTTTGACTTGGAGATAGGGCATAGACACAGCCATGCCCAGAGAGGGACAGCCCACAGGACTTGCTCTCAAGCCAGAGACAGGGTGTGGTAAGGTCGTGGTGCAGGGGAGCAGGAGCCCTATAAGCCCATAAGCCCATAAGGTCAGAGGCAGTTTTTCCCAGACAACCAACTACCAAAACTCAAGAAGCATCAAAGTTGTGGCAGGCCAGAAGACAACACCAGGGAGGAGCTGCAGGAGGTATTCATAATTCCCCCTCAGCCACCTACTCATGGGAAAGATTTCAATGCATCAGTGACCCAGGCCTTATAGCAACTGCCAGCAACACTGTCCTACCTCAGCAGCAATCCAATTGAAAAGTAATACCCAGTATAGTCCCAAATGATTAATATTTTCTTTTTCCCTGCCCCCTCCATGCTGAGTAGAAGACTACATCTAAGTACTTGTGATCACATTGATGCTTGTGTTTGTAGAGCTGTTTGTGATGAACTTTGGCTTCCAAACTGCACCAAAGCAGCAGTGACCTCTAATGATCTTATTTCAAGAATTACTGGGCTAAAGGGTGAAATCTGTGACTCCATCCTTCAGTAATAGACTCCAGTGCTTGCCTAGGTCATACCTTCAATAGATCTTAAACATGCGCTAAAAGCTAAGCGTACATGCAAATACTGACTGCTGACAAAGGCCCTAGTCTGGCCAGGCAGAGTCAATTTAGATAGACAAGAAATGGCATATTTAAGTTACTTGGCAAATTATGTTCATGAAGTTACCATGTCTATACTGTACTACAGAGCTCAGCAAAGGTTAATTGATCCTTTTTCTCAGGCAGATTTCTTACCAACATGGATTCTTGTGCTCAAAAGCTATTCTGATCCTGTTTTCTGTGCTGCCTTGCCTAAAGCCAGCTTGATTGTATTTATACTGCAGTGCCTTCTGTGAGAGCAGTGTAGATATAAGTTAGGGTTTTGCTTTGTGCTCTTTATGTCCCAACACAACTCACAAGTATAAATCCCAGAACTCAGATACTTGAAAATCAAGTAATGTGGAAGTAGTGATGTGTTTTACTAGAGATATGGCCTTCTAACTTAGTTGGCCTAGCAGAAGTGACTAAGTGCAATATTTTGTTCATTGTAAATGGCATGTTTAAAAATAAAAGGCATTGCTGAAAAGGAGAAAGTGCTAAGTCCTGGGTATTTTCCAGAGACTTCCCAAAGTATTTGAACAAGATAAGGGAGAAAACATTAACAGGGGCCCTCTTAGACCTAAGCTATGATTGTAGTTATCACACGCTTGCTTTGTAACCCTCTTGCCCCTTTTCCCTTATCACTCCTTCTTAAATTATTTGAATACAGAGAAGTGGATGGGATTTACAAGGCTGCAGTGGGGTTAAAGAGACTGAGTGAGGTTAATGGAGAGGGAAGTATGACCCTGAGTAGAAGAGGAAGACCAAGATTCTGGTCCCTAGCCAGGAATGTCTGGGTTTCCTAAGTACAAAAAGAAGCACAAGTACAGCCCCAGTCAAAAACTCATGCCTTAGCTGTGGCCAACACTTGCTTCAGGGAAAGATGGTCTCTTTTTCCCCGAGCTAGTCCCACTCATGAGGGGACAAAAAACTCCTTCCTCACCCCAAGTGGCAACCAGAAGAAGTCCCTGGGCAACCCATTTCATTTCCTTGCACCTCAGTATTCCATGGTTACACAATAGCTATTCATGCTTATTACATTGCTGTTGTTTGTGTTACTAGAGCACACGGGAGCCTTGTCATGGCCCAGGGGCTCCATGATGCTAGGTGCTATACATAGAAACAGAACAAAGCAAAAATCATTGCCTCAAACAGCTCCTTTCAAACTAAAAAGCCCCTCCCTTCCTCCTCCTATTCTAGCTACATTGCTATTCCTCTGCGAAGTTCCCTGGTGCTATTACTTCACTTGACCTTGATGCCACTGGCATTCACTTCATAACAACATAGCATTATTGTTTTCAGATTTTTAAATTGAAAAAAAAAAACCTTTGCTATTACCCTGTGGTTAAGGCCTATTAAGAAGCTTAGCCATTTATTGAGTCATCACAACTGAAATTAAGGCACGTCCAGTATTGTGGTAGCAATTTACTAAATGAATCCGTGTTCCAATTTAATTCAGTAGAATACAGCATAGTCCAATGAATAGGTATATTTTATGCTACCCTTTTGCCAAACATTTTTTTAAATTTACATTAAAATGTAAATGTGTATGTTTGAAAGAATCCTACCCTCCAAGCTTTGCAAATAACTGTCTTTTTCCTAATTCACTGGCAAATCCAAAATAATCAAAAAGAGATTGTTTTGGCTCAACTAATAATGATATTTTTCATAACTTTCAGTGAATGAAAAGTAATAATAATAAAAAGATTTGATCATGAAAAATATTACATTTGATCTCGGGCCAGAAAAATTTCTTGGATACTCCTAGATGCAATAGCTGACAAATTTCTTCACTAACAACTCACCAAATCATCAAGGAGTGATACTATTTTAGATCTGATGGTTATAAGTATTTAAAGTCCATGTAGAGAATAACCTTGGATCAGGTCATCAAGGTTAGGTACAGACATTCAAACCGTTACACGGTTTTCTGTAAGTGGCATAGTTTTGATCGGTTGTGAACAGAACACACATTCATCCTTTGGTTAGGGGACAAATCTTAGACTGGGTTCTGCCATTTTTAAACCAGTTTGTGTGTGTCAAGCTTCTGTTTTGTTCTGTTATGGGTATCAACTGGTTTCCGATCCCTTATACTGGTATAAGTGTAATGTCTGTACCTGGCTCATGAGCCAGTTCTGTTTATATTACAGAGAAAGGTAAATAGAAGGAGGACTTAAACCAAAGCTCTTGATTTCAAAATGCAAATTTTGATAAATTGGCTAGTGGAAATTTGTTAGTGAAATCGGCTGGACCAAGGAGCTCAGGGATGTGAATGTAGAGGAGGTATGGGATTTTGTTAAATGGATGAACAGTCTCCTCAAGACACAGACTAGAAATGGAATAAAGGACATATCAGAAAAGGATGCCATGTCTTAGAGGTCAAGAAAAGCCAAAGTCAAGCTGAATTAGACCTTAGAGAAGGAAATCAAAATTTCCTCAGCCAACTAAGTAAAAAGAAAATAGAGAAAGAAGTGTGGTTGCTTTGTAGTGAGAATGGGGTAGATAATAAAGAAAATCTAGGTGTGGCCCTCAAACTACCCAAATACTCCGTCTACGTTTTCAGTAAGGACCACAGTGTTGACATGGGGGTGAAAGCAATATGACTTATGGGGATGGGGATATGGAAAGGGAACCTGGGATGGAAGCAAGTTGCAATGAGCTCTGAAGTCAGGAGAAATGGATCAACTACATCCTACAATTACAAAAGAGCTGGCACATGAAATCTCAGATGGAGTAGCAAGAACTTTGAACAAATACATCAGTTCTGGGGTGGAGGCTAAAAACTCAATAGCTGTGAGGTGACACTTATTTAATTTATGAAGGGGATTACATAGGTGTGATGACAGGGAACTGGATTTGGTGGCTCAAATCCAGTCCCTTCCAATCATAGGTTCCTTCCTTACTTTGAATTCAAAGACCATTTTCTTTTGTTTTATTGCAATTTTTCTAAATAAAATGGAGGGGAATTTTGAAATATAAAGTTTCATCTTGACTTATTTTACTCAAGTCTAATGATTCAGTGAAGCTGAGACAAGTTCACAAAATATTCTGGCTATTAGGGCTATACAAAATTTCACTGGCAGTTTCATTTTGATGCTGTTTCAACTTGTTTTGAGCTTGAAACAGAGAAATTGAAACAAAACAGAGAGTTTCAAAACAGCATTGAAATGAAACGAGGCAAGTCAAAACGTTTTGAAATTTTCAAAATCTTTCAAGTTTCAAAGCTCAAGCTGGGCTTGCCTGCAGGGAAACAGAAACTAAAGTAAGGAGAGGGAGGGAGAAGAGGAGGGAAGAGTGGGGGTTGGGGGGAGCACTCTCATTATTGACTGTGTAGCTGGCTGACTCTCATCCTTTCCTGAGGTCCTGTCCAATCCCAGTGCTCTGGGGGAAGGATGGAAAAACTGCATAAAAGGCAGCATTGTTTGAACTGCCCTGCTTTCTGCATTGGTGTCAGTTGAGTGAGGGTGCACCTTAACACACACACAGTGTCACCCACCCATGTCATGAATTTTGCCTGTCAGCAGCTGGAGATTCAGGGCCCACAAACCCAGACTCCCCCTGCACTGATCTCCTTGACAGCTGGCAGGCTTTGTGGCCGCAGCAGGGCCTAGCGGGCCTGCAGTTTTCACCCCCCTGTGCCTCAAGACAGACAGAGTCCCACAAGCACCCCTGTCATGAGTTTTGCCTGTCAGCACCTAGGGGTGCAGGGCCCCAGAGCCCAGAACCCCTGCACCGATCTCCTTGACAGCTGGCAGGCTTCGTGGCCTTGGCAGGGGCTAGCATCCCTGCAGTTTTGACCCTGCTGTAGCTTGACACATATATGTGACATGAGTTTTTTCTTTCAAGACTTTGAGGTGCAGTGTCCCTGAAACCCCTGCACCTATCTCCTTGATACTGGGCAGGCTTCATGCCCTCAGAAGAAGGTACCATTTCTGCACATTTCATCCAAATCAGGCCAGTAATGACAAAATTATAGGGTGTTTTGAGCTTCCCCAGTATAGCCTATGGGTGAAACATTGAAACAGCAACACTGTTTTGATGAAATGAAATGGAACAGCAGTTTCAAATTGAAACAAAATTCAAAACAAAACATTGTTTCATCGAAATGTTGAAACACAAGTCAAAACAGAATGGTGCCATTTTGCACAGCCCTACAGGCTATCACTAAACATGCATTACTGATGCCCTTCAAAGGAAGTCTGTTGAAAAATGTTACCAGCTCAATGCATACCATTTAATTATTACCCCATCATCAAATGGCTGAAACAATTATAAAGGAGCTGTTTTGAAATGCTGACTCTGCATGTAAAAATAAGTTGGTAGCAGGTGTTTCCCATAACAAGGATATTAAAACAAGTTGTTTTGATATGGGGAGAATTAACACTATGTATAATTCACAAAATGCTTCACTTTTACCAACAAGGCTGAAGTATGGCCACAGTTTCACATCTGTAAAATGGAGGTAATTCTTTAAATTTACTGTCACCTAGGGATGTCATGAACATTAATGGATATCTACAAAGTGCTTTGTTAAACTTAAAATATTGTGTCACCAGCTGCAATAGGAAGACTGCTATTAAGAAGGGCCTCAAATATGCAGACAAAATAAATTTACTTAGAGCATCTGGATAACTGTATAAAGTATTGCATTTATCTATGTTATTTTATTTGTTATAATAAATTCAATGCATTTAATAAGTCATACATTTAACAAAAGAAGGAAATGTTCATCTCAAAGGTATTATTTCCCATAGAAGCATGCACTATTTTTGTTTTGTGAAGTATTCTTGAATAGCCATCCAATAAATATCAGTCATAGGAAGCTATATGTAGAGCAGACTATTTTTCTGGAAGAAACTAGCTTCCAAGATAACATTTCTAAAACATTCAAGGAAGTACACAAAATGGGATTCAGTGTAGGGACCCAGGAACTGAAAGTAATATTTATCCTGTAATGTGTAGTTTGCATGCATGATAGAAAAAGCAAAATGTTAATGCATATATAAGAGAGTTGTACAGACCCAGGCATGCAGGGGCATGGTCAGAAAAAAAATAAACCAGCCAGGTAATTTTGCTTTCAGATCTCACTCAAAATCCCAATATCAGATTCTGGCTATGAATACAAATGATGAGTATTTAAGCTTAACAACCAGCATTTACTGCCCATCATCTGTGCAATAGATCTTGTAATGAGAAAACCTTCTCAGCAAAGACCCTGTTCAGCAAATCATCTCAGTTTCACAAAGCATTTATCCATGTGTTTTAAATAGGTGTGGGCATTTCTGCTTTGATGAAGGAAGGCCCAAGGCATTTCCATTTTTTCTGAATAACAGACACTTTAAACATGTTCCTGTTAAGTTGA
This sequence comes from Gavialis gangeticus, assembly GCF_001723915.1. Classification (NCBI taxonomy): domain Eukaryota; kingdom Metazoa; phylum Chordata; order Crocodylia; family Gavialidae; genus Gavialis; species Gavialis gangeticus. The sequence goes on along the minus strand of NW_017729022.1, from coordinate 127,720,046 downwards.
CCTGTCTTTTCAAATATCTGTTCTCTAAAATAATTGTCACGCTTGGACAAAATGCAGTAGTCCTGTCTTGTGCAGCATGAACTATTACCATCGTAACTTGGGTGCACTTCACTCAGTAGTTTACACTAATTAAATCAGTCAGAAAGAAATTTCAGCTGAGTGTGCATGTTCCACCCAACTGTAATTACCATTTAGGTGATTCCTAACTTAAAGTAAAAGAAAAATCCAATTAACCAACATGCCACACAAAGAAAAACATTTGGAAGGCAGTGTCAATAAAGCATGCTCTGCAATGTCAGCTAAACAAAGAATTGGGACAGATTGGGTCTGGGCTTTTCAGCTCCCTCTGTTCAAGATGGCAAACGGTAATTTTCCAGCTAAGCCAGAAGAGGCTGTGAAGCAACTTTTAGAGCCTGGCAAATTTAGCAACCCCAGCTGTTAGGTTTCATTTTGCAAAGGGGAGTAAAACTTTTGAATGATTAGGCAGCAGTCAAAGAGTTTAAAGGCAGTTATTTTTTGCCAGAGAGGCATGCGCTATGATCCAATTTGTCAACTGAGTCGGCGTAGGCTTTAGCTTGGAATGACCTGGCACTGCCACTGCTGCTGCTGCTACAAAACACAATTTGATTAGATTCTGAAAGAGAAAAGGCCTCTTTCTCATTCTTTTTAGACCCTCAAATTGCCAGCCAAAGCCAACAGAACACAGAGATATGTCTTCACTGCAGACACAATCACAGCTGCAGCAGCATTTCATTTCAATTTACTTGGGAATGACATTCCAGCTTTAAAGCGGCTCATTTCTTAAGAAACAGCCTCATTGGACACCTTAGTTACTTGTGGACAAGTGCTCAGAAGTATTTTTCCTATTTGTCTTAGTCAAATGATTGATTTTTTAATCAGGTGCTGGTTCCCATGGATTCCATTGTGGTGAAAACAGAGTTGTCTTGATTGCTGCTTGTTTTTGTAATGTTTACCTTCTGGGTCCACCTGCATGGTTTTTTCCCTCCCCTTGGCAATTCTAATGTTTCCTCAGAGTGAACCTTATTTGACTCACTAGGCAGAATGATATGCTTACTTGCACTCAATTCCCAGTCAGTCATGGTGTGTGTAATGTTGAGAATTGCAGCCTAGCGGGCAGACATCAGAGATGTTGCTGGAACTCATACTGTGGTGAACTCTGTTTAAATCAGTAGATTGCAGTCATTTGGATCATTGCTGGATCAATATGGGGAGCTGCAACCACAACACTCAAAACCTCAGCTCTTGTCCTATCATGCTCAGCAGTAGAGTATTGTACACCTGTCTGGCAAAAGTCATCACACACATCTTGTTGACACTCAGCTAAATACAACCATGAGTATCATAACTGGAGCCCTCCGCTCAACTCCCCCCCCCCCCCCCCCCCCCCCCCGCCCCTCTCATAACCTTCCCCC
>NW_017729022.1:127717089-127718419 GCF_001723915.1 Gavialis gangeticus | reverse complement strand
CCCCCCCCCCCCCGGCTGCCTGTCTTTGCAAATATCATTCCGCCACACATCAGTCAACTGATAATGACCCAAAAGTTGGTTGAAACTATTGGTGCTGCACCTTACCTACCACTATACCATGACCTGTTTGATCCACCCAAGGCCCATCTTCCTTTGTGATGCCCCTTATGAAACATCCTCCCTGACTAGGATTTGTCTGCAGATGCCCTTTGGATCAAGGAATGGGAATCATGGGAAGTCACAAACAAGTTCCTTCTGACAAACCCCACTCATCAACTTGCTGGCTTTGAACTACCACGGCGAGAGTGGGCCCTGCTAAACAGGTTCAGGACAGGCCAAGGCTCCTGCACAGCCAACTTTCACTGCTGGGGTCTCAGTGCTAACCCATTGTGCGCTTATGGAGAGATACAAACAATGCCACACATCACCAAGGAGTGTCCCCTTTACAAACTAAAAGGTGGATTAATAACATTGAATTCAGCTAACTAGGGGGGCTATTGCTTGGCTTTGCAGATTTGCCTTTGCTAAATAAATCATTTGGTGTAATACATGGCTCATGTTTAACCTGTATTTTGACTCCATACAGCCTGACACTTTGGTATGAGACTCCTTTTCCTTCTCAAGGAAGGCTAGGTTTTCTTCTCCTACTCTCCTTCCCTTACTTCAGTGGAGGACTGTTTGAGCTGCAGGATTAGCAGCAGAATAAACAAAGTTCTGCTTTTCCCCTTTGGGGATACCAACAGAATCCAGTACACTTAAGACACGTTTCTTAGAGGAGCAGCCGTTTCAATTATTCAAAAGGTACGATCAATTTGGCAATTTCTATCCATTTCAATATTAAAAGCACTGCTTAAGTCAGTTTTAAGCATGCCAGCTCACATAGCCCGCTCCCAGGTGCTTGCATCTCAGTGGGTGCATCTACATGTGAATTTACTGCAGGGTGGGTTTACTCTAGAGTAAACCCATCCTGAGCAGGCATCGATACATGCAGGGTTGCAGGAGCAGATTTGCTGCCCATGGCAGCAAATCTGCTCCTCCCCCGGCTGGCCCTGCACTGCTGCTGCCAGGGGAACTGGAAGCTCTGTGGCTGGTGCAGAGATCCCACCTCAGGAACACAGATGGGTATTCATACCCCTCCGCTGTTTCCACCACGTGAGGCGGGCCAGTAGGGGGTGCTCCTGCGTTGAGTCACCCACCTCCCTGCGCCCGACCACCTTCCAGGCTCCAAATGCCTCCCTAGGGGCGCCTTATGTCTGGCCGACCCCTCTCCCAGAGCACACTCGCTAGTCTGGGGGTAACGTGCTGCCACCACCCCAAGAGTGGACTGTCT
>NW_017729022.1:127714895-127716584 GCF_001723915.1 Gavialis gangeticus | reverse complement strand
TGAATGGTCACAGCACAGAGATTTAAATCACAGTGTCACAGGGCAGAGATTTTTGGGGAGAAACCAAGGTGGCTTTCTGCCACAAGCTCCAGCTGCAGCTGCCTGCATCCAGAGGCCATGTTTAAAAGGCAGCCCCACACACTGCTCTCAGGACACCAGCTTTCCTGGCTTGGTGTAGTATGCAGAGCACAGTGGCAGCACGTGGCGGCTTTGTTGTGTAGCCTCTTCCCAATGCACTGTACTGCTCCACCCCCAGGTCCTGGCATTGATCTTCACCACTCTGGGCTCCTGTTCAGCACTGAGCTCACTCTGCAGGCCCCCTGCCAATGTGGTGCTGCTGCCCAGACCCTGTGCTGCTGCATTGACCCCAGCAGGGATGCCCACGACATGCTTCTGGATGCCACTGATGGGGCTGTCTATGCACTCCTGGGCCTCCAGCCCTCCTGCAGCCTCTGGGCCTGCCCAGACAGCCAGGACTGTGTCTACATGTCATCCGGACCACATGGGATGATGAGCAGTAGCTTGAGTCATTCCAGATGAACCGTGCCACCTTCTAGGACCTCCTTGAGCAGTTCTGCCTGCACTTGGAGCAGAAGACCACCATTTGGCAGCCTGTTCCTGTGGACACCTGGCTGGCTATCGCTCTGCTCAAGCTGGCCTTGACTGCCAGGCTTCGCTATGTCAGCCACCACTTTGGTGTGGGCAAGGTGACTTCAAGGGAGAACATCTTGGAGGTGTGCTGCACCCTTTAAGTTGTGCTGGGGCACACTGTACTCCACAGGCATGACCCCCTGGTGGTGGTGGCAGGGTTTTATACCCTGGGCTTCCCCCAGTGCATCAGAGCCTTGGATGGTACCCACATCCCCATCACCTGCTCATCCTGTGGTGACCATCCCTACTATAGCCAGTGGTGCTTCCACTCCGTTGTGCTTCAGGCTGTCATTGACCACCCCAGTGCCTTCACAAATGTAAGTGCCAGCTAGGCAAGCAGTGCCCACAATGACTGTGTTCTTCAACTCTGCCCTGCCAGCCCTGGTGTAGAGTGGGTGTTTTGCTTTGTGGGTGCTGGATCTCCAGCTGGGTGCAGTTGTGGCCCTGCATGTCCTCACTGGGGACCCTGCCTATCCACTCCTCCCCTGGCTCATGCAGCCCTACACTGGCCAGCTGGACCCCTGCCAGGCACACTTCAACTGATGCCTGGGCCAGACCTGCACCCTGGTGGAGTGCGCCTTTGGGTCCCTGAAGGGATGCTGGCCATCCCTATGGTCATTATCACAGCCTGTGTGTTGCATAACATCTGTGAGGCCCGGGGGGAGCTGTTCTCTTAGGCTTTGGTGGAGGAGGTGCAGCAGGTGGAGGACACCTGGTACCAGGAGCTGTGGCAGCAGTGACAGTGGTGCCTGTCCCCCACCCCCCCGCACTGCCAAGGCCCCAGGTGAGCCCCTCAGTTACCAGTGGAGACCAGGGTACCAGGTGCAACAGGGACTGGCTGACCAGCTGTTCCTGCACTCCCTGCTATAGTCTGCCTGGACAGCTGCCCATGGACCCCCACCCCACTGTGCATCCCTAGCACCACACTCACTGCAGACAGTTCTCTTAGAAAGCACTTTATTCCTATCCACAAACACAGATCCCCCTTCCCCCTCCCTCCCCAACAACAGAGCCCATCCCCCCTCCTTCCCCCACACC
>NW_017729022.1:127698742-127714619 GCF_001723915.1 Gavialis gangeticus | reverse complement strand
GGTGGGGGGAAGTGGGGTGGGGGTGCTTAGGGGGAAGAGCCTGGGGACTGGTGCCCAGCACCCTGGCCTCTGGCTGCTCTTTTGCAGCTGCACATGCTACAGTGAGGCTTGTGGGTGAGGGGCTCACTTGGGGGTGACAGTGGTTACTGCTCTGCCAGCACACCCATCTCTATCTCCTGCAGCCAGTAGGTTAGGATAGCAGGGCCCATGTGTGGTCCTGGCCCCACTGCAGGCAGCTCCTTCTCTGAGGCCATGTGAAGCTGGGAAAAGCAGCAGGGCTAGGCCTAGGAGGGCAGGGCTGGGTCAGGGGGACCTGGGGTGGGGGCCAGGGCAGGGGCTCCTGGCCTGTGGAGGCATTGCTGCACCTCAGCCCAGGCCCATGGGGGCTGCTGCTGGGGAAAGGGCAGTGGGTGGCATGAAGGTGACAGCCAGGGCTAGGACAGTGTCCAGCACCCACCAGTCCTCCTTCATTGCCTCTATTGCCTCGGCCCCCAGGACAGCCTGGTGCTCCAGGGCCTCCATCTGTCTCTCCTCCTGGGCCAGGAGCCTGTCCTAGAACTCCTGGTCCACCCAGTCCTTCCACTGGTTCTTCTCCTTGCTTCAGTCCCTGGCCTCCTCACAGGCAACATCTGGTGTGCATCAGGCCTGCAAGTCCACCAGGCACTCCTTGGCTGCCTTGATCAGCCAGTCCAGCAGCCTAAGATCAGGGATCGTGCATGCATGGGTGCCCAGGGACCACGATAAGTTGGCCAAGCAGGCCTTGGCCCAGGCAGCCACTGGCTAAGCCCCTCATTCCCTCTAGCTCTGCAAGGCCCATTAGGTGCTGGCTGCAGGCAGCCTGCCTCCTCCATCCTGTTCCCAGGCTGGGACAGGCCTGGCTCTTGGCAGCACTTGCTGCCACCACTCCAGAGCCACTCCGCCACACCTTCTTCCTGTAGGCCAGCCTGACTCCTGTGCTGCCACCAAGCACATGGTGCCTGACCGTGGGGGCAAGGGGCTCCCAGCTGGCTGGGACACTCTGGGGCAAGCTCCCACCCATGCCAGATCTGTGCACTGAGTGTCCTTCTGCTTTAAGTGTCCTGGGCATGGCACAAATAGCTGTTTGTGTGGACTAAGGGGTTCCCAACCCACTATGCCCTGCTGCTACTAATCACCATTATGCCCCGGCACACCTGTGAACATGGCACAGGTCCCTGAGCTTCGACAGTGTGGAGGGCAAGCCTTCCTTGCCATAAAACTTCTGCCACCACCTGATGAGTTACCTGTTGCTGAGCTACACATCTCTGCCTCTGCAGGCAAGGAGGACATCACTGCTGGCATCAATGTGTTCCTTGGCATGCAAGAGGCCCGTGCCCACCTAGCTTCAGGGGCATAGGCTGCTTAATAAAGATTTTCACTGTCTCCTGCCTCCCTGTATGCTGCGAGGTGGGGGGTCCAGTGGCCAGGGAGAGTACAGGCAGGCCAGGCAGGGAGGGCCCTCCCCATAGTGCAGTGCTTACCAGGTGGGCATGGCAGGTGTGTCCAGTGGCCCAAGTTAGTTCCCATTGCTGGCAAGGATGTGCAGCTCCCAGTGATGTCCTGAGGTGAAGGCACATGGCATCTGGCTGCCCAGGCAGGGCTTTCTCCAAGGAGGAGCTGGAGCTGCTGGAGGCCAGTGGTTCCAAGGCCAGGTTGGCATCCTGGGCAGGGATGAGCACCTGGAGGTGACAGGGCAGGGTGCTGGCCCAGGCATCTGGCCAGCCAAGGGGCCCTTCCCTAGTGACTTGTCACCGGGGGTTCCAGGCCACAGTGGAGACTCAGGCAGGCCACCTAGGTCAGGGTCCCAGAGTGCAAGGATGTCATTCACTTGCCTCATAAAGGTCATGGGTTGCAGGCAGTCCCTGACCTGCAGTTGTGATCAGTGATGGTGGCCCACTGTGCCCAAAAGGCCGCGATCTTTATGGGGCACTGGTGTGCCAACTGGTTGTGCCTGCAATCCCACATGTGGCCTGACAGGCCCTCCTATATGTGCACATTGGAGTGCCTGCTCTGTGTAAACTGACTAAGGACCTCAGCCTCTCTTCACAGCAAAACAAAATCTGTGGTCTCTTCCTGGGACAAGCTGGGGCTCCAGTTGGTTTATGGCATTGAGGAGGATGCCAATATGGCTCCCTCAGTGACTCAGTGGGCCTCCATGCAACAGTCCTGGTGCTGGAAAGACTGGGCAGGTGCCAGAGCACCCAGCAGAGGGGCACAGAGCAAGACAGACAGGTGTGTGGTGAAGCTGGATCAGGCACCAGCATTGGGGTCTGGGCAGGCTGTGGCAGGTGGCCTGGGCCCAGCTGGAGCAGGATCCAGTGGCCAGAGGCTGGCTGCAGATGCCCCAGTATGCTGGTGGGGCTAGTACCCAGAGCAGGGGCACAGTGCTTGCCTGGGAACTGCATAGCGAGGTGGTGCCAGGGAGTGGTGCTGGGGTGCAGGCAGGCCGCTGTGGCTGCCCTGAGGCTTCTTCTGCGTAATGCAGTGGCCAGAGGCTGGCTGCAGGTAGCCCAGGCCCCAGCATCCCCACAGGCTAGCATGCAGAGAAGACTCGATTGAGTCTGCTCCAACCTGCCAGATATCCAGCATGTCACGGGACAAAAAGGTATTTGTATAAATGCGCTTAGTGGCAAGTCAGAACTGTGCAGGACAGAAATGGTATTAATCTTGAACGTGTGACTGCTCAGAGCACAGTCTAATTTTAACACTACTTAACATTCTACAGATTCAGTATGGTCTAAGGGTAATGTTTAACTTCACCCTCAGAGTGAAACTGGGGCTGGCTTTCCTTCTTCTCCAATGGCCTGATATGCTACACACTGCGGTTCCTGGAGGAACAGCTTTGTGCCCTGCAGTGCCTAACACAATGAGGCACCTGATCTCAGCTGGGAGCAGTAGACATTACAGTAGCACTACCAAATCACACTAGAGTTTGCCTGTCTTTATCACAGCTGCAAATTCTAATATAGTTGTCAGGATAATGAACTTTAAAACTCAGAGATCCCAGGAGTTGTTCCTTTCTTCCTTAATCAAAAACAAATGGACTGTTACATCCCCTATGACAACCCCACTCAATACCCACAATTAGCCTAATGAGAAACTAATAGCCCAAAGGACTGTTCCCAGTGAACACTTATGCATTTCCTTATGTTCACTAATAGAGTATCCACCCTGCTTCTGTATGGGGGAACCAAGGCACTTTTACCCAACTCCAGGAGTAGAACAGCATTATAAAGTGCGATTTATACTCAATTTACTCACACTGTCTCCAAATGAGCTGCATAAAAAGGCCTGTAAATGAAAGAATCAATGAAGATCCATTCCCCTCCCTCTCCTCATGTACTAAAGAGAATCAGAGATATCACCCTACACAAGCCTTAGCTCATTGTGATGCTGGCATAACGGCTGAGCAAAAGGAACAAAATAGATTGCGACTCCTGGTCCCCCATTTTGCACCTTTTTTCCTTGGAGGGTTTTCGGAAGAAATTGGCACCAACCCTATTCCTGGTGCAGAATACTTCCCCTGCCAGCCAGCTGCACTAGCTAATGCACTGCATGGGAAGGCAAAGTCCCCACTACTCCCTGCCCCAGTCCACCCACTTACCACTCACCTACATGGGAGATGGAGCAAAAACCATGAAGACTGCTTCCCTTCCCACTTTATTACAGATTCTAGTAGTACCCAGTGCAGAAGAGCAAGGTAGCATTGTAAGGAAGGCACTATTATTTGGGTTGTTGGTGATACCAGAAGGACTGCTATACTAGGTCTGACCAAAGATCTGTTGGGTCCTTTCACTGACAGTGGCAAGAGGCAGAAGCTTTAGAGCAATGGTCACTAACCAGTGGATCTTGATCCACCGGTAGATCTCAGAGCCTCTTGGAGTCGATCTGAGGCGGGGGGAGAGGTGGTGTTGAGTGCCTGCATGCATGCACACACATGCCCCAGCCCAGGAGGTCAGTTCATGGGGGAAGGAAGGGGCAGGGGCTAGATAGAGGCCCCTGCAGAGAGGGACAGTACTGCAGAGGCAGGAGTGGGGTAGGCTGAGTGGGGCCCTGTCTGGGTGGGACTTACCTGCTGGGGAGGCGCGCGCCCCCCCAATTTTTTTCTCCTTCTGCCTTGATCTGCAGCCCCCCACTTCTCTTCCCACAGACTTAACTGCTGGGCGGGGGGGGAGGGGCGGTAAGGGAGAGGGCAGCGGTGCATGGTAGATCTTGGGTTTCTTTTACATGCCAAAGGTAATCTCCTACTTAAAAAGGTTGGAGACCAGTGCTTTAGAGGCAGAGTTTAAGATACAGGACATGGGTAGATGGATCCATTCCCTGTAAGACCTAATCACCAGGACCCATAGGTGTATGGATGTCCTGAACCTGAGGTTACTTTCTTGACTGTTGTGTTTAGTATCCCCTAGTGGACTTTGGCTGGGATGGTTTAGTTAGGGATGATCTTGCCTTGAGCAGTGGGCTGGATTAGATCACCTCCTGAGGTCCTATGATCCTATGACCCACCCTCCTTAAATGAATCTTAACCTTCTTTGTACATGGTTATACTATGAGTCTTCACATCATCCTGGAGCAATGAGCTCCACAAGTTATGCAGTATGCAATATGGTACTTTCTTTTGTTCATTTTAATTTGCTGCTGGATAATTTGATTTCATGCCTCCTAGTCTATGTATTATGGGAAAGTTCTTTATTCATTTTTTCTAGTAAGCAGGGAAAGAAAAGAATTCTCTGAGAGGACTGCATATTGACAAATTAAATGGCTTCTTTACTAGGATAGCTAATTACATGGATGGTCCAACTGGCATTAGCATTCCAGCCATATCCATACATATTGACCTGTTGGTGTCTCTTCCACAAGTTGCCCTCCTAGAACCTGTTTCTTCTTCCAAGTTCCAGACTGGTTGCTCCATGCAGTAACAGCATTGGCATCTATGGAATAACAAGCCACATTCAGCAAAACACTTTGACACCTCCTTCAGAACCTGCACAGTCCAATGAATTTCACTGGGGCCACTTGCATGCTTCAAGTTAAGCATATGCTTAAGTGCTGTGCTTGCTAGCTCTGGTTTAGCAGTTTCTTGATGCCATTCTAAGACATCTCTGTGGGCTATTGTCTCATCATCTTCTATGGGGAAGCATCTGGGGCCAATCTTGCTGAAGTATTTAACACACTGTCATACAAATCTATGGGCTCTTCTAAACAGGAACCCCACTGCAACATACCTGTGCTGACAATGAATATGTATTACTTCAGGGAGCAGTCGAAATGCAGTGGAACTGATTCTGTTTGCATTTTCACAGGTGTAAATCTAAACTAACTCCATAGACCTTCCACACACCTGTAACTCACAGGAGTAACTTGTCACTAATGCACCCTGGGCAGTGGTGGCACACAGTGTAGGAGAGGCACCAGCAGCTAGAAGTTCACTGTTGCAGGGGGAAATGCCACCTTTTATTTTGCTGCTGAGAAGTGTGCTAAGCAGCCATTTAAACATTAATTTCAGCAGCAAAAAAAACAAAAAAAACAAAGAGAGGCAAAATTTCTCTCAGCATTAGCAAACCTCCAGTAGCCGCTCCTGTACCATGCACTGCCACCATCCTGGGCACTGTTACTGCTGCTATGGCCAGCCTACTGCCACAGCTGGAGCCAGTGTAGTGAAGATGCAGGATGTGAAGGGCATGGGGTGGGCAGGAGACAGGAGGGTGATGCCCCCCCCCAATTGATTTCAGTGACCCTACCCTCATGGCCTGCTAACCCACCCACTGTTATACTACTGCTGTAACTGAAGGCAGAACTCTGGCCCTGCACCTGTTATGTGAAACAATAGAAACTTTTATCTGGTATGAGTTTAGGAATAACATCCTTTCTATCATCACTCACCCTCAGGAGAGCCTGAAAAAACATGTTATTATGGAATTCTTTTTTACAGTTCCATTCTGCTTTTATGAAGTGATCGTTGGATGTTTGGCACTGTAGCAAGAGGAGAAAAATACCCTCTGTGTGTCTCTGTGGTATCTCCTCCATTCATTTATAGTTCCCCAGCAGACAGCATCTGGCAGACCAAAGAGCATAGCCTGTCACATCCACTTCCCAGTGATTATTTCCACTGCTTGACATTGGCATTGATCACTGAGACAATAGACCTGTTACTCTGATTAGAAGCTTAGAGACAATCACTTTGAACAAAATTTCAGACATGTCTAAGCACTAGGCCAACAAGGAGGTGATTCCAGACTCACGCAAATTAATGCCTAGCTAGAGTGCATGGAGATCAGCCTGTGAGGAACGAGAGAGAAAAAGAGACTCAATGTCAGCATGAAGACAAGTTAACTTGCATAGCATGTAGAACAATTCTTGCTGGCTTTCAGCCCTGGCACTGGAACTCAGCATCTGGCTAATGTCAGGAGATAAGTGGGATGAAGCTGGTTCTGAGCATTGTGGGTTACAGAAAGGAAGGTGCATCAGACAGCTTTACCCCTGTGGGGCCTCTTCTACCACTAGAGCACACCAGACTGCTAGGGATGGGGATTCTTCCCCTTTGCATCACTTATATGGTGCAAAGGAAGCTGGAGAGGACTGAAACTTTCACTCTGTATCAGCCATGTATTATTATGAGAGCTGGGCAAGATTTTTCCATCACAATCATTTGCTGATGGACAGTGCAGATTCTACAACAAATATGTCAATAAAATATTCATTAAAATTGGAACTTCTTGTTTTTATGAATGGGCCTGAAATATTTAGTTTTGAATTGTTTAAAAAATAATTAAGCTTCATTTCCCTACGGCATATTGTTTGATGTAGTTGTAGCTCTGACTTTATTTTTCTGCGGTGTTCTAGAAGACCACATCTCCCAAAATGTACCTTTCACAACACATTATCAATGCACAGGACCCATTTGACTTTGAGGACTATATGGGAAGTGGAAGTAGCCAAGGAATATGGCCCAGAGAAAAAAGGAATTGGGGAGCGGGGAGAGGAGGGACAGAGCTACAACTGTCTTCTAGCCATAGTGAGATGCAGATTGCTGCTGCAATGTGTTCCAGCATGCTGAAAGGAAATGCTTTTATTCCAGGAAAGTCAAAGTGTTTTGTTCTTTGATTGAAAAAGTCCAAATGAAATTATTTGATATGTTCTGTATCATACATTTTTTTAACATTCATTCCACAAAAAATGTTGATGTTTCAAGTTTCCATCCTGTTAGATGATGAAAATGTATTGGAAGGGTCCTTATGATGGAAATATTGGATGCAGCTCATCTCTTCTTTCTTCCTTGCTTCTTTGGAGTTATCCTTCCTCCAGTGTTGAGAGGTCGCTTAACACCATAATGGTGCATGGCCCTTGGTAAGATTGCTGACGTTAGACAATTTTTTAATACGAACAATTTGCAAAATTTTACTGACTACCAAACATTTTACTTACATATGTTTTTATTGACATAATGCATATTTAATCCTTCTGCCAGACCCTGGAGAAGGGCTGCATTCAAACCATAGTAAAAAAGTCTGGCTGTCAGTAAAAAGTGCAGATTATCAGTAAAAAAAAAAATGTTTCTTGGGTGGGCAACCCTGCTTGACTGCAGTAGAAGTTTAACACACTGCTGCCTATACCTCAAGTGTCCCTTACTCACCCTCACATCCTTCTATCCCTGAATGCACTCCTCACCATGCTCCCCCACCAACCCCACTCCACCAATTCCAGCACAGACCCCTAATGAAGGAACACTGTTTGCCTACCTGTCACCCAGAAATATGACAGGCAGATGGGAGGCAGCACCAGGAATGACTGCAGCAGCAACAGCAGCAGCACATGGTAGGGGGTTGCAGAATGAGCTATGGAGTACCCTGTGATCCACAAAGCCCTGAGAAGAGCTCCCTTCAGGGTGCTGTGCTCCTGCTTGGACACTAGGTGGCACTTCTATTCTTTGTCTGTGTTCCAGTGCTGCATCCAGCTTCTTTTCCACCCTGAAGCATTAATCAGTTTCCATGGGTTCGTGCTTTTATGGACAGCTCAATTTATTTATGGACTTTATGGACAGGTGTTTTTAGCCTAGTTATTTAAGGAATGTCCATACATTTACAGACAATTGGCAATGTTGGCCTTTGGTTAGGCCTCCTCTACAGGGATGAAGTTCACTACTATGAACTTGGCCTGCTCTTCATAATCTTTAACAGAGAAACTAAATATAGACCTACTGTTGTGCCTGTCCATTGACTCTATACTCTGCCATTTATCAGTAACACTTTGTTTAAAGTCCTTCCAGTCTTCCTGGCAGCCTCCATATCACAATTGGCTTGAATTAACTTTGAGTGGAAGATTTTGTGAAACTCTCTATTCAGTGGTGGATTATGCTCCAAATATGTTATGGGCCAGCTGCTTTGCTGGGGTAAATGAAGCCAATAGAAGATCTGACCCATTAGTTTCATTTTTCCTCCATTCACTACATTTCCAGTTGTTCACACACACACACAGAAGCAATACATTTTGGGCCATATCCTTGTCCACCTGTGAGGCACATCAGTGGATTTAGGTGCCTAAGCATCACTCTATAAAACCCAGCTTGCATTCCTGAAAAACAGCCAAGGCAAAAGGTGGATGGGTATTTCATCTCTTTGCTGCTTTTATGTGACTTTGTCTTAAGCATCAGATGACGGCAGTGAGTTACAAAAGCTAATGCATTCGTGGATTTTCAGGGACTCTAACAGAAGAAACAGAATCACATTTAACCCCTAAGTCTGCTTAGATGTCCAATAGATGGCAAAGAATCAGTCCATTTAACTTCTAAGTGAAAAGTAAAGGCAGCACTCCTGGACTTAAGTGGGACCACATCCTGTTACCCATACACACAGTAATGTTTTGCTTCTTAACAGCTTCTATTCACAATAACCCATATAGTAAAATCGTATGCAATGCAAGTAAGGAAAGAAGGCTCAGCTTCTGTGCAAAGATTTTATCTGCATTGCCTGACTCCCACTTATGACCCATTTACATGAGTACAATGGTGTAAACTGGCTTGATGATAAATTAGAAGCGGGGCCTTAACATTTGAAATGCTTCCTACCATGATTAATGTCATTGTTCTACTGGTGACAGGCTTGTGGAAGAGTAATTCCCAGGATCACTTCCCTGATTTTTAATGGTTGCTTCATTGACTTGTCTTCAGTCCTGTGTTGCTTGCCTTGGTTTCAGTGGTTTATTAAAAGGACTTGGGTGCAGTGTGCTTGTTTGCTAATTGTTCCACACAGCCCCTGCAGATCCCCTGTTCTGATGAGTGTGACCATGTACAAGAGCACGGCTTTCAAATCTGGTTAAGCAGGTGCAATCCTAGCTGGGATGGGCCAGTTCTTTAGCTTGTTTGTGTCAGCACAGGAGTCAATGGAGCTGAGCTAATTTACATCAGCTCTGGATATGGCTCAGTGTGCATAAAAGATGTTCTAAATTGTAATGAAAATGAGCACAGATAAGTCCAGTTTCTAATGGTCCCTGATTTCACTCTCTGATGACTGTGAAGGGGTAAAACAGAGGTCTGCAATTTATTTTTTCAATGGGGGAAGATAAGCGGTAATTCACATGTAAACTTGGAACTGGCCTAAGAATTTTCCTAAAAGCTTTCTGTTCAGAACACAAGACAAATTGTAGTTCAAAAAGTCTGAAGGCCTCAACAGAAACAACCATAGGTTATGCCTTGTGGGCTGGAGTGACAGATGGAGCTGTAAGAGCCTGGAAAAATCTGTCTGGTGAGCAAAGTTTTGTTGAGGGTGCGTGTGTTTATGAAGTTCCTGAAAGCCTCAACACAATAGTCCACAACAGTAACATCCAAGGAGGTGATTCTTCTGCTCTACTCAGCACTGGTGAGACCGCAGCTGGAGTACTGCGTCCAGTTCTGGGCACCGCACTTTAACAAGGACGTGGACAAGCTTGAGAGATTCCAAAGAAGGGCCGCCCGTATGATCAGAGCCTCACACGGTGAGCCTTACGAGGAAAGGCTGAGGGATCTGGGACTCTTCAGCCTGAAGAAAAGAAGGCTGAGACAGGACCTGGTAGCAGCTTACTGTTATACTAGCGGAGTACATCAAGGGCTCGGTGAGCAACTGTTCACCAGGGCACCCTTGGGGAAAATCAGGAGTAATGGCCACAAACTCTTGGAAGAACATTTCAGGCTTAACACTAAGAAAAACTACTTCACAACTAGGGTGTCCAGACTGTGGAATAAACTCCCTCCAGAGGTGGTGTAATTGTCTACTCTGGAAATCTCCAAGAGGAGACTAGACAGTCACGTGACCCTAGTCGTCTTTCCTGCCTAGTGCAAGAGGGCTGGACCCCATGATCTTCCTAGGTCCCCTCCAGCCTTACAAGCTATGAATCTATGAATCAATAAGTTGACATCAGATTTACCAAAGCATGATTTCCATGGAGGAGTCATGTTTGGGAGTCTGTCCCTTCCTTGTGAATATATCGCTGTTGCTTGTGATCTGCCTTTGCTCCAGACAGGGACACAGTCTGGCAGTCAGCCTCTGGATGGCATTGGAGAAGCTGCAATGAGGCATTATCCTGCTCCAGAGAACTTCCCTTGCTGCAGATACCTGGCCCCTGTGCAGTGATGGTAAACAGGCACATAGAGCAGGAGGGAGGAGGGTGCTGCAGAGGTTTGGTGCATCTGTGTGCTACCAAGTCTTCCAGGCTGGGTCAGCCTTTCCTAGATCAGATCCAAATTTTTTGCAGGCTGGATCCAGCCTGGGAGCCAGAGGTTGCCAGCCCTATTTTGGAATGCTGCAGTACAGGTGATTCTGACTCAGCCTTACTTCTTCCCTGCCCCCTGGAGATAGTATGTTGTTCAATGATCACTCAGAGACAGGCTGTCTGTCAGTGTCTGGGTGCTCAATGATCTGCATTGTGGCATATGAGTCCCTGAGCAGCACAACCACCCTGTCCAGCAGGCTCATGCTAGACCCTCTAAAACAGTGATTTTAAATCAGAGTGTCAGGGCTTCCTGAGGTGCCGTGACATCTTTTTAAGAGTGCCATGGAGTGCCACGCAACATTAGCATTGCTAGGTATGCAAACACTTACACATAACTCACAAGATAAACCCAGATATTTCAAGTAGGAATCCATAGTGTCAAAACTATTCCATCCTGCTGTAGTGTTTCTGAATTCTTTGTAACAGAAAATTGCTGTTCTTTTTCTGTAGTCAAGAAATGCATAAAAACCAAAAGCTGGCATTTTCCAAGTGCTACTTTGATTTTAACAAAGTTGAGAACCACTGTTCTAAAAGGTACAGCTCCCCACACCTGTCTTTGCCAGCTAAACATAACAATTAACCATACAAAGGACAGGATGGGACAGCGGTGAAGTGACTACTCATGGAAAGCATTGTTAGAGGCAGGGATACAGCCCGCATCTTTTGATTGACACCCAGTATGAAGATCAATGCATTAGGCTGCACATCCTCTTTACTGGGTATGTCAGGGAACTGACTGTGCTCAGCGGGAAAAAGGGGAAAGCACTGCATATCACAGCAAGACAGAAAACCCTGGCTTACGAAGCATGTTGGGCCACGTGTGCTGCAACATAATGGTGTAATGACACTGAATACATACCAAGCCAGGCAGCTGTCCCTTCAGACATGCCATGCTACTTAGCTATGTTAACTACCCTGCCCTATGCACTGCACAAATGCAGGAATGTTGCTCCCAGTTTAGGAGATAACTTGCCAGGAGCAACATGGCCTGTTTGAGGGCACCACTGCCTGGCACAGCAACTTTGCAATTTACACACGCTTGAAAAGTTTTGCTAAATAACAGAAAGTCTTTAATGCTGGCAAACTCAGGCGAGTCCCCCCCACCACAACTGGGGCTTTCTTCAGAAGTGCTGTTCTGAGTGAAATGCTGGCCTCCCAAACAAAGGCGTATTTCAGACTGTATTGATTGGGTAATATCGTTCAAAAGCAATTACTAGTAAAGTGCAGCTCAGTCTCTACACAGAGGAACTGCCTTTCCTTTCCCCCTACCACCACACTCTGAACCAGAATGAAAGCTGCTCTTCAAAAGCAGCAGTGAATAATTTCAGCCCTGCTCTTCCCCCTTAAAATACGGGCTGTCATGCTGCAAATGGTAGTTGATTGACAGGTAGGAACTGCAGCCAGGAGAATTTACACTCACATCCATGTTCAGCTCAGAACATGTCAGACCTGGATGAGATTTAGCTGTGTCCTTTCTCTGAGCCAGGGTGACATGAAGGAGAAAAGACAGCCTGGCTCAGAAAACAGCAGCTGAAGTGGTCTCTGAGGGTGTCATCCTGCTCATTTTTGGTGTTTTTTCATCAAGTCATTAAAGATTTCAATTTTATACTTCAAAGGCCTTTGCCCCCTGTTCTCCCCACTGTAGTGGAATATGTCTCAAAGGGGGCAGTTTTATACCACAGGTCTAGCTGATGTAATTAATCTCTGGCACAAGCCTGTAGAGTTGCAATGGCATCAGCTCAGGGAATGTCTATCTTCTGATGTTTAAAATCCCCATATACCTGCTAGTATAACTCCACTGAACTCAGTGCTAGCAGAACGACTGGGGTCGTTTGACCCCAGTGCTCTTCCTGCCATGGCAGGGGGTCGGACTAGATGATCTGCTCAGGTCCCTTCTGACCCTAGAAACTATGAAACATGTACCACCTACATATGTGTAAGCATAATACATACTGGGTGGGTTCAGCTAAGGAGGACTGAATCCCCTTGCCCGGAGCTGGTGTGGATCAGTGTAGCTCCATTAACTTGAGAGAAGTTACAAACCAATTGAGAATCCAGCTTCTCCTGGATGCACATGCATATGCATCAGCCTTGCAGAATTCTGCTTGCCAGCTCATAAAGAGAAGGTTGTGTTTTTATCAATGGGTGAATGAAGTGTTGTAACCTTCCAGGGGCAGATCCAGAAGGGGTGCGGTGGTGCAATCACACTCCCCCTCTTTGGATGCGTGTTGCATGTGCAGTGAGCTCTCAAACCTCACCAGCATGTCAGTGCTCCTCCTGCTGAGAGCTCCAAATGTGCTTTGAGTTTTGCGAGCCTGAGTCTTCTCAGAATCCCTCCTTTTAAACAGCTCTGGAGCCTGCAGCTCTTTGCTTTTCTCTTTCTTCCTCCTCTGCCATCTAACAATTCAGCAGCAGGGGAAAAGAAGGGAGAGTGGCAATTGCAGTGGCAGGAGGCTCAGCTTCTGCTTTCCCAGAGCCGAGGGGCTGTGCACTACTTCCTTTCCCCTGCTAGTGAATTTGGGGAGGGGGAGGGTGCAGGGGGAAGGAGAGAAAGAGCAATCAGAAACAGGGTCTGGAGCTCCAGGTAGATGCAGGTACTCCAGGTAGATGCTGCACGAATGAGCTCATAGAGCTCACAGAACAAGTGGAGCTGCACTGACTTGCTGATGAGCACTGAGAACTCACTGGCATCCAGGATCACAGTGATCGATGGTGGCCTCACTCCCCCCTGCGAAGCATGGCTGAACTTCTGTCACTGCGATTCTGGATGCATCCATGTTTCTATCTTTATAAGCACCATAAAGGTGAACTAATAGAAACTTGGTAAAAGTCTCTAAAGCACCTCAGCCCGATGCACACAAGTCTCATTTCAGAAGTGAATTAGGAGCTTAGTTTCTCAATGAAAGTCAATGGGTCTTAGGCATCTCAGGCCCAGCTCTGCGAACAATATTTAAAGGTCAGTTTGCACCTTTTGGACGTGTGGGTGGATTTAGGCACCTAAGTGCAGTTCTGTTCCACTTGGCTTGAGTCCTGAAAAAAGAGTTAATGGAAAAGAACTCTGTGGATGGGTGGGTAGATTGGTGGAGGCAGGGGTAGGGGGAGGGCTGTTCCTCATTGTTGCTTTTTTCTGACTCAGTCTTAAGGGTCAGAGAAGATGGTGAGTAATGGAATTAAATGCATTTTCAGGACTTCAAAAGGGTGGAACAGGATTGCATTTAGGGACCTAATATGTAGATTAGGATCTGGCCCTAAGTGTCTGATTCCCAACAAAATCAATGGGACTAACTGAAAGCAGTAGCAGGCAGGTACCAATAGGTCTCTGAGGATCTGGGCCTAAGCCAGCAGACTACTTTGGAAAATGTTATCCATTGTACTTGGGCTAGTAAATTTCTATGCAGATTTAGCAAGGCTGACACCTGTGTATGTATATTGAAGCCAATTTATTCTTTCCCCCCCAAAAACATATTTTTGGTTAAAAAATGGCTGCTTGACTAAGACAAATTTTTCATACAAAACATTTTAAATTGAGTCAAAATTTTCCAGTTTTCACACTGAAAGTCCAGAAGTAATATGCTGGAAAGGACTCTCATTTAATGTTTGAAGAATTTAAAAAATGCATTATTTTTCTGAATTAGTAACATGAAAACCCTTACAAAATAATTGGCAGTATTGGACAAGCCCATGACGTGCAACCCTTGAAGTCTCTTCATAAAAGCTGACTATAAATATATGCAGATAGAAGTGTTGTTAATGTGTACTGAACATGAAAAGAAACTTAACAAAAGCAAAGCAACATGTAACAGTGCACGGCAATATTTTGCCATGATACAAGGCAGGGCTTTATATCCTATCATTTTTTTTTTATATGATAGTTGAACTAATCCCATTAATGTAGCCTTCTCTCAGCCCTGCAAGCAAGAGAAAATGAAGAATGCATTTGGAAATGTTCTGTATGAAGTGTTTAGACAACGAGATGATTTCAATGCAATTGAAAGCTTAAATTATTAGTAGGAATAGAAAATATGAAAATGTCATTGGGGACTGTATTGTGCTAAAGAATGCAGCCAGCTTAAAGCTACATAATTGTATAAAGGCCAACTTGAAATTAATGGAAATAAGGAAGTGGAAATAAGCCATGTTTTTCTCATTGAAACAAACGATTTTAACGTTACTAAAATGAAAGGAAAAAGTGCAAATGAAATGGTTCAATATTTCCCTGTCAGAAATATGGTCAAAAGCAACAAAAAATGTTTCAGTATGAACAATGTTGCATTTTTCTATGAGAAATGTGGGTGTTGATTTCTTTTCAAGCCACTACAAGTAGAGGCAGTATATCGTGGTTTTTAAACCATTGGCCTGGGACTCGGACATGAGTACAAGTCTTGGCTCTGCTGCTGTCCTGCTGAGTGACCCTGGGCAGGTCACTTTCCCTGCCCGTGACTCAGTTTTTCCATCTGGAAAATGAGGCTAATGATGCTGGCCTCCTTTCTAAAGCACTTTGAAAACTACTGAAGTAAGGGGCTCTGTAAAAACTAGGCATAAAGAAAAGCTACAAGGGCAAGCAGCAAAACCCCACTTTGGAACCTGCTCTGCTTTGAGGTTTGAGTATTGGAAGGGGGCTAAGGGAGTTAGGATCCCAGCTCCCATGGGAAGGTCTTTGAGATTATTAAGCTTCATGTATTTCTCCTCTGAACTTAGTGTGCCTCACCCACTTAGTAAAGAACCACCATGCACAGGAACAACGTTTCCTCAGCTGTCTGTGTAACACCATTCCCAAGGGGCTGAAGACATGATGGTGCCTTTTGTGCTCCAAGGGCTAGAGCCTCTAAAGTGCCAAAAGTCTGGGCCTGCTCTAGCAATGTGTTTAACTGTGTCCCCTCATGACTGCTCAGATGCATGTTATTAAGCACATGCTAATTTTCCCTGCTGAACTGGGAGCTGGGTGCCTCCACCAGTATGCCAGCCCTAGCCATGGTACAATATCAACATTAAACTGTAGTAACATGGTGCATAATTACAACAGGCAGCATCATCTCAAGCAGCTCAAACGCTTTCAAAGCTCTTTCTTTTCTTTTCCTTTCCTTCCATCACTCTCTTTGAATTCCAGTCATTGCTG
>NW_017729022.1:127687894-127693742 GCF_001723915.1 Gavialis gangeticus | reverse complement strand
CAGATGCATGTTATTAAGCACATGCTAATTTTCCCTGCTGAACTGGGAGCTGGGTGCCTCCACCAGTATGCCAGCCCTAGCCATGGTACAATATCAACATTAAACTGTAGTAACATGGTGCATAAGTACAACAGGCAGCATCATCTCAAGCAGCTCAAACGCTTTCAAAGCTCTTTCTTTTCTTTTCCTTTCCTTCCATCACTCTCTTTGAATTCCAGTCATTGCTGCTGCAGTGTAGCTCTTCATTTTTGTCTCTGGACTGAGATACTGTTATTCTAGATCAATAAAATAGCTACTGTGGGGTTTCAGACCAGCCTGTCCTTCATTACTCTGATTTATGGATCCTCTGGGAGCACAGCATGGCAATGGTAGGTGGACTGTGAAGTCCGTGAGTAATTAGAGTGGATGAATTTATGATGTACCATAGGTTGTAGGGAATCAAAGAGAGACTGAGACAGAGCTGGCGCTGGCCTATAAATTTAACATGGAAAACAAGTTTTTTCCAGTTTACTCTTTTGCATGGCAGGTGCCTCCTGGTATCATTCAGGACTTGGTAGCTAGGTTGAGTAAAAAAGGGTACAGGAATTGGCTTGGTATTTATGTGTTTTGGCTACAGACACATGGAAGTTTATCGCGTGCGCGCGTGTGTGTGTGTGCGCGCGCATGAGAGTCTGACACCCTTATTTTTCCTAAACACTACCCTTGAGTAGCCCTGTTTGCATTCACAGCCCTGTCTTCAATATTCTGATGTTTGGTAATTGCTTGGAGCCCAAGGTGCTTGAAGAAGCATCTCCTTTCTATCATGCAGTGCCAGCTGCCTTTGCTCAAGATAACACATGGATCTCTGGTGATCTACACATCTCAACTATGAATCATAGAATTTCAGGGATGAAAGGATCTTGCAGGTACAGGTAAGATGCAGGATGTGTTGTTTCTAACCATCCCCGACAGATGCCTGTCCAGATTCTCCTTGGAAACCTCCAATGACAAAGATATCATAACTTCCCTAGGAAGTTTTTTCCACTGCCCTACAGTTCCAATAGTGAGGTAGGTCCTCCCCCCAGATATTTAATCTAAATCTACTCTGCCATCACTTAAACCCACTGCCTCATATCCTGCCTTCTGCAATGAGGGAAAAACAGTTATTCTCCTGGATCTTTATGGCAGCCTTTCAAATACTCAAAACCTGCTATCATACCACCACCAACCTACTTTTCTCCATGTAACCTGTGCTGGCATGCTACAGCCAGATGTTGGGTCCTCAGGGTGCCAGTAGACCTGACAGCCCCTCAGGGAAACTACTGCCTGAGGTATTCTGTGGAGGTATTCACCCTCATTGCCCAGGAATTTGCTTTGAACCCAATGAACACATTATTCTTTGTTATACACAACCAACTTATATACAGAAAAAATAAATAAACAACAATATAATAACAATAGTTAATAACAAAACTAACAATTTAGATAAAATTCACAGCTACAAAATTAGGTAGATAATTCCAGCACACTGGGTGGTCCTACTTGTGTTAAACAACTTAAATAACTAAACTCACCTTGTTATAGCCCTTTAAAACAGTTCCCCTCATAACCCAACTGATTTCCTTCTGGGCACAATCCACTTCCCATAACACTAAATACCAACACAGCTATAGCTATGATCCACCACTAGATAGCGGAGGCAAGGTTTCTACAGCTCAGGGGAAAATGGGGTCTTTTAATCATTTCTGGTAACACAGCAAAACAAGCTCTAAAACGGCTACTGCAGGCAATAGGCTCCGTTTATTTACTGGCAGATTGTTCTCCTACTCAGTTTCCTTCTGAAAATACACTTACTGAAAACACAGGTGATTAGGTGTCCCCTTACACACCCATGCTGGTTTGTTTTCTTTCAGTCCACTCCCTCTTCTCCCCCTCCCAGCATATCCACAAGTAGACAGGGGTTTTCCTTTGCAGGTCTCCCAGCTCAGATTTCACCCTTAGTCAGACACAACTCAAAGCCTGGCCATTAACCTTTTAAGGGCTCTGCTGCTTCTCCCATTCCCAGCAAGCCTACCAGCCTTGCTTACCAACCCCTCCCCACTCTTTCCCTGGCACCTGTGTCCCTGGTTGCACAGCACAAAACCTGGTGGGGAATCAGCTTCTCATGGGATGACACAGGTTTTCCCCCATCCTGGTGCCTGCTCCCAGGGCAAGTTTCAGCTTGGTCTCCCCAAGGCTGAGCCTGTGCTCCTTCTCTCCAGGACTGGAGTCCGCTCCTTCTTTTCCTCCTCCGAGCTTCTCTTCCTCTTAATTTTTTTTCTTTTCCTCAGTTTTTATGGCTCAGTAGCAACCAATCAGAGCCCCCAGTTTGCAATGTGGGCCCTGGTCACAATTTAAACACTCCAATAGGAAGCATACATCATGCACCACATATCCTCCTGTCTGGTAAAGCTTATGTACCCTCTGCCAATTTTGCCGCACTTTTCTTGCAGAGCTCTTAAGGACAACTTACCCACTCGACTTGCAGCCAGGCAAGCTTTGCAGCTGCTACATCCAAATGCATCATACCTGGATCTATTCGTCTTTCCTCAATGTCCTGTGTCTAGAAAGCCTCTTTAAAGTACAGTTCCAAACCACAGTCTGCACAGGGTCATGATAGAGACTTGTAGTTCATGTCAAAGGTGTAACAAAGCAACTGGATGTCATGGCAGTGGGATGCATCGGGGCAACGGCAACTTCTGGCTGTCACTATGCCACCAGTGTAATTGTGTGGCTGTGGTGGCAGCTGATATTTTTCCACCACCTTCCCCTTCTAGAGCTGGACACTTCCGTGGTCACCCTGCCCTAGTTACACAACTGGTTCATGTCTTGGACCAACAATATGAAAATAACTTTGCTCTTTTCAGTCTCGGAGAGCCAAACAGGGTCATGGCCCTCAGTGGGCATGTCTACACATATGCTTTACTGTCCATTAGCCTATTATAATGCACATTAAAGCACAAAAAAAGTGTTCTTTGGTTAATGCACATGAAAATAGATTAATGGGCATTTTTCTTGTACCTCACAATGGAGGTACTAGATTTAATACGCATTACCTAATGCACATTAATGAACATGTAGATATGCCCAGTGACCAGCCACTTGAACATCCTTGGTTTTTCAGGTTTCAGTGTTTCCACTTCCTGCTGCTGTCTTCAGATAACTGAGCTTCTACTGAATTGCATATTTATTGTCAGTCGGCAACAGAGAGCTTCTTGATGCTCTGAGGGGTATGTTTTTAATTTAATTAGCATTTGCAATGGTGTGAGGCACTCAAGGCTCTGAGGCTGGGGTGGATTTGTATGGTCTTTCCAAAATATAAAAAGTTGAACAAGATCCTCAGCTGGTGGAAATCAGTCTCACCACTCTGAAATCAATCACTTCCATGTCAGCAGTGCAGTCCAAATCCATGCCAGACAAGGAGGTGGCCTGCTCTCCACTTCAGTTCAAAAACAACACATACAATAAGCTTTTAACACAATTCTGCTCTTGCTGTCTGACAAACACTCCATATGCTAACCCACGTTCTCTCTCCCGGGGAATGTTTGCAAGCTATCTTTAATGTGACATTTTCATGCTGCACCTATTTAATAAGAGCAATGAAGAATGATGGAATGCTGAAATGGTAACACAATGCCCATGCACTTTCACCTCTCTCATTCAATACATCTCCTAGGGAAATATTAGGTGATAGTTTTTTTCAGTGCCTTGCTATACCAATATGCTGGATTCTTTACCTGTATGATCATAGCTCACCCCATCACTTATAGTTTCACTTGTTGCTTTTTAAAGAATGCTTTGGAGCAGGAGGTGTTTGGACAGAATTTAATAGCCTCCTCTCAGGTGCTATGCTGCTATCACTAGGCTTTTTCCCCCTGTCTTCATGTTCTCTGATTCACTCAGGCAATGCAGTGTCTTGCACATGTTGTACAATACTGCCCTTGCAACATGGTAAGGACTGTGCATCTTTGCAAGGCAGCCTTGTGGCTATGGCTCAGGTTCCCTGCTCTGCCACAGAGCTCCTGGGTGATTTCAGGCCAGTTGCATCATTTTTATTTCCACCCCCACATCCTCCACCCACATCATTTCGGACTGAAAGATCTTTGCGGCACAGGCTGTCTCCGACTGTGTGCGGCTATCAGCAAAACGGAGCCCCCTAGATGCTGCTTCTGCTATTACTACTACTATGTCTACAGCTACTACTGTATTATTGCTTTACTGTTATACTATACCATAATATTACAGTAGTGCTTCATTAATGCATATAATACCATATCTACTCAATTCTAAGACGACATTTCCCCTCTGCATTCAGCAGGGGCGAAAACTCTTGTCTTAGATCCAAGTACAGGTCAGGCAAACAGCTGCTGCAGCTCAGAATGGGGCAAGAGTGGCTCATGTAGTAGCTAGGAGAAGCATGGGAAAGTGTGGGAAAGGGGCCTGTGATGTGGGGGGACCAAGGAGCAAAGGGTGGCAGGGGATTGTGGGGGAAGGGACTCGCAAAGCAGGGGGAGTGCAGGGAAAGGGAAATGTGGAACATGGGGAAGTGTGGAGCAAGGGGAGCACAGTGCATGGGGAAGTGCAGGAGAAAGGGTGCATGGTGAAGGAGGGAGCATGGGGGAAGAAGTGATGGGGGGCATAGGTGAAGCAGGGGAGCATGTGTTATGTATTACCTCTTATGTACTATTGATGGTTTATTAATTATGTAACTTCATAATGTTCTATTACTTCTGTTGCTATAATGCAGTCAGATGCCTGTTAGTAGCAACATGAAGTCCCAACACTATAATTCTTCTATGAAGCTATTGCTTTTATAGAGAGTATCATCTGAATATCTGGTAGGGAAAGGGTTCCCAGGGAAATGTTTCTGTTAAGTGGGTGTTGCTCTTATCAAGTGCAGCTGTACATGGATGTCAACCAGCTTACCTCGACCAAAAAAGGAGATTCTTTTCAACATACCAGCTCACTAGTCTCTTGAGAATTGGGACTAATGGGTTGATAATGGGTGACCATGTGTTCCATTTTAGCTGGAACAGTCCTGGATTTCAGAGGCTAGTATCAATCAGCTGTTTGGAACTATAAATGGACACCCTGGAAATGCAGGGGTGCGGGGTGCAGTTTGGCTGGGAGTTGGAGTGGTGTAGAGCACCTTGCAGACAGGAAGGCACTGCTACCTGCCCAGCACACACCCCTGCCCCTGTCGACCTGTGAGAGTGCAGTGGGAGAGTGGGGCAGTGTCCTGCATTTTCCAGATAATTTCCAGGACTTCCATATGGTCAGCCTACTGTTAACACTCAATATTGCTCATGGATCACTGCAGCCTTGTTATCAGACTTTTCACTGTGAACATGATGAAGACAGACAAAGCGTGGTGTGGTCCATGTACTAACTGTGGCCCACTTACATGGCCCAACTGACTGCTAGTAATCTGTGGATCACCCTGAGGGGCTGTTAGAGTGCATGTAGCCTTTGTGTGTCTGAGCAATACTCTGGAAGAATGGTGTATTTTTCACATCTTCTTAAACTCTTTTGCTAAGTCATTGTGTACTGTTTAGCAGCTGCTGCGTTTCACCCCAGAAGGGTTGTCTTTCACTGCATGGAACTTCATGTTTCCAGCATACTTCACCAACAGGTTATGAAACTTTATTAGTGACTTGGATGACGGTGAAGAGCAGCCTGTTTACATTTGCAGATGACCCTAAGACTTCGGGTGAGTTGGGCATGCTAGAAGGGAAGGACAGATTACAGCAGGACCTGGACAGGTTACGGGGGTGGGCAAATGAAAATAGGATGGGATTCAATACTGACAAGTGCAGGGTGCTGCACTTGG
>NW_017729022.1:127679196-127687868 GCF_001723915.1 Gavialis gangeticus | reverse complement strand
CACTTCAAGAGGGATGTGGACAACATGCAGAGGGTCCATAGGAGGGCCACTCGCATGATCAGGGGCAGCAGGGCAGGCCCTACAAGGAGAGGCTACAGGACCTGAACCTGTTCAGCCTTCGCAAGAGAAGGCTGAGGGGGGACCTGGTGGCCATCTATAAACTTACTAGGGAGGACCAGCGGGGTTTGGGAGAGACCTTGTTCCCCCGAGCACCTCCCGAGTAACAAGGAATAACGGCCATAAGTTGCTAGAGAGTAGGTTTAGACTACATATTAGAAGGCACTACTTCACGGTCAGGGCGGCTAGGATCTGGAACCTACTTCCAAGGGAAGTGGTGCTGGCTCCTACCCTGGGGGTCTTTAAGAGAAGGCTCAACATTTACCTGGCTGGGGTCATTTGAGCCCATTTTTCTCTCCCACCCATGGCAGGGGGTCGAACTAGAAGATCTACAAGGTCCCTTCTGACCCTACATCTACGAATCTATGAAACTTAACAGATATCAGTTTGTAAAACAACAGCAACAATAATAATAACAACCAAAAAACTAATTTACTTATTCATTCATTAATTTTAAAGACTATGGCAAATTTAAGAGAAAGTGTAGCACCACTTCCCAAACAAATATCAGATAACTGCCTCATAGCTTTGAGAAAGGAACACAGGTTTTATAATGGCCAAAGGACAGGAGGGAATGCTGTGGCAGTATTATCTCCAGCTACCATTGACACCAAACCCACTCACAACTGGGTTGGGTGGGGGTAGCCTTTGGCACAAATCATACTCAAGCATCTGAATCAGTCATGAGGCATCTTAATTGGCCATTTCACCACATCTCTCAGTGGGGATGAGAGAGGCCCAAGTGACACAAGAGCTAAGCTAGGGCCAGATGCTGCCATTTCACTCCTTCAGAAGAGTGACTGGAATTGGGGTCTATGAAGTGAGGTGCTGTTCTGGCCTCTGCAGGGGACAGTAGCAGAGGCTCTGCCTGAATGCCTAGCTTTGCTTCTGCATTTTGATGTGGACTGCATACCAGTGACAAGATCACAAGGAAGTAGAAAGACGCGTAATATCTTGCAGTAGAAAAATGTGAGATAACCCACCTTGCAGGCAAAGATCTTTCCTGATCTCATTAGTTCACCTTATACCCTAAATCATGAGGACTTCTCTTTTCCAAAATCCATGTTAATCTTTTAATTTTTTACTGCAGCAGCCTGATAACCCTCCCCACCTTTTTTGACTCCTGTTAGTCTTAATTAGATTTTGTGGCAATGAGTTCTCAGGGTAGCTGTGTATTGTGCAATAAAGCATTTCCTCTCATCAGTTTAAAATTTGGCATTTCTCAAGTTCATGGAAACTCCCTCATTCCTGCATTAAAAAGTAGAAAGGGGTAGCAGTGCTTCCTATATCTGCTCTGTCTTACTTACAGTTCTCTATATCACAACTCTTCTCTAAGTAAGAGGTCGCAGTTATCTTAACTTTTCCTGAGTCTTTCCAGTGGTATCTCTAGTTTTTTGCAGCCAACACACATAGCTTC
This sequence comes from Gavialis gangeticus, assembly GCF_001723915.1. Lineage (NCBI taxonomy): Eukaryota > Metazoa > Chordata > Crocodylia > Gavialidae > Gavialis > Gavialis gangeticus. Next base: position 127,686,334 of record NW_017729022.1, on the reverse strand, counting down.
CATCCACATCTCTGAATGTGTGCGATTTATCTGGCAAGCACATGTTCATGTCCACCACCCTGTTACAGAAATAAAATGGGCATTAAACTGTGGGAGCTATATTCCCATGTAATAATTGGCTGTCCATGTTATTGTCATTGAGATTATAAAAAGAGCACAGTACCAAGTATGTGCTGGGGACCTTGGAAAACGTCTTGGAGAAAATATATCAAATCAGGAATGTTTAAAGTATATAGAAATGGTCACTAGAGAATGTGGTGAAAGTACTTTCACTAAGTACAGTGAAATTTCTACTGCACTCAGAAATTGGGTCAAAGCTCCACTCTGGAGAAGACATCAAAAAGGAAATTAGTTCACCTCTTTCCCAGTTCTGTGCGCCACTCACAGCTGGTAATTTAATTGTACCAGGATGTCAACTGTCAGATGAAAGATCTACATGGGGGGTCATTGGCCTTGCTCCAGGTTGTATTGTGCACATTCTTGGAATGAGTTCTAATGTTGTGGGCTCCCAGAGACAGTGTCCAGGGTAAAGTTCATTCAAGAAGCCATTAACTGCAGGGCATTGCAAAATATGTCACAGATAACAGAGGCAGATTTCATTCACCACTACAGGGAAGCCATGGCAAGTGATAAGTTGAGTGGGTGAGTATTGTCAGGTATATGCAATCACAGTCCACCTTAAACAAGAGATGTTAACTAGGCAAGTAACATAGAAACTACCAACACAAATAAATAAAGCATCCACGCAGCTTGTTCTCCAGTTTTTGTTTACCAGGGATCATATTCTGTTTGGAGCATGAAGCAGCGCATAGAGACCTCTGCTGACAGATTAATATACTGTAAGTCAACATATCATTGAAAAGCAAAATGCACTACATTTAGTATTTATCATACCTCCAACTTTAACAAAATTACTGGAATTGTTTCAAACCTATTTGCCCACTAGTTGATGCTTCTGTAGGACTGTTCATATAGTTACTTCTTTTGAAAAGCCATCACTATCACACACATGCATACACTTTAAAATACCTTTCTAAGAAAATACCATCCCAGATACAATATTCTTCTGGATTTTATTTTTTGAAGTTTTAAGATTAATTTTATTTTCTTTCCCTCCTGTGAGACCTATAAGAGTCAGCAGAGTTCCCACTAAACTCTATACATCCTTTGTTTGACATCAGATCAAATTCTCTTCACACAAGAAGAAGGACCTATGCCATTTACATGTATAAAGCATTTATATAAGTGGTGTTGAAAGTACTTCTCTTCTGATGTTCTTTTCTGCTACTGCTTAAGAAGCACAAATGAAAAGGCATTTTCCAGAAAAGGCTGTTATAATAGAGAATTGAAAGGAACAAGATACAGCTGATTGGGCTTTGGTTATAAGGTAGTGGTATCTCTCCAAAGAGAATTAGGCCTGCGCACTCTGGTATATCTTTTTTATGACAGCTGTGTGTCAGAACAAGCTACTTCTTTATTGCCAGGCTTTTCAGTTAGCCAAACTTCTACAGCTTATCACAAGACCATTCAGAGACAGTCATGCAGGAGCTGATTCCTGTTAAGTCAATACCACCACTAACCTGAGTAGCACATAATGATACCTATAATTATGAACAACCTGTGTGAGGTCACTGGCGCACTAATCCTAATGCCCCATCTCCAGGGACAATAAAATTAGGGCTGGGGGAAAGTTTTTAGCTTGAACATTTTCTAATGGAAAAATGTAAATCTGATGACTGGATTTGTGCCAGTTTTGCTGGGTTTGTCGTGTTGGGGAAAAAAAGTAATAAAAAACTACATGTTTTGACTTTCTGATTCAAGATGCATTTCATTTTGAAAGGTCCTTCAATACTAATGCAAGAAAAATAATCCTTAAAAACTGTTCACATTTAAAACAAAACGTTTTGCTTTGGGTTGAATGAAACATTTTATTCAATCTAAACATTTTTTTTTTAACTTTTTGGTTTACCAGAACAATCCCAAATACCTGTGTTACAGGTGTAGCTAAAATAGCAGGGGTGTTTTTTGTTTTTGCTATTTTTCCAATTTTAGATACTTTCTAGCAACCCTGCTCCCCCACAAAAAGAGAGCCCCCCTTCCCAAATTATTTACACAGCTCTAAACTTGGTGCTATAAAGAATGTGTGAAAATGGTCCATGGGCAAATTCCCTCCTATTCCCTGTCAGTTAACACCCAAAAGCCTGAAGTTAAATTGTGTGTGTTACTATAAAAACAAGGTCCACTGATTATAATCACAGGTGTTTGTAGATTCTGGAAATTCTGCCATAAGCAGAACAAAGATCTGGGTCCCTATGCTATGATGTGCCAAAGTGTTAGACAAGCTGATTACCCTCTGTCCAAAAGAAATGTATTTCTTTGGGTCATTTTTCACCATGTTCCTATTGATTGCAATTGATTTTCCTCTGCTTCTTTCAATTCTGAGAAACTGACTTTAGCGGGAGCTGCCAGGTACTTTTGTAAAACAGGTTATTCAGTAGCTAAAGATGAGTAAGAGATTCCAAAGAAAGAATCTCAAGGAGCTGTGCGTTTCTAAGTCACCCACGTTCCTGGAAATTTCACCCACAGGCACTGAAATTGAGGCATTAGTATATACAGGATAGATGCTCCTTGCTGCAGCAGCCTAAGATGGTTTAATGGAGAGGCTTTTCACCTCCCTAGCTGTGACTAAGAAGGTGATTGGAAACATCTGGTATAAAAGGCTGCAGCCCAGGCAGAATAGGTTTGGCTTGCAGAGGGGTTGGGAGCAACTCTGGGGAGGTTTTGAGGTGCAGGCTAGGAGAGCAATTGTGGTTGGAGGGGCTGATATGAAAGGAAGAAAGCAACAGAATGGCTCAGGGAAAGAGCAAGGGACACTCCTTAGTTACTTAATAAAGTGTTCCTAGCTTGAGTTCTCCTTCCTGAAAGGGGGGATATGCTAGTTCTGAAAGCAGAGAGATGAAGGGCTACATTGGGTCAGAGCCCTGAACTTGGCTTCTTGGTCTTCTGAACTCTGGAGTTTGAGGTTTGAACTCTATCAACTTAAAGGGGGAGATCTTAATAGCATAGCCAGAAAGGAGCAAAAGTGACCAGTGCTGCTGTGCTGGAGGTGGCTACAAGGCAGTATAGACAGACAAGCAATCATTTTTTAAGCTCCCTATTAACTGGTCTGAGTCAATGTGGTTTTGTAAGGAGGTTTGTGGACTGTAGTAAGCATTCCTTTTCTCTGTGGGGACCCCTGTCCTCAAAAAGGTCCATGAAATTTCCTCAGCTCCCTAGAGCTTGGGTTGCTTTTAAAGTGCATATACCCATGTGTAGGCAATTGTAATGCCAGGCAGTCAGTTCACCATGCCACTGACATCCAGGCAGGCTTTCCCCTCTGTGGTGGTATTCCAAGGAGTACTTGAAAGCCATATTTCTATAATATTCTACCTGGATTTTCATAATAAAGTTGCAGCTTAAAAAAAGTCAAGTACAGAAAGGTATGTATTTATTTGCCCAACAAATAAATGAATCTTCATGAAGCATAGCTGGGGCTTTGCAAAATCAGGTGATGCTTTATGTGACAACCTACAATTCCAGGGGAGCTGATTCAGTATCCTGGCCTGTGAGCTACCTCCCATGTTCCCAGCCTGCTCACATTTGGCCATCACAGCTCCAAGGTGAGGGCCTGACCTCCAGTAGCACTCTGCTGCCCCTTGCCCCAGTGCAGAGCACAAACTGCAACATCAGCTGCCTGCATGGAGGCAGGTGAATACTGAGCCCAGAATTCCCTTCACCAAGTTAAGGGTTATAGAATAGTAGAAACATTGAACCAGAAGGGACCTGTAAGATCATCAAGTCTGGTCCCCTGCTGTGGGCAGGAAGTTATTGGGCTCAGATGAGCTTGACACATCTCTTCTTGAACACCTCCAAGGAGCGTAACTACACCACCTTTGCTGGGAGTGCGTTCCAGATTCTGGTGACCCTTCCAGAGAAGAAGTTTTTCCTTATGTCCAACCTGAATTTCCCCTCTTTTAGTTTATGCCCATTAGTCTTTGTCCTCCCTTAAGGTGCCCTCCTGAATAGTTGCTCTAGTTCTTGATGCTCCCCCCTAATGTATTTGTAGGCAGCTATCAAGTCACCTCTCAGCCTTCTCTTCCTCAGGCTGAACAAGCCCAGTTCCTGAGTCTCACCTCATAGGGCCTATTCTTGATGCCCTTAACCAAATGGGTGGCCCTTCTTTGGACCCTCTCGCTTCTCCATATCCTTCTTAAAGTGTGGTGCCCAGAACTGGACACAGTACTCCAGATGTGGCCTCAACAATACTGAATAGAGAGTGAGAAACACCTCCCTGGATCTGTTGGCTACACATTGGCTGAGGTATGCCAGAGTTTTATTTGCCCTGCTGGCAGCCTCATCGCACTGTTGTTCCTCTCATCATCCTCACCACCTGGACTGCTGGCTTTTCTTCTGTTTGAGCAGGTCATGAAGCAAACAGCACAATATTGACCAGTGTGGAATGGGGGGGAAGCCAAAAATTCCCTTAAGCTTGGCTCACTGCTGGGATAGTCCATTTTACACCAAGGGAACTGCAGTGCTTCCAATGGAGACAATGCAGATTTATAGCTGAATGAGAGAGCGTTTTTTTATTTTCATAGTCAAGATAACTATTGACACATTGGACCTGATTCTCAGCCAAAACTCTAGCTTTACATGTCTGTAGTTTAAGTGATATGATTTCCTATATACACCAGCCTTTAGTAAGAGAAGAATCAGATTTTAGCACAGGTTGGCTATGAGATCACAAATACAACAAAGCTGTGTTTCTAACCCAGGTCTGAAGCACTGATTTCCATCAGAGGGCTAACATGTCCCCTCCTGTTCCTCATCATTTTGATCATGAGATTAATTAATCAAGGCCTCCTTAACATCCAAAGATATTCCACACTTAATGGTAGATGTTATATATTAAATGTAGTAAAAGCAATACATAATGAATATTTCATGGCCTTTTAAGGCTAAGCTGTATAAACTGTTCCACCTGACTCATCCAGGCATACCACACATGCATCCATTTTCAACACACTCTAATTAATCACAGGCTGGGGAGAGGCATATAAATAATTACAATCTTCCTGTTACAGAAATTGAGAGAAGGAAGACCAGTGGGTTGGAACAGTACATCTCGGGATTCTTTTACCATCCAAAAAAGGAAAAAAAGGGAAAAATATACTGTTTCAACCACAAGAGAAATCAAAGCTCTTTGCTCTAGGTGTTGTATAGACACATATTGACTGTTCTCAAGGGACCAGATTGTGCCACCCTGACACTGAATATTCGTTAATTTGCAAGTAAAGCCACCAGAACCAGCAGAGCTGAAAGCAGAGTAAGATATTATCAATGTAAGGTATGAAGCCATAAATATTATTGGTTAGATACACAGATTGTATTACCCAGCATAGCTCAATTGACTAAAGCAATTGTAATCTACACCTGAGGAGGATATGACCTTTTGTATATCTGCACCCTGAAATTACATTGCATGTAATTGCTGGATTCCAGTGTTGCGTGTGTTGAGTTCATGCATTATTGAAATGTTTTCCCAACACTTTCAGGGGAAAGGAGGCTTCTTTAAATGCAGGCTGTAGGACATAAAGCTATCTGGATACCAATTAAATTGCACTGTGCCCAACCAAAAGAGAGTGATTTCTGTTGGACACATAATCAGAAGAGACAATAAGTAATAGTGAATGTGCCCTGATTCTGCTTATGACTGCTCTTTCATTAGAGAGATTTCATTTGGCCTTTCATTAGCAACATTTCTTGCTTTCTATGGTAATTCTTAAATTGTCTTTTCTCCTTACAAATACTGATGGCTCCTTTGAAAACCTGATGGATGGATTCTTGTCAGTAGTCATCGTGCTCATGCCAGAGAAGTAGAAGATGCAAAGTGCTGGTAATATGGACTTCAGTAATTCATGCAATTTACATTCCTAAATATGAAAAGTGGCAGGTGGAACAAATGACAATAAAACAAAACCTTTGACCAAATGGTCTTATGTCCCTGACTTTTGACTTAATTAGGAGTGAGACTGCTCCTATAGACTTGTTTTTCAGAATGACATCAATCCACTGAAAATACTCAGTGGATAATAGCTCACCTCTTATGTTTTCTTCCTAATCCTGAAATTAAGCTTCCCTGTGAATAATAGTTATATTTAGCCTCCAGTTACATGGGTTAGTGGATACATACAAGGAAAACATGGAGATCTTTATTCAGTTTTGGAGCCATCAGTTGGCATTACTGTTGGGTGCTAAGGTTGCTGACATCTACCCATGCTGTTGGATGCTTATCTCACCTTCTGCAGAATCAGTGCTGCTCTGGGTTTGCTCAGAGATGCTGAGGAGAGAAGGAATCATGGGCTCAGATTAACATTCACTGTGGCTCCCTCATACATTTTCCTAGACTCCTTTCTATAAACTAAATCATTCTGGTGCTTCCGACATACCCACTCCTGGAAAGCCAGTTATTCCAGGCAAGGGCCATGTCTTCCCCTCCATGTGGCATTGAACACCCTGTTGCCTATAAACCACTAACAGTATTAAATAACAATAAAACTCATAGCAGGATCCCCAAAGCTGAGCCCCAGGAAGGTTTCTGCTGAGCTGGCCTCTTGGCTCAGTGGGGCCTGTGCCACACCACTGTACAACATGTAGTGACTTAGCACTTCCTGTGATTTCATAGACATTAGGGCTGGAAGAGACCTCGGAAGATCATCGAGTCCAGCCCCCGCTCGAAGGGCAGGAAGTCAGCTGGGGTCATAGGATCCCAGCAAAATAAGCATCCAATTTACTCTTGCAGGTGTTCAGTGTAGGTGCTTGAACCACCTCTGATGGCATGATATTCCAGACCTTGGGGGCTCAGACAGTAAAGAAATTCTTCCTTATGTCCAGCCTGAAACGGTCTTGCAGTAGTTTATGACCGTTTGACCTCGTCATCCCTTGGGGCGCTCTGGTGAACAAATGTTCCCCCAGATACTGGTGGTCACCCCTGATAAACTTATAGGTGGCTATCAGATCATCCGAGCCTGCACTTTTCCAGGCTAAAGAGCCCCATGGCTCTCAGCCTGTTGTCGTAAGGTCTGTTTTCCTGACCTCT
>NW_017729022.1:127677857-127679172 GCF_001723915.1 Gavialis gangeticus | reverse complement strand
CATGGATCTTCTCTGGACTCTCTAAAGCTTCTAAACATCCTTTTTGAATTGTGGAGCCCAAAACTGGATGCAGTACTCCAGCTGTGGCCTCACCAAGGCCGAGTAGTACAGGGGGAGAATTGACGTTTTGGAATTTGCTTGAGAAGCATCTATGGATGCAAGCCAGCATTTTGGTCGCTTTACTAGCCGCAGTATCGCATTGCAGGCTCATGTTTATCTTGAGGTTAATGATGACCCCCAAGTCTCTTTCTTCCGTAGTGCTAGCCAGCGTAGCAGTGCCAAGCCTATAAGGATGCTGCAGGTTTTTTTTCCAAGGTGGAGAACCTTGCATTTTTCAGTGTTAAACACCATCAGGTTCTCATCTGCCCATTTCCGGAGCCTGTCCAAGTCAGCCTGGATCACCTGTCTGTCTTCTGGTGTGGATGCTTTGCCCCAAAGTTTGGTGTCATCGGCGAACTTGGCCAGTCCTCTTCTGACTCCAGTGTCCACATTGTTAATGAAGATGTTGAACAATAGGGGTCCAAGGAAAGAGCTTTGGGGGACCCCACTGGTCACAGGGCACCACAATGATTGACTTTCATCAGTTACCACCCTCTGGGTCTGACCATGGAGCCAATTTCCCAGCCAGCGGATTGTGGCAGACCCAAGGCCACAATTGGCCAGTTTCGCCAAGAGGTGATCATGGGATACCAGATGACTTCCCATGATAGATGACAGCAATTCTGCCATGCGTTTTCCCTTTTCTTTTCCCAGACGTGGTGTTATTGTTCTAAATCCTAATTGTCTGCATTACAAACTGTTCTGTTCTGATATTTATTCAGTGTGGAGGAAGTCATTGCTGATATTAGGCCTCATTGGAATTGATGGGAACTTTATCAGACGTAGTCAGGTGGGAGAGAAGAGCCAATCAGTAATGGTGCTTATTTGGCAGCCCCTGCCCCTACCCTTGCCCCTCACAATCAACCCACAGCCCGCCCACCTCCCCGCCCCAGTCCGCTCACTCCTTACTCCTTACCCACAGTGTCAGGTATGTGGGTGAGGGACGTAGGGGGGTGGCTGGGGGTGTGGGGTTTATGAGTGGTTTGTGGGGGGACTGTAGATGGGGAGGGCATGTGGGGTGGGGTGCTCAGGAGGGGTGGGTCTCCCCCCCCCGTTCATGGACTGCCCCTCCCACAGGGGCCACAGCTCCTCCCCATCCCCAGGGTGGCAATTTACTCCCAGTCCCTACTTACCAAGGACAGCATCTGGGTCACACTGCCTTGCCACCCCTCTTGCTTGCCCGCCTGCATGTGAACGTGGCATGCTAGGGCAGCCA
>NW_017729022.1:127677330-127677790 GCF_001723915.1 Gavialis gangeticus | reverse complement strand
GATACCAGATGACTTCCCATGATAGATGACAGCAATTCTGCCATGCGTTTTCCCTTTTCTTTTCCCAGACGTGGTGTTATTGTTCTAAATCCTAATTGTCTGCATTACAAACTGTTCTGTTCTGATATTTATTCAGTGTGGAGGAAGTCATTGCTGATATTAGGCCTCATTGGAATTGATGGGAACTTTATCAGACGTAGTCAGGTGGGAGAGAAGAGCCAATCAGTAATGGTGCTTATTTGGCAGCCCCTGCCCCTACCCTTGCCCCTCACAATCAACCCACAGCCCGCCCACCTCCCCGCCCCAGTCCGCTCACTCCTTACTCCTTACCCACAGTGTCAGGTATGTGGGTGAGGGACGTAGGGGGGTGGCTGGGGGTGTGGGGTTTATGAGTGGTTTGTGGGGGGACTGTAGATGGGGAGGGCATGTGGGGTGGGGTGCTCAGGAGGGGTGGGTCTCC
>NW_017729022.1:127674195-127676918 GCF_001723915.1 Gavialis gangeticus | reverse complement strand
CATGTGAACGTGGCATGCTAGGGCAGCCAGGGCACCATTGAGATGCTCTGGCCAGATGCCAGAATGCCTCTGGAGGCCCAAGCCCTAGCTTGCCTCAGGGCATATGGGGGAACCGTGCCCTACCCCATTCTTTTATGGGGTGTGGTTTTATTTATTTATTTTTGTGATACCTGAAATCCAGGTATCAAATTTAGAGCCCACACTGCAAATATACAGCATGGGGAACATTCTTTCAATCACAGCATGCCTCTTGTGGTGTCTCAGACTGGTTTGAGATGCCGTAAAAGCCATGTGTGCACTCATTTGGACTCACCCCTAGAGATCACCAGGGGACAAGCTGGCAGTTGAGGGCAGTCTCTGGCACTATCAGCTGGTGAATGGTTATGAATAAGTCAGGCCTCAGTTGTGCTCCAGTAGTTCCCTGACAGCATGAAGTATTCTTTTTAAATATACAACTGAGTTTGGATGGTGTGGTTAACGAAACACCAACTTCTTCTGCTGGCTAATGGAGTTGTATCAAAAGTGCTTAGAATGAGGGGTCACTTTGACCCAGCTACAGTCTGGAGGGCTGGAGTACAGGAGGTCTAGACAAGGCATAAGAACTTAGAAAGTACCATGTGCCATGTGGTAAGGCCTTGGTTGAAATCCTAGAGACATTATGGTCCCCCTCTGTTGGGCTGAACATCAGTGTAGCTGAGGGGCTCTGTTGAGGGCCATCTTGCCCAGGCCAAGAGCTGCAGTCACATCCACTGAGGAAGGGGATCTGGAACAGCACGGGCCTCAGGGCCTGGAGATGGACCAGCCCAAAACTCAGATGCCTTCAATGCCACACATCAAATCAACATGGGAGAAAGAGTGTCTTCCTACCTAGTTAGTCACTTGGAGATGTGAGTGTGGTTGGGTTTAAGGCTCTTCTGAGACAGCCTGTGGGCAGTAGTTTCATTTAGGTTAAATACAGACAGTCAAAAATCCAGAGAGTGAATTGATTCTATCTTCATAGGTTTCTCTAAGCTGTGTAGATTGTACCAACAATGAAGTGAACTGATTTTTGCTTTTGAATCTTGAATCTTGCAGTGGCCCATACCGGAAGACCAGGGTGCTAGAGCATACAAAGGGGTAATTCCTCGTCTCACCCTCAGCACTGGACACTGGTGCTGGCTTGGCCCTGGGCTGGAGGGACTGTTCCCACCACCCCTGCACTTGTGGAGGTGGGGCTAAGCCATTGCTGGACTATGCTGAGGAGTGGGAGGGGAGAATTTCCCCTCTGCACCAGCAGCAGGGCCTGGGGATCCCTGCCTGGGTGGGTGAACCCTCACTAAGGCATGGGGATCCAGGCTGGAGGGACTTGTATGGGAGGTGGGGAAAACCCTCACACACCAGGGCTTAGGGCCAGGGGTGGAGTGTGGTGGGTGGGGAGGAGGAGGTCTCTTTCTCCTGCCTCCCCTGCCAACCATGCCAGGCTGACAGGTACAGAGCTGCAGGAAAAAGGCTTTGCTGCCTCTGGTCTGTGACAGCCCGGGAGCAGGGCTGGCCCTGCTTGACTTGAGCAGACAACTTGGGTTACAGTTAGCCTGCCAACACTGTGGGGAGGGGATGGGTGCATGTGTGGAGGACTTTACATGCTGGGCCATCTCTCTGGATTTTCTGCGGGGTTCCTATCCAACCCCTTATGGAAACAGAGGCCAGCAAAACTGCATCTGATCTGTCTGATTTCAACAAAACTGCATTGTATGGTGGAAAACTTTTTCAGTCAGAACTTGAATAATGCTTGCTGGAAGACACTGGGATCCTGTATGCTGCAAGCAGCAACACAGCTGACTTCCCAAAGGGGCAGCATTCCTGATAGACAGAGAACAATGGATACTGTGGGGGTCACTGATTAATCCTCATGAAAAGCACACCAGACACTAAAAAGATCCATTTCATCTGACCTCAATTTTGTGCTTGAGTTGGCAGGGAAATTCCTGTGGATTTCAAACAGCCATGACCAGACTTCTGTCTGATTAATATCATGCTATTTAATAGCACTTTTAACCAGAAAATGCCAAAGTGCCTTACAAAGGAGTTCAGTCTCCTTACTGATGAAGGCAGCTGTACCCATGGCACAAGGAATACATTATCACATAGATGATCCAACTGAAGAGACAGATCATGCTCTAATTCTGTGCAGCACTTGAATAGGATAGTCACCGCATGTCACTCTATTTTTTAAACTTTCACAATCTGCTTGTCCCCACATACTTCTGGAAGCAATTGAATCATAGAATCATAGAAGTAGGGTCGGAAGGGACCTTGTAGATCTTCAAGTCCAACCCCCCGCCTGGGCAGGAGAAAAGACTGGACTCAAATGAGTCCAGCCAGGTAGTCATCAAGCCTCTTCTTAAAGATCCCCAGGGTAGAAGCCAGCACCACTTCCCTAGGAAGTTGGTTCCAGCTCCTAGCTGCCCTAACTGTGAAGTAGTTCTTGCGGATGTCTAATCTAAACCTACCCTCTAATAATTTGTGTCCATTGTTCCTTGTCATGCCGGGGGGCGCTAGGGGAAACAGTGTTTCCCCTAAACCCTTCTGGTCCCCCCACTTACAATTGGATTGTATGTAGCTCAGAAACAGCCATTAAAATGCTAGCACTTCTTAATGGTTACCACTCCATTGGTACACAGGCCACAAGAATTTTCCCACTGAATGGGGCAGGTGGTTCAGTAGCTAACATGGCTGCTAAGTCA
>NW_017729022.1:127654205-127669195 GCF_001723915.1 Gavialis gangeticus | reverse complement strand
ACTTACAATTGGATTGTATGTAGCTCAGAAACAGCCATTAAAATGCTAGCACTTCTTAATGGTTACCACTCCATTGGTACACAGGCCACAAGAATTTTCCCACTGAATGGGGCAGGTGGTTCAGTAGCTAACATGGCTGCTAAGTCATTGGTGCCCAAACTTCTGGCCCATGGGCTGGATGACTGGCACAGGACTTTTCTGAGGGCTGGATCCTGTTTGGGGTAAGTCCATGGGCTTGATCCTATATACCCACATCCAGACGTAGAGCTACCCATGCATGCTGGTTCAAATCCGAGGCACGCACCAGAACTGGCCATGAAGCAACCCTGCAGGGGCTAGATCTGACTCTGGGCTCACCAGCTCTGGCTGTGGAGTGACCCTATGCATACCAGATCTGACCCTGTGCACTGACCTGGCATGTGGGGCTGTCATCTGGCTTGTGGGACTCTTCATACAGTCCAGAAATTTAACAGCAAGGGAGTGGCTTCTGTGGCTTCCAGAGCCATGATAATTAATGCTTCCGCTGCTCCCTGACTTCGGGGCACTGCTGGACCTGTAGGGAGCACCTGAGCTGGATGACACAGTTCTGTGGGCTAGATCAGGCCTGTGGGCTGGCAGGTGAGCACCCCTGGACTATTGACCCAAATCATATGTACAGCCAATGGGAAGCATCCATAGATCATGAAGGCCAAAATGGAGGCAACAGATCTTCCTCTGTGACAGACGCCAGAGAATTGACCTAAAGCAGCATTTTTAGGAAGACCTCCATTCATAACACAAAGACAAGGAGAAGCCCCTTTCCTCTGCAGTTTGTCCTAGTGGCTAATCAGTCTCCGTTTAAAAAAATCTGTTAATTTATAATCTACATATGACATACAGTCCTCTAATTTTTGTTATGCCATTTCCCAGTAGATTGACCGGCCCTTTATTATGTGCTACATGCTCACCCTCAAGGCACTTGTACATCATAATCAAGTCATCTACTGATCTCCTTTCTGCAAGGCATTTTATCCAGTCCCTGAGTAATTTCCATGTCTCTTCTCTGCATCCTATCTAATTTTTCAGCATCCTGGGCACTAGATACCTTAGTGATGGGCATGAAGTAAGAACTTTAAGAGGACAGGATATAATTGTGTGGTACCTACTTGCCAAGGCTTATTTTTTTCAGTGCTGGCCAATGTATTTATTCTGCTCTTGGATGCCTACATATAACACTTGGGGACCTCTTTGAGGCACAAAAAAATGATGCAACCATATTTGCCCATCTTCCCAACTGTCCTTAGGCAGAGGGTCTGTCTGTGTGGAGGTGCAAGGAACAGAAGTTCCAGTATTGGAGAGTGTGTTATCTGGAAGCCGGTTTACATCCACCACACATCACTGTCAACATGACATCACTTGCTAGATGTATCTACCATCAGCTTGGTGCTCATGACTGCTGATGGTTTGCCTGTGGCCATAATGGAGATGTATAAACAAATGTCCACGTAACAACCTAAGTGCTAAATGTCTATATCAGCAGAGCCTGTTGAGATTAATATAATCCTGTCGCTGCACAGAGGATCTTTTTCTACATGACAGTGTTGACTTTTGTGTATTCTGAGATGGTGGAATCAACATTAGTGTAATAAAACGGTACACAATCCTCCTGGTTTGCTGAACTATTTCCCATGTTGAAGAGCTCTTGGGGTTGGCCCAACACTATGTAATAGGAGAAACGACAGTTCAATGGCCAGGTACTAGTCTAATATTCAGAAGACCTAGGCCCAGTTCCCTGCTCTGCCAGTGGTTTCTGCTGGTACCTGGAGGAGTCACTTAACCTTTTGGGACCTTACTCCACATCTATAAAATCATTTCCCTGCTTCACAGGGTTTCTGTGTGGGTTAATAAAGTGCTCAGACAGTCTAGTAAAGGGTGTCCTAGATAGATTGTTGATATAGACAGAAACCAGTATTTGTTTATCATTTCCTTTAGGTGAAGGGGACATTCCACAAACAGACCAATTTACTCATGCCTTCCCTTACAGATAGCTGACAAATAAAACTCTAAGGACAAAGAGTAATAGACTATAAGGCAAGAACTGTTACTCAAGGCTACTGTACCAGGTCAAGTTTTATGGGCATGAGTGGAACAGATTAGAAAAGGTTGCACTGAAGTAGTTCCAAAGAGCAGGAACATCCTGTCATAAATGGAGGATTTTGGGGCCCAGTGCAATTGAACTCTGCGGGCTGAGGGCATCCACTGGGCATGACCAGTTGGTCAAGGGACAAGGTATGAGTGCCTTCAGCATTACTGTATTAAGATGGCATGGATCCATGGTGACTTACACTGGGTGAGGCTCTGTCACTGTAAATGCTATCAGATTACAAATGTATTTGTGGTCAGTGGGTGGGAGGACTAGGGAAAAAGTGCTGGATGGTGCCTGAGCCAAGGCAGAGAGGCTCCTTCTAAAGGCCAGACATGGCTCTTATTGGAAATAGTGGCACAATTCCCTTTGACAGGGTTTGAATTAAACTCTGACTGTTGGGGTCAAGGCTCTGTGGCGGTGGCAACCAGAAGCTTGAAGGAGCCTCCATCACCATCTGAGCTGCTTAGAAAGGCACAGGGTGGCCCGGGGGCTCTCATTTCTTGGGGGCGTGGGGGGGAGCTCTTGTCTCTACTGGGCAGGGGGGGATTATGGGGAGTGCTCATTTCTTATGGGGTGGCTCAGCTGCCTCCTCCCGAAGCTCCCACTGTATTTTGAACCCTGCCCTTGGACCAGAATGGGAAAGAAGCATGTTCTCAGATGGACTCTCCCAGAGTAGTGGCCAAACAAAGCAAAGCTATCCAGGGGTAATTCCTGGGAATTTGAGTGTGTGTGAGAGAGCTGTTTGCTCTGGTAATGTATTCAGAAAGTAAAAAAAGCAAAACAAAATAAATTAAACAATTTGCTTTTCAAGCCTGTCATCTAATTCAGCTTAGATGATGGACAAGAGTGTTAAGGAAAGAGTGATCAGAATCTAAAGTGACAGGATGGCAATAGTACATGCAGTGTTTTCCTTTTCACTTGGCTCCAACCTCCCAACTGCAAGATCCTTACCCCAGCTTTAAAAAGAAGTAATGATAACACAGTCTCTCACCCACCCAGTTGGAAATGAAGATCAGGTTCTTGCAGGAAGGATATATAGATTCTCAGCATGGGAAAAACAGGTCAGAGGTCAATTTAGAGGTCAATATCCATGCCCCCATCCATACCCCACAGAAGGTATGTATGTTTTTCTTCCCTTCTAGCTTGCAGCTACCACCTCAGTGACACTTGCACTAGTAGAGTGAGAGAAGCAACTGGAAAAGCTAGTGATTTATGTAAAATGCTCCTCTGCTGCAGGACAAACACACTGATTCCTTAGAAGGAGCAGATGTCTTTGCCTTTTGACCCTTGTGGCTGCTAAGTCTCACCTTTGTTGATTTTGCCTGTTATTTGCATTGTTAGCAGGTTTGCCAAGTACCCCCTCTATCCTTGTAATTCCTGCCTGCCATGACTTGGATCTTAAAGAAATGAAATAGGGAGGAAGTGGTTGTTACAGAAGGAAGTACCCGTGGGAAGTACCACGCTGAATAAAGCTTACTGTTAGTGTTTTTATTCAATAGCTCTGTTGTTAACAGGAAATTCCCCTTGTGGGAAATCGCAGTCCAAAGGGTTAATCTTGGGGTCTCCAGTATCCTGGCCAGCCCCCATCATAATGATACAGACAATGGATGCCACGCCACATTTCACTATTTACCCTATTAGCGGCTTGTTATGGCTGCCTTCAGTCCTGTCATTGCCGCTAATTAGGTGATTAGTGGCTTGTTATGGCTGCCGCCTGCGGCTTTCCTCAGCACAGCCAGAGTATAGGCTCCGCGGCTCCTTCCAGCTCAGGCTGTCCCTCTCTCTCCTCAGTGTTTCCTCCCCTTTCTTCAGGGCAGGACAGGAATCGTTGCTCCCACTATCATCAACTTTAGGTAATCAGCTTGTTTCTTCACTAACTAGGGCTCCAGCCCGTGGGTCAGCTCCCCTTTTCCCAGCACTCACCGTCGTCCTGGTAGCCTCCGGGTAAGTTCAAGCAGGGTTGGGTCCCGAACATTCTTCTCCCCGATCCTCCTTTCCGGAGCCTTGCTCCTTCCACTTTATTTTTCTCTTTTCCTTGTGGTGCCTGCAGGCATCCCTCCTCCTCTTTCTCCTCTTCTTATCCTCTGGGGTCTGGTTGCCATTGGCAGCTCTGTGGGGTAATTATTTCCAGCTGCCCCCATTCCCTTAGCAACAGGGCCTCAATGGAGACCCTGTTACATACCTCCCCCTCCAAGTACTTAGTCCTCTCCCCTCCCGAGAGTGGGGGGAAGAGAAAAAAAGGAAGAAGAAGAACAAAGGCAACCCCCCCCCCCCAACTTAAGAATGATCCGACCTTCCCTCTGGTTCTTGTTAGAAGTTCTTCAATTTGCCGGCATCTCTCTTTGATTGGCTATTGGGTCCGGGGTGGGTATACCCTCTAGCCAGGACAAGAAGCCTACGTTTCCATTTCTGTGTCCCGTTCGGTGTTCCACTGTAAAACAAACGGGTTGTAATACTAGCTACCACCTCATAAACTGGGCATTATTCAATTTCACTGAATTAAGCCACCGTAGGGGTACATGATCTGTGACTAGCACAAACTTTCTTCCTAAAAGGTAGTATTGAAAGAGTTCTACACCTCATCTTATTGCTAAACATTTTTTTTCTATAGTCAAGTAATGAGCCTCTGCGGGTCTAAGTTTTCGACTGGCGAATGCCACCGGACTTTCAGTCTCCTGTTCCTTTTGAAATAATATAGTGCCGAGGGCAGTTGCTGACATGTCCGTTTGTAGAAAAAATGGTTTCTGAAAGTCTGGCGTATACAAAACCAGGTGCTGGCATAATGCCTCCTTTAGTTGTTCAAAGGCCTGGAGACCCTCTGGGTTCCAGGGGATCGGGTTGCGGTGTCCTTTAGTTAAGTCTGTCAACGGGGCGGCCTTTTCTGAGAAGTTTGAGATGAACCGTCTATAATAATTGGCGAATCCCAAAAATGAGAGAAGTTGTTTCAGGGTCTTTGGTAGGGGATGCTGTCTTAGTGCCGCCACCTTATCTGATAGGGGTTTAATGATCCCTTGTCCTACCATAAACTCCAGGTATTGAGTTTCCTTCTTCCCTAGGGCGCATTTTTTTGGGTTTGCCATGAGCCCGGCTCGGTGGAGGCTCTTTAATACCTGCCTTAGATGTTAGCAATGAGCCCCCCAGTTGGGGGAAAAAACAATAATGTCGTCTATGTATGCCACTGCATAATTTTGATGTGGGGCAAGTATTTGCCCCATCAATCATTGGGAGGATGTCGCAGCCCCATGCAGTCTGAAGGGCATCCTCTTGAATTGAAAAAGGCCCTATGGGGTCCCAAAGACTGTCTTTTCCTTACTCTCTTTCACCATTGGGATCTGCCAATAGCCTTTTGTGAGGTCTAACGTAGAGATAAATTGGGCCTGGCCTATCTTTTCCAGGATGTCATCGATCTGTGGCATCGAGAACGCATCAAAACTTGCAATTTCATTAAGTTTCCGGTAATCTATGCATAGCCAGATCAATCCCTCTGTCTTCGGTACCACAACCATAGGACTCTGCCAGGGACTTTGGGACTCTTTGACAATACCCCGTTTTCTCATCTGGTCAATTTCTTGCCAGACGATCGGCCATAAGTGTCTGGGCAACCTCCTCCAGTGGTTCCTCACCACTTGCCCGGGTGGGGTGACGATATGGTGGTAAACTCCCCTTGCTTCTCCCAGTATTTCTTTGAACACATCTCGGAACTCCGCTATCAGGGTTTGTATCTCCACCTTCTGGCTTGGCTCTAATTGGTCATCCACTCGGGGCATCTCTTGGGTTTCGACTAGGTCCCTCACCCCTGCCTCAGGTCCTTCTTTACTTCTGTCCTCTGGTTCTCCTAACCACCCTTCTCCCTGATGCCGCCACCTCAGCAGATTTACATGATAAATCTGTTTCCGCTGTGTCGGTGTTGTCCGAAGGACTTCATAATTTACTGGCCCCATTCGGCGTATCACCCGGAAAGGCCCCTGTCACTGAGCCAGCAACTTGTGAGTGTTATCCAGGAGCAACACCATTACCCATTCCCCTACCTGCAGCTCCCTCTTGGCAGCTTGTGAGTCATACTGCTGCTTCTGACTTTCTTGGTTCTGGCTGAGGTGTCTTTGGGCTATCTCCTGTGCCTTTTGCAGTTGTTCTCGGAATTCCCCCACCCCTCGGGGCTGGGACGTATCCATCCGCTCTCGAGTCCATTCTTCGCAAATAAGGTCCAGCAACCCTCGTGGACTATGCCCATACACCAATTCAAACGGGGCGAACCCCGTGGAGGCCTGGGGGGCCTCTCTCACTGCAAAGAGTAATGGTGCCAAAGAGTGTCCCATTCCCGAGGGTCTCCTTGTATATAGGCATGGAGCATACCCTTAAAGGTATGATTAAATCTCTGTACTAGCCCGTCTGTCTGGGGATGGTATACTGAGGTGCATAACTGTTTTATCTTTAGCACCTGACAGACTCCTTTTAACACTTTAGACATAAATTTTTTTCCCTGGTCGGTTAAAATCTCTCAGAGTATGCCCACCCAGGCAATCCATCGCAGTAAGGCGGTAACTATAGCTGGGGCCGTCACTGATCATAACGGCACCACCTCCGGGAATCTAGTTGCATAATCTATAATTACCAGGATAAACTGGTATCCAGCCCTGCTATGTGGGAAGGGCCCCACTATGTCTAAGGCAATACGGTCGAACGGGCGCCCGATCAGGGGCAGGGGTACCAAGGGGACTCTTGCCGGCTTTACCCCCCTCCTCACCCCCATCTTCTGGCATTCAGGACATGCTGTCCAGAATCTCTCCATCATCTTATATATGCCTGGCCAAAAAACTCTTCGCAGGAGTCTGGCTTCTGTCTTATCCCGTCCCAGATGTCTTCCCATGAGCGAGATATGGGCGACCCATAATGACCCTACCCAATACTTCTGGGGCACCAGGAGCTGGGCTCTCTCTTCCCCTCTTCCCGGCTTTCTACCCGATAGAGTAAGCCTCTTCTTACCTCATAGCGTGGAGTTCGGGGAGATCTTGGGGCGGCCCCTGCTGCTCCCTTCTTCTCTTCCTGCTGGGCTTTCCATAAGTGCTGGAAGCAGGGCTCATCTTGTTGCTCTTGACGAAAGTTACCTTCCTCCATCATCCAATCTAAGTTCAAATCCTCTTCCATGTCCCCAAAACAAAGGGTCTGGAGTCTTCCTTCTCCCTTCCTGAGTTCGTCGGGCATCCGGCGTCGAACTACCTCTCCCAAGTAGGGCCAATCCACCCCCAGCAGCATTGGACATGGCAGGAATTTGGCTATCCTAACCCGGATTTCTTCTGTCTTTCCCAGTACTGAAAGTTCCAGTCTTCTGCATGGATAGGTGTAGACTGCGCTGTGCGTACATACCATGGATACTGGAGTGCTGGGGCTCCCTAGATGTGAGGGTACCAAATCACCCCGTACCATGGTTTGGGAGCATCCTGTCTCTACTATAGCTGGGATAATTGTGTCCCCAACTCTCACTTCCACGACTGGCTTGTTCCTCTGACCTGGGCCCCGATGCTGGCCGAAACTGCAGTCCATTTTCTCATCATGCTTTTCCATTCCCGGACTGAGGTCCTGGGCCATCCCTGGGCAGAAGTGGGAAATGTGGCCTTTTTCCCCACACTGGTAGCATATCACTTCCAGGTAACCTCCCGTGCGCATCTCCCTTCGGGTAGACTCTCCCCACCACAGAGTTATTTGTGGTGCTCGGCCTGGTGGCCAGAGAAGGTCCACTGTTCCTCTCTTTCCGGGGAACTTCTCTTTCTCCTTCCGCGATGGCATAGTCTTCTGCCAAGTGGAGTGCCTCCTTGACTGTCTTAAGTTGATGGCACTGGACCCAACGTTGGGTACCATCCGTGAGGTCTGCTACAAATTGTTCGAGCACTATTTTATCTACAGTCTCCTGAGAAGTGTGTTCCTCTGGTCTTAGCCATCGGTCTGCTAGGTCCCTGAGGGTCTGAACTAACAGTCGCGGTCGGCCCCCTTCAGGTACTTTCTTGGCCTGGAATTTGCTCCTGTATGTCTCCTGAGAAATCTCTAATCAGTATAAGATAGCGGCTTTCACAGTCGGTCAAGCACCCTCAAGGTCTACATGTCCTGTGTACCCCAGGGGGCACAGGGCCCGAACAAAGACTAGACCCCGGGTGGTGGCAGTGGTTACCCCAGGCTTGCTAGTGTGCTCCAGGAAGGGGGTCAGTCTGACATAGGGGCACCAGGGAAAGCACTTGAGGATTCATTTTTGGTTGGGCATGGTGAGGTGGGCAGCTCAGTGCAGGAGTGCCCCCTACTGGCCCACCACACTCCCCACCCCATGAAGTTTAGGGTTGGTCCCCATATACCCTGGGCACCCACGGGGCTAGAGCAGGGAAGGAGCAACTCCAGACTGAACTGTTCCCATTGGGACAAAATTTGCTCCTGATGGGCACATGATTAGATGCGTGCCTGGGAGTGTGCTTTAACAAGATTGAATTTTCTGGGCAGAAAATTCAGGTGCATTAACTGCATGTGCAGATGTGACTTTTAAGTTTAGCTAAGTTTAAGTTTAGAAATTCAGAGTGCAGCTTTTCATTATTACCTCTGGCTGCTTTATATTATGGAAAAACATTATGCATTATAGAGATCTGGATTCTATAGCGAATTCTGTAGGTGTGGAATCACGGAATAATTTGAAATGCCTTTTATTGGCATTTTAATGCCATTTTCTGGTATAGAATTTTTAGATTTTTGTTGTGAGGAGTGTGTACATGTTTATGTTTTCAGGTTTGAGATTCTTTGTTTCAGTGCCTTAGTCAGACCCTTATTTCTTTTTGGTTTATGAAAGCAAAGAAAATTGGAGTGATTATTTGAAGTGTTCTGCATTATGCAGGTCTAATCAGTTATCATCAGCTAATCAGCCTGACTCAGAGGAGAGAGAACACTGAAAACCCAATCCACTTTGCTTGTTAAAGAATTCCATTTTCACAGGGTTTAGTAGTGGGTATATATATCAAAGGCACCTAAATAATTTAGGAGCATGAGTCATTAAGCATGAGAACTCTGCTTCTAAATCACCTGGGTGCTTTTGAAAACCCTAGCTAAAGTTATTAAAGTTAATATTCTGGCCAAAGGCCATTTTGGATAAAGAGATTTTGCTACCCTTCCCTACTACAGAGGAATATAGTTTTATAGAGCTGCATTTTTAAAGAGTAATAAGTGGTATGATATTGCAACCATTCCTTGATTGCATGAATGAAACATGTTTTTTTTTAAACTAAAATTAACTGCTTTCATATTGGCAACATTTCTACACAATTGGAGCATTTTTATAAAAAATGTTGATGTTTTTGACTGAAGTTGGTTGGGGAAATGTTTTTCTCCAACATCTGGGTGTTTTTTAAACTGTCTACAAAACTAGAACTCCTGCAAATCTTGAAAAGTTTGGGGGAACGAGGTATTTTTCTCAAAATCTGTATCATCTAGAGGTTCAACAGCGAGACTTGAGGCTACTGCAGACTTCTTCTGGCACAGCATTACTGCTGTCAATTCTGTTTTTTCAGCAATTTTTTGCTTTTTCAGCAAATTTTAAGCCAGTGTAAATGCACATCTAGACACACCCTTTGTGACTCAGTCTTATGGCTAAGATGCTGGTGTGTTACAAAACTAGGCTTGTTAATGTTTTGTCAGGGAGTCAAGAGGGCATTGGAATTGGTGGAATAGGATCATTCTTATAGGCACCAAATAGGTGGGGAAGGATCTGATCCTTTGTGTTGTTAGTTATGGGTTATGCAAAGCTTTTCTTCCAGCATTGGCAAATCTGAATATGTCAAATGGCACTAAGAATAATACCCAGACTCCATGCCAGCAATTTCTTCTTGACCCAGAAGTTACTCTGAGACATGAGTGACTGGTGCCTCCTGAATCTGGGGGGCACCAGCAGAAGCCACCGATGGTGGCGGCCCTGTCAGGGGGAGCACCAGCCCTACCAACAGCATCAGTGTTGGCCATCGGGGGGGACACATGCACCCCCATGTCCCCCTTACCAGTCGCTAATGCTCTGAGAGATCTTGGGCTTTTGCTATTTGCCTGGCAGATGGGTGACACTTGTGTCAGAACACGTCAATAGCATGAATCTAACCAGCCCACAAACTGGATTGCAATTCCACCAAGCGATAGATGCCAGAGCCATTACATCTGTCCCCAGGCTGTCTTCATGAATTCTGTTTTAGAGTAAACAAGGCATCCTCCATTTTCTGTCAGAAGCATATGATGCTGGAGGCTGAGTTAGCTGAGAGGGGAAGCTTCCCATCATGTCTAATGGACCTTTGTTCTGATGGGGATCAGCTCTTGCCCACACTAACAGCATTATTGGTTGCTGCTTAGTGACAACGGTCCCCTTTCTGGGCTGACAGATGCACAGCTGAGCATAACAAGAGTGATATTATGGCCTTGAGCAGGGAAAAATTGGAGGAAGAAAATATTGCTGCATTGTAGGGACTTTTATTTGCAGCCAAAGCAATGCTGACATTAGAATCAAATCCTTGGGGGAGGGGGACTGACACAGCGACACCTGCATCCCAGCAGAGTAGGCCTGTATTTTATACTTTTCCTGCAGCAACTTCAACATATTGGAGGAAAGCTTTGTGGCTGGAAGTTATTTTTTTTTTCTCATACTCTGTGCATTGTGTGCTTGGAAGAGAGCATAAATCTCTTTCATGTTCGCAGATGTATTGTTCTCTTCACTAAAACTGACTCCTTGAATTCAGCAGCTACCGTATTTTATCCTTAACTTACTTACATCTGCTGTCATAGACACCTGTGCCAGTTCTCAGTTGCAACCTACTCTGCAGAGCAGGCCTGCCCTACAACCCTGCATTACAATAGGTGGGGGGACATTTATGGTCTCTGTAGCCACCTTCTTACACAGCAGTAACCACTACTTCCTACATTAGAGGCTGGAGGTTACCCCTATGTTCTGTGGTCTGTAATTACATAATGATCTTTTAAACTTTTTTTTTTATTGGCCAGAGTTGGGATCTGAAATCAAACTGAAAAAGGAAGTTATATGATAACCAACAGTGGGGGCAGCATGGGAAACAGGCTTGCTGCTGGTTCTTTACGCTGATCAGGAGAACTGTGTGTATAGTGAAATTCCAGGATGCACGGATCCTTTTTCACTTCAATGATAGTAAGCCATGATTCTCCTCAGTTCTGCCTACTCACTTGGAAACTGTATTCTACATCCAGTCCTTAGTTAACTGGTTTTCTATGCCAGGGTGGCTCCTCTAAAAGGTCTTGGGTGCTGAGTTCAGCCATACAGGTCTTAAATGTACATCCTTACTGGTGCTGGAATGCCAGCTTTCCCCACTGACTTGTTACAAGTTAAGTCTATGAAGTTTCTATCTAATGCTTTAAAGCACGGGTGGGCAAAATGGTGGATCTGGTCAGCAGCTGGACTTCATTTCCCAGCAGACCCTGCCTGCATCGCTGCCACCTTTCCAGGAAGACCCCTGGAGTGGCGGCAGGTGACAGTGCGGGGCCAAGGTTTCCATGGAGACTGGCGCCAGCAATGCTGGCAGGGCACATGGCTAGGCCGGGAGCTGCTCCAGGGCTGGGGCTGGGATCTTGCAGTGGTGAAAGCGTGGTCCAGAGCCAGGGCAGGACCACAATCCACTGCCTGCACACTCCTGTCTGTGCGGGTAGTGGATCGCAGCTCTACCCCGGCTCCAGACCATGCTGTCACTGCTGCAAGATCTCAGCCATGGGGCAGCCCTGCCCAGCTGTGCACCCTGCCAGTCCATGAAAACCCTGGCCCTGTATTGTTACAGCACCACCACTTCTGGGGTCTCCATGGAAACTGGCTGCAGCAGGGCTGCTGGGAAATGGAGCTGGCCGGAGGCCTAATTTGGACTTTGCCTGCCCCCCTGCTTTAAAGGCTGAATCAAGCTCTGAAGCTGGCACCCAGACAACAATAAAAGGTGATGCCCCCTTGTACAGCCTTCCATGGAGCTGGGCTTACAGCAGCAAGCAGGGACTGTGTACTAGTCACCACACCCTCTGGGACAGATGAATTGGGAGAAGCTATTTTGGCTGCCCCTCAAACTGTATCAGCAGCCTGGCTGGGTCTGTAGGAGCGGCCAGCAGCAAAATACTCCCATACTAGGGCTCGCATTTCTGACGCACAGGTCCATTTCTGGGGTGCTCCTGACTCTTGTCCTGGGCAAGGCACACCCCTGCCCTAACTGTAGTCTAGTAGCTGGGTGATGATACTCCAGAGCTATTCAGGTGGGCAGTGGGGAAAAGTATTTAGGCAGCCTGAATCTCTCTGCCTTGTGGTGCCACTTCAACTCCATGTCCTCTTACACTCCTGGTTGCTCTCAATAAGCGGCCCCATCTGAGTCTCAGGCAGCACTATGCCTGGCCAGAGTTTCCAACTTCTCTCTGAAACACAAAACCTACTTCTGTCGCCATGAGCCGGGTATTGACTATTTGGCCTTTTTTTAGCAGTTGTATTTAAATATTCTAGACAAATTGTTCTGCCAGAGCTGTGCAAAAGGGGACAATGCAGTGCTCAGACTAGAGTCCTTTTAGGTGGATAAAACCTTAGATATGTGGCTTAAGATAAGGAGCAAAACTCTTTGCTGCCACAAGAGGCTTGAATCATTAAAGGGGAGATCCTTTTAAATACACTCTGCAGTCAGCACTGTGCACATGACTCCAGCATATAAAAGGTGTCTGAGCCCTTGTGGGAATTTTGCTTATTGAGCTAGTTGGGCACAGAGGCAAATCCAAGGGGAGCCAAGAGCTGATTACTGATGAACAGAGTTGTTTATAAGTAAGTAATGCCAAGGTGAAGATATAGGGCCAGGCTCCCAGTGGGTGTAAATCAGCATAGTTCTATTGAGCCTCTTGCATTCAGTTCATTTGGTAGCAACTGGCCCTCCTTCCTTGCTGTACTTCAACCCAGAGCTTCAGGGAAGTGCTGTCATGAATCTACCTAGGCTGCATAAATCAGGACATCTGCCCCATTAGGGGACAAAGGCAGTAATCTCTCAGCTCTCCAGGCATTCTGCAGTGTAATGTTGCCCTGCACAAAATTCTGAAGTTCTGTGAGGAGCAATGAAGTGGTTCCCCTTGATCTTTGGGGTCTATGGATCAGGGTCTCGGTATCTGAAATAGACAAATGCATCTATTTCATGCCAAAAGTTCTCAGTTCAGTCAGCCAGAAACAATGTTGATTTGGTGGGGTGTAAAAATAATTAAGGAATCTAGGCACTTAAAGGGCTCCTGCACAGAATGAGGGCCAAAATTCAGTGTTGTCTGTTTTTCTTGCAGATGTCAGCGTAAGCCTTTGTAGATACAGTATGAAAAACAAAGGCTTCAATAAATCTATTCAATACCAATCGATGCCAATATTTATGAGCAGCTCCTAAAAGAATAAATCTTCCCAGTCATAAAATAGACAGCTGAAGTTGCAAGGACAGAGTTTTTATTCTTGGGGAGCCAGAAGGGATCTCTTTGCTTCTGCAAACCATCTATAACATGCGCTTGATTGGCTTCTTGGGGGCTTACACAGGTTTGATTTGGGATGTCTTGCCCCAAAGTAGAACCAGCTGTGACTGCTTTGTCTCTCAAGCCCAATATGGAATTTAATATTATGAAAATGTTGCAGATTCATCCCCAGCATGTGAGAATTCTTAACAGTTTCATTGGCCTGGTTGGGGGAGGGATTACCAGAACCAGAAGATATGTTGTTGACGTATTAAAAAATTATGCATATTAGCCAAAAGATAGAGGGGATGATGCTGAAGTTGCTTTTGAACCACTCCAGGAGCAATACAGAGATGTAGTAGGGTCCTTTAAGCTAATTTCTAACTTTTAAGTCTGGGAAGAAAAGACAAAGGGGGGATTTGATAACAGCCTTCAAATACATGAAGTGAGTTTATAAAGAGAATGGTGACAGCCTGTTCTTGCGGGTTACAGGGCCCAGGCAGTAATGCAACTAGGGTGGAGGGAAGTGACTGGTACAGCTGCCCAGGGACTGCCTTTGGGGAGTGGGGGTGCACAAAAATAGACACCACCACAGCGGGCTATGTCACTACAGCCAGCAATGCAGCTGCCAGCACTGCTCCTGCTCCACTGCTGCACGTGGCATACAACTGCCTTGTTATGCCTCTGGGGCCAGGGCAAGAAGTAGCAATTTTAAATTGTAATGGACTATTTAGTTTGGATGTCAGGAAGAACTTTCTGACTCTAGGGGTTATTTAGCATTGAGTAGACTCCCTAGAGAGGCTGGAGAGTCTCCATCCCTGGAAGTTTCAAAATCAGATTAGGTAAATGTTTGTCTAGGACAGTTTCGTCAGGGATGAATGTGCCTTGAGTGTGGGGCTTGATTAGATACCCTCTTGAGGTCCCTTCCAGCCTTACTTCTATATGATTCTTAGTACTTTCATTGGCTTCAGTGGAACCACTCACATACTTGACATTTAAGTGCTTGGTTGAAGCAGGACCTTAAAAGCATCTTAATCAGGCAGAGATGGATTTATACCAGCACTGGGGAGTCCTTGGCTGTTGTAAACCCAGCTATGACCTGACACAGAAAGATGCCAGGGTGGAAAGGGGCCACCCTTCAGGGCTACAGGAATTGTTCCAACTATAATAGCTCTAAAACAGTGCTATAGCTGCTTTGATTGCACTGGAGTGCTGGTCTTGCTTCTGCCTGCTCCCAGTATTATGTTAATAATTTGCAAAGACTGAAATTGGAGCATTCCTCTCCTACAGTTTATTAGACCCTTTAGGAGCTGCTCATCTCTTTCCCCCATTTCTAATATTTTTGGGACTCTCTCAAACTCTCTCAGGTAGCTCAGCATTACATTAATGTAATTCT
>NW_017729022.1:127648392-127649205 GCF_001723915.1 Gavialis gangeticus | reverse complement strand
TCTCCTACAGTTTATTAGACCCTTTAGGAGCTGCTCATCTCTTTCCCCCATTTCTAATATTTTTGGGACTCTCTCAAACTCTCTCAGGTAGCTCAGCATTACATTAATGTAATTCTAAACTGATCAGTATTCTCTTACAGCAATATCCCATCTTGTTGTCCTTCCTGGCAAAAAATCCCCACTGTGCTGAGAAAAAAACACTCATAATGGAGCTCAAAGAAACTAGGGAATATCAGATACTTCTGTAAGTGTAATGGAGAATCAGAACAATAGCAAGATTTGTCTGCAGACTGAACTAAAACTCTGGTGTGCATAGTTCTGCTGAGTCAAGAAAAGAGAGAAACCTGGACGTTTCCCACCTTGTCCAAATGGTTGGCCTCAGCTGTAGCTAGGAAAATTTTTGGTTGTGGAGCATCATGGGAAATGTAGTTCAATCATGTAGTATGGTCCCTAGAGGGAGCTGGGGTAAGAGATACCCCATCTACTGCTCCCACAAACCATCACACAAGCCCTGCCATACCTAAATATATCCTTTTTCAACCTACTAGTTTTGATTGTCAACCATCATTTTTCTGTTTTGAGCAATTTGTTTTTAGTATTTTAATTTTCTTTAAAAAAGTAAACCTTTCTATTGCAGAGAAAGGCAAAAATGAGACTATCTCTAGCATAAAATTAAGACAAGTTTTAGCATTATACAGCTAACACAAATTTCATAACAAGGTTTAATAATAGCTCCTAACAGCACAAATAGCACTAACTGTGCTAATAACACAGGGGAAGGGGAAGATGAGGGCAGAGGATGCACCGGACCGG
>NW_017729022.1:127647429-127648381 GCF_001723915.1 Gavialis gangeticus | reverse complement strand
GCCTATACCTTCCTTCTAGCGTGCCCACTTCTCCCCACATCTTTCAGATTACTCTCTTTGCTCATCTCCCACGTTTCATCTCATCCATGTTAGAGGGCACCACATACTAACCCATCCATGTTGGGTAAACCCAGCAGTCACAGTCTATGATCTCTCCTCCTTGCAAAAAGATAGCAAAAATGCCCAGCTCAGCCCACCTCCTTCTTCCTCCTCCTCCCTGCTCCTGACAAATGTTCCACATCCCTTGGCCTTCCCATCCTTGAATTCACTGCAAACACATAGACAAGCATTTTCCCAGAACACCAGCTCAGCCCATATATTTTCCCAAATAGGTCAGATTTCCTTTTTGGGCAATGCCATCCTCTAAAACAGCAAGTGTTTTCTGCCAGAGCAGATGCATTGCCCCACACTCCTCTCCTCATCCAAAGCTTACCAGCCTTTACTTATTCTCCATGGCTAACTAGCAGAGTACGTGGCATTCTGAGCTAGAACAGGAAGCAGTGTCTGCCATGCTCCAGCTGATGAATCCCTATGAGAGGAGAGCAGATAGTGATGACTGGCTACAAGGGGCTCTGTCTGTAACCCCACAGGAAACACGGTTTGCTATTTAGAAACACTGACCCTTGTGACAAGGGCCTTTTATCTTCACAGTATCAGAAACATTCCAGCTTGTAGGACTTGCTGCAAAGTCTGCATGGGGACAATGAGGAGGTGCAGTTTCTTAGCAATGGTAACCAGCTCTGAGCTGGTGTCCACACCTTATGGGCTGACATTGCCCAACCTGCTCAGCTGCTTCTTTAAGGCCGCATTCCAGTCAAGCCTTTAAGCATGATCTTAGCTGTAAAACATCTGTGGCTACTCATGCTTATAGCTGCACTCATGCTGGAGAAGTGCTTTGCCCCATGAGGACATGGAACCTAATCAAGTTGCCCTTAAGCACCCAAGCTATATT
>NW_017729022.1:127640671-127642429 GCF_001723915.1 Gavialis gangeticus | reverse complement strand
GCTGGTGTCCACACCTTATGGGCTGACATTGCCCAACCTGCTCAGCTGCTTCTTTAAGGCCGCATTCCAGTCAAGCCTTTAAGCATGATCTTAGCTGTAAAACATCTGTGGCTACTCATGCTTATAGCTGCACTCATGCTGGAGAAGTGCTTTGCCCCATGAGGACATGGAACCTAATCAAGTTGCCCTTAAGCACCCAAGCTATATTCAGTGCAGGCTCCAGGTAGCTCAGAGACTTTCAGCTCCTAGGTCAGGCTACACTAGGACTTCAGATGTAGCCCAAGGTTCAGCTTCCTGTCCCATTCATGGGGAAGTTGCTGCATTTCACACTACCAGAAGAGTGTCCACAGCTTCTCTCAAGGTAACTGGTCATTCAAGGCAAACAAGCTGATTATCTGCTCCACTTGCACCTAGTGCCAAAATGCTGATGTTGCTACCTGCTTTGTGCAACTACCCTGGATATCTGGGGCCAGAACCTACTCCAGCTGTTGGGCCCATAAGTTGACTCAGGTATCTAAGTGAAAGTCTATTGCACCCTACTCAAATCCCTTAAAAAAAAACAATGCAAAAGGCGGGTGGGTACTCCTCCGCCTCAATGCTTGTGTAACTCAGTCTCAAAAGGTCAGATGTCAGTGCTACAAAAGGAGACACATTAATAGATGTTCAGGTTTCAAGCTGAGCTAAATGGAATCACACTTAGATGTCAAACTTAATTTACATGCCCAATCAGTGGTTTCTGGTATCCAGTGCACTTAGGATGACATTCTGTTTTTCCCAGGCCACCTAAGGGCCCATTTGTTGGTCACAAAAGAGCAAGTCATAGGGTATGTAGCTCAGTGAGGTGGCTGCTGGCATGTAAGTGAGGGTCCACATTCTAGCCTAGCCCAGAAGCTCCCCCCACCCCATGCTACCCTTGACCCATTTTTTCCAATTACTATAATAGTGGTTCACTTTTAAAGGAGCACTGGAGAAGGGCAAGAGCAATAGCTGAGGGTAGTTAAAGTACTATGCTGGAAAATCAAAAAGATGCAGGGAGGACAAGGGCACCCAGATTTACCCCCATAGGGTAAGGGAAACCTAGAATCCAGTGCTTTCAGCTTCCCAGGTAAGTACCTTGTGCACTGAACAATACAGGAGAGGGCAGCTGGCCATCCACATAGAGCCCTTTTCTGTGCCCAACTTTGGCAGTCAAAGGTTTTGACTGACTCCATTTTTAGGCATCTAAGCCTTCTAAGCATGGCCATAGTACAGATCTACACTTCTTGTGGATGCATGGTCTATCCATTACTTTATCCAGTGGTTCTCAACCCTTTTGTATGCAAGGCACTCATTACTAGACTACAAGCCTTCCTTGGAAAATGCCTGATCTTAGCTTTTACTAATTTTTTTTACTACAGAAAAGAATAGAGCAATTCTTCTGCTATGAAGAACTCAGACCACAACAGGTCACATTGTTTTTGATGCCAGGGACCACTTGTATGTGTGACCAGGGGTTTAATCCCCTGAATTGAAACTGGGTTTTTAATCATGAGGATTAAAAATCCACTGTTTCAATTTAGGGATTTCCATCACCATTATGGTGAGAAGCCCGATCTCCCCCCCCCCCCCTTCTTTTCCCTGCGAAGCCTCCCCACCACTCCCACAGCCAGGGCATGATCTGCCGGTGGGCCAAACAGCCCCCGAGCTGTGAGGGGACCCAGGTCTTCCCTCCACAGTGGTGGCATCCCCCTGGGACTCCTGGGTGGGCTGCTAGCAGGC
>NW_017729022.1:127634544-127635671 GCF_001723915.1 Gavialis gangeticus | reverse complement strand
AGGTCTTCCCTCCACAGTGGTGGCATCCCCCTGGGACTCCTGGGTGGACTGCTAGCAGGCAGCACCCCCTAGGCAGCACCTGCCACCATGGAGGGAAGGTCCAGGGCCCCCCACACCTCAGGGCCCTCTGGTAGCTCACCCCAACCAGCTGCAGAACCAGAGGGCAGGCTCCACAGGAGGAAAAATAAAAGGATCAGGCCCCTCACCACTTTTTTTTTCCTCAGAGGAGCCTGCCCATGCGAGCTGCCACTGGGCTGTACAGCCCCTGAGCTGCAGGGAGCCAGTCCTTCCCTCCACAGCAGCAGTGCCCCCAAGGGCCTCCCAGGTGGAGTGCTAGCTGTGTGGGTGCTGTCCCTCCAGATCCAGCTCTTTCCCAAGCCCATACACTGGAAGCCCACTGGGAATTGCTCCCCACATGGGGTCAGGGAAGAGTTGGATCCAGTGGGTGTCGCCTGTGCAGCTAGCACAGCACCCAGGTGGCCCCAGGGGGCACTGCCACAAAAGGAAGGACTGGGGCCCTCCACAGCTCAGGGGCTGTTGGGCCTACCAGCAGCTCACCCCCTAACCACAGGAGATATAGGAAGGCTGTGTGAGGAAAAAAAGGATTGGATCCCTCACTGCTTCTGCCTTCATCCAGCCTCTCCCATGGTGGAGGGGCAAGCTGTCAAAGGCTGCAACATTACAAATAGCTACGTTGCAAACTAAACTGCATGCAGATGTGGTTTAGTTTGCAACATAGCAAACTCATTTAAATAATAAAAAATCACCACACATGTACAGCGTGTGGTAGGCCAGTAGGGGGTGCTCCTGCACTGAGCCACCCACCTCACAGCACCTGACCACCTTCCAAGCTTCCTGAGGGTGCCTCATGTCTGGCCAATCCCCTTCCTGGAGCACACCCGCTAGCCTGGGGATAACACCATCACCACCCAAGGTCTGTACTGATCCTGGGCCTGTGCCCCCTGGGAACTACAGGCCAAGTAGTCCTTGAGAGTGCTTGACCCACTGCAAGAACTTGGGGTGCTTCTCTCAGCCTGAAGCACAAATAGTGGTCTCCCTTAGTCAGCCAAACCAAGGGGACCCCAAGGCATTATCTAGATCCACTCCCAACGAGTCTCCCATGCTAA
>NW_017729022.1:127626793-127629544 GCF_001723915.1 Gavialis gangeticus | reverse complement strand
TAAGTCTCCCATGCTAGGTACAAAGAAGAACTTTATTGGTTACAAGAAGTAGGTTTGGAATAGGGTACAGGGTAGAGCAATATCAGAGAAAGCCCACAGAGCGAACAAGGTGGCTGGATAGCCTTTGATCATGCATCTGAAGTTACTGAAAGCTATATATCTAGTTAGATCTCAGGTAGTTTACTCACAAGCATCATCCAGAGGCAGGTGGAGATTACCTCTGGAGGCAGGCAGTTCATTGATCATGAATTTCAAGAGAGAGAGCAAGTTTCAGATGGTCCAGCTTCTCTCTCTGCATTTTCATCATGGTTACTGCCCCCCCTCCTGGGCAGTTCTTAACTTATATAGACCTTATGACCTCATTTACCTGGTCCAATGGAGGCCAGCACCTGTTGGCTGCCAGCCAACCAATATGAAATGCATCACTGGTTGTTGGGCAGACTGGCAGGGTCTCTAGCCCCCTCCCAGTCATGTTGGCATTGCTTAGAACAATAGGGAGCTTAAGCCCCCACCCAGGTATGTGATACCAGTCAGGGTGTAGCAGAAAGCCCCCTTTTTCCTCTTGCCTGCATTTGCTTTCCCCTCTTTGGATATGTTTCTCTTCTTATACCATTTCTTCCTTCCTCTTTCTTTTACTATAAGATAAGGGATTATGTTTTAAAGTTTGTATGCATGTATTTTGTATCTCCCCTTGTATTTTGGCATTTTTTTCTATTTGTGTGCCATGGCATTACTCTTGTAGCTTATATTTTACACTCTTCTCCTTTTAACTAAATGTGTTTTAGTTTTAGAAGTAAGTCATACACTGTAACAATGTTAACAAGGACGGGAATCAAACCGCCACTTCCCCATATCAGGCAGGCCGCTGAAAGAGCGAGTGAATCAGTGATTGCATGTGTGACAGTAGCGGGCTTCAGTAACAAGCCGCAATTACTATAATAAAAAACCGCAGATCAACCAAAGGAAGAAATCAATAGGAGACAATGTAGCAACCGGGAATTCTCTAAACTTTACTTGAAGCCCCAGTCTAGGTTAATCAACGTGGGGCACCAACTTTGGGGGCTGAATATCTCCAGGTCAACCGCTGCCAGAGCTCTATTCATGACAGCAGTAAATTAATCAAAATTCATCAACAGACTCCCAAACCTGCATGTACATGCGGACGACCCCTGAGGCTGACAGGTGCCATCCAGTAGCCACCAAGGGGGAAGTCCCACGAGGGTCAACGACCCCTGGATTGGGCAAACCTGAAAACTGGGGAGTCGCCAAAGTGTGCCAAGGACAGATAAAAAGCAGTGAAAAGTGACCCTTGGCGGCACCTTCTTGATCTCCAACTTGACCAACACCCAACCTATCCAGCCAGAAGGACCAGCTGGCGACCCCCTTCTGGAGGATAACACCACGCTGGAAGAAGCTTCGACTGGCCATTGATGGCAGACCCCAGTGCTTGTGGGACAGGTATACGTGGCTCTGGTGCCCCCCCCCCCCAACATGCGTAGCTCGCTACTGTGTGTGTGCATGTGTATGTGTGTGAGGGGACCAGCCCCAGGGTTTATGATTTGACTTCGTTACAGTGTTTCAATCCACCTAATAAACCAGAATTTCAAGGATCCTGAGTTGGACATTTGTAGCCAACAAGGGAGCAGGTTTTCTCCCCTCCCCCAGGAATGTATCCAGCTCAGGTTACAACTCAGGGTTACCTAAAGAGATGGGGCAGAGGAGTCTGCCCTTTGCAGTGACTGTGTTAACCAAATTGTCATATAGCAGAGTTTTTGGGGAGAAACACAGGTGGCATTCTCTCACACAGCATAACACAATTAAACTGCAAATGAATCCCCAATCGCCAATTTTCGCCATGTGTACAAGGGCACAGGGATTCCTATTTGAAATACCTGAGTTTATCTTCAAATCATGTACAGGTGTTTACACATCTAACTCTGCTACTATTGCATGGCACCGCACAGCACTTTTTAAAGGATCTTGGTTGAGAATCACTGATACTATCACATGTAATCATCCACATGCACCAGGCTAAACAACCAGGAATAGAATTTCTCTGGATATGTACATGAAAAAATGCCCGGCAAAAAACCAAAAAATGGCCACTTTGACACCCAGAAAAAAACAGAATATCACTCTTAGGGCTTCACCCAAAGAGGGACTTAGGCACTGAACTGCCAGCAGTTGGACTTCATGAGACACGTGCCCATCTCACATTTTGCTAGAGTTCCCACCAATCTCGGACTTTTGCTTCAATTTTCTCCAGTGGCTGTGATGCTGAGACTGTCCAGGACATATGTTCATCCTAAGACTAGATGAAAGTACTGTAAGGTGGATACATAACTGGTTGGATCATTGTGCTCAGTGTGCAGTCCTCAATGGCTAAATGTCTAGTTGGAAGGAGGTAACAAGTGAGGCTTCCCAGGGGTCTCTCCTAGGTTTGGTATTGTTTAATATCTTCATTAATGATTTGGATAATGAGTAGAGGTACACCAATACATCGGTCCGATATCGGATCAGTACTGATATGAAGAAAGCTGTCTATATCAGATATCAGCCCTATGGGGCCGATAACTTGGCTGATCAATGCCCATGCTGTGTCATGGAGAGCTGCCTCCAGCTGTTAAGTCAGAAGGGAAGCGGGGAGGGAAGAGGCATGGAGGGGGCAGATCAATGCCACTCGCAGTGAGGGAGAGGATAGCAGCAGAGGCAGGTGCTGCCCAGCCGGGGGGGGGGTTGCAGTTCACTGGG
>NW_017729022.1:127624333-127625815 GCF_001723915.1 Gavialis gangeticus | reverse complement strand
CCGCCTGGACAATGCCTGCCCCTGCCCCCTCTCTCACCACAGGAGATGTTGATCTGCCCCCCCCATGACCCCTCTCTCCCACCTCCCCTTCCACCACCTGGAGGCAACTGTATCAGATATCAGATTGGTAGTGGCCAATATGCCTCCTTAAATATTGTCTTTCGGGATTGGCCCCCAAAATCTCTATCCATGCACCGCTGATAATGGGATCAAGTGCACATTTAGAAAATATGTGGATGACACCAAGTTGGGTGGAATAGCAGATACTCCAGGAGTGATGGCTAGGATCCAGAATGATCTGAATACCCTGGAGGAATGCTCCTTGCTGAATTTCATTTGACTGATTGTGGACAAAAGCAAAGTCCTGCATTTGGGACACAATTTCATGCAAAAATACAGAGTGGGGAATAAATTACTAGGCTTGAGTACTACAAAGAAGGACCTGGGCGTTACAGTGGATCATAAGCTGAATGTTAGCCAATGGTATTCTCTTATTGCAAAAAAATCTGACAGTGTGCTGTGTTGTATTAAAAGGAGTCACTTTGCAAATCAAGGGAAGCAATTCTTCTGCTTTATTCTGCACTGCTAAGGCCTCACTTGGAGTGGTGCATCCAGTTTTTGGCTCCACACTTCAAGAAGAATGTGGACAGTTTGAAACAAGTCCAGCACAGAGCAACAACCATGATTAGGGGCATGGGAGGCAAGACTTATGAGAAAAGGCTGAAAGAACTGGAGTTATTTAGGTTGGAGAAGAAAAAACTGTGGGGGAAGGGGGTTGATAACAGTCTTCAAATACCTGGAGGGTGGTTACAGGGAGAATGGAGATAGGCTTTTCTACGTAGCCATAGGGGACAGAATTAGGAGCCATGGCCTCAAGCTGCAGGAGAGGAAATTTAAGTTATAGATTAAGGGTGCCTGTTGACATGTACAGAGGCTGCTCTGACATGCTGTAATTATAGTGCATCAGACCAGATTCAATTAATTGAGTCTGCTGGAGTGTGCTAATTAATGCCCTCCAGCAGCCTCCGTGTCTTAGTCATCAGCATCCTTGCACTTCAAAATGGCAGCGGGGGGTGCTTTAACTAAAGTTTGTTTGACAAGCTGTAGTGAAGGTGCCCCCACCACCCTTTTGAAGCATGGAGATGCTGATACAAGAGATGCTGCTGGTGCTTTAATTACAGTGGCTCTTGGAGATGCTCTAATTAAAGTGCCCCCCTCTTTCCCCGACCCCTGGAGCATGTGTAAAAATGCCCTAGGAGAACTCTGTGACTGTGAGGGTGGTCAGGCTGTGGATCAAGCTGCCTAGAGAAATTGTGGAATCTTCATCCTTGGAAATTTTCAAGAGCAGGTTAGACAGACACTTGGCTGGGATGGTTTAGTCAGGGATGATCCTGCCTTGAGCAAGGGACTTGACTAGAGCAAGGGACCGGAAACATCGGACTATTCGATGGGGTTTAGATGCACCTCTCCCAAAAAAGCACA
>NW_017729022.1:127623095-127623575 GCF_001723915.1 Gavialis gangeticus | reverse complement strand
GGGGGGGGGGTTGCAGTTCACTGGGCAGAAGCACAACTTGTGGGGTGGGGGCTGGCTCCCACTGCTGCTTGCACCCTGGGAGGGTGGAGGGGGCGTGTGCCCCCCAGATCTGCGTGGCATGGGACAGGCTGCAGCTGCAGGTTAGAGCCAGAGCCGGTACTGCGTGGCTGTTCTCACTGAAGGCTGGGCTCAGACTGGGCTCAAGCGGCACTGGGAGGAGGCTGCAGCCACCCCAGATTTCACCGCAGCTCTGTTCCCAGGCCTGAACTGCCACCCAATGCCAGGTGCAGCCCCAACTGAACAGCCCACCTCCACCCAAACACCGGGAAAAGCCAGGGCTGTGGCAGGCAGTGGTGCAGGGCTGAGAGTGGAGCTGCAGCAAAATTTGGGGTGGCTGAAGCCTCCTCCCAGCACCACTGGAGCCCACTCTGAGCCCAACCCCACACCACACAGACCTGGGGGCACACACATACACCCCTG
>NW_017729022.1:127608232-127622969 GCF_001723915.1 Gavialis gangeticus | reverse complement strand
TATTAAAAGGAGTCACTTTGCAAATCAAGGGAAGCAATTCTTCTGCTTTATTCTGCACTGCTAAGGCCTCACTTGGAGTGGTGCATCCAGTTTTTGGCTCCACACTTCAAGAAGAATGTGGACAGTTTGAAACAAGTCCAGCACAGAGCAACAACCATGATTAGGGGCATGGGAGGCAAGACTTATGAGAAAAGGCTGAAAGAACTGGAGTTATTTAGGTTGGAGAAGAAAAAACTGTGGGGGAAGGGGGTTGATAACAGTCTTCAAATACCTGGAGGGTGGTTACAGGGAGAATGGAGATAGGCTTTTCTACGTAGCCATAGGGGACAGAATTAGGAGCCATGGCCTCAAGCTGCAGGAGAGGAAATTTAAGTTATAGATTAAGGGTGCCTGTTGACATGTACAGAGGCTGCTCTGACATGCTGTAATTATAGTGCATCAGACCAGATTCAATTAATTGAGTCTGCTGGAGTGTGCTAATTAATGCCCTCCAGCAGCCTCCGTGTCTTAGTCATCAGCATCCTTGCACTTCAAAATGGCAGCGGGGGGTGCTTTAACTAAAGTTTGTTTGACAAGCTGTAGTGAAGGTGCCCCCACCACCCTTTTGAAGCATGGAGATGCTGATACAAGAGATGCTGCTGGTGCTTTAATTACAGTGGCTCTTGGAGATGCTCTAATTAAAGTGCCCCCCTCTTTCCCCGACCCCTGGAGCATGTGTAAAAATGCCCTAGGAGAACTCTTTGACTGTGAGGGTGGTCAGGCTGTGGATCAAGCTGCCTAGAGAAATTGTGGAATCTTCATCCTTGGAAATTTTCAAGAGCAGGTTAGACAGACACTTGGCTGGGATGGTTTAGTCAGGGATGATCCTGCCTTGAGCAAGGGACTTGACTAGAGCAAGGGACCGGAAACATCGGACTATTCGATGGGGTTTAGATGCACCTCTCCCAAAAAAGCACACGGCCCTCTCCTTGGGCAAATTCACAACACAGCAGCACAGATGGGGGAGGTGAAGCAGGGAGTGGCTAAGGGAACAGAGAGAATGGGGTGGTGTCAAGAGGCAAATCCACTCCGAAAACCATATGACCCCCTTCTTCCCCTGCACATCTTCCCTGGTCACTCCAGTTTTGCCTGAGAATAAGCGGACCCTTAAGGAAAGAGCTCATCCCTAGGATTAGGACCAAACAGCCACACAAAGGAGACAGAACCACACCTCACACTGAAAGCTAGTCAGGAATTGTCCAACAATGATGGTTCATCAGAAAACCCTGATTCACCAAAACAAGAAGTTACTGTAGGGACATAACTATTTGGACAAATCTGTCATCAGGAACAGGTCTCGGCTCCAGGAGGGAATTTCTGGTCAAAAGCAGGAGGACTCATCTATTTGCTTACATGTCTTTTCTGCAGCTCTACCCAATTCATTCATGTAATGTGGACAGGCTGAGGCAAACCCACCCTGGAAAATCTTACAGCCTGTGGCAACTGTGTTCACATGGTACCACTCAAAAGTATAAGCTTAGGACTCCCTGCAGGGCATCCATACCCCATTATTTCTGGGGTTGCTATATGCAGAGCAGGTGAGTCGCACTGGCACTTATTTCCTTGGAGGCATGGTTGAGCACACTGTGTTGACATACCCTGAGGCTCCAGTCCCTGGCAGAGAAGCAGCGTGTACGTGGATCCCCATCCAGCTGAGTAGCCTGGCCAATAAACAATCGGGAGTGGGGGGGTCTCTCTTGCTTTTTGGCTCAAAGTCTTTGACTGATCTTACTCTCATCCCAATTCATAATGGAAACATTTTTGGCCTCACAAAAATTTTCACAGGACAGGAAAACCATTTGCACTCAGCTGTCCTAACACCCATTCCAAGGGCACATCTACATGTGCAATGAATTTGACTGAATAAACACTGGCACAGTTTGCACCAGAGTTTATTCTTCCCAGGCACTGTGTTTATATGTGAACCCAGGACTGCAGCATGTTGATCTGGGTTGGAAGAGCCCCAGCTGGCAAAGAGGTCTAGGGGTCAGCCTGGCAAACTGGGGCTGCTCCAACCCAGATCAACGTGCTGCAAAGGGGCTGGCTGACGTACAAGGGTGCTCCAGTGCAGGGCTCTCCAGCAGGCAGCCCCCATCCTGAAGCACGCTCGTGCTCCAGCCAGCCCCAGTGTCTACATGTGTGTTGCAGCACAGTAAATAACATTGCCACAGGACAGTATTTGTGTTTACAAGTACTAATCTACAGTAGCATTTATTCATTTACTGTGGCCTAATAGGACTGCAAATGTAGATGCTGAGACTTTACTGAAAAGCTAATTAGGCACCTCAGCAGTAAATGCCTCATGTAGATGCATCCCCAGGGTGGTCAGGTGAGCCTCAAGCCTGGGCAAGCACTAGACAAGGGACATCCCATGCATAATACTCCTCATCGCTGGAGCACATGAATGAGGAGCACCGAGAAGCCTAGGCTGTATACACAAATGGCCCAAGCTGAGGAAAGGCTTAATTAGCTGGCAGTAAGGACTGGCAATCAGTTGCTACACCCTTTGGAGTAAGGAGGAAGGGAGCAGGGAAATAGCCGTCTCTGACATTGTTGACTTCCTGGTACCAACCCTGAGGTGCCAGCCAACACACAAGGTTGCATTATCCAGTCAAATCTACTTCATCTGTACCTACTCTAGGAACAGCACCTGGGGCAGCCCTCTCTTCATTTTTCATTGGGTGTGCCATGCAGACAACATGCAGTCAGTGAATCGGGTTGTTGCTATTCCTGCCCTGGTTTGTTCCTCTTGGATGTTGTTCACAAAGCAGAGGATATAATTTGAAGTACAATTCTCTCTCTCTCCACAGTCCATTTAAATACTCTTCATGGTACCTGCCTTGCACTGGTTTTTCTAATTCAATGAAGAAAAGACACTTAAGCAAATAGATGAGTTGATTCAATCCCTCTAAATGCTGAGCTTCTCTGATTAAATACTGGAACCTGGAATTCAAAAGGGTTTGCTTATCCTCAGGCAAAGCATCCATTTAAATACACAGTGCATCTCAAAGGCACATGAGCCATCACAGAAATGCTGTTCCCAGCATTCCTCTGTTATCAGCATTTGTTGGTGACAAAAGGAACAAATAATGTGCTTTCTGAAAAATAAGCCTAATGAAGATGAACAGGCCCAGAGCCAAGTGATGTATGGGTGAGTACATTAGCTTGTCCATGGTAGACCCTTGCTGCTAATTCGCAGAAGTCCATAAAAACACACACAGCCATGTCCAGGCACACTGGAAATGCAGGAAGCGCAGAGTTTGGAACAGCCAAGCAAAAGCTGCCTGGGAAGCCCAAACAGGGTGCAGCAGCAGTGCTGTATGGCAGGACAGTGGTGGATTGGCAGAGTGGTACACAACAGCTCAAACCGCCCCAGCCTTTGCTGTGCCTGGCTCTCACTCCTTCTCTTTGTCACTAGTACAGTAAAGAAAACTTCCCTGTCTGGCATCAATCTATTTTCATTTAATCTCATTGGTCCAGAGCCCAATGGGAAAGATTTCCATCAACTTCACTCAGCCCTGTGTCATGCCCCATGTGCAAACCCTAGATCCAGTTCAAAGCTATCTGTAAGGCACAGAGACAAAGCCACAGAGATCAGTATATACTCCAAGGTTCAGGAAAAGAATCCTTGTGAGATGTTTCCTGTTCACCAAAGCTAAATTAGTGTACACTTTGCTGGGGTCATTTGACCCCAGCACTCTTTCCTGCCATGGCAGGGGGTCAGACTCAATGATCTGCTCAGGTCCCTTCTGACCCTACCAGCTATGAAACTATGAACTTGTAATTAGCTAATTCTTACAGGGTGCTAATCTATAGCAGAGACCAGGGTTACACTTGTGATATATAGGAATCTGGGTTTTCCATTTCCCACAGAAAAAAAAAGGTGGGGAATGTGAATTTTCCCTTTTAACAGAGAAACATGCAGAACTTCCACTTTTTCAAAGAGTTCTCTGCAAGCTGGCAGAGTTCCAGCCTGCAAGGGGCTGGGGGGTGCAGGAGGAGGGCAGTCAGGCAGGGGGTGCCATGTGCATGCATGTGCTCATACAAGCACATAGCTGCCAGATACCCTGGAGAGAAGCTCCTGCAGGTAAGTCTGGTTCAGGAGAGGGGGGATTGAGGCCCACATAGTGAGGGAGGAAGGAAGAGAGGGAGGGAATAAGCTGGGCAGGGCTCAAGCTGGTGCTGCTGCCCAGCCCACACACTGCATGGGGCTTGGGGCCCAGAGCCATGTGCGGCCTTAGAGCCCTGGCAGGGAGCCCAAGCCCACAGCAGGAAGCCCACACCCCACCCCACCCCCTGGCTCCACTCCAGCCATGTCACCTGTGGGGGAAAGGGAGCCAGGCTCCATGCTCTGCTCCACTGCAGCAGCTGCCACCTCCCACAGGTGGCAGCCAGGGCTCAGGTGCTGTTGGGTGGGAGCAGGGGGCTGCAGACCCAGGTCCCTGGCTTTGTACCCCTGGCACCTAGAGCCCCCTCCAGCAGGGTTGGTCAGGGTGTGGGGTGGGGAGTGAGGGGCCTAGACCTTCATCCTGGTGAGCAAAGGAGGGAGGGGGAGCTCTGATTTTCCATGATAAAAAAAACCCAAAATCAAATGCCAAAATGTATAGGTACTTAGAATTTATTTTATTATAGTGATTGAGGCACTAGTAGACTTCCAAACTGCTTTAAAATTGCAAATATACAAATAAAACATTGTGTTCAATTGATACCTAGATACATGTGTGTTTCATTATATAATGTTGTTTTGTTTTAATCAAAAATTTTGGGTTTTTTAATCAGAGGATTTGTGATTTTTCTCAGAGGATTTGGAATTTTTAAACAGAGAAAACCAGGATCCCTGGTGATATAGCAGGGGTCAGTATTTATCTACTACAGCAGCAACCACTGCAACCAGGAGAGGAAGAATGAACCAGTGAGTCAACCACCGACCTGGGTTCTATTCCTGGCTCTTTTCTTTTCTTCCTGTGTGACCTTAGGTGCGCCACTGAAGTTAAATTCTATTCTACCTACCAAGGGTCAGATAATATGTTACACAAGCAGTTGCAATAATAGATTTTCAAGGACCTGAACAGCATGGACTAGTATCACACTTAGGCACCTAAGTCCACATAGACATCATATTGTTGGAGCAGAATCTGTCCCTTAGTCTTTGATCTGCTGAAATTCTCCATCTGTAAAATGGAACAGTGGTGTTGGGAGGACCAATACCCTAAAGACTCTGAGATGACCATATACTATGATAATGAGGATGGTATAAATATCCAAGATAAATTAGGACAGAGCTGTGTTGTCAGAAGTATTGTTCTAATTGCTTCCTAATTATTCATACTCCTTTACTATATTTTTTTTAAACACAGACTCTTTTGCATGAATTATATGTTCTCATCTATCCAATGGGCTCTTATTTATTTATATTTGCTTTGTGTAAAAACTTGTAGCAAACAACACATTTGCAAAGACAATAAGTTTAACAGCACTTAAAAAGCCAGTTTATGCCTGGCCAGAGAAAACTCAGGACTCGTATTTCCTAAAGCTGTTCATTTTCTTCCTGGGACTGAAGAAAGAACTTGTTTTGTAATTTTTTTAATTCATTGAGTATTGGGAAAGTTTGATTGTAAAAATAAGCTGGGAGTCATGGCAATACATCGTCAAATATGCATGGACTCCAAACACCAGAACTGCTATCTAATAAAAATTATCCTAATATTTCTGCTGTACAAGAAGTTTCACTTCAGGGAAATTTAATGGAATTAAATTTTCAGTGTTTCTTTGTAAAACTTCATACATAATCATGGTGTGTTGTAGAGCAGAGAGAGAGAGAAAATGCATAGCCAGAGACAATGAAGCCTTATAACACAATTTAGTTCTGCCAGTAATAAATTAACCCATGTGTCATGAAGGCCAGATTGAGAGAGCTATAAAATGTTCTCCTGCAAGAATTGGAATCACTTGAATTATAATGCGGAGGCTTGTTCTAGTGATGCTGGATCAGATTATTAATTGTGTACTCTTTGA
The DNA here is from genome assembly GCF_001723915.1 of Gavialis gangeticus. Classification (NCBI taxonomy): domain Eukaryota; kingdom Metazoa; phylum Chordata; order Crocodylia; family Gavialidae; genus Gavialis; species Gavialis gangeticus. The sequence continues at coordinate 127,616,915 of NW_017729022.1, read as the reverse complement.
AGCTAGATTTTCTAAAGAGGACAGCTCCCAATTAAACATCTGAATGCAACATCATAACACCTACCTTTTATGCAACACTTATCAGTAGATCTGAAGCTGCTTTATATTATCCCTACTGCAGAGGTGGGGAAACCAAGATGCAGAGAGGTAACATGATTTTTCAAAGTTACCCCAGAAGTCAATTGGTAGAGCTAGCACCAGAACCCAGGTTTCCTGAGGCCCAGCCCTATGCTGTATATTACCCTGTCTTCAAACAAAGGAGTTAGATTTTCAAGCAACAAATATTCAGAGCCAAGGAAAACCCTCTTTTGTTCTTGAAGTAACAACAGCACGGATTACAGGGAGGCTGAAGTGACTTCAAGATCTAGCCCTGAGATTTTATTTTTGTCTGTTTGGCTGAAAAATAAATTTCAAAGCAGAATTACTGTAATTACTGCAGGCTAGAGATTACAAGGTTTTCATTACCTGTGTCACAGGGCACTAAGGTGTACCTGCTCCTTTAAAGGGCAGAAACTGCCTAAAGAGAGGGCCCTAGGAGCACACACAGGACCCCCACAGGTGCAGGCTGCCATGGCAGCAGGCTAATGAGGGAATTAGCCTGCACTGCACCTGGTCAGCTGCCCAGAAGACAGCAGAGTCCTGGGCACAGATAGACCCCAGGGCGGGGACTAGGAGGTTAGTTCTCTGGCAGCAGCCAAGGGGGAAGGAGCTTATGTAGAGAAAGCTGCTTGACTGGCTGTTCTGATGCTGGTAGGCTTAGAGGACTATAGCAGCTCATAAGTGCTGGTGGGGAGGAGGCACATCAGACAGAGAGAAACTTGCCTTCTTAAAAGGGATAGAGGGTGGACCCTAGGTTATTGTGTTGTAGCCCAGGGGCTTTTGTTTTCTATTGTTATTTATACCAGTGGATTTGGCTGAGGCTATTGGGGAGACCTCATTGGGGCGCACTACTGCGTACAGCCCCAGAGCTAGGAGGGCGCAGGGACAGGGCTTGCAGAGAGCCCCAGTGCCAGGAGGGCACAATTACTGAGGCTAAGGGTCCAGTGACAACAAGAAGCTGAACTAAACTAAGGCCTCATCATAAGAGACAATATCTAAATACCATCTGTGAGGCATGGAGCCTGGTAAAGGAGTGGTTTTGGAGCTGCACATCCAGCCCATAAGGCTTGGGGGTTTTGTAAGGCACCTCCTGAGTGTGGGACCCAGTAAGGGGTCCAACAATCTACAGGGTTTAGAGGAGTCTGTCAGGACTGTGACCAAGCAGTAGCTTAAGGGCATCCTCCAGATTTCATCATTTAAGCCAGCAAGACATGGCAGGAGAGATTAGTAGGCGCCCATAGGGCAGAGCTGACATGGTCACGGTGCCCTAGGGACATCACAGCCATCCATGGGGAGGTTGTATCATAACAGCCTGTCAGGGATAAGCCACTTCAGAAGGAAAAAAACTAAGCAATTATGTTTCTATTATTTCATCTTCATTTTTCAAAGTTATCTCAATTAATGTTAATCTTGGGCACATCTGTGTGCAATTAGTGCACATGAGTAAATTCCAGAGATTATTGCTCTGGAGACTTTTTCTCCCAGGTGCATTGTTTGAACGTGCGCCCAGGAACAATTAACTCTGGAATAATCATCTCTGGGATTTATTCAGGTATAGCACATGGAGCCAGGTTGGAGCAGTCACAGGGCTGCTGTTTGGGTTCTCTTTTTACAAAAGACTCTTGGCTTTTCCTTACAAAAGATTTCCAAGCCTCCTGGTGGCAAACTTGAAACCACGACCATGAAAGACTCAAGCCAGGAAGTTTTATTCCTTTTTTTTTTTTTAAAAAAAAAAAACCATCTCATTTTAGGCCAATTCCTTGTTTTTTTGTGGACCTGACTTCTGATTTTGGCCCATTGGCATTGGCTGCATTGTGGTCCTGGGAAAAATCCCTTCCATTTCTCTCAGAGTGAATCTGGCCTTCAACATTTTCATTACTTTGAAACATATCATAGGAAGGTTTTGCTCTTGAAGAGCTTCTCAGGAAATTATCCCAAATAAAGTACAGTTTTTAGCAACAAGCAAGCAAGCAAACAAGCAAGCAAACTCAAGCCCTTATACCCTGCCCCAGGCACTAGAAAGGAAGCCCTTTTGGCTCTAGGCCTAGCACACCAGCTTACCCCCCACCTGCCCCAGTTCTGCTCATACCTTGCTTCCTTCATTGGTTACTCTTCTGGGAGCTCTTTAAAGCTGCTAGTGGGCCACCCACTATTTACAGACACCAGATTACAAGAAGCCTGGTTATTTAGGGGCACTGAGTTTCAAGAGCTAAAACACTGGAATCAACTGGCACAGACTACCATCAGCAGCTTTATTGGACTTACTAACTTTAGAGAACATAGTATGTCTACACTACAATGTATAATGACAATATATTCATATTGAGAGCACTTTAACATTGAATACCCGCATCTTCCATTAAATTTCAAAAGGGTCTGCAAGTGCTCTGCTACTCTGAAATGTTAGCCCAAATGAATTTAAGGCCAGGTGGAAGAGTTATGTTACCTAGACAGTTCAGCCTTATGCATCTCTCAGGCCATGGAAGTTTATCCAGATTATTCTGAACCCAATAACTTGTATTCAACTAAAACACACTTTCTGAGAACAATATCCAGCACTGGTTTTAGACTCCAAGAGGTGGCAAACTCATCCCTCCTTCCCTGGGTAGTGTTTCAGTCACCATACCCCTCCCCTCCCCCACAGCTGCTGTACTGTGAAGCAGGAACCAAAGCAGGGTGCTTCTGTCCTGGGCAGAAAGTCATCTTCCCCAGCTAATACATGTGTCTTTCCCTCAAAAAACACTTCCCTGAAATTGCGGGGCATGTTGCATTTAAGAAAATAATGATATACTATGACCAGGTCAAACCCCCTCAACTGGGAAACCTAGGAAATTAAATGATATCATCTGGATGCCTTTTGAAGACCAATGTTTTCCCTACTTGTGGACACACTTGAAGGGAGAGAGAGGCTGCAACTAGATTTAGACAGACTACAAAAGTGGGCAGATGAGAATAGGATGGGGTTCAACGTAGACAAATGCAGGGTGCTGCACTTTGGGAGAAGGAATCCACAGCATACATACAGGCTGGGGAGTTCCCCTCTTGAAAACACAGAGGTGGAAAGGGATCTTGGAGTCGTTATTGACTCCAAGATGAACATGAGCTGCCAATGCCAGACCGCAGCCAGCAAGGCCAGCCATACCTTGTCATGCATCCAAAGGTACATCTCAAGCTGGTCCAGAGAGGTGATCTTCCCCTTCTACGCGACATTGGTCAGGCCATAATTGGAGTACTGCGTCCAGTACTGGGCACCGCACTTTAAGAAGGATGTGGTCAGCCTGGAGGGGGTTCAGAGGAGGGCCACCTGCTTAACTGGAGGGCAACAGGACAGGCCCTATGAAGAGAGGCTGAGGGACCTAAACCTGTTCAGCTTCAGCAAGAGAAGGCTGAGCGGGGGACCTGGTAGCTGCCGACAAACTCATCAGGGGAGATCATCAGCAAATGGGTAGAGCCCTTTTCTCCCTAGCACCACCTGGGGTGACAAGGAACAATGGTAATAAGCTGATGGAGGATAGGTTTAGGTTAGAGATCAGGGGCAATATTTTACAGTTAGGGTGGCCAAAATCTGGAACCAACTTCCCAGGGAAGTGGTCCTCGCCCCTGCCTTGGGCAAATTCAAGAGGAGGTTGGATGATCACCTGTCTGGGGTCTTGTGAACCCAGCATTCATTCCTGCCTGTGGCAGGGGGTCAGGCTAGATGATCTGTTCAGCTCCCTCCTGACCCTAGCTACTATGAACCTATGACCACTACTTGTTAAACTACTCAACAGATTTAGAACCAGTAGAATTCCACAGTGAGGAGGGCACACAAACTTGAGAAAGCCATATTCATAAATAAGTTATATTATGTGAAGCTCTTGCCCCAGAGACTTTTAGCAGTAGGTCCAACTTCAATCCTCTTCTCGCAGTTATGAGTAATTAGTGAATAGCCACTTCCCTCATCTATTAAAAGCCATGCAGTTTGTTCTCCAAGCCTGGGGGAGTCTGAATTTTGGGATTCCTTGCCCTGTAATGTGAGAACTGGTCAGAGGGTGTTGCTCCCTCCCTCAGTAAGAGAGAACATAGCTCTGGGGCTGGGTAGGGAAACTTTCACTGGAGTCCCTCAAGGGGGTGCTTCTGGTGGCTTCAGTCCAGCACTCTCAACGCTACTCACCAGCAGCCATATGGAGCATCTCAGCTTCATATAGAAGAATCAGCTGCATAACTGTCCTAAACCAGAGCCTTGCCACAAAGGAGACATTCCTTGGTGGAGTCTCTCTTTGCCTTTTTCTGGGATCCTGTTCTCCACCACGTCATTCTGCATTTCCAGGTAGGCTGACTTCTCACCCCAGACACATCTGATGTACCAGTAGTTCTTGAGCCCATTCGTTATCCAACAAAGATGATGATATTTTACAGACCCTCTATTGAAAACATAACTGCCTTTTACCCCAAATACCCCAAACCTGAACTCTGCCCTCCTGTGCTTATGCATCAATGCACAGATTTCACTTGCACTTACTTTCATCTCTAGATTCTGTCATGAGACACCAGGGTCTTATGCCTGACAACAACATGATGCCATGTGATGTGACACAAGTGTACCCATAGGATGCTAAGTCTGGATGTCCTTTAGCTATAATTTAAAGTTTCTCACACATTTTTTTGTTGCTCACCAACCTTTCCATAGCACAAAAGTCTTGTTTGCCACTCTTGCTATCCAAGAGTAACCAAATCTGAGCTCATGTGATAGAGATGTCCTCTGTGCACTTCAGTATCCACATAAAGGGCCTGGTTCCCAATCTGATCAAAGCAATTTGCAGAGTCTGCAGCCAGTGCCAGGGAGCCAGGAGCGATGTTCTGAGCTCCTGCCCCAGCCTCTCTCCATCTACAAAAAGTAAATACAGTAAAAAAGCCACTTCTGTTGTTTTCATACTTGAAACAACTACTGTTTCCTAGTAGCTTGCCTAACAGTGTGGGCCAAAACTTTCTTGTGGAACTAACCCCACTTGAATGGTCTTTGTGTCCTCACTTTGACCTGATGGATAAAGTCAGGGGTTTCTTTTACAGTAACAATGCAGGACTCTACCACAACATTTCCTGGCTGGTAACTGAACAATTGTGTAACACAAGCACCATCACTGTGCTTCCTGCTAACCTCCAAGGTTTTGCTTCTGTTTTTCTCTTCCTCCTCTCCCTCGCTGGGCTTCCTGTTTGAAGGAGACAGCTGGTCTGCACTCTCTGGGGCACATGTGGAAGTATCACCATGAAATGCATCTTGCCCATTCATTCCCATTCCATGCATACTGGATTCCCAAAACCAAGCAGGTAGCTGCCTCAGAACATCCCTAAGCTTGCACCGTTGCCTCAGGCATATTGGTAAGCGCTCAGAGCAAAGCACACAGAAATATCACAGGCAGGTCCAGAATGGGAAGAAAGGCACAAATAATATATTTCATTCTCACTGCTCAAGCTCACCTGAAAAGGACAGGTCCTGTTCTTGAGGCCCAAAGATGCTTAGCTCTGCACAAGATATTCAGCCATTTCTCCTTGCCTGCCAGCTTTGTGGCTGAAGCACAATTTTAACAGAGACAATAACAGGTGGTTACCAGTAAGTAACCAATACAGTGAGCTCAGGACCCAACTCATTCTCCAGGTTTAGCGGTCAGACTTGTTTTGCCTTCCCAAATTAGAACCACACTCGGGAAGTACTTTTAGACAGCCTGCTTCTACTGGGGACTGGTTCACACATTTTTAAGGCAAACTATTTCCAGCTGCAACATTTTTGAAAGCCAAATGTACTTCACTGGTCCCTCATCTTTCAGTTCTCAACCAAAAGTGGATCTCAATCCCACCTCTGGAGGGTTAAATTGTATGTTGAAAACTCACTGCTGTTCAAATATAGAGATGCATTTATCTACACTCTCAAAAATCATCCATGTGTTACACTGGGCTAAAGGAACATTGTCTGCTTCTTGGCCAATAGCTAACTACTCTTCTTTAACAGATGCCACTCTCAGAAGCTAGGACTGCCCTGTTTTGTTTTGTTTTGTTTTTGGCTGTTTTTTCCTGTTTTTTTGTTTTTTCAGCTCTGGTCACTCTGGATGTCAGTGTTTTCCCCTCTGCCCCAATCCTGGGGTAAGCACTGCCTTTGTGGAATAACTCAGCTCTCCTATGCTCCAGGGCATCCAGGCTTTCTGGCAAAATATAGGCTCTCTCTCAACCCTCTAAGGCAAAGCCTTCTGCCAGCTCTGTTTGCCAAGTTAAGGTGACTATTCACCTGGACAAACCATCATCACCATCATCTTTCTGCCTCTCACACAGGTATAGCACTTCCAGTAAAGCAGAATCAGGATAATCGTTACTTCTAGCCACAATGAAAATCTACCAGGCCTCTTCATGCTGTCCTGGCTGCATCATCATCATGGCTTAACTAGTATATCCTACCTTAGTAGCTAAATGCACCTGGGTAATACACAACCTCTTCAAAGCACAAACTCTTCAAGTGATGGTTAATTTCAGGGAGAAGCCAAATAAGTCATCTTATAGTAGTGGTTGCGATTGCAGGCGATGAAAACCTCATTTTAGCAGCTTCTGATAGATTTCTAAAACCCCAACTTAATTTTTAGCTGTAGGAATATGCTTCCAGGAAGGGTAATGTCCTATCTGAATGAAAATTCCCTCCAACAGCTTAGGGTCCCAAATCTTACTATTCTGAAAGGTTAGCCCCTTCCCCATGTCTCTCTGTGCAAAGGTGTTCAGTAGAAATGGGACAACCTCAGTCTTGTAAGGGAAGGATTTGGTTGGCTGAATCAGACTGAAGTGTGCATGTCGTGCATTGTGAGTGTTGGATGTTGGTATAGTTAGGCGAGTAAAAATCAAAGGGAATTAGCACTTCCAGCTCTCTTGGTCCAGTTGTACACTCTGGTGGCGTCTGATGCTGTTTTGTTACAGTTGCTTTCTCCAAGGTGCTGGGAAAGCAGCTATATTCTTTTTGGATCTTTCAGAACTTGCACACAAACTGCAAATTCAGGAAACACATTTAAACATGGGAACCCTTAACTTCTCAAATCCAGCTATTTCTCTATCATTGAACCAAAGAAATTATTCATACATCAGATTTCACAGGAGTGCAAAGCAAATCATAACCTCTTTCCATCTGCTCCACTGGCATCAGAAACAAGTTGAGGGGAAAAAAAACTTCCCCATTCTTCAGTCACAGCAGAACTGACAGTTATGTGGTCTGAGGTCTCTGGAAGGAAAGCCTAATGGATTATCAACCAGAAACTGGGCTTCTGCCTCAAAACTCACTGAGTTCATTACTGGGTATCCTTTTGGGAGAAGCAAAGAATTAAGTTATGAAGAGAACCAAACCTTAGCTAACTTACTTTGGTTCTCAGAACAACCAGCCAGTGTTGCAATTGGAAGGAGGCAACTGGTATTGTATCTGTTTTTATGGATTTCAGTTAAAAGAACAAGCAAGAATATATCAAGTTAGAGTAAATAGATCAGCAAGGCTAGCTTGCATTCATTTTACTATGCTAAGTAAGGGTGGAATAGTGCAATGGCTAAATCAAGGTCACACCTGAGATAGAATCAGTAGATGGTTGAGTTAACAAGGATCACTAAAATTATCAAATAATTTATTTACACAACATATCAACCTGTGGTTTCATTAAAGAAAAGAGTTGGGTTTTGGTAACTTAGTATTGAGAGACTGAAGGAGGAACAGTTCTGCTTTCATTTAGGACCTGTTCAATGTTCTATATACCACAGTAATGGAACAGGAGCTGGTCAAGGACATGAAGGGCTATTCTGAGCTTCAACCTTTGACTATGCCAGTGGGGTGGGTGCAAAGAAGTTATAATTTGCTTTGCACTCCTGTGAAATTTAGTGGAAAAATAATTTCTTTGGCTTAATGACAGAGAAGTAACTGGATTTGAGATGTTAAGATTTCCCTCATTTAAATGTGTTTCCCGAGTTCGTAGTTTGCGTGCAAGTTCTGAAAGATTTAAGAAGAATCTGGCTGATTTTCCAAGCACCTTTGAGAAAGCCCCTGTGACTGAACAGCAGCAGAGACACCACCTCCTTGCATATATCTCCTCTTTGCACCTAAAGACCATTACAACACCTTTTGATCTACTCTTCTCACTTCCTCCATTTCACACACAACATTGTTGAGTTATCAGAAAAGTGACTACTGAAATATTCACAGCAGCAGCTTCTGCGTGAACCCATTTAAACTTGACGAAACTTACTAATGTAGATGACTATAACAGAAAACCTTAACCCTGTTATAGTAAAGAGAGGTCTAGGGAAGAAAAATCAGCAAGACTTGTTTGAAGTCTAGGCCTGGGCCTAGAGTGAGTGAGGCTTTAGTTAGGGAGCTTCTGGAGGGGCTGGACGTCTTTAAGTCAGCCGGCCTGGATGATCTTCACCCTAGAGTCCTAAAGGAACTGGCTGGGGTCATTGCAAGTCCCCTGGCATGGCTTTATGAACACTCGTGGTGCTCTGGAGAGGTGCCGGAGGACTGGAAAAGGGCCAACGTGGTTCCCATCTTCAAAAAGGGAAGGAAAGAGGACCCGGGGAACTACAGGCCAGTCAG
>NW_017729022.1:127600309-127607736 GCF_001723915.1 Gavialis gangeticus | reverse complement strand
GCTAGAGTCTGGAACCAGCTTCCAAGTGAGGTGGTGCAGGCTCCCACCCTGGGGGTTTAAGTGGAGGTTGGATGACCACTTTGCTGGGGTCGTTTGACCCCAGTGCTCTTCCTGCCATGGCAGGGGGTCGGACTAGATGATCTGCTCAGGTCGCTTCCGACCCTAGAAACTATGAAACTATGAAGACCAGAATTTTTTTAGCTTGAGGAAGGGAGCAATTACCTGCAGTACAGTTGTCTTACCAAAACAGCCAAAATATTGGAGTCCCTGACTGCTAGGGCCAACACATAGCTGAACATGAAGGAGCAAGCTACCTGCTGCAGGTGAAAGCAGAAACTGCCTAAGGAGAAACGGTACTGGCTACCCCTGGGTTATGAACTCATCCCCTACAGAGCCTAGCCTGCAAAAAGCTCTCTCTATACCACAGCAGGTAAAATGGTGTGGGGGGAAATTAGCAGCCCCTGGGCCAGGTGAGCAAGAAGCTCAGTTAGATGACCAGTGGGAGGGGTTGACTGGTATATAAACTCTCTTCCAGGGCTGAGGAATGGGTTGATTGTCACAGTAGAGAGGGGTAAAGGTCTCTGGGGAGAAAGGAATGAATATAAGCCTAGTGAGAGGAGCTGCTGTTTGGGAAGCAGACCCTCTGTGGGTGGACAGAGAAAGTGAATGCATGCAAAGCACCGAGTATTTTTTGTGTTAATCCTGGGGAGAGAGGGTCTGGAAAGCCAATTCACTTGAACTGCTGAGATCTGTTTATGTTAACCTAATAGGGGTCTGGAGAATGGGTATACACAGAGAACCAGGGGCTGGCAGAATGTATAGGGCCAGGAGATGGATGTCTCCTGGCAAGGGCTGGGAGATTGCTCCCTGCCCCCAGGAGCTTTCTGCTGCCAGGGGGCTCCAGTGGTGAAGCCCAGGTGGGGACAATGCCCCCCTGTCCCGGCAGCAGGGAGCTTGGAAAGAGCTGCAGGGGAAAGGCAGGCCCAGCCTCCTGCCCTGATCCACCAGTAAGGCAGCTAGCAGTGAGCCCTTAACTGTGTGGGGATTCCCTGCCCAGTTTTGGGCTCACTGCTAGCTGCCCCACCATGGGGCTGGGAAAAATATCTGTGGGCCTGGGACCTGCTCCTGACTGGGGCAGCCCTGGGGTGTGCAGGGAAATCTGCATATACATCCCAGAGCTGGCTGGGGACTGTCCAAAATGGAAAAGTCTCTAGCCACCTCCAGGCTTCATGCGCAGACTTCCTAGCACAGTGTGGAGCTAGCCAAGAACTGTCCTGGTCAAGGGCAGGTCCCAGCCAGCTCCAGGTTATACGGAGAACTCTCTGTACAGATTGTTTCCATTTCTGCAATCAAGGAGCTGGGGCTTGGAGCAATCTCCCAGCCACCACTCTGCAATTCTGCCACCACAATGCTGCCCAGCAGGGGGTGCATTGTTATGCCCAGGGTCTAGCAACTTCTGGGGCAGAAAGCAATCTCCTGCCCCCTGCTGCCTAGCTGACTGGGAGCAAATCTGCTCTTTGGTCATTTCTTAAAAACGGGTGCTTATTTAGCAGCCAACATCCACTTATATATTCTCTTGTAACCCATGCCAGTTGCAACTCCCTTGCAAGGAAACTAGGAAAGTAACCCTGAGATTTGATCAAGGCAAAAGTTTATAGCTTTCACCCTAGAGCTACTTTTTCATTTTATCAGAAGAAATTCCATTAGCTCTAAGGTAATTATTCTCAACCAGTATATTGTGGCACCCTGGGGTGTCTTGAGATCCTTTCAAGGGTGCCACAGGATGCCTCACAATGTTAGAATTGTTAGGTAAGCAAACATAATTAACAAGCTGAACACAGAGATTTCAAGTAGGAATCCAAAGTGTTTAAAACATTCTAGCTTGTTCTGGTCTTTCTGAGTTCTTTGCAATAGAAGAATTGCTCTAGTATTTTTCTGTATTCAAGAAATGAGTGAAAACTAAGAGGTGGTATTTTAGAATGGGTTTCTTGAGCCTAACAAGGAGGTGCCTTAAGCCTAAAAAGGTTGAAACCACTGCTGCAAGGCAATTACACTTTTCTTAGAGCCAGCTTGAATAAAGGCCTCTTCCCTTCACAGAGAACAAAGCAGTACTTAATTGATGGTACAATATTGCAGAAATGAGGAAGAAAGCCAAAAGAAAAAGGAGGTTCTCATAATTTTCATTTTTCTGTACAACAATCCCAATTACACTGTAAACCACATCATTTACATCCCTGCAACGCAGCCTTTAGGTCTGCATAAGTCTTGAGACATTTAATTTCAGTGTACATTTCAAATCAGGTCTATAGAGCGCAAGATATTTGCTTTATGCAGATTCAATTAAGGGAACTAATTTCAATTCTGAAGCAAACAAGATGCATGTAAGTTAATAGCCTGAAGTGTTCAGCCTCCAAATGGAATAAGACTCTTATTGCTCTGCTTTAATAACCTGAGACACAATTCCAGGCATTTATATAAATTAAAACATGCAGACCTCATCTGATTTCCAGATGATAGTTTTCTGATGGGAGGTCATTTATCATTAATTCTTTAAGTGGGTGAATGTTCACATGCCTTGCTCTGGCATTGTATATGTCAAGTAATTTATTTGTGAGTGGCATTGTAGCAGGGCACTGGGATGTCCCTTTTCCTTTAAGGGAGCAAGAAGCCTGGGAGACTGCTTGCAGGTAGCAGAGGGGAGGTAATGGGAGGCTCACCTGATTGGAGGAAGGCTCAGGATGAAGCTATATAAGGCCAGAGCCTGCACTGGTCAGGTAGTCTCTCCCCAACCACCATGCAGGGAGGACCTCCTGGCTGTAAGGCAGAAGTATCTGTCAGGGGTGGGCTCAAGGCCTAAGCTATCATCAAGCCCAGTGAAGGGAGCAGTGCAAGGCTGCAGAGTAGATGGGGGCCAGGGGCCCGGTGCCTGAGAGGGGCATGGCAAGATAGGGTCCATGGGCCCAGGTCAAGAGGAATGCAGCCATAGCTGGTCAAGGGCCTGACAGACAGAGGTCAGTGACCCAGAGACTGAAGGAGGGCCCAGCACCAGAGGAGTGCAACCATAGCGGGTCAGGAGCCTGGCAGACAGAGGCTCAGGGTCCGGAGACTGAAGGTAGTAGATGGACATTAGTGCTTCCAAGGTCGGTCTGATGCTGTGGTCCTAGGCTTAAAAGCAAGAGTAAAGGAGCAGAGGCTGAGGAGCCTGAAGCCCCAACAGGAGAGAACATTACAGTGTCATCCATGAGGTTTGGGGTGTGGTGTAGGAAAGGAGAAGGAGCCATGCAATTTGCCCCTAAGGCTACAGGTGCCCTATAGGGACTTAATCAAGCCAGGAGAGAACTATTTAGATTGAAGCTCACTCTGAGACCTGTTGGTAGCCTCCCTTATCACTCTTGAGTAGTACGACCAAGGCATGGTAGACAAACAAACTAGAGGGAAAGGTCTTATAGCTTGAGCCAGACAGGAGCTGCAATTCCACTAGGAAGTGTCCTGGCTGCCCCAGTGGGTTTGCAACCTGTTACAGTGGTGCACCAGCAAGGCAACAGCCATGCACAGGGGAAGACCCGCATCCCTAAGATGGGATTCTTCATCCCAGTGGGGAAGGGATGAAAGGAACAGTAAGGACTGGAGAAATCATGGCAGAGACACAAACTGTAGAGGGATTAAAGCAGGAAACACTTACCTGGCAGTTGTGTTCAGAGAAGGTGAGAGAGAGAGCTGCCTGTCAACAATGAGAGCTAGAAATAGAGAAGTGCAAACATGAGCAGGCTGAAGCAGAAGTGGCTGCTTTAGAACTACATCTGCAAATCAGAAAGAAGGAAGGCGGGTGTGGCAGGGCACACCCTAGGGGTGCCGTGAACTCCCCTAGCACCCCCTACCATACCAAGCTGGTGTCAACGCACGCTCACCATCTGGCCCACCACGTCTTTGATGTGAATATTGTTAAAGGGAGGCTGCCTTTTTTTTTTTTTTTAATCTTCTTTGGCACAGTGCCCTGAGATGTCCCAGTCTGTGCCCTGCCTTCGGGGACTCGGTGCACTAAAGCCTTAGGGACTACGCGTGGCTCCTACCATCCCTATAACACGCCCCAAGCCTCGCAGGTGTACTAGTCGTTGTCTGGTCAATTCCCCTCTTGGTGCCCTCACAGGCGCCTCCTGGCTCATCCCATAGTCACCCATGCCCTCACGGGTCCCCGGGCTCATCTCTCTCTGTTGCCCGTGCCCTCACAGATGCTCTCTGGCTCACCTCACTGTCTGCCTGCGCCCTCACGGGTGCTCTCTGGCTTCTCCCATGGTCACTGCCCGCCCTGGGGACCTTTCCCCATACTCACGCCCGCCCTGGGGACCTTTCCCCATACTCACGCCCGCCCTGGGTCGATACACCCCTAAACGCTGCGCCCGCTCTGGCACTGGGTCTCCACGCTACCGTGGGGCCCCCATGAGGCCTCCTCCAACCCCTTATAGCCTCACCCGGTCCTCCAGTTGACAAAACTACAAACAAACACTACCGCCAGCCAACCCAGCTCTAACGCAAACCTACGCCTCCTAGCTATAACATAAAGCTAAACCATATAGTCAGACCAACGTGCAATCCCTACTGGGAAAATCCTCCAACCCAGGCAGCAACCAGGAGAGGCTCATGCAGTGTAGCTTCTCCTCTCTCCCTACACTGGCCGAACTCCCCCTTCCCTGGCAGCCAGAGGGGAACTACCCTCCTGGCCTCAGTCCTGGGCTTAAGAAGGGTCAAGCCCTGCCCCTTCCCATCAGCTGGTATTCACTGGTTGTCTTGGCAACCCACACCTGTGCTGCCCTGGTGACTGGCAGCTGAGCTTCCCCCTTCTCACCACTAGGGTCCTCTCCCAGGTCGCTTCCATTTTAGGCGCAGGGTGCTTAAGTGCCCTGAGACAGGGTGTCAAAAGAAGTTAGGCACCTGATTGCAGCCAAGGCTGAACAGTCCCAAGCCTTGAAGTGGCTCATCTTGAATGAGGCAGAAAAGCATAGAAAGTGGAAAGAGAAGTTGCACTTGATGCAGAAGGAGATGGATGCCTTGACACCAAGGTTAGTCGAAGTCCACACAGCCCAGACAACCAAGAAGTCAGACCTTGCACAACAGGGTGAAGAGTTAAAACACCTTGTAGTGACTATAGAGAAGCAACTGCAGGGTCGAGAAGACCGAGTAGAAGTGTTGCATGAGGAGGCAGAGGGCTGGCAACAGAAATACTGCCAATTTGAAGAGTCTGTATGAGAAGTACAGAGAGTCAGTCAAATACCAGATCCAATCAGCAGAGATGGAGAAAGCCAATGAATGAATGAGAGAGTTGAAAATGCTTCAGGACAAGATGCTGGTCCTTGAAACAGAGGCGAGAGGCAGAATAGAGGATTGTGATGTGTTGCAGGCCCAAGTGCAAAAGGCAGAGGTTGAAAGGGAGAAACTTTAGGAAAAGATACAATCTATGAGGATCCTTTTGGAAGCAGATGAGGTGAGAGAGGCAGCCATATGTGTGGAAAGAAACCAACTACAGTCACGTGTACAAGCGAAAATAGAGCAGGACCTATCACTAGAGCAGATGATCAAACAACTACAGGAGATAATGGACCAATTGACCACAAAAATTCAGGACACCCAGGAGAATGAGGCACAATGTGTGCACTATCGAACCGCACTCACCAAGATGGAGGGGAAGCTGCAAACACTGCAGGAGACCTTAGGAGAAAGAGAACAGAGGTGCGAAGCCAGACTGGCAGTGGCTGAAGAAGAGCTTCAAAGGGATTGCATCCAGAAGCAATCTTTGAAAGAAGTGATAGAGCCCTTGAGAGGGGAGCTGCAGGCTACAGAGCAGTTGAGACAACAGGTGGTTTCACTGGAAATACAATTACAGAAAACCCTTGCTATTCACGGGTTTGGCATTCACAGTTTCAAATATTCATGAATGCTAAATCCGCATTTTAAATACAGTTTATACACTTACAGGAGCTCCTCGAGAGCTCTGCACTTGCTGCTGCTGGGCTTCTGCCACTGCCGTGCTCCCACCATCACCGCCAGAGCCGTGCTTCCCCCCACCCAGCCTCCGGGGGTACTGCATTCATGAATGCAGTGCCTTGTTTGCAAATTTCACCATTTGCAGGGAATTCAAGTACGTATCCCGCACAAAAGGCAAGGGTCATCTGTAACAGAATGCATACAAACAGCTTGAGCCAGATGCCAGGATCACCTTCAGGAGATAGAGGTTTTGAACGGGTCTTTGACCAAGGCTGAGAAACAGATAGAGGCTGTCAGGCTGGAATCCTTGAAGTCCCAGGAAAGTAGAGAATTACCAGTATGCTTGAGCCCAGAGAACCCAGGAGATGAGACAGAACCAACCCAGCAGGGGAAGAACACTGTGGCAAATAGATCCTTGGGTCTAGAATTCACACCCATATGGAAAGAGGTCCCGTCAGTGATGTTGGAGTGCCTGGGCCAAAGATGGGACAAGTTGGTAAGCTGGGAGAGCTCACCAACAGGCACGAGGTTGAGATATTGGCAGTGACATGCCATATCCAGCAATTAGAGGTGGAGTTGCTAAGGATCTCAGCTAAGCATAGGAGAGAATGTACTAGGACAAGAAGTGGAAGTAGTGATCAGTTTTACCAAGACTGCACCCATAGGAGGAAATACCCAACACCAAGAGGCCAGAGAGCAACAGCAGGCCAACCCCCAGGTACAACCTAGATTAGATAGGTGCTTAAAAGGGACAGTAGCACCCAAAGTCATAGCAGAAAAATAAGCCTATGGTGGAGACCCAAAGGTGGGAATTGCAGGACAGATGTCAGGTGAAACTTCAGAAAAGGTAAAACCATACCAGAAGAGCAACCATAGGGAAGAGCCGCTAAGTACCATAAAGTGGAAAGGACCCCGAGGGGGAGTTGCAAAAAGGGGGATCAATGAAGGAGACCCCAAGGAAAGAGACTTGGGTAACCCCACATAAGAAGATGAGAGGCCCTTCATTGCTAGAGATAACCAGGCAAGGGGCAGAAGCCTGGAGGGAGACCTTGGATATATGTCAGCAGGGATCCGGGTTTTCCATTTACCACAAGAAAACAGAGTAAAATGCAGATTTCCCCCTTTACTGGAGGAAAACACAGGTTTCTCATTTTAGCAGAGAAACCCATACATTTTGTAATCTTACAAAGAGCCTTGCAGGCAGAGTTCCAGCCTGCAAAGGGCTAGGAGGGAGTGGGAGGAGAGCAGTCAGGCAGGGGGTGCCATGTCCATGTATATGCACATGGCTGCCAGGCAACCTGGGGAGCAGCTCCCACAGGTAAGTGGCAGGGGGGATTGAGGCCCCCATAGGGAGGGAGGGAGGGAGTTGGGCAGGGCTGAGGCTGCGGCTGGGGCTGCTACCCAATCAGACATCATGTGGGGCCACAATGGGCAGCCACAGGGCCCTG
>NW_017729022.1:127592022-127595309 GCF_001723915.1 Gavialis gangeticus | reverse complement strand
GCGGCGGGGGGGGGGGGGGAGCGGCGGCTGGGGGGGTTTGTGGGGGGGGGGGGGGGGGCGGGGGGAGGGACTGCTTCTCCATCACTGCGCACACTCCCAGGTGGGCAGGGGATACCCATGCCCCCCAGATCTGTGCACAGGGTGGATGCACACTGCCCAGTGTAGGCTCTGACTCCCACCCTACTGCCCTCCACCAGGGGAGAGCCAGGCTCCACTCTGCTGCATCAGCCACCACCGCCTGCTGGGGGCAGGGGGCTCTGAACCTGGATACCTGGCTTCATAGCCCTAGCAGCTGGGAGCCTCCTCTGGCAAGGCTGGGGGCACAGGGATTGTGGTTGTGGGGCAAGGGGCACCAGCAGTGCTGGAGGAGCTTGGGAAGGAGTGAGAAGCATGAGCATGGCCAAGGGGCTGTGGGAGGGACTGAGGGGCACCAGCAGGGCGAGGGAGGCTGTGGGGGGGAGTGAAGGCCACAAACAGGGCCAAGGAAGCTGTGGGAGGGAAACCAGTATCCCTGTATGTCAGCAACCTCGCAGGTCCAGTTAAGTGGTGAACTGTAAAAAGGATATTTAAAGATAAAAGTGGGGGGTGTTGCATATGTGAGATTGTATACTAGGGCTGGAGGGATGCCTACGGCCTAAGGAAAAATCAAGTTCTAGGGCAAAAACTGTGCCCAGCAAGCCCTGAAAGTTCGGTGGGAACTTGGAGGAAGACTTTGGGATATACAGGGAAGCATAGGGAGGCAGAAAGTCACAGAAATTTCCCATAGAAGGAGAGAGCAAGGGTGTACAAGCACCTGGTACAATCAGACCATGGGGAGAAAGAAAACTAGACCCCCAGAGCTAGAAGAGAGTCAGTGTCCTAGGGTGGAAGAGAACGTTTCAGCTATCAGGCCTGTGGTCTCAGCTGAAGGAAAGAGTGAGCCAGCAAGCCGTCTGCTACGAGGTGGGAAGCCCCAAGAATTGTGCCAGGGAGCTGGTATGGACCGTGGGGACAACCCCTCGGAGGACAGTCAACGGTCTGAAGCTGATACAGAGGACCCAAAGAGGGCTTGTGGGGCACAAAAACTAGGATGCTCCAGACTGACTACCTTGGAAAATGACATCAGTGACACCTAAGAAGTCAAGAGGGGAGACCCTACTGGGGTTTGGTGTCAATGGAACAGAGAACCCTGACACCTTGGTGAGCTGTGAATTAAGGGAGGTAGGTGTGTTGTAGGGCACTGGGATGTGTCTGATTCTTTAAGGGAGCAAACAGCCTGAAAGACTGCTTGCAGGTGGCAGAGGGGAGCTAGTGGGAGGCTCATCTGACTGGAAGAAGGCTCAGGCTGGACCTATATACGCCCATACCCTGCACCAGTCAGGTAGTCTCTCCGCAGCCACCATGCAGGAAGGAGCTCTTGGCTACTAGGCAGCAGTGTCCCTGAAGGAACCTGGTTTATACTGAGTGTCTCTGCAGACCAGGGAATTAAGGCAAGTGCCCTGGGTTGAGAAAGAGTGGGCTTTTACAGGGAAGTGTCCTTGATTTTGTTAAACCCAGAGGATTGGGGTGCCCAGTAGAGGGGCTGAGAGCCCAAGAGGGTTGTGTATATAGTCTAGGGAATAGCCCCAAGTGGGAAGATATGCCCATGAGGAGATAAAGAAAGTTTTTCCTCTTTAAGGAGCAAAGAGAGCTGTTTCAGCTGTTGTGGAGTTTCTGTTGTCACCCCAGGGCTTATAGTTTTGTTACCTTTTATACAGATGGTTTGGGCTGGGATTGTAAGGGGAGGTTTTGGAGGTCCTGTTAGTGCCTGTGAGGCGTGCAATTGCCTTGAGCTCTGTCAGAGGCAGGCTCAAGGCCTGAGCTATTGTAAAGCCCAGTGAAAGGGGCAGTGCAAGGCTGCAAAGTAGACAGGGGCCCAAGAGGTGCACAGTGAGACAGGGACCAAAGGCCCAGTTCCTGAGAGGGGCATAAGGAGATAGGGGCCCCAGGCCCAGTACCAGAGGAGTGCAGCCATAGCAGGTTAAGGGCCTGACAGACAGAGGCCAGTGACCAAGAGACTGAAGGAGATAGGGGCCAAGGGCCTGGCACCAGAGGAACACAACCATAGCAGGTCAGGAGCCTGGCAGACAGAGGCTTGAGGCCCAGAGACTGAAGGCAGTAGATGGATGCTAGCACCTCAAAGCCAGGTCTGACACCACGGACCTAGGCTAAAAAGGTCTAGCGAGAGTAAAGGGGTCGAGGCCAAGGAGGCTGAAGCCCCAACAGGAAAGAACAACATTATAATGACATCTACAAGGCTTGGGGTGTGGTGTAGGGGAGGAAAAGAAACCACTCAATTTGCCCCTAAGGCTACAGGCACCCTACAAGGGCCTAGTCAAGCCAGGAGGGAACTATTCAGATTGAAGCTCACTCTGAGACCTGTTGGTAGCCTCCCTTAATCACTCTTGAATAGTAAGATCAAGGCATGGCAGGAAAGTGAACTAGAAGGAGAGGCCACAGAGTTTGAGCCAGATAGGAGCCATAATTCTAGTAGGAGGTGTCACAGCTGCCGCAGTGGGTTTGCAACTTATTACAGGCATAAGGGAAGAAGTCTGTGGAGTTTTTCACCTGGGACTGAAATAAACATTGTGAACATTAAAGATTTTGGGTTCAATATCTGTAGCATCAGCAGTTTGTTTTAATGTTTTGCTCCTTCCATTGTAAATTCTTTCAGAAAGCGAGAGAGAGACAGGGAGAGGGGATTCCTCAATTTACAGCTTCCTAAATTTACAGTGTAGCAATTACACAGCAGCAGCACTGCCATGATGTGTAAGGGAACTTCATCTAGAAGTGCCACCAATTAATTGCACTCTAATTAAGACAAGGATCCAGAAATGTACAACAAGAAGTTAATTATTCATTAGTTTTTTTAAGCTGGTCCTCTTGGAATAACCATGCAACATCTTGTTTTCTCATGACAGCCCGTTGAAAAGGCGTAATTTTACAACTCAGAAGAAAGTAGAGCTAGATTCTGTTTAATCTATTAGTTATATTAATGTCCTTAGGCATTGAAGTGCAATTCTATTCCACCCTGCTCAAGACCTGAGAATTCATTAATGAATCTCCTTGTATTACACATCAACATCTTACCCTTAAGATTGAGTCACAAAAAAGCAATGAGGAGGAAGAGAAGATTCTACCTGTCTTTCACATTAACAGTTTTTCAGGGACTCAAGCAAGCTGGAATAGACTCAGATTTAGGCAGTTAAGTCCACTTTTTATACACCTAGTAGGTGAAATAGAATCTGGTCCATATATTTCTAATGTAG
>NW_017729022.1:127565435-127587022 GCF_001723915.1 Gavialis gangeticus | reverse complement strand
CACCTAGTAGGTGAAATAGAATCTGGTCCATATATTTCTAATGTAGCACAGAAACTCTTTGCCAAAAGATGTTATTGATGCCAAGCATTTAGCAGGACTCTGAAAAAAAGAGTTGGTTGTATACTTTTGTAATGGAACATGGAAAATACATATACACTTGCTTCTAAAATATTGGGATGCATCTGTTCTGAAACAACAGGGTATTCTTGTTTTCCACTAATATTTAAGCAGATCATGCTGATATCTATTTAATTTCCTGTTTCTAACATCCTAAAATCAGAAATTAAACCTGTGATTCATTTTCTCACTTGGTTAATTCTCTGAATTCGTTCCAGTGTACCAGCATTGGTGCTCCAAGCAACCAGGTGACCAAGAAAGCAGCAAACAGGGAGAGTAAACAAGACAGTTTGCAAGTCAGTTTGCCGGTCAATTTGTCTCCCCCCTCTTTGAAGGGGAGCCTGTAAGGTAAGATTATTATTTTTTTCCACGTAAATAAGACTGACTAATATACTGTTTTATTTTAAGCAGCTTGTTGGGGAAAAATCGCCGAATGAATCGGGCCCCAAGGTCACGGTGGGCCGGAGTTGGCAATCGGAACACGAACAGGCGGGATTATTGGCGTGGAGGTCTGAGGCACGGAAGCGTAATGGTTTCAAACAAAGGTGATTTATTTGACTTACGCTTTGAAGGCGTAGGTGGAGCTGCTTCTTCGGTTACAGTAAGTACAACTTAAACAACGAGAGGGGTCCATTGGCCCACGGGGTTCTTAAGTGAGCCCTTGCTTTCTAACCCCGGAGGGCTAGGGGCAGCTGCTCAACGGCTCATGTAAGGAGAGACAAACAATGAAACTGTAACGAGGTGACGCCAGTCCAAGCGGACAAATGGATGGTCGGAGATCGAAGCCGAGGTCAGAAGCCAGGTAGTCGTATAAAAGTATCGAGGATGATCAGAGAGTGAAGTCAGAGTCCAAGCCAAAACAGTCCAGTAACCAGAAAATCAATATAGCAAGACCAGGGTATGAACCACAGTGAGAGCCCACACTGGAGGAGACCTAACTGAGGGACAGTCCCTAAGAACTAGCCTCTGTCCTCAGTTTAACGGATCTCCCCCCGAGGGAGGAGCTCCTTAACCTTTTATACCAATTTGGTGGCCAATTAGAACACTTTCTGCAAAGAAATTTCTAGCCTGATTACCTCATGCTTTTAGCTGTCACTGAGCATGCGTCTATGGGGAAAGTAGGTCAGACATGACTGACAGGTCCTCAGGTCACCCAGGGGGCACGAGCTGGGTGAGCCTTGGAACTTTCCACTCAGAGAAAAACGTGCATGTCAGTTTCAGCTCTTCTGTGTTGTCAGCACACCTTTAAGATTTTCTGTGACACAGCTAAAACTCAGCATTTAGACCAATACTTCAGCACTATTTTTTTTTTTAACTAAAATCCAGAGTGAGGGGGAGTTTGCTAGGGAGTTTCCTTGGAAACTCTCTCACATTCCTTCACTGTAAGCTTGCTGAGAGGAAAGGGATTTTCAGGGAAAAGGGAACCCTTCAGGATCAAGGAAAAGCAAACAGGCCAGCTACAGAGGAGTTTACCAGGGAAGGTCTGCTTAGAAAGAGACAGGAAGGAGAAGCAGCAGATTAGAAGACCCAGCGAGATGGCTGAAGGACATTGCAATCCCAGAGCCACTTCCACTTCCAGCTCTTCCTCTGCTTGCACCTGTGAGGTACGTGTCCAGGCAGAAATGCACACTATCAAGGCTTCTAGTCAAGTCCTGTTTTGGAGCTATGCAGACTGCTAAGGCCCACCCCCAACCTCCCCTGTGGGATGGGTAAGATAGGCTGGTGGTATGCCCTCTATCCATGGTGGCCTCAGGTACCCTTCTCAGGTACTCTTTGCTGCTCTGAAATCCCTCCTTTTGTATGCTTTTCCTCCTCTGATGACACCCATTGATTGGTTTCCCTGTGGTCATCGTACTGTCCACATTCTGTTCTGTCACCATATTCCTTTGTTCCAGCAAACCCATTACATGCCCACATGTTAATATGGTTAATTTACTGGTCTCCTAATTTGGTGTGGTCACCAAAACTGGAAATCCCAGGGACTCTGCAGTTGGGCACTGTGACCCAATGCCACCTTATCTCATGTTATGGAAAAGCAAACCTCTAAATATCATTTTCTAGCCATCAAGCCCCATCAGCATATTGGGGCATGGGGCTAGGAAACTGTGCAGCTGTTTCCCAGCACCAAGCCTCAATCTGCCGATTGAGGTGCAGGGCTAGGAGGCAGCTGCCTCAGAGGTGGAATATCTCCCCCACACCCCAGAGCCCAGGCCAGATCCCAGTGCCCCTTGTCAGTCTGTGGCTGGCATCCAAGGGAGCTGAAGCTCCCCATGGCTGCTGTAGGGGGATAGAGCAGGGCAGGGGCAGCCCTACACTAAACTGCTCCTGTCAGGAGCAAATTTGCTCCCAATGGGCACATGTATAGATGCGCTCTGAGGGAAAGCTTGCTGTGCATTTTATTAATGTACTGTAAACCTACTGTACATTAATAGCACATCTAGATGCTCCCATTAGGTAGCTTTACTGAGTCAGGGTTCTCTAGTGGATTGTGCACTGGGTTGGAATTCAGGAGATGTGGCTACTAATTCCACTGAACTATTATTTTACCACAGGGTCATTTCCACCTCAGTTTCCTTTTCCTGCCTTGAACATGTACACTACAGCATCATTAGGGTTGGATTGGCCTGTCAGTGTGTACAGCACCTAGCACAGAGATCATAGCTAGAATTCCTAGATCATCCTGGAATTTGAATGAAGTAATGTGCTTTTCAGCATCCTTCCCTGAAGGAGTGAGACTTGGTCATTTTTTTCTGTTGCCATTTCAGTGATCTTAACATGTGGCAGGGGAGGAGTTTGATTACAGCGTTTATGTTTAATGTCTTTAGAATAAATCGGGTCTCTGAATCAGCTGGCTGTGCAGCATTTTGCATATGTTTGGAATATAAATGAAAGCCATTTCATCCAAGCATTGCTTTGAGTTAATGAGCAATAACACATCCATAATATATCATATATTCTGGATGGCTGCTTCCTGCTGAGCACTGAGTTCCAGGTGCAGCCCATCCTTTGGTTGGGTTACTATGGTCCCTCAGTCACCCCACCTAGGAAGATACTGCACTAAGTAGATGAGATGTGAGGAACCCCTGAATGAGGAACTGCAAAGGACTCATTTGAATCTTATTCAGTAATGTTAATCTCCCTTTCCCCCACTCAGTTCTTTGGTTATCTGCCTCCAAATGATGCAAATGTACCAACAGCTTTTGCAAATGTAATAGAAGATTCTTAGACATCTAGTCATTATCACCCATTTACAGCTCAAAGACTAGCCTGGACAGGAATATCCACAGCCAGGGCAGATCCAGGGGAAGTGCAGTGGTACAGTTGCAGCGGTACAGTTGTAGCCTCCTTTGATTCCTGCTCCACCCGAAGTTTAAAACCAACTTCCTGGCTGTGGCAGCAGCATTTCTACTAAAGCAGCAGTGAGGGAGTCAGTTGACTTCATAACACATTATAATCTACCTGATTCCTTCTAAACTCTTCATTCCAAAGGTATTAACAACCCTCTCCTTTTTTAATAATCTACAATTCAGATAAGTTACTCACAATTCTATCCAGGGGTTGATTGAGCCTGCCCTAGAGGCTGCATAGCTTGCTGGCTGCATCCACCAAAACATGTCTCTCCTCCTTTTCCCAATGTGGAGGGACCCTTAAATAACCTTTTTGACCTCATTCCTTGGACCCAACCATAAGCCAGTATCCCCAGACCACAGCTGAAGCTGGTTGGTCAGTTTATAAAATGTCAGCACCCTCAGGTGAGAGTTTAGGGTTACATAGGACAGAAGATGAGCAAGTCCCCTCCCCACCCCCCAGGAATTTACAACCCTGTTACCATGGAGACCAGGTGCATCCAGCAGCCAGTTTGTAACCAGAGTGGGGGCATTTGGTCTGTAGCCCAACATTGGTGAGACAGGCAGGCAGGGAGGTTTATTCCTCCATACCCTGTATGGCCAGAAGAACACAGCTCCCAAAGACAGAGAGCAGCTGAGATGGCCCTGCAGAAGCAGCACCCAGCACATCTGGGGCACAGGCAAGGAAAATATGAACCAACTGATTATGAGTGGAGCCAATTACTGTGGGCTATTGCATGGCTTGGATCATGTGCTCTCACAAGCAAGAGAGCTTATGCCTAGGGGCTACCGGGACCATGGACTCAAGTCTTGAGATCAACCAAGGCTCCCAGCCTTTTACTTCCATCTTAGAGCAGGTGGAGCTATAAGTGGGTAGGGCCTCATTTGCCTCACAAACTTGTGGAGCAATCATAGAGTGTTTCTCCTTCACACCCATTAGAGAGCATTAGGGACTAGTACAAGGGGGACAGTCCCTACAGGGGGACTCAGACTACAACCCATACTGTAATTATATCTCTCTCTCTCTCTGTCCCTTGCACTATACCACCTACTAGACTAATAGGCTGTGACTTTTCAGCTTAGAGAAAATATGACTGAGTGAGGATATGATAGAGCAGGGGTCGGCAATCCCCAGCATGCATGCTGGAGTGTGGTACGTAAAAGTGTTTTGCTTGGCGTGGATGGCGGGGGAGCCACAAGGAGCCCGATGCTTGTTGTGGCAGCATAGCCCTGGCCCCTTCCCCACTGTCTGCCCCAAGGTATGCATGAACCCACAGCTGGCAATAAGCCAGGTCAGAGCCCTGCAGACCCCATTGCAGCTGCTTGCAGCCTCCTAGCTGACTGCCACAGCTAGCCCAAGCTCTGGGCAAGGTCCTCGCTGCCCACCATAGACCCCAGGCTGCTCACAACAGGTGGTGGGGAGGCTGCAAGAAACTGCACCAGGGTCCATGGAGCCCTGGCCTGGTTCACTGCTGGCGGTGGGTCCACGCACACCTCGGGGTAGACAGCAAGGAAGGGCCCAGGGCTGCATTGCCTCAACAAGGATCGGGACCCTCGCAGCTCCCCTGCCATCTGCCTCTGGCATACCAACATCTTACAAGTTGAGGCTGCTGGTGTTTTTGGCACTCTACCCAAAAACATTGCTGACCTCTGTGACAGAGGTATGTAGAATAATGAATGGTGTGCAGAAAGTAGCACCCCTTGCTCAAGGCTATTGCTAAAATGCTGTCTATCCCACAGTCCCTATTCAGGCAGTTGTGCAAAAATAAAGCTTCACCTGAACCAATTCCCTGTATTTAGCCCTGTCAGCTGAATCACTAAGTGCTGGGGAACAGCACATGTGTTCATGGAGCCATAAAAATGGTGCTTCTGCAGAGGCATCCTGGGTCCAAGCAATCAATGAGACACAAATGTCTCCATGCAACCTAGCTCACTACAGATGGCTATTCTATGCAAGCGAAAGCTGTGATGCTGCAAAGTTTCACAGTTTAGGTTCTGCTTCTTGAGCTGGCAGTAAGAAGACCAGAAGGTTATTATTACTTATGGCTACTACTCATTTGGAAAGTGCTGCAGTATTTGTGTCAATTTACAGACTCATAAGACAAACAAGGAACTGCTGGTTTGTGAAAGAAGCTGTAGTCTTCTCAGAAAAAGGATGTGATCCAGGAGTGGTTTGACTTCCCAAATCCTGCTGCAGCAACACCTTGCTTTCCCATGGATCAGTCAGTTTAAATGTCTCTTCTTTGTGCACCATCCTCAGAAGAGGTAAGTTGGACAGGTTGAAGATTTTCCATTCAAATTGTTTTCAGTGGAAAACTGGCTTCTGAATAAACCAGTTTTTTTGCAGGGAAATATCTAATTGACATGAAAAATTTCTGGGAGGGGAGTTGTCCAAATAACAAATGTGAATCCTGAAAGCAGAAGTATTTTGGCATGCTGATGTGATGCCTTGTGTCACCTGTAGCTCTGGCACCTGATTCTTCTGAATGAGGTATTTCTTGTTAAATATCTTTGAGTAAAATATATGAAGAGTCCTTAAAGCAGGGACAGGGACTGCAACCTTCCTTGGTGAGTGCCCTAACTTCTAAGCTACAGCATCCCTCTTTCTGATTAAATGAACCTCTAGTTCTTTGCCCCAAAGTAGAACAGCTTCAACAGGAGGGGTAGAGAGCCTGCCTCTCCCCCCCCCACATGCACAATAACATAACTAGGGCAGGGTGACAGGTGCAAATGCCCTGGGTGAAAGGCAGGGTGGGCAAAGAAACTGGCTTTTGCTGTAACTGTGATTGCAATCATGGAAATGGCCACAACTAGACCTTGGTGCTACTTCTGTGTGTGGCAGCTACCCCAGGCACCCAGCCATGTTACACAGCTACCCCCACATACTTCAGACTACCCTATTGCCTGGTGGTTAAAATATTGTCCAGTGAAAGATGGGCTTGAGCCCCTCAAACAAAGGACAGGCACAAACCTTTAAGCAAGTAGGTTTCCAGAGAGACTCCCAGGAGGCTGCTCTTGGGACTCAGAACATCTGGGTTCTATTCCTAGTTCTGCTTTAAGATTCTTGTTCAAGTACCGCTAGATCCTCTGAAGTCATTAGGTCAACAAGCTTTAGTTCATGTGTGCCCACCACCATTTTTAAGCAGAGGGACACTGATACACAAGATGCAGGAGGCTGCTGGACCACGGTAATTATCACACTCCAGCAGATTCGATTACCGTATTTTGGCACATATAGCCCACACCCATGTATAACCTGCACACATATATATCCCACGGAAAATTGTATTTTCATAAAATAGTTCATGCATTCCCCGCACCCATGTATTCCCTGCCCCCCGAGACATAGCCGCAAGCGCGGGCTCTGCTGGGGCTCACTGCAGACTCTCACCACAGAGTAATCAAATCTACTCTGACGCACTGTAATTACAGCACATCTGAGGACCCTCCACATTCGTGTACAGGCACCCTGTGCTGTTATGTGACTATGCTGATTCTGTGGGCTAGTCCCATTCAACTGCCTGCAGCAAGGGGTAAGAGACTGCTCTACAGACCAGCCTGGCCTCTTACCCTGAGGATCATTTGCTCCCAGGCGAGGTCA
This sequence comes from Gavialis gangeticus, assembly GCF_001723915.1. Classification (NCBI taxonomy): domain Eukaryota; kingdom Metazoa; phylum Chordata; order Crocodylia; family Gavialidae; genus Gavialis; species Gavialis gangeticus. The sequence continues at coordinate 127,579,957 of NW_017729022.1, read as the reverse complement.
GTGGTGTTGCTGCCTGTCTCTCCTCATGATTTCCATGAATCAGAGGAAGCTTTAAAATCTATTTTTGGGGCGCCAGAAGGACCCTGCTGATTGGGGAGACACCATAAGAGACCAGATGCCCAGCTTCTGGTCAGCACAACCATGTCTTCTCTCCATGCCCATGTTTTCTGCCCTTTTCTGTCAGCTCTAGGGGTAATATGGTGGATACACACAGCCAAGTGTATCCTGTCCTTCAGTCACTATGCAAATAAGACTCTATTTGACTGCCATGAGAGGCCCATGCTTGCAGTGTGCACAGGACATGGCTTCTTAGTCCCTGGCAGTCCTTGCTTAACCAGGATGTAGGTCTCAAGTGTTCTGGAGATTAACCCTGAATAAATCCTCAGAGACAGTTTCCTAGCAGGCTTGGGGAAGTTCAAGGCAATGAGCATCAGGGAGAGTGCTGGCATTGGAGGGGATATAGAAACACGCTGACCTGCTCATTCTAACTCTGACTTTTCTTCTTTTCCATTTGTAAGGGCAAATCTTTATTAAAAAAACCCTGCTCGCCAGACTTCCTTATGCAATAGGTTCCATTGGGCCTTTGCATACCTTCCTCTTCTTCCCTGGGCTTCTATCCATGCTTAACCTGAGTCTCTTTTCAAAGCATTTGTGGAAAAAGTAGAATTCCTTAGTGATAAAGACCAATTTAATATGTAAAGAATGGAAAGGATTAACTTTTCAGTATCATTTCTAATTCAGCTCTCCTGGCAGGCTCATTTCAGAGCAAGCCTTGAGTTCCTTGAGAGAACCTTTCAGTTTTACAGTAGACTAAGAAATAACTTGGGCCAATGGAGTGAGTTTAGCTAGAAATTTGTCTTCCACGTGAGTGCAGTGCAGAAGAGCATTATTGCCTTGGCTTTCAGTTTTTAAAAGCATATTCTGGAGGGCTGCTTTATGCCTATCTAATTCTGTTATCACCTGCTGCTGCTTTGAAGAAAAATCTGACAGTCACTTGTGCATGAGGTATAGGAAGATAAATAGAGGAGGGGCGGAGAATATAATGATGGCAATGAAATTCCTGACTGAATAGTAATGACACCATAATGCAGTAGCCAAAAGGCATCATTACCCATGCTTGAATAATTCAATATGGGAGCTTTACAAGAATACTACTCCATGAGTCTCTCTTAATTATATTAATTTCCCTCTTCTCATTACAAGCAGGAGTGAAGAGCAACTATCTGGCACACTTTTAGACCAGAAAAGCCAATTAAAAATGTTTTTAAAGGGCAGTTGAATTTTACTTTTATCCCTGATCTGTGGAATCACACCATGAGGCAGAGAATCAGCCTCCCAGTGGGAAGTTTGAATTGTACCTCCAGCTGAGGTCTTCCCTCTGTCAGAATCACTGAAAGCCTCAGGTTCATTAATGGACTCCTCTCACAGCAGCCTGGTTAGATTGGCAAGTGCTGTTATCCCTCAGAAGGCAGCTTGGGAATGGCACAGAATGCCCCTCAGAGTCGCATTCAAGGTCTCCCAACAGCCTGACTGTGGCACTGAGGCATGCACTCAGGACCAGCCTGAACCATCTCCCATACCCAACTTGCATTCTCTGGTGCACCAGAGGGGGAATGAGAAAGAAAGAACAGGAGGGCTCATTTTGTTGGTGGTGACCCTAGGGCCAGGAGAGAGGCCATGTCCCTTTGCAAAGCTGGACCTAAGTTTGTCTACACCTAGTCGCCACTGATTATTTGGCAACTCTCTCCCTTTCTCTCACCGTCTATCTGTCCCTGTTAGAGTGCCAGACTTCTGGGGCAGATCTGTGTACCCAACTTCCTGCGGCCTTGCACTCCTTGGAGGCCGCAATAGGTCTCGCCACAATGTAAATAAGTAGTGTGCCCTCAAATGGACTGGAAAATGAAAGACTGTTCCTCCGTAGCTTCATAAATAGCAAAGCATTTAGCAGGTTTGCCTCATCAGGGCATGCAGGCCGATTTTTCTAGCAGACTCAATTTAAAATATGGGGAGAGTCCAAAAAGGGGCTGTAAAAATGACTTTCTGGGGTCAATATTTCATTTTTCACTCAATTACTTCTGTAGCAAAATTGGCACTTCTGAGAAGTCAAAAGATTATGTTTGTTTTTTCCCTAATTGCTGGAATTGCAAATTCAACAGAGGGGCTGAAGAATTAATCAGGCTCCTTTCTTCCTTACTTTTGCATTATCACCAGTAAAAAGAGAGAGGGGAAAAAATAATCCATTCTTCAGTTAGAAATCAGCTGACAACTTTGTGCATGATGGAAAAAAAAATTGTGTCCAGCATTCACTCTCATAGCTATGGGAGCCCTGCATACTTGCTAACAACAGCAAAAACTTGCTTGATGAAAAGTAATCAGTTATGACCCAGTTTACACACAGCCTTATTTCCCTATACCACTCCTTATTTAACACTTATAAGCAGGGATCCTGGTTTTCACTGATAAAAAAAATCCCCAATTTTCAGATTAAAAAAACTAACCCAAAATCCACATTTTCACATGATTAAAATGAACACTTATATAAGTGGTGTTTCATTTTAATCAATGGGTTCAAAATGGGTTACTTTTTTAATCCAAAAAAATTGGGAATTTTTTATCAGAGAAAACCAGGATCCCTGCTTATAAGAAAAAAAGCTGGTGTCTCTCTTTTCGCAAAAGTTCTCACATGAACATTGCTGAACAATGCAGCATTTCAGATCAACATGGTCATATATTTACTTGTAAAATGTTGCTTAGCCACTAGATGGTGCTGTGTGTTGCATAGCATTTTAGAGAGCATCTATGGATGTGCTTCCTGGTAAAAAAGGGAGACTGAGCAGGAGCTCAAGCTGCTTGAAAGCCTATGTGGTTCTGTTTGTCTGTAGATGTAGGTGTTCAATTTAAGCAAAGAAATGCCTCTTGTTTAAGCTCCATGATCCTATTTAACTTGAAAGAAAAAGATGATCCCATTACATCTGGCTTTGGTAGTCGAACACTTTTGGGAGTCATTTCTCAATAGCGTAAGGACAAATACACAGACAGCCTAAGGGAGACACAGCAGAAGGTAGCATTGATGTTGATTATCCCTCCAGGCTGCCTCAAGCTTCAGAGTCTGGCTGTGCATTGATGTGAGACAAGACTCACCAGGAGAGTGTTGCTTGATGCTGCGAAGCATTTGTTCAGTGTTGTCACTGCAGTACCTCATGTTAGACACAGAGAGGCATTTGTTTTTTTCCTGCAGCCCAAGCTTAACCAGACATCTTCCACCAATGCCAACAGGTGTTAGCCCACCTGAGTGCTGCACTGGCATACACTGGCAGAGGATGTATCTGGTTTGATTTTTCCCACAGGAGGCTGGGCCCACCCTGCTCCCTTTGCTGTAACAAAGGCTGCTTTTGCTGCATCTGAAGTCCCCTTTCCTTAAGTTCTGCTAACTGGGTGTCTGTTAGGGTGGATGTACACAACATGCAATTTCCTGTTTACGCTGCCGCAACTCCGTTTCTGTTTGCATGAGTGAAATATCCCACCACTTTGAAAGATTTTCAGTGTATTAAACTAAAACTGCACAGATACAGTTTAGTTTGTGTCAGCACCAATTATGTCGTAGTATCTATGGATTCATGGCATGTAAACACCAAGTGACTCAAAGACTTGTAATTTCTTTTTCCACAAGGTGGCGCTGCGCTATTTATGTAGTTAGACCTTTGGCCTGTAGTTGTTCCTGTTATTTGCTGCTATTTTTTCTTTTTTGCAGGGGGAGTGGGCTCCTGCCCATCCCTACCTCCCCCCTGCTCCCGCAGCTGACTGCCGGCAGCCAGGGCACAGTGTAGGGGGGCATCTCTAGTAGCACAGTATACTTAATACAGAAAGAAAGAAAGTAATGAAGAAGCAACCCATATTGCCAATTACTGTTGTATGCTAGGGCTGTGCAAAGCTTTGGTCCCTGATTCAATTCGGTGGAGATTCAGCCCGATTCAGTGGCCAAATCTCCAAATCCAAATCAAATCAGAGGGACCCTTTAATCTCTCCAAATTGAATCGGAACCCTCCAAATTGATTCAGAAAGATTCGGAGATTCAGACATAGAGACAGCCTTAAAAGTTGTTTCTACGTACCTCTAGGTAGCGGTCAGCTCATGAGTGCTGAGATGCTGGGGCACATGGAGTGTCCCACAGAAGTGCAGGGAGCTCCCCAGCGCACTCGGCAGCAGACCTGGGAGTGGACCAGAAGCACTTCTGGGTCTCACAGGGAGTGCACAGGCCCTCCCATGCCCCCCTGGCTCAGCAACTTGTGCCTTCTGGGTCTGGGGGGCCACCTGGGGTCCCCCCACAGCCAATTGCTGAGTGGGGTGGGGAGGCCCTCGGCATGCTCCCCAGTGGACCCAGCAGTGGACCAGAAGTACCTCCAGTCCACTTCCGGGTTCACTGCCGAGTACAGGGAGGGTTCCCCCACACTCCTGTGGGACGCTCCATCCACCCCAACATCTCAGCGTACACAAGCCGTGCTGGTACCTGGAGGTACGTAGAAAAACTTTTAAAGCTGTGCCTGTGTCTGAATCACTGATTCTCCAAATTCTCCCAAATCGCTCTCTCAAAATGACCACCAGGTGCCCATGATCAGTACCTTATGGTCAATACCTAATTGCATGGCTCCGTTCCTCCCTACACAATGCCCCATCCTCCAGCCTAATACAGGTGCACATGCAGATGCTGATGTGTTTACTGCACAGCTAATTAGTCACCTGTGCAGTAAACATCTCATGTAGATGCACCTATTGTTGGTAATTTCATTCTGGGTAGCCATTTGAAGAATGCATATGGACTTGCCTGCCACCTAGTGACCAGGCTTTGTAAAAGCATCCACTTCAGGTAGCTTGGAAAGCTAGTCCAATGTTTGTCCACCCTGTATTCCAGAATAATTTGCCACAGAGTGGCCACATCTACGCAAGACATTGATTGCACAGTAGCACCGCATGGCAGGAAGTGAGACATGATGCTACTATGCAGTAGTTGCAAGCTACTGCGCAGTCAGCATCATGAAAAAGCTGCTCCTCAGCACAACTGTGCAACTGCGCAGTAATTCCAGTTAGTATACAGTCATTTAGTACTTGTTTATACAAGTACTAAATGACTGAACAATAACAACTGCTCTGTCAGTATCTTGTGTAGACACAGCCAGTAAAATCAGTAAAATAGTTCAGAGTAAACATGTATTGTGTGTCTGCATCCAGAATCTGTCTGCTTTCCATAGGTTTTTAGACTTCATCTGGAGGCTAGACTCTATTGCATTACTGCTGTTCAGTCAGGAAACACTCTTACCAGCAGTATCAGCTCAGTTTGGTGGGAATGGTTTGCCTTAGCTTGGGATTTATTCCCTCCATCCTCCCCTTATAATCAGCTAGTCTGATTCACTGGAGCAGGAGTTGTCAACCAGGGGTACGCGTACCAGTGGGGGTACTTGCACGGGGATGGAGTGCTGCCACGCACCATCCTGCACTGCCATGCAGGCGCCACCCACCTAGCCAGATATAGGGGGTGAAGGAACCTTGCATGCAGCGGCTGCCGCAACTCCGCGTCCAGCTGTGCGCCAACATCCCCCCCAACCCCCACTCAGTGGCTGGGGGTACGCTGCTCTGCATTCAGCCTGGGGATACAATGATCCAAAAAGGTTGAAAACCCCTGCACTGGAGCAATGGAGAAGACTCAAGAGCATCTACAGAGTTGATGCTTGGAATCGCCACACCTGGCAGGAAGGGCTGACACCATGTGCAGGCTGGAATCTGTCTCGTACACACTGAACACCTTCCAGCCATCGCAGGGATGCCTGGGGCTTTGAGCAGCTTCTAGCTGCCAGTGGAGACTGAGGCCAATTTGCACAGCTCAGAGGAATTTCCCATTGCATTAGTAAGACTGGAATCCAGTGTCTAATGCTGCTGAGTGCAAGCTCACGGAGCACTGGTGTTGCCTCATGCACAAGGCTCCTCTCCACACATCCTCAGGGTTCAGGAAAAACATACCCGGGCCCGGTATTTGCATGGCACCTTTCATCTCCCCCACTCTGCACCAACATAGAAGCAGTGCAGGCTTGTGGTCAGTGCACTGGACAGACACCTGCTTCTGCCACTGAGCAGTCATGAGACTTCAGGTACCTCACATTCCTCCTGTGCTCCCTCTCACCTTTTGCCCTGTCCAAATAGGTGGAAAACCCTTTAGGGCAGGGCCTGTCCCTCCCTGTGCAGTGCCCAGCACTAGTCTAGGGCATAGACAGTTCTTGCAGCCTGCAGACAACCTCATGGGGCCCATTTCAACTAAATGGTCTGTTCTGAGAGAAAAACATCCTGTCAGAAAATTTTTGAACAGCACTACCTCCTGGAGACCAAGGGGATGAGCACTTGAGGACAGAGAGCCACAGCTCAGGAACTGAGCTGAAAGCCAGGTCTGTATAGTGTATGAATTCAGGGCCTCTCTCCTCCCCACCCCAAATTTACACTGCAGTCACTCTGTACAGATCTGCAAATTATTACAAGGTCAGTTCCAACCCTCCTTCAAGACTGGTACAAATGCAATTGCATATCAGGCAAGGGATTCATTATTTCTTGTGCTATTTCTTTTTTAGTATTTTGTTCCCTGACTTAAATTCACAGAGAGAATGGATGGGCTCTTAAATATGGTTTCATAACAATAAATAGGCTAAAGACGAGTAATTCCGCCTCCTCCCATATAGCTGGGAAGTGAGGGGAATATTCAGGGGAAGGTATCAAATACAGCAGAGCGTTTCTTTGCAGCAACCCACCTGGTCTGGGCTATTCCAGAATTATTGCATCAGTATTTGTGCTGTGGGCTGGCATAATTGGATGTCTTTGACTTCATTTGGACTGGGTTTAAATAACATTTCCAATTTATGACAGCCCTCTGTGGTGGCTAAGCTATTATTTTCCAACGGCAGGGATAATTAGAAAGAGACAGCACAGCCGGATGCAGATAGAGTCATGTGTTCCAAAGCAAAGAGTGCAGGAGACACACGCACAAAAAGTTTTCCTGGACTGCCATGACATGGCTGCACAAATCTGTCAAACTCCTGGAGCAGAAAAAAGCAGGGAACAGGTGGAAAAAGAGGGAGAAACAGATAGGAAGAGAAAGCAAACCAAAGTACCAGTAATCCCCTCACCTTTTGTCCTCCATACCCACTTGTAGTTGCCATCACCACCTTTTCCCTTCTGGTATTCCACTTCCTCTGCCACCCTTAACACCTTCCCTTGTTCCTACTTCTATATCAACTCTCCCCATTTCCGTGGCTTGTTTCTATTTACTGCCTATCTGCTCCATGGGTGGATTAAAGAAGGCTAAAATCATGAGAGCAACAGGTGTTGTTGCCAAAGGGCAGGATTCCCTTCATGCTCCTTGAGATGCAGGCCCCTTGGTGCACCTCAGAGTAAACTGCCTTTGGTTCTTAACACTAGAGACCTCTCTCCCCCAGGCATGTGCCCCTGGAGACAACATCATTCCCAGGCACTGCAGATGTGAATGGGATCTCCACTTAGCCACATCCATGCCACTTGGCCTGTGCTTGCAGTACTAGGATGAGGAGCTCTGGGGAACTCAGAAAAAAAGTTTTTAGTCATCTCTGATGGACTCCATGAAGCACAAGCAGTTTTTGGTTCCCAGGACAAAAAATGGTTAATCAAAAAGTGAATAATTCCTGCCACTGACTGTGGGTGAAGGCATTGCCTGCAACTAAGGATGCTTCTGTTGATATGTTGTGGCCCTCAGGGTGTCTCCCTTGTTAGTCCCAGTGGCCCACATGATGGGCTACTGCCCTTGATGTTCAAAGGAGAACCTGTTCTTCCATCCTACCCATACTTATTCCCTTCCAAGGAGTAGCAAGACATCTGGAGTAGCATAATCTTCTCTTTTTCACATCTTCCCCTCTGTTTGCAAATACCTGTTAGCATTTAATTGGCATAAAACAGCTCTCCTCTTCAATTTAATTGCACCAGTTGTATATGGATGTGCTACCTCTTGATGAGGAATGCGATAGTTGACAAGATTTTTTTTTCTAAGCTTGATACAGAACTTAACGTTAAAAATCATAAATTGTAAAATATTGTATAATGACTAAAACAGTCTATAAGAAGGCAGAGTAGTGAAGGCGGCTTCATTTAAGCCTTGTCCATAAGGAGTCACCCCTGACATATATTTGGGAGCAAGTGGAACACTGTCATTTTTTGAAGAAGCTGGAAGATGCAGATTCCAAAAATTGAAATATTTGGTGAATTGAGGTTAATTTCAAATAATTCCTTCAGCTGGAAATCACAATTGAAAAGTGGAGTTATTTTCATTTTCCAGTTCTATCAAACAAAAGTCAGAAAATATAGAACAAAATATGTTCATGGACATCTCCATTTTTTTATTTAAAAAGTAGATTTGTTTTATTTATTTATTTATTTTAAATCCTTTTGCTTGATAGATTTCATCCAGAATTTCACCAAAATACAGCCACTTCTGGAGTAATTCATGGCAGGCATTAGAGCATGCCAGAGCAATGCTATACAACGTCTTGGAGAATACTGGATACAAGTAAAGCAGGAAAAACAAGGAGAGGGCCTGATCATTCATTTTTTCCTTCTTTCACTTCTCTCCTCATTCCACTTGTTAAATACTCTTGGAAGGGTATAACAGGGGCCAAGCACCCTGCCACTTTAAGAGGTGAGTCTTTTGGCTACTGCAGCAGTGGAGAACAGGCTGGCTGTCAAGCCCAAGTAGAAACCTCTACACATGGCTGGGGAGCCACATGACAGGAAGGGGTGGGGCTTTGGGATACATAAACCCTCTTCCTAAGCCCAAGTAGGCAGTCTGCCCATCTTGCTGCAGGGAGAGGAGCTTCCAGGACAGAGAGGCTGCTGTAAACAAAACAGGCAGATACCCAAGCCACCTGGGGGAGCAGGGATGAGAGGGTGCCAAAGGAGTTATGACCTGTGGACAATGTTAACTCTGAGTGAGGGAGACTTTTTGTTTTTGAAGCAGCTTGCTTGTATTTATGTTCTGTTTTAAACTTCATACTGGTAGACTTGAGTGGTGATATGGGGGAGGTGTGGAGGTCACGGAGGGGTGCCTGGTGGGGCACTCTGCAATAGACAGCCTCGCCTGGGGTCAGGGACCCAGAAGGTTAAGGGCTGATGCTGCAGACAGCCCAACCCAGGATCAGGGGCCCAGAGGGCTTGGGGGAAACATAGTAAAAGCTGCCTGCCCTGGGGCCAGGGACCCAGAGGGTTAAGGGCTGAGTGAGTCAGCCAAGGCTGGGAGGGCCAAGGCCAAAGGGACAGCAGCTTGGCCTGGGGTCAGGGACCTACAGGTCCCAGATCACAAGAGTGCAAGATGGGGCTGGGATCCAGAAGCCAAGCTCTGGGGTAGTGGACCTGGGGTGAGGGGTGTACCCACAATAAAAAGGGCCAAGGCCAGGAGGGCAGAGGCCCAGACAAAGTTTTAGTGCCTAAGGCCAAAAGATGCATTGGGGCCAGAGGGCCTTTTCCAAGGCATGGGCGTGGCTACAGGGGAGGAAGGAGACCATGAATTTAGCCCAGAAGGCAACTGGTGCCTGAGGCATTGATAGGGCCAGAGGCCCATAATTTAGTAACCCAGGGACAAGACTAGGAGCCAACTGGGTACAAGAGGTACCAAGCAGTTAAAATGAACAATGGCTTACTCTGGGTCCCTGGGTCAGCCTCTCTTAACACCATAATAATTCCAACAAGGCACCAATACCAAATTTTCTTGTTCACTGCTCAGTACCACAAGGAGAGAAACACCAAGAATCTTAGCATTGTGGTGATTGATCAGCAGGCAGCTGTGCCTTTACCTAATAGGAATTTAAACAATGAAGAAGAATGGGCAATGCTCCAGGAGAGGAGAAACAACCCCAGAGTCCTTCTAGGTACAGATTTGCCATTTTGAGTGAATTTGGAGTTTCTGTACAGCTGTGTCTATGCTTACCTGGTTCTGCAGACAGATGTCCTGGCATCAGACAGCAGCTGCCCACATCCAGCCACCATAGTGTGCACACACATCCGCATGCATATCCACGTGGTACTGATGACACCACAGTTCTATGCTATAGCCAAGCTGCTGGAGTGCAAAGTGCCCCTGGGAGAGACATGGACTGCTAAATGTGTCATGATAGAAGGTGTGAGAGTATCTAAACACAGCAGCTACTGGACAATGTCAGAAGCCTCCATTTGGGTCAGGAGATGTGGTGGGACTGACAGCACATAGGCGCACAGGAGCACAATGTTGTAGGACAGACCAGGCTTCCTTTGAGCACAGGAGTCCATGGCTGGTCTTTCTCAGTCATCAGCAGAGCCTTCTTGAAGTAAATAGAACTAAATCCATTAACACCCATTGAGCTTTTGACACCTTGCTATTTCCCCTGTCCTGTGGCAACAGTACTTGACCTTCCCTTAAGGATGTCTTCTTTTCCTGTCGGAAGGTTGAGTCAGTATGCAGAGATCAAGTATCCCATTTGAAGGAACAATAATCATCTCTTTCAGGTGATTTCTGAAAGAGGGTGCCTGGGTATGAGAGCAACTTACTGCATTGGAAAAACTGTGAAAGGGGAGGAGACTTGCATTCCCTAGTGCCTTGATTTGCCCTTCAACATGATCAAGATTTTCAGCTGGGATGTAATGTGAATGGCCTCTTGCTCTCTTTATTGAGGTAAATTGTTTGTAACTGGGCATAACTGCTACATGCCTCCCACCACCCAAGCTGACTCTTACTAAGGTCATTGGGAAGGATCTTCCAGGAAACTCAGCAGCAGATCAGCCTCCTACATCTCTGGCTTATGGGCAAGAAAAGGAAGCCACTTAATTGCTGTATTTCCGAAGCACCTTCTCAAACATTTCTAAAAGAGCCTGGTCTTAAAGCTCTGTGACCATGCTGGAACGCTTTGGATCTCCATGAGTTTACACCAGGCTGTGAGACCATGTTGCGGCTCAAAGACAGATGCTACACAAAAGAGCGGATGACATTCTTAGAGAAAGAAGCAAGAAAATGAGGTGATGGGGGGCATCACTCCTGAGAGCTGGGTGATTCAGCACTGCAGCAGCAGGGTGGAGACATTTTTATTGGCATTTATAAGACCCATTGCACTGCCCACTGGAGTCTTTCCATTGACTGCATTGTATTTTTGGTTAGGCAGGTCAGACCTAAGCAGAATGGCTTTGCCTGCACAGCTAAGCATGCTCCATAGAGCTCCTCAGGCCTGCTGCAGAAAGGAGTGTGCCTCCGAGGCCTGTGGCAGATACTAACAGGCAAGCCAGGGGTGAGGACCTTGCTATATATACCCTTAGCTCAGATGCCCATGCCCTGTTAGGGCCAGCATGCCCAAACCGTACATAAGGCAAAAAGTAAGCTTCCGAGTCATTCACAGGGGATCAAGACCACGTATCAGGCAAGAAGAAAAACCAGTAGTTATAATCACTGACTCAAGAATCGACTGCAGTGAGCAGATTGCTGCTGCATCCCTGTGTGGCCCTGAGTGCACTGATAACCAACCTGGTCACAGGCACGGGAGGAGCAGCTATGCAATGCAGTGAACCCTGCCTGGAGTGGTGAACACAGTAGTCCACATGGAACACAATAGCTGCCCAACCTCCTAGCCCTGGGGTGCACAAGATATGGTCCACGGGTCAAATCCAGCCCATGGGGGGACTTTGTCCAGCCCGTGGTAGGTCCCTTAGTCCTGCCTATCCCAGGCACCATCCAGCCCCTGACACATGCTGTCGCCCCCTGAGCACACAGTGGGGCTGCAGCTGGACTGCTTTTCTAGGCAGCCCAACCAGCAGCAGCTCCTTCCAGCTGCCATTTCCACTGGCCCCAGCCCCATGGTACTGGCAGGGAGCTGCGCTCACAGCCCTGACCCCAGCCCACCCTGCACCTGTTCCAGACTTGCCTGCCCACCCTGAGCAGCAGCACCAGCAGCAAGGCAGAAGCTGCTGTTCAGGGCTGGGGGGAAATTAGCCCATCCCCCTCACCACTGCTGGGCCCATCTTGCTACAGCTGCCCAGAGCCTGGCCGGCTTCAGAGCTGTGTGCATGGGTTCCAGCTGGTCTGCTCCAACCAGGGCAAGTCCAGAGTGGGTCAGGGCTGGGACTGTGCACTATTGGCGGTGGCAGAGAGAAGTCACAGGGCACGTGGACTGTGAGCTATTGGGGGTGGGGGTATGCTGACTGTCCCACAACAGCTCCCCAGAACTGCCTGTGGCCCATGGGCCCAAATAATTGCTTACCCCTATCCTAGCCCTTTCTACCATCACCAGAGCAGTGCAAGTCTCTGCTCCCCATGACAGGCTGGCCCATGGCAGAAGGGGCTTACGCTTCCAGCTAACATGCTGCAGCAGCTGAAGAAGCAGCTGTACTTGCTTCAAGTGCAGCCCTAGCAGGATCATTCCCAGATGAAGATCCCCACTGTGGGTTTCTCAGGAGGTTTCTGCTCCACTTGGCTGCTGCACAAATGGAAGGGGCAAGCCAACGACTTCCTGCATCTGGGCTTCAGCCTGACAAACTTTCACATGCAGGTCACAGACCTTCCTTTAGCCTTTTCAAGAGTGCTAAGTATACCTGGGCTAGTCTCACTGTTGCCTAGAGCCTAAAGCACCCTTTAGGACACAATACCATGCAAGAAGCATGGGCCTAGACCCACAAAGGGGTTTCACAACCTGACTGCCACAGTAGACACCCAACTCTGATAGTTGGAACCCCAGGAAACCTGTTTAGCAGCTGCCTAATTGCGGCGGTGCCTAAATACCCTAGAAACTGATGCTGCCACCAATTAAGTTGGTGGAAGTTTCCTAGAAATCTAAGTTTCTGTTGCTGGATTTGTGCCCAAACATTAAAGCCTGAACTAACAAAGATTCACAGCACTGAGCCCTAGTCAGGATTCACAAATGAGGTGTCTCCTTCATGCCCCCATTCTTACCTCACAGCCAAGTCAGTCAGTCCTCTGAAAACACCACCTGGGTGGACCTCACCTAGAGGACATGGTGGTGCCAGTGGCCTTCTGGGTTACCTCAGAAGCTAATTGAAGATCACAGGGGGTGCAGCTACACATGTTATTAATGCACCTAAATAAACTCTGGCACAGCTTGTGCTGGACTTAACTGCTTCCTGGTCAGGAAATGCTTCATCTTCACGTATGCCTGGGATGGCAGCAATTTGAGCTGAGATGGAGGAGCCCTGGGCTGGCAGGAGACCTCGGTGGTCAGCTCCAGACTACAGGTGGTGGTGGTGGGTAGCAGAAGGGCTGGCTGGGGCACAAGGGTGCTATAGTGCAGAGCTAGGTGGCAGGCAGCCCCCACACAGTAGCATCCTCATGACCCAGCCAGCCCCAGTCATAGTCTACATGTGTGTTTGAGCACACATAATTACTTCGCTGTAGGATAGTATTTGTTCCAGACAGTACCATCCTACAGCAGAGCTAATTAGTTTACTGTGCCCGACTAGAGGTGCACACTTTACTGCAAATCTAATTAGTCAACTCCTCAGTAAAGCACACATTCAAATGCACCCAGGCTGTCTGTGGCAGGATAGGACAATGCACCTGGGTCTCCCAGGTTTGTGTCTTCCCCACTGGGCCATCCTTCCTCTACTCATTTGGAGCAGGGCTTTGACTCTACATTCCCCAAGGGAGTGCTGTAAGCACTGGGCATAGGGTTATTCTGGGTTAAATATCTGTCAGTCTCACCTGTCAAAATGGTTGCCCTCTGCCTATGTAGACATTCATTGAAGCAGGCCCTGTCCCAGACTCTACCACGAGTTTCCTAGCCACCAGGTGGTGGAGTGGGGGGGTGGCAGTGACATGCCAGTGTCCTGCCCCTGCCCATTCTGTTGCCCCTCGCTGACAAGCCACTCACCCCAGCCCTGCTGCTGCCAGTCACTCTGGACCCAGTGACCCCAGCCCCGCCAGTGCCCCTCACTCCCAAACAGCAGTACCCTGCCCCTCACTCCTGACCTGCAGCCCCCTGATGCTGCCAGTGCCCTGCACACCCAACCCACAGTCACCCGCCCCATCCCCTGTACCCCTCACTCCCAACCCGCACCTATGTTCCTTTAGTGGGTGGAGGAGAATGGGAAGTCTTGGGCTGTGTCCCTCTCCATTTCCTATTGGCTTGGTTGAGTACCTGCCTTCTCATCTCTTTGGATCCCATAATAAAGCACCTAACTCTCCGCAGCACGGTATGGGGGGTGGGCAGCTAACTCAAAGCTGTGAATGTTACAAGGTAGCTGAGCACTAAAGTGAGCAGCAAAGAAACCTGAAGGAAAAAAGAACTTGTGGCGGGCCAGTAGGGGGCGCTCCTGCGTTGAGCCACCCACCTCCCTGCGCCCGACCACCTTCCAGGCTCCGAATGCCTCCCTAGGGGCACCTTATGTCTGGCCGACCCCCTTCCTGGAGCACACTCGCTAGCCTGGGGGTAACATCGCTGCCGCCACCCCAAGAATGGACTGTCTCTCGGCCCTGTGTCCTTGGGGTAACA
>NW_017729022.1:127553089-127560435 GCF_001723915.1 Gavialis gangeticus | reverse complement strand
TACAGGCACTTGGGGCACTTCCCCAAGTCAGGGGCCAAAAAGGAAAGTCCCTCTTAGTCCGCAGACCTAAGGGGCCGCTTAGGCATAATTTAGAACCAACCCTCAATAAGTCTCCCACACCGGTCACAAAGGAGAACTTTATTGATTACCGGGGTAGGGTGAAAATAGGGTACAAGACAGAGCAATATCTTAGAAATCCTAAAGAGCAAACAGTCTGGCTGTAGTAGCCTTTTGATCATGCCTCTGAGTTACTGCCAGCTAGATATCTAATCAGATCTCGAGTAGCCTACTCACACACTTCATCCAGAGGCTGGTGAGATCCCCTCTAGCATCCGGCTGTTCCTTGCTCATGAGTTTTGGGGGAGAGAGCTAGTTTTAGATGGTACAGCTTCTCTGAGTTCCCTGCATGGCTTCCGCCTCACCACATGGCAGAAGAGCCCCATGGCTGCTGCTCACCGCATGGTAGAAGAGAGAGCTCCTCCTGGGCAGGCCTAACTTATATAGCCCCTGTGACCTCATTCACCTGGTCCAGGGGAGGCCAGCCCTGGTTGGCTGTCAGCCAACCAATTTGAAATACATCACCAGTTGCCGGGCAGATTCCAACCCACCAGGTAGATGCCCCTCACCCAGGTATGTGATGCAAGTCACGTAAGCAGAGGGAGCAGGTTTCCCCTTCTCTCAGGAATGCAGCCAGCTCAAGTTACCTAAAGGGACAGGCTGAGGGTGGTCCCCTGTGTGCTGGGCTCATCTTAATCAAATGGTCTCAGCACAGAGATTTTAATCACATTGTCACAGGGCAGCGATTTTCAGGGAGAAACCAAGGTGGCTTTCTGCCACAGAGCTGAGAACAAACATAAATACTTTTGGGTCAAGTGCCATCTGAAAGAGGCTGTGGGCAATAAAACTGTTTCCTGTTGTTTGATCTTTTTCGCATCCCGAGCATTATGACTTTATGCATTTATCCAATACAAATATGATTGCGCCAAAGAACTACCTGACTCCACTTTCAGAAACCACCAGCTGTACTTTGAAAGCTGGTTGACCATTGGGCCCAGATTGCAGTATTCGAGGCCCCATGCAGCACTCTCAGCAACTTCTCAGAACTCACCCAGCCAGGCCCTTGGGCTTAGCATAGAATTGGGCTTCATCTGCATAAGATTTCTCCAGAGAAAATGGGCTCCAGTGGGCCTACATCTATTTCCATCAGCCAAGAGTCTGACTTAACACATGTATACTTCCTGAAGTCATATGGAGAATATTCAGAGTAAGTGGTACACAAGGTGACAAGCAGGGAAGAAAAACCAGGATCCTGCCTTTCCCACTCATGCAAGAATTGCATCTCCTTTGAGCATTGGCACTAGCTGTTCGCAAAGCCTCCCTTTGTCCTTTGTGGTTTCTTCCTTAAATGCAAGCAAGGTACTTAGGGAATATTGTCACGGAGCCTGCAGACAGTGAGGGACTGCTGTACCATCTCTTGCCTGGCTGCACATCACAGGGTCAGCCATATGTTCCTCACAATTTCAGTCTAATATAAGAGCAGCTCTCTGATGAGAGAAGCGTTGCTGTCCTCAGGTGTCTTCATCTCCTATGACACTGACAAACTGCAGCACTTACATGGACAAGAACAAGAGATAGCAGTCAGCAATTTGTCAAGCAGATGCCCTATCAGTAAAACTCCCATAGGAATAAAAACAAATAATCACCACCTGCACACCCACCCACATGTAAATACCAGCAACTTTGCCTTGATACACATAAATATTGCCCTTTCCTCAAGAAACAATCACCTGCTTCCTCCTCCATGCACAAAACATGCAAATGTACCTGCCTACCCACAACAACTCCTTTCCCCATACACACATGAAAATATTAATCCTTTACCCTATATGTATGCATGAACACACACACACAAATAGCTCCTTTCCTTATGCACACACATATATACAAATACCAGTGCCTTCCCCTACCTACTGTAGGGGTGTACCACAAATTAACCCCACACCCTTCCCAGGTGCCACTGTGATCCCCTTTCTCTGCCCAATGTACTTCTCTGCTTTCTGCTTCTTGTCCTGGGCTCCCTGCCTGATTTCCTGCTTTGATTTCTGCTTTGTTCCCTATCTGCTGCTGTGCTACATTTGTCCTCCCCAGTCTTCTGCATCTCACCTGCAGAGGCTCCTGTGCCACTTGTGGCAGTCCTGCTGCAGGTTGGCCACCCCTGCCCTACACACACAATTGTTTTCTACATGCACTTATGCAAGTACAGCTGCTTCACATGCTTACCTATCCTATTGTACATGTGTTCTTATGCTCCTCACAATTCCACCTTAAGGAGTGGATAGACAAGACAGTTATACTGGTTTTTAATTATACCATCTTACCTACTGCAGGTCACACTGAACTGATGTAACTGTGTCACCCATCTGCTTCTACACCAGCATAAGGAAAGCTCTAAACCTATAAGTCCCTTTCTTTTAAAATAATATATTTTTTATGTCTGGTCCCAGGATAAGTGCCTTCCAGTAGTACATTTCTTCTGTCCCTTTTCAGAGTCTCCCCAGGGGAAGGAGTATGTGCAGTACAGTGTTTGGGAACACATGCACACATACATGTGTGCACATACATGCAAATGCAGGATGCTCTGTGTTTATGCAAGAGATGGCAGGCCAAAGCAGCACATCCTGCCCTTGAAGCAGAGGGTGTTAAGATTTATGATGGTTCCATAGTTCTTAAGGGAGCACAGGTCACAGTCTCCAACCAGCCCCCATGAAAGCTGTCTCCCACACACATGAGCTTGACATTTGTGGAGATACCCTGAGCCCAGGTCATTGGATGTTTTGAAAATACGGATCAAGAACTTGCACTTGGTTCTCTGTTCAGTGGGAAGGCAACATAGAGAGCGGAAGTCCAGTGCACTGTGTTATGATGGAGCACACGCCAGGCAGAGTTCTGTGCTAGCTGGAGTTTCCTCAGTGCTAAAGGCTTCCTGCCTATGTGTATCACATTGCTGTCATCCAGAAAAAGAGGAAAGGCAGAGTGAATAATTGAGACCAGTTTATTTCTTGCCAGAATGGGATGTAAATGATATTGGTGGATGCTTACACAAACCTACACACCCTTTCCCTCCCCTCCAATAGGCACATGCTTGAGCTACTCAGGAATATTCCAGGACAGAATGGCTTCACTGGGACATGCTGATTCCTTGAACTCAGTTCACAGAAATGTATTGTTTGATGAACTTTAAGCAAAGTGTGGCCAGGGTCTAGCTGGAAGCCTGCCTAGTTTCTTGCCACTTCCCCTGGCAGGTTGCTGGGGACCCCACATGCCCAGGTTCTGTGGCTCTGAGGCTGCCCTACCTTGCAGACTACATTGAAACTGGGTATGCACTCTGCCAAAAAAAACAGAAGCCAAAAAGTCCAGGGGAGGGAGGGGGTCTCAGTCCTTCTGAACTCTGTTCTATGGGTCAGGAGCAGAGAAGCTGCAGTTTTCAGCAGTTATGCTCTCAACTCTGCAGGAGGAAATATGGGAGCTTGTATTTAAGCCAGTGATCTCAGAACTTGCAGGCTCACAGAGGAGTTCAGTGACACCAGCACTTGAATGGTTCTGTATGAGCCTACTGGCCATGAAAGGCACCTGAAAGATTAAATGACAGCTGAGGAGGCTTTGAGCATCTTACTGGTGCCCAAAGTGCCTCCCATGTTTTCAGGGGCAGGCCTTAAGGATTGAATTCCAACCCCCTAGCATCTCAAGTACCATGGCCCTATAGCACCTGGATACCTGCTGTCTTTTCATGAGGACACAACACCACATATACTCTGGAGTATTGCCAGTTTCCGCCAGATGAAACGTGGAGCAGGCACATGACATACAGCATTTGCTCCAGAGGAAATGGTGTTCTCCAGGGCATGGGCAACTAGTGCCACCATAGTCAGAGGGGGCACATGCCCCACTGGGGGTGGGGGGTGTACCCCCGCAGCAGATCTCGCTGCCCAGGGGGGTGCGGTTTAGGGTTAGGGTTAGGCTTTCAGGAGAAGCTGCAGTGATTGGCCAGCGCTTGCAGGGGGGCACCGGCACTCCCGCCTGCCCCCCCTGCCCATTGCCTAAGTGGGGAGCGGGGAGCATGGCACTCTCAGGGGGTGCACATGCACCCCCATGCATACCCTATGCATTGCCACTACTTCAGGGTAAAGTTAGTTCTGAAGAAGTCAGAATTAAATTTAGTCTGGGAGAGAGTTACTCTCATGTTTCTAACATGTATTCATGACTAGCGTTACTTTTACTCTGGAATAGCCATTTGCTCAATGCAAACTGTACCCTGCCACTAGTGACGAGGCACTAAGATAGGGCCTACCTCAAGCAAGCAGATAAGGAAAGTTGGTCATGTGTCTGGTCCTTAGTCCAGAATAAACATATCCTGTGTTCTTTAATGTATCAAACACATGGCCCGCAAGCCAGATCTGGCCTGTGGAGGTTGGTCATACAGCCCACAGGCTTCTCATGGGCTGGACCACCCATCTCCTAAGGCCAGATTCAGCCCATACAGTTCATTACTGTGGCTGCCCCAGTACCTGCAGTGGCCCTGTTAATCCCCACAGCTGCTGGAGCTGCTGTTTCAGTGCAACTCCAGAACCCACTGAGTTAATGTCAATCACCTCCCCACCCTTTATCTACTGACAAAATCAGAGGTTCAAGTCACTCCTGGGGTCTAAAGGTGGCAGCAAAGGAAAAGAGGAAAACTGGCAGCCGTGTGAACTCCCGGAGTTCTAGAGCTATGCGGAATCAGCAGCTCCAGCAGCCAGGGGGATTAATGCCACCAGTGCTCTTTGTGGGTCATTCAGCCCACAGGAAGCCCCATAGTCTGGATTTACCCCACAGTGCCAAGCAAGTTTGACACCCCTACTTTAATGCATTTATGTCCCAACAAGTATCAGAGGCAGAGGAGTAGTGTGCCCCTGTTCACAGATGGGGAACTAAAATCACTCACTTTCCTGAATCTAACAAAACAGTGAGAAACACAAATGTCTTATACACTAACTAAATGCTAAAACCCCTCTCACAGAGGTTGGCAACATTTTCCAGCAAGGAGTCAGAATGTCCCAGTTCAGGTTAGAGGCAGGTGGGAATTAGGAAGAGGCTGTTGCTGATACTTCTCCCCACCACTCATCTGCGGCATGGCACAGTGAAAGCCCCGCATCCAGCTGTGGCATGGCATGGGCAGAGGTGCCCCTCTGCCAGGGACCCAGGGGGCTGATGGTGGTGTATCACAAGGAGAGCTTCTTCCCAACAAATGCTGCTGAAGCCACAGCTCGTCAGACCAGATCCAAAGACCCCATGGGCCAATCTCTGCTCTATCCTATTTGCTAATCTGGAGAGAGACCTCTCAGTATACTTTTTTAACCTAAAATAAGTCTTGATTTCATCCCAAGTATAAGCAATAAAAACTTTTTTGTTTAATCTTGAAAATGTTCATAGAGTTGGGAAAATGATTTCTCACCCATCCCTAGGACTAATGCAGAAACAATATTAAAACCTACTCCTCTACAAAAAAAATTTGCAGTCATCTTAACAAGGTCTGTGAAATTTAGAAATAAATTTATGTGAAATAAGCACAACCAAGCAACAACACTGTGCTCTGCTCTCTCCAGTTAATTTCCTTTTATCAGTCACTCTCCATACCAAGGGGCAAACTAATTTTAAAATGATTCCCAGTTGCCGTTTTTATGCAAGCTCCTTTGATGAGAGAGTTCACTGAGCTGTGCCTTACTGAAGCCAGAGAAGCCAATCTGCTGTGTGCCTGCAACTATGGAGAAGGGAAAAACCTGATAAGAACCCTGTGCATTCTGGACCAATGCTCTTTGGTCCCATCAGCTGCACAGCTGAATTACCTGCAGACAGACAGGTGGCATCTCTCATCAATGCACACACCAGTGGTGAGGAACGGAGATTAAATGAATTTCAGCAGATGCAATTGGCTCTGCCCTGTCCTGTAGGAAAATCAGAAGTTTTTGTTCAAGGAGTTTACACTTTTTGTGGCAGCACTGAACATGACTGAGGAGTGATTCATGCTTCCAGGCTAGGGACAGACATTCAAAAAGCCTGAGCCTGAACTGATTTGCTCTTTGCAGGTTAGTCTAACCTGACTAGACTGAATCAGTCTGTAACTGTACAGACATCCCAGAAATGCAGGCACATGCCTGCAGTGGCTCAGGCTAGAAGCCAGGAGGTGCTAGAGCAGTCCTCCCTTCCCTTCCACAGTAAAGCGCACATGCAGATGAGGGCAGCATGGCCAGGCCCCAGCAGGATGCTCTGATTAGGAAGGAATTCCACCACTTCTGACCAGTCCAGCAGGAAATTGCTAACACAGTGTTTATAACTTACTGTTTATAACCCCAAAGTCACTTTTATCACCCCATTAAGAAAACAACAGAGTGACATTACCAGCTACTGGCTGATTCTGCCTTTGTCCCATCTGCCAGAGCATAGGACCATAGCGAGCATGTGGTCTGCTAACTAATGCTGAGAGGTGTCTGTATGAGTCAGAGGGGACAAGGAAATCCATGCTTAGCAGGGAGTGGAGAGGGGAGGGGGGAGAACAAGAGGAAGCTTGGCAGACACCTGCAGTCTCTGCTGAGCTCCAACCAGGGGGCAGAGGGGAGGAGCCAGCTCTGCTGTGGATCAGAGAGCTTCACCCAGTGAAGCTAGGATGCTGGGGGAGTCAGGTTTTACTTAAACCAGTGAGGGATTTCAGACAAACATTGTAGGGCCATTACTCAACAACTCAGGACAGCTGGTTACCATCACCCAGGAGAAAGCTGAACTCCTGAATGACTATTTTGCTTCAGTATTTGACTAGGCCAAGGGGAAAATCATGCCAGAAAGGGTACAGAATGGGCACGGTGGGAATGCCCACCTTCCTACTATTGATGTTGAACTTGTGTGATCAATTAAAAAAATTAAACGTCTATAAGTCAGCAGGGCTGGATAAACTTTATCTGAGAGTGCTGAAGGAGCTGGCCAAAGTCATTGTAGAACCCCTGGAGAAACTCTTCAAAACTTGCTTCAGAGAGGTTCCCAAGGACCGAAAAAGGGCTAATATTGTGCCCATCTTCAAGAAGGGGAGGAAAGAGGACCCAGGTAACTATAGGCCAATTAGTTTCATAGTTTCTAGGGTCGGAAGGGACCTGAGCAGATCATCTAGTCTGACCCCCTGCCATGGCAGGAAAGAGTACTGGGGTCAAATGACCCCAGCAAGGTGTTCATCCAGCCTCCTCTTAAAAATCCCCAGGGTAGGAGCCTGCACCACTTCTCTTGGAAGTTGGTTCCAGACCCTAGCCGCCCTGACCGTGAAG
>NW_017729022.1:127543016-127552885 GCF_001723915.1 Gavialis gangeticus | reverse complement strand
CTCCATGCTGTCCACATCCCTCTTGAAGTGTGGCACCTAGAACTGGACGCAGTACTCCGACTGCAGCCTGACCAGTGATTAGCCTCACTTCTTTCCCAGGGAAAATCCTGGAAAAATTAATTAAGGAGTCTGTGTGTGATAGGCTTGCAGAAGGCAGGATCCTGAACAACAGCCATCATGACTTCATCACGGGCAGGTCTTGTCTTACCAATCTCATCTCGTTCTATGGCCAGGTAACCTGCCAACTGGATAAGAGAGAGGAGATCAACATTGTATCCCTTGACTGACAAAACGCCTTTGATCTGGTATCCCATGATGTTCTCACGGGAAAACTGGAAGATTGCAGGCTTAACTGCGTGACAGTTAAGTGGTTAGGAGGCTGGCTGCGGGGTAGGAGCCAGAGACTTCTCATGAATGGATCTGTGTTGTCCTGGCGGGAAGTAGCCAGTGGTGTCCCTCAGGGGTCCGTGCTTGGTCCAGTGCTTTTCAATATCTTCATCAATGATTTGGATGTGGGGGTGAAGGGCTCACTGGCCAAGTTTGCAGACAGCACAAAGTTATTGGACAGCATGGTTACGCTTGAAGATAGGCTGCAGATACAGGTGGACCTAGACAGGCTGGCAAGTTGGGCGGATTAGAATCTGATGAACTTCAACATCAAGAAATGTAAAGTGCTCCACCTGGGGACAAACAATCCCCAACATATCTACAGGGTCAGCAGCACCAAACTGACCAGCTCCACAACCGAATCGGATCTTGGGGGTAATAAATAGACCACAGCATGAATATGAGCTATCGGTGCAATTCTGTAGCCAGCAGGGCAAATAATACTCTGGCATGCATCAATTGATGCATCTCAAGCAAAACCAAGGAAGTTATTCTTCCACTTTACGCAGCATTGGTGAGACCACAACTGGAGTACTGCATCCTGTTCTGGGTGCCGCACTTCACCAAGGACATGGTAAAGCTTGAGAGAATCCAGAGAAGAGCCACCTGCATTATCAGAGACTTGCACAGCAAGCCATATGAGGAAAGGCTGAGGGACCTGGGACTCTTCAGCCTAGAAAAGAGAAGCCTGAGAGGGGACTTAGTAGCAGCTTACTGCTACATCAGGGGAATACATCAAGGACTCGGCGAAAAACTGTTCAGGGCATTCTTGGGAAAAACAGGCTACAAACTCCTGAAAGACCATTTCAGGCTTTCATAGATTCATAGACTCATAGATGTAGGGTTGGAAGGGACCTAAGTAGATCATCAAGTCCAACCCCCTGCCCTGGGCAGGAGAGAATACTAGGCTTGTATGACCCCAGCTAGGTAATTGTCAAGCTTCCTCTTAAAGACCCCCAAGGAAGGAGCCAGCACCACTTCCCTTGGAAGTTGGTTCCAGATCCTAGCCGCCCTGACTGTGAAATAGTGTCTTCTAATGTCTAGCCTGATCCTACTCTCAAACAACTAATGGCCATTATTCCTTGTTACTCTGGGAGGTGGTCGGGTGAACAGGGTCTCTCCCATTCCCCGCTGATCCCCCCTGGTAAGTTTGTAAACAGCCACCAGATCCCCTCTCAACCTTCTCTTGTGAAGGCAGAACAGGTTCAGATCCCTTAGCCTCTCCTCATAGGGTCTTCCCTGCTGTCCCCGGATCATGAGAGTGGCCCTCCTCTGGACCCTCTCAATGCTGTCCACATCCCTCCTGAAGTGCGGTGCCCAGAACTGGACGCAGTACTCCAACTGTGGCCTGACTAGTGTTGCATAGAGGGGGAGAATCACCTCCTTGGCCCGGCTTGTGATGCATCTGTGGATGCATGACAAGGTGCAGTTGGCCTTACTGACCACGTCCTCACATTGGTGGCCCATGTTCATCTTGGAATCGATAATGACTCCAAGATCTCTTTCTGCCACTGCTTTCAAGAAGGGAGTTCCCCAGCCTATAGGTATGCTGCTGGTTCTTACTGCCTTGATCCTTGATGCTGGCCCTAGTGTTGTGTCTGCCTTAGCTTTCCTGACCGCCCCCCTGCAAACCCGAGCAATGGAGGTATACTCCTCTTTGGTGATAGACCCTCCCTTCCACTGGGTGTATGCCTCTTTTTTGGCTTTCAGGCATTCTTGAATGCCTTTGGCGAGCCAGGGGGCTTCTGAGTACCCTTTCCCCCTTTGATTCCCATTGGGACTGTAACCCCTTGGGCTCGGAGGATCGTCTCCTTAAGAAATGACCACTCATCTTGGACACCCAGTTCCCCAACTCTCCAGGACCTCAGTGCCTCTCCTAACAATCTCAACTCATTGAAGTTGGCCCTCTTGAAGTCAAGGGCTAGTGCCTTGCTGCAGGCCCTTGACACCCTGCGCTGGATGGTGAATTCCAGTAGGCAATGATTCCCTGTCAGTAGGCTTAATACTAGGAGAAACTTTTTTCATAGTTAGGGTGTCCAGACTGTGCAATAAGCTCCTCCAGAGGTGGTGCAATCACCTGCCCTGGAAATCTTTAAGAGGAGAATAGACACTCACCTTGCTGGGGTCACCTGACCCCCAGTTGTCTTCCCTGCCTAGTTGTGGCAGTTTCTTTGCTGCCGGCTTTAGCAGTGTCCCCACCTGCCCAGTTGTCTTCCCTGCCAGGAGGGCTGAACCCAATGATCTTGGAAGGTCCCTTCCAGCCCTTACAATCTATGTATCTATAAACTGGTTTGAGCCAAATCAGTTAAGTCTAATACTACATTCAACCAGGTTTATCTCAAAATGGTTTTAGCCATTTTCAAACTGGTTTATGTGCACTGAACATCTGTTCTGTTACAGGTTTAATGTCTGTCCCTAGTTCCATAGAGCACAAGGTGTCTTTTCAAATACTTCAGGGACTTGAGCTGTCTTCTTTCTGGATAAAATGTGATCAGAGCTCTCGCCCTTCAAGAGCTTAGAAGCCTTCACACCAAAAGCAACAAGGGTCACAGTGATGACTTATGCAGACATATTTTCCCCAGCACAGAAGACTATTCTGCTTGACTTCAATAGGACCAGATATGCAAAATCAGAGCATACTGCCCAGGAGTAGCTATTTGCAGAGTCTGGTCTGTAATGAGCACTAGAGATGGAGTTCCTCTGGACCTCAAAGAAGTATGAGGCCAAATTGAACTTAAATTAGATTCCTGACCTTTCTCCTATCCTGTAACATCTAATGTTTGTATCATCTACTGAACATTGCCAATACATTCACTCACAGATCAGTTCTCACACAAACTTGGCTGTGGCATGTGCTGTCACTCAGCAGAGTGCAAGTTGCATTGAAAATGCATTTCAGCATGAGCCATTCATACTATGCTCAGTGCCAGGAGCAATGGACCCATATCCAAGCCTAATCCTGCCAATGCTAATGAGCCTGCTTGATACTATGCCTACAGAGAAGTGTTTGCAGAATCAGAAGACTCTAACTTGCATATTGCTGCAGCCTTGTCCTTTACCATGGACTTTCAGCCTTCAAAGATTGCTGTGCTGACTTTCAAAGTTATCAGATTTGGATGTCCAGTTCCTATTAAAACTATGGGAGTGTTGAAAATCTCAGCCTGCCTGTCCCACAGTTCACCTTGCTCCAAGGCGGCACCACTACTTGAACCAGGGTAGAACATCACAGTCTATAGTTTTTCTGTGGATAGCATTGTGCTCAGGACTGGCATTTTGGAGAACCCAGGGCTAAAGCAGTGATGAGAAAAACAACAGTTTCAAGAAATACCCTCAAGAGTTGTACACAAAATTAGTTCACCTTTCTCATTCCTTTCCTGCATTTGCAAGTCCTTGCCATTTTGCAGATATGTTTCTTGGGTTTTAATAAGTGCCTTCATACTCTTTATGCCAGACAGACACGCACAGCAGCATGTCAT
The DNA here is from genome assembly GCF_001723915.1 of Gavialis gangeticus. Taxonomy (NCBI): domain Eukaryota; kingdom Metazoa; phylum Chordata; order Crocodylia; family Gavialidae; genus Gavialis; species Gavialis gangeticus. Next base: position 127,549,022 of record NW_017729022.1, on the reverse strand, counting down.
TTCATTTCATGCTGTCACATGGTCATTTGTAACCCTTCATAGAATGTCTCTATGGCAATTCAGTCTGGAGCATCCAGAAAGTTAAAATGTATTTGTGTTGCGAGAAAACTGATCTGTATCATTCACCATGAAAGATTCTGGTAAAACTGTGAGAGACTGTTTTGAAAAGCCTTTGTCTCTGCAAAAAAAAAAAAAAATGCCCACAAGTATTTGGAAACAGCAGACATTTCTCTTCAATAAATGTTGCCTATCTATGTCCATGTTCCTGTTAACAAAGGTAAAGGCCCTTATTACAAGGAAAAAGATAAAATTCTTTCCCTCAGGATTTTTTGTGGTGTCAATCAAACAGGGACTGAAACCTGCAATCTGGCAGGTAAATGCCAGTGCTTCAGGCAGCATCAGATGATGCCAAGTCCCTGGATGAAAAAGTATTGTGAAAAATTTGTTTGGAGTGCCTGGAGCTCCTGAACAATATTTAGTCCTTAATCTGGTCCTTAAATTTAAGCATGTACGTGCTCCCATTGTACGCGAAAGGACAAATGCTAAAAAGGTAGAGTAGCTTAGTGGTTATGGTGTCCTAACTCTATCCCAGATTTCCATGGGATGCCATGCTTGATAGATCCCTTAGGCCAATGTTTTCATAGCACCAAGGAAAAATAGGGTTAGAAGGGACCTCATGCAGTCATCTAGTCCACTCCCTCTCACAGTAGGATCATCCAAGTTTGCACTTTCCTGGCTAAGTGCTCTCCCACCTGCGCTGAAAATGTTCTAGTGATGGAGAGCCCACAACCTCTCTAAGAGTGCCAACTGATCTGAGGTGCTACTGTATTTGGATCCCCAACTTTAGAAGTAGGTTGATTTTCAGAGGGCATGTACTCAGTGCTGTCTGAAAGTTAGGCCCCCTTTTCACATCTCCACTTGGCCACTCAAAAACCAAGGCTTCCTACATTACCATTCCCTTTTGAACATCTTGGCTATAGCCCCGCTATCTCAGTTGTAGCAACACTTCCCTGAAGCATCTCATTATGATGCTTTATGGCATACGAAGGCCATGAGGCACTCCGATGCTGGAAAGATGTAAGTCATATAACATAATCACTGGATCAGGGCCCCAGACATTTTCCACACATTTGAATGTAACACACAGGCTTACATACTGCTGAAACAAGGGGCCTGATTTATCATAAATAGCCTAATATTGCTTGAGCTGCAGCAGATGAAGCTGGAAGGAGTCCTGAAACTACCCTGTGTCCTGAAGGAGTCTTGAAACTAACCTACTCACGGTAGATGGGTAGGCAGAAATGCAGTTAACCTTCAGGAAGGGAGAATGGAATCCTGGCAGAGAAAGAGAAGCATTCACAGACCACGAAAAGTTAATCAAGTGAGTGGGGCTGTAAGTCCAGGCAGATAGCTGAGAGTTTGGAAGTGACGTGAAAAAAGACGCATGTAAAAACAGCCAGGTACAGAAGTCTCCTCTAGCACCAGAAACTACAGCACCATGTGCCATCCTCATTTTTAATAGGATTTCCTGAGACGGAGCCCTGATAGCAAGAGATTCCTTGTTTTCATATATTAAAAAAGAAGCAGTTTCTAGCCATTCTTTTGTAAATATATGGCCCAGGAGCCAAACGGAGGAAACATTGCCTTTTTACCTTTTTTAATCCTACTTTTTTTTTGTTTTTTATAAATCCTCTGCTTTTTATAGGGCCTGATTTTGGATTTGTAGGTGTGAGTGTAATATACTGGGATGCATGTGGTTGGGGTAGGCCACCTGTGCTGCAAGAGTACAAGGCAGAAGTCCAGGAGCTGGAGGTCACAAGCCAGGAACATGGAGCTGGAGGTCACAAGCCAGCAGTCTAGATCAGGGAATCACAAACCAGGTTTCCAAGTCAGTCACAAGCCGAGATCAAGCACCAGAGTCAGGGTTAGGTTAGATGTTCCCAGCAGGCCAAGGCACAGCAAGGCAATCTGTTGCCTGACCACTTGCTGCTGTCTGCTCTGAGTTTGCAAAGGCCAGGGTGGGCAAGATCTTCTTCTTAAGGGAGACCTCAGCCTATTCCCTAATTATTGCCAGGTAGGTCCTGGGACTGGATCTTCCCCTGCTTGGCCAAGTCTCGTTTTACAATAAGGGGTTGGCAGCACAGCATTATAAGTCCACAGAAAGCAAACAGGTATGTTCAGCCTGACCAGCTTTAGGTCTGGAACAATAAATCATGAAAAAGGAAACAGCAAATTCTCCCTAAGGAGAGTATGACCTCCTGGGCTGTGTGGGAGAAGAGTTCACCCTCTGAGTTTCATTCATGGTAGACTTGAGTCTGTTACAGCTTCCAGCTAGGGAGCATTAGCACAATCAATAACTGGTGAGTGTTTCCCTTCTCGAGGTCCTTGGTGTCAGCCAGATGGCAGCTCTCACATATGTCCAAGATTCAAACTCTTGTGGGGTTTGGATTCTCATGCTCAGCTTCCCAGAACAGATTCCTTAGCTTTGGATGTTCCCAGGAATGTCCCAAGAGCACAGTATGGGTGTCTCCTCATATAGTTTACCCTAAGCTGGGAGCGACATGGCTGCTTCTCTCTGCAAAAGTGAAGTATACTGCTAAATACACTGGGCTTCAGTGAGGCCCTTTATCCTAATGGCTGCCCACACTCTCAATAATGCCTCAGTCTAGTTCCCTGGTTATATTCCCATTGTCTTCACCTCAGTCCAGTTACTCAGGCCCAACAGATCTCCACTGTTCAAACTGATGGACTGTTTCCTTCTCTAGAACATGGGTTCCGCCTGCTCATGTATGATTTGTACATTATAAAATGTTCCATCCCTTTTGATCAATCAGCTAGAGGAGACTGCCTCCTGTCTGAGATGCCTTAATGAGTGCCAAAAAAAAAAAAAATTAAAAGATGCCTCAAAAGCAATGATAAAGTTGTTGTCATAGAAACCTCTTCATGCTCTCCAACTGAATCATGTCTAAGTATGCTGTGCTAATTAGGTACCCTGCAGAGGAAGTGGGTGGTTATGATCACTTAATACACTGATTAGTTCAACACCTGTCTCATTTGTTCTCAGTAGTGGAATAACAGTAAGTGCTTTCTGTTTCTGTTTTGGCAAGGTATTGACAAACAGCATTGCTTAGCATAGAAGGGTGTTAGCACTAACAGCAACACTACACTTCAACCTGTAGAAGAGTCCCACTGCGGGTGCACAGTAGTCATGTGATAGCCGCATATCAGCTGCTGTAGGCAGCCTTCCCTATAAATTCACCAACAAGCTGGAATTAGATGGTGCATGCAGCATCACTACTGCAGCATTGCCAACTCCTCACATATCTCAGGGAAGGATGAATTTTTCACCAGAGCTGTTACTAAAATGAAAAGCTCCTGTTAATCTCAATCCTGCATGGTGGAATACTCCCCCTGCTGCCTGGCCCTGCTGCTTGGAGTAGAGCATCCAATCAGGGCTACTCAGGGGGCACATCTACACATGCACAGTTACTGCGCAGTAACCGAAAATTATTGCACAGTACAGGCACATGTCTACATGTGTGCATCCATACTGCAGGGTAACTATGGCAAGTTACGCCGACTTGAAGGTAGCAAATTTACGCCTGCTGCACATCCTTGTCTATGTCTCTGGCAGCGACAATTTGCCACACTGGTTTGACAGGTTGCCACACTACATCATACAGGTAGAAAACTTACGCTCAAGCAGTTGCTGTACAGTAACACACATGTAGGTGCATTACTGTGCAGTAATACTGGGGGGTGTGGGAGGGCTGACTTGGGACTAACTTTACTCCCAAGTCAGTCGACATGGCGTTACTGCACTGTAATGCCTGCACATGTAGATGCCGGCCTAAAAACCACTTGCTGCATAGTAAGTTACTGCGCAATAAATGCACATGTAGACACATCCAGGCAATAAGCACAGCTCTTCGCAAAGGAAGGCCAAAGGAACAGGGCAGAAATTATGCATTGGTTCAGGTCTTTTCTCCTCATTCCCCTCATTTTCACTCCTTTACTCTTCATTTCCTCTCCCTCCTCTCTGGAAAGGTAGCCAGAGGCATACAGAAACCCTGGAAAGGCTGCAAAGCCACTTGTTTGGGGGCAATTTCAAGATTTTAGGTGTCAGGAAGCATCTTCCCCTGCTTACAGCATCACAGGGCTAGAAAGGACCTCAGGAGGGCATCTACTTCAACCCCTGCTCAAGGCAGGGTCATCCCTACTTAAATCATGCCAAAGGGAACACTGAGATCCATGCACTGGCCGTTACACTCTGGGACCTGCTTACTTAAAGAGATCTCAGGCTATCTAGGGGCATCTGTAACTAGCCAAATTCCTTACAGACCTAGAAGTACCTAGCAGCTGCCATAATGAATCAGAGCAGCATCAACAGAGCCATAACCAATAACATATTCAAAATGTGCAAAACAATCACTATAATTTTAAAAGGGAGGGAAAGAGAGAGAAACCTATTGCTAACTTATACATTATTAACATGGGTTAGAAAGGATGTAATAGACAGGACCGTTAAGGATTAAGCAAAATAGAAGCACAGGACATGCAACAGAACTAGATCAAACCAGTGTGGTGACCTGTCACTGCCAACAGCGGATGTCTCAGAGACATAGATAGGAGTTGTGTTCAGGCAAATGTGAGTTAATCTGTCCCAGGAAGTGTTCTCATAACCCGTATCTGTTATGGACTGGTTAGAAGCACAGAGGTCCGTTCCCCCCTCCTCCCTCTCATTATTTTTAGTATTTAAAATAAAAAGAGTAAACAATTCATAACTCAATCCATGTGACAATTAATATCCCCCCCCACACACACACACACACACACAATATCAAACAATTCCTTTTGAGAAAAAAGATTTCACATGCAGTGCATGGATGTGCTGCAGGTTGCTTGCTCCAGTTTTTAGCAATACAATGTTGATATATATAGATTTGGTTTTAATATCCTTTTTTTGCCTGCATCCTCAAGGTTTAGGCTGTTTGAAGCAATATTTGGCCTACAGTGACCTCTACAGGCTATTCATCTAAACTGCCAGCAAGGCATTGGAATATGAAACAGGGCTTGAAATGGGGAAGATCTTGCCCCCAGACACCCTTCCCTTCCCAGATCAAGTATTTTCCATCAAATTCCTGAAGCATGCACATGAAATCAATGTACAGGTTTATCACAAAGGGGGGTGTGTGGGAGGTTAAAGGTAAAAGGAAGGAGATTGTAATTTTTTTTTTAGTAAATGTATACAACTGCCAGACTAAAAGGGTTGAGAACTGACAGTCCTGGTCAAAGAGTTGCTTTAGTCTAGTGGGAAAGAGACACAGGGGATATAGGTGTTAGATCCAACTTGGCTACTGAGGCAGTGTTGTTCAGTGGCTGAACAGGGACTTAGAAAAACTGGGCTTGATTCCTCTCTCTGCCACTGCTTTGCCGGGTGACTTTGAGCCCGTGCAGTTTACAAGCCGCCCCTTTATCCAATTAAAGTCGGCGGGTGACGTCACAAGGACGCAACAGCTGGCAGGGATCAAAGTGGCTGCCGGCAGTAAGGCAGGGGGACCCAGTGAGGAGGCAGAGGCTCTCCTTCCCAGCAACGGAGCCGGCACGAACTAAAAATGCTCAGACGATGGGTGGCTGCTGAAGCAGCAAGGCTCCCTCGCACTGGAGGTGCTGAGGCCAAGTGTCAGGAGGGGAGGAACACCAGAGGTGACTTCCCCCTAGTACCACCGAAGAGGTTCAGCAGCAGAGACGCCGAGTGGCGGCACAACCGGAACAGTGACCAGGAGGAAGAGGCTGAGGCCAACCCCAGGGAAGCAGAAGTGTTCACACTCAGTCGCTCCCAGGTACCAAGTCAGGGAGCTGGGCTAGGAACAGAAAGGAAAGAGGGACCCCGTGGGACCAGTGTCAGGGGAGCACTGCCAAGCATGGGCAGGAGGGCTGGAAAAGCTGACCAGTAGGACACCAGATGGGAAGACCCTTTTGGGTTCTTTTTTTCTGCTTCTTTTC
>NW_017729022.1:127535947-127542469 GCF_001723915.1 Gavialis gangeticus | reverse complement strand
CCCCAACGCATAGCCCGAGATATTCAGAAAAGAGGCAGTCCGTATTCAGAGGAACGACCAGAGATATGATCTGTGTGCCCACGGGGCTTTCTCTATCCACGTGGACATGGCTCCGATGTTTCAGCCAGGTGTTACTCCACGCCTGGGCCCTTTAGACGCATCGAGGCAGCTCTCCCTCCCACGTCAACAATCCCACTCTCGCCTGCCACGTCTTGATGTTCCGCAATGGGTGGGGTTGCCTGGCGGGTCCCTCGATGCCCAGGTCTGACCGGGTGCTTGTACACAGGGCTCCACCACCCCTGCACCCCGGCCTCACGCCACCTTTGTCAGGCCCCCTTAACGATGTCTTGAGGCCTACCTAGCAGATCCAGCCTATCCCACTTGTGTAATGTTGCCTCGTGGGGTCGGGTCACGTGCACCCCTAGCAAGGCTTGCTGCTAACCCCGCTCCCCAAGAGGTTATCTCCGGAACCAGTTCTCTGGTCTCCCTATACCTAGTACCCCAGGTGTTTTCCCCAGCGTGGGAACAATAACCTGCAGCCCCGACAACAGTGCTACTCCACCTCTCCATGTATATTTACTGCACCTAGTCCCCTAAGCACAAGCCCGCTCCCGCTTAGCCTTCAGGCCTTGGGCAGCGACCCCGCCCCGATCACGACCCTTCGTCTGGGTCCTCCCGAGCTCTTGCCTCCCAGCGTGCCGTCCTCCACTCCCCACCAGTCCAACCCTCCACCTGGGTCTTGTGAGGTCCTCGGGGCTGCCTCCACTCTCTGTTCTCCAAGCCAGCACTCACTTCCTTGGGGTCCAATGCCGGATGCCAGCGGGGTACTTCTCTCCCCGACGCTCCTCGCTCCGGCTCTCCAGCCCCCTCGGGATGCTCCTCTGAAACCCGCCTCTCTTGCAGCGCCTGTAGCAGCTCCTCCCTAGGGCCATCTGCCCCCTCCGCCGCAGCCGCCGCCATTTTTATCTTTGCCGGCCGGCGTCTGGTGCTGACGTCACTGGCTGGCCGCAGCTGCACATAGAGGTGGCTCACGAGCCGCACGGATTCCCTGGGAGCGTCGTTCTGGGCTGCGGGTGAGTAGTCGGTGTCACCCAATCCCCAAGACAATCTGTTTCCGTTGTGGAAAGGTTGGCCACTTCTCCAAGGATTGTCGGAATGAACTGGTAAGCGATTGTGTCCTGATAATGCAGCAAGGGGGCCAGTGGAAGGACGAAAGGAATCAGATGGAGCCCATGGACTGCAGTTACGTCACCGGGGAAGAGAGTGCTGTCTGAAGGCACCTGGTAGTAAAACCTTGGATTGGGAATCATCCCATTCAATCCATCCTGGATTCGGGGTGTGCCCAGTCATTGGTGAGCGTGGATTTAAACAACCCACGGCAAGACCAGGAGGCAGGCCCGGTGAAGGTGTCATGCCTCCACGGGGAAACTAAGCATGTCAACCATCAGTAGATAAACCTCAGGGTCATGGAACACCAAGGAGAGCTGCTGGTGGGCATAATACCCCACCTGGCTTGCGACATGCTGTTAGGACGTGACTGGACCCCCTACATACGATGCACTTGAGAGGGTTCAAGACACCAAAACAGCAGGGAGAAGTCTATGCAATAGGGAAGGATGGCTTGGAGAACTCAAAGACGGCGAGGAGTTGACGGATAACGCAGAGATACTTGACCTCCATAACATGACCAGCAGTCAACAGTTCCAAGAGGTGCAGGAAGAGGACGCTGGCCTTCAGGAGCTGAGGATGGAGGCCCTGAACCCCTCCGCCACATCAGCAATGGGACCAGAAGATGCTTCTCGGTGTGAAGTAAGGCACCAGCTCCTGTACCATGTTCACCCTGGAAGGGGAAGGGAGCCCGAAAAAACGCAACTCGTGGTACTTACCCATTTCCACCATATTATCTGGCGCCTCGCTCATTCCAACCCCACCAGGGGCCATATGGGTCAAGACAAAACTACAACACGCATACCACGATGGGTTTTTTGGCCAGGATTGGGGGAAGACATAGCGTGCCACTGCGCTGCTTGCCCTGAGTGTCAAAAAGCTAGGGAGGATCGCCCTGTGAGGGCACCTCTTCAGCCCCTACCTATTATTGACAAGCCCTTTTCAAGGATAGACCTGGATGTGATTGGGCCTCTTCCCCATACTAGGGCTGGCCACCAATACATATTGGTATTGATCGATTATGCAACCCAGTACCCAGAAGCTATACCTTTATGAATGGTGACTGCCCCACGGATTGTGGAGGAACTCATCAGGTGGATGGCTAGGATGGAGATTCCCCAAGAGATCCTTACTGACCAAGGACGCAACTTTGTCAGGGGTGTTGAGGATGGTTTGCCAAACCCTGCAAATAAAACATCTCCGTACCTCAGTGTACCACCCACAGACAAATGGGCTGGTAGAACGACTAAATTAGACAATCAAGAGAATGCTACGTCATTGCATAAAGGGAGACCCTCAGAAATGGGACCTACTCCTCCCTTTGGTTCTGTTCGTCCTGAGGGACACCTCGCAGGACTCATTAAAATACTCTCCCTTTGAGCTAGTGCTAGGTCACCATCCTCACAGTCTATTACAGGCATTGAGGGAGGATTGAGAACTTGGCAACGGGAGAGCAAAAGACCTGATGTCGTATTGCCAGGAGTTCCAAAAGCAAATAAAACTGGCTCATGATTTCACTAAGGGTAACCCGCAGAAAGCACAGCTCCACCAGAAGGAGTGGTACGATGCCTGCACCAAGGAGCGGGAATTTAGACCAGGGCAGAGAGTACTGGTATTATTACCTACATCTCCCAGTAAGCTGTTCACTCAGTGGCAGGGCCTCTTCGAAGTGATCTGCCGGGTATGTCCATAGACTACAAGGTACACTGCCCTGGCCACCTCCGAGAAAAACAAATATATCACATTTTTTATGATTTTGAATGTATGCAGGAGACTGGGATGCACATACCAAATAACACTTTCGCGGTGGAGTTAGCCCTAGAAACCCTCTGGGAGGCTGAGACCCAAGACGCAGAAGAGGCTTGGGAATTTAAGGGTGATGAATGTCTGTCTGACTTTATTAAGGTCTTTATTGATAAAAAAGTACCAGGGCTACATCTTCATAGCTCACAATGCCAAGGGCTATGACAGCTACTTCATTATTAGCCAGTTATTAAAGGAAAAAATGGGTGTGAATCTCATCACCCAGGGTGGTAAATTCATATGTATAGAAGTCACCAGCCTAGATATCCATTTCATAGATTCTTTAAATTTTCTACTTATGAAACTTAGCAAGCTCCCCTAGGCCTTGGGTTTTGAAGAATGCAAAGGGCATTTCCTACATTATTTTTAACATGAGGGAAAATCAGAATTAAGTGGGGCCTCTTTGGGAAGCAGAGTAATATGGGGTTGAAAGCATGATGCCTGGTGAGACAGAGCGATTTTTAGAATGGGATCAGGACAACCATGATAAGACCTCTGATACACAAAAGGAGTTGTCCTATTATTGCCAGCTGGATGTACGAATTTTGAAGAAGACCTGTCGCCTCTACAGGTATGAAATTATAAAAATGACCTGGTGGATAGAGATGGTGAAAAACAAGGGTCAGCTTTGAATGTGTAAATCTTTATATAGACCCTTTTCAATATATCACACTGGCTTCTGTCTGTATGGCCATGTACAGATTTATGTTTTTGAAAGACCAGACCATAGTACTACTTCCCCCAGACAAATACCACAGACAGACAAAGAGATTTTTGATGCCCTCTAGCCAGTGGCTTATGTACATCTCCGAAAAATAAAATATTCAAATTCAGCATGCCTAACAGGGCAGGGAGATTGAGATGTGGGGGGCTACTTTTTAAATGGCTATCTTATCATTGAAGGGAAACCCACAGCCTTTGAATTGTAATGGCTATTTTTTCCATGGCTTTATCACCTGCTACAATGAAAGCAAGTGGAACCTGTTGACAGGGACAGCCTATGGGTTTCTGAATTATCAGATGCAGCAAAAGTCCAATTATCTTAAGAAAGTGGAGTTTACCATGAGGATCATTTGGGAGCATTAGTGGAGGACTTTGTTAGAATCAGATGGGGAGCTTGCAGATTTCTTAAGCAGAACCCAGTTGCCTTCTCCTCTGATGCCTAGGGACACTCTCTTCAGGGGAAAACTAATGCCATCTGTCTCTATTACAAAGCTTACCCAGGTGAACAAATTCACTATTATGATTTTACTAGTCTCTACCCCTTCATAAACAAAACAAAGGACTACCCCATTGGACACCCTGAAATCATTCATGACAATTTTGGCCCCCTGTCAAGCTATTTGGGTTGGCCAAGGTGAAATTGTGCCCTGTACATGGTCTCTTTTTCCCTGTGTTACCTGGTAAATGGGAAACTTATGTTTCCGCTGTGCCGCACCTGCATGGAAACAAACCAGCCAAACTGTACCCACGCTGATGAGGAAAGGGCCCTCCTGGGCACCTGGTGCACCCCAGAATTGAACAAAGGTATAACAAAGGGGTACAAAGTAGCTAAAATCTATGAGGTCTGGCATTTTTCTGAGATGACTAACACACTTTTCGAAAAGTACATAAAACTCAACATGCGACAGAAACAGGAAGCCTCGGGGTATCCCACCTGGTGTACTGACAAAGAAAAGACCAATATGTGGCCAATTTCTTGCAACAAGAAGGCGTGTCTTTACACCCTGAGCGTATTAAACCCAACCCCACAAAACATCAAATAGCAAAATTATTTCTAAATTCTTTGTGTGTGGGGTAAATTTGGCCAGAGGACAAACCTTCCCAACACCAGTATTGTGAGAGACCCTGAAGACCTCTTTGGCTATCTCTTTTCTCCCGCCAATGACATTTCCTCCTGCAATTTTATTGATGATGAGTGTCTTGGAAGCACGCCAAAGAGCGTTACTCGTTCTCAGGAAACACTAACATCTTTATTGTACATTTCACAACAGCATATGCATGCTTAGCACTGTACGATCTGTTAGACAGCCTGCAAGACCAGTGCCTATACCACAACACAGACTCCATGATTTTTGTGAGCCACATGATGAGGGATACCATAATCACTTGCTAGGCGATTATTTAGGCAACCTCACAAGTGAGATCCTGCCAGATGAACATATCACGGAGTTTGTGTCAGCAGGTCTGAAAAACTATAGGTACAAGCTGTCAGGAGGAAAGGTCTGCTTAAAGGTGAAGGAGATTACCTTGAATGTGGCCAACTTTGAAAAAGTCAATTTTGAGAGCTTGAGAGCTTGAGCTAGTTCTTGATTACAGAGCAAACCCCACCAGGGACACCCCTAAAGCCATTGCAGTACAGCAGAGCTCGATTGTCAGGAATAAACAGCAGTGGACAATTGAAACCAAGACTATTAAGAAAACACAGAAAGTTGTTTATGACAAAAGGGGTTTTTAAACAGAACTATGTATTTTGTGTTGAGAGTGATAGTGCGACTCTTTTTCCCCCGACAGAAAACATTCTGAATTATATACATCATGCTAAGATTCCTGTGACGTACGTACTTGGTAAAGGCTTTCTCTATTTCACCGTTCTCATAAGCAGAGTCCATCCAATCATCCACCACAACCATATTTACTTTATTCGGAGGAAACAACCAGTCGTCATTAAGACTGTCCATCAGGCCCTCCACAAATTTGATAAAAGGGTATTTACAAAGGAGTTATTTTTACAAAGGTTGCCAACAGCTATAGCGCCACATGATGGTGCTATAGCCCGAAGACTGGAAGAAGGCCAATGTGGTGCCTATCTTCAAGAAAGGGAGGAAAGTGGATCTGGCTAACTATAGGCCCATCAGCCTGACTTCTATCCCAGGGAAGATCTTAGAAAAGTTTATTAAAGAAGCCATCCTTAATGGACTGGCCAATGCCAACATCCTAAGGGATACCCAGCATGGGTTTGTTGTGGGTAGGTCTTGCTTGACCAATCTCATTTCCTTCTACGACCAGGTGACCTATCACCTGGACAAGGGAGAAGAGATTGATGTCGTATATCTTGACTTCAAAAAAGCCTTCGATCTGGTATCCCATGATCACCTCTTGGCGAAACTGGCCAGTTGTGGCCTTGGGTCCACCACGATCCACTGGCTGGAAAATTGGCTCCGTGGTCAGACCCAGAGGGTTGTAATTGATGGAAATCACTCATCATGGTGTCTTGTGACCAGTGGGGTCCCTCAACGCTCTGTCCTTGGACCCATATTGTTCAATGTCTTCATTAATGATGTGGACATTAGAGTCAGAAGCAGACTGGCCAAGTTTGCCGATGACACCAAACTTTGGGGCAAAGCATCCACACCAGAAGACAGGAGGGGGATCCAGGCTGACCTGGACAGGCTCAGCAAATGGGTCGACGACAACCTGACGGTGTTTAACACTGAAAAATGCAAGGTTCTCCACCTTGGGAGGAAAAACCTGCAGCATCCTTATAGGCTTGGCAGTGCTACTCTGGCTAGCACTACGGAAGAAAGAAACTTGGGGTCATCATTGACCACA
>NW_017729022.1:127533569-127535932 GCF_001723915.1 Gavialis gangeticus | reverse complement strand
AGGGGGCTGGACTCGACGATCTTCTGAGGTCGCTTCCAGCCCTAATGTCTATGAAATCTATGATGTTCTCAGGCATAACATGCAACAACCTATCAGCATTATCCAGAAGGTTTTATATAAAGTAACTTTTGCTGCAATTGCTAGGCCTTGCAAGAATCACAGAAAAGGGGTGGTTTAAGTGTATATCTGTCTTGAAAAAGAGTCGCACTATCACTCTCAACACAAAATATATAGTTCTGTTTAAAAACCCCAGGGATAAGTTGCATGTGGTATCCCTGGCAATGCAGATGTACCCAGGCAAGGCCCTATTCTTTTTAGAAGCTTTTGAGGATGCCACTAAAAAACCTTATGGGTATCTGGTGTTAGACTTAAACACTTCTACCCCAGAGGCATTTAGATTAAGAACTGGGCTTTTCCCTCCCAACTAGCCAGCAGTTTACACTTTGAAAAAAGCAGTGGGTGGAAATAAAGTGATGATGTAACAGCAGCCTCTTTTTTAGCTCCCGAGCCTGCAGAAGGGAAACATGTCTAACGGTGTGAAGAGAAATTTGGCTCTCTTAAAACTGCTTATTCAATCCTCTCCCCAGCAGAGGAAAGCTATACTCTGCTCGGCCTCTGAGGATTTAGTGGCAGCCATTTCAGAAATTGCTCTGAACACCTTAAAAAGAAACATCCCTTTGACCTCCCACCAAATCCATGTATTGAAAGAAAGACTTGGGATCCTAAAAAGCCTAAGTAACAAAAGACTCTCTCTCTCTCAAAAAAGAAACAGCTGGTGAAACAGTCTGGGGGATTTATGGGACCCCTGTTAAGTTTTGCCATCCCTCTGATCACAGGAGTTTTGATTAAGCAGTGATGGAGTATGCAGAAATATGTACCTGGTGCCCAGCCACCAGCTGGAGCAATTAAGGGCTCCCCCACCACCTCAGGAAAATATCAGAGCTAAGGTGACCTGTTTATTGGATACTGAAATGAGACACATTCTCCAAAGGCTGGGTTTAGCAGAACATGTTAAAGCTAAACTATATGCTGCTGTGCTTCAAAAATACCTGGTGCATGTGAAGCAAGGTGATCTAGATATAGGGAAATCAACCCTGTTTATGCCAGAACAGAACCCCTTAGAAATGGCAAAATCCCTAGAAACACCAACGAATCCTGACCCCGCTGTTCAGGAAGTGTTGGATAATGTGCCCACACGACACAAGAAAAATGCTAGTGTTGCTCAGCAAACTGAGCCAGCACAAGCATATTTCTTCTTGGGATGATCAACAAAGGGTTGTATACAAAGGAGTGCTCATTAGGGGTTCAAACATGCTCAACTAAATCCGGGGGGGCCTCCAGACTCACACCGCTTCTCGTAAACATCCACCTAAAGGTTGGGACATCTTTATGAAAGCCATGGCTGAGCTGAACATACCATCTTCTGTTATGGGCAATGCTGCAAATCAGGATCATCTGGATGACCTGAAAACCTCTGCCACCAGCCAAGAAACACCAATCTCACCAACCTCATGCCAAAGAAGTGAACGGTTGTCTCTAAAAGCAAGTGGATTAGCATGCAAAGTTTACAACTATTCTATACTGCTTCAAAATTTTGTCTGCAAAGTGTTTTTTTAATGTGATATGATGTAAAAGAAAAGTACACACACACACACACTTTTCTTTTCTTTTTCAAAACCAACAGTGGGGTTCTTTATTTAAATAACACTTTTGTGGAAATCATTGCAAGAGACACATGTCTGGGCATGTTTGAAGCATGCTTTGGCCATGTTGAAGCATGCTTACAAGTAAATATTTGTATTTACTATTTGCAGACTGCATCACCATGTGGTCATTTTGTACTAAATCATCAGAATACAATTTTAAAATGTGTTCAGATGATAACCCCTTGTTACGGTGGTGCAGGAAAAACACACAGTGGTATCCACAGCCAAAAGAGGTGGGGTCTTGTAATTGTTTCATCTGAAAAGCATTGCAGGTAGCATTTTTATTTAAAAAGAACATCATACTTTAAAGAAGCAGAGCGCTGTTTGGGGGGTGATCATACGAATCAAAAAACTCCCCCTGGTTCTGATCTGCCAGGTAACCAGCCAGCCAGTGCTCTCCAGGCTGGTTACGCAAGTGCGTGTTGACCACCAGGCTCAGGGGTCTTCGAGACAGCAGTCACAGGGGAACACATCTAAGAAAGTCTCTTTGATGTAAGGGTCTGTGTATAAACCTGGAGAGCTGTTCACTGTCCATCTTCACCTGTAGTCAAACAGTACGTTTCTCCACTGGTTTATCAGTTTGTTAGCGATCCCTGGCTGCTTTCTGAAGACCTTATCGTGTCATAGATTCATAGATTCATAGATTAAGGGTCGGAA
>NW_017729022.1:127532045-127533558 GCF_001723915.1 Gavialis gangeticus | reverse complement strand
AGGCGTGCTCACCTCCCCCCAGGTGTCAGTGATTTGCAAGCTGAATTTTGTATCAGAAATTATCAGTTAGTTATATCCTATGTCTGCTTTTCCCACATCATATTAGAGGCTCTGAAAACCAAAATGTGAATCTGGTAGAACTCAATGTATAGCATTGTCAAAAACCCCATACACAATCATGTTGACAGGGCTGGGAAAAGCACCAGCAAAGTGTATATATTCTCTCACACAGTTACCATTCTGAAAATCTGGTTGTAGCAGTTTCACAGAGATTTGTTCTCCATCAAAATACAGGGCAACAAAATTAATATTGTAATGTTTAAAGTTGAAGGGGTTCTTAGCATAGTTCCTACTAAAGGCATCGTCATCCATGAACCCGATGACAATGAGCTTAGGCAACTGTCCCAAAAAAAGATTTTCCTGATTACTGACCTGACTGCTGGCAGGGATGTTAAACACTTTCAAACCCACACAGTCCATGGAGTATTTAGCATTGGCTGTAAGCAAGGCCTCCACATGACCCAGCCGGACACCCAGGGCCACATTCACTTTCTTCACAAAAAGTGAGGGATATGTGATTTGTAGTTTACACTGTTCAGCCGCCAGGACACCCATCAAACAGAAGGCATCTTTACTGCAAGTCAGTTTAATTTTCACATCCATGTCATTCAACAAAAGTTTTTCTTGAAAAAACAAATTGCTGTGGAGGTAGCCTAGCAGTTCTATCTTTCTACTCCAGGAAATCAGGTTTGCCCATTTCCTAAACCCCTGATTATCCCCATCCAGTGCAACCACTTCGTGTTGTCCAGGGGTGTCTTTGTAAAACAGGCTGGTTGAAAACTGTGGGGCAAGGGTGTCATCACTGTAGTTGAGCACCGATTCAATGAAGGCTTAGTAAGGGTAACAATTGCTCTGACTTGTAAGATGATCTCCCAGAATTATATCCAACTGGCTGAAAATAGAGACCAGTGGGTAATTCACTAGCCCCATCATCAAGATCAGTTCCATCGCCTTTTACAATCTTGCAGCAAAGGTACAACGTGTTCTTCAAATCCATATGATCTTCACCATTCCCAGCAATGAAAAAGTTAAGGGGGGCAGACTTCATAATAGCCAACAGTGGGGGAATATCAATGTACAGACTTTTCTCAATGCCGGTCTGCATGGGGACTATTTGAAACAAATCCAGTTCAGATTTGGTACACTCTTCAGACCCGCTGTGAACAAAAGCCATTGCTGGTTAAAATATATTTCTTTTTCTTCCAGGAGAGTGCCTCTTCTTTCTCCCAGGCAGCTGCTGCTTGGTCTTTCGCATATGTCTGACCTAGCATCTTGGCTTCTTTCTTTTAAGGGGTTGAGGCAGGCCTGTACATCGGGGGGGTGATGCAGCTCTCTTTCTTTTAAGACTCCTGCTTTTAATATACATGAGAACAGCCCCGTCCTGATTTGCTGACCTGCCCACCTTATTCAGAACAGCTTGGGAGACGTGGCCAATCACGTCTTGGGCTATGTT
>NW_017729022.1:127525972-127527045 GCF_001723915.1 Gavialis gangeticus | reverse complement strand
GTCAGCCAGCTTGGGAGACGTGGCCAATCACGTCTTGGGCTATGTTTTGAGCCGCATTTTTAACATAGAGTTTAATAATCTCCAGATCCCTTTTCAAACCAGGATGGCTTTTCTAAAGAGACTGCAGAATATGCCCCCACACCAGACCCATACATCACAGGCATCCCCTGATAACCAGGGAGAACATACCCAGCCTAAGTTTTGTAATAATTTCTGTACAAGGTAGGGTCCCCATAATTTTTTACTACCACCGTTGTGCTTTTCTTATTTTAAAACACCAAAGTCCTCCTTGCCAAAACAAAATGAGATGTATCTGTTTTGCTCCATGTTTATTTCAGTGCTGATTGTGTCAATAAGATGCTGACTCAGGGACATAATGTGGCTTGTCAGACATGATAGTGACAAACTCATTGTTTCTTCCATGGGTAGATACACAACATAGTAAAGGAACCGAAAAGTCACCAACAAGCTGATGTTCAACAATTTCCGTGTAGAGATACAACGAATTGAATCCTCCGGTAATATCAGCCATAAAGGGGGGGAGGGGCATTAAAGTGGACCTGGGTAGTATTGCAAAATATAAGCTAGTTCACCAGTGATAGAAAAGGCATAGACACGAAAAAAAATAGTTCATGCATGAGACCTTTATTCTCACAGGTCTACCGATAAGTAGGTTTTGAAAACTCTCTATCAAGGCATCATCTGCATGCAGAGAGCTGATATAGTTAGCACAGGCACATCCTGTTACCGTAGAAAGCTACTCCCTCCAAAAAAAAAAAAAAATCTAACTTAATTACTTTGGGGTTTAGCTTGTCTGCCACTCCCATGCTCTCTGCCGGTGGCTCTAATGCAGTCCATTGGGGGTCTGCCACGGTCCCCGGATCTCTTTTGGGAGTCTGGGAATCTGTCTTAACCACCAAGATCTCATCCACAGTGCTGCTGAGAGAGGTCTGAACAGTGCCTGAGGCTTCCAAAGCATAAAAATCCATATTTGCTTCTGTCTCCATTAGCGTGATCTCAGAAAACATGTGGCCTGGTTTGGAGGGCTTCCCAACAGGATTTAGACAAAAGGC
>NW_017729022.1:127513394-127515785 GCF_001723915.1 Gavialis gangeticus | reverse complement strand
AAATCCATATTTGCTTCTGTCTCCATTAGCGTGATCTCAGAAAACATGTGGCCTGGTTTGGAGGGCTTCCCAACAGGATTTAGACAAAAGGCAGGCTGGGTTCTGCCAGCCTAGGTCCCACCCCTGCTACACTTGCATCAATTGGTTCACTGCCGTTCTCAGGGGGGAGGTGTTTCCCAGGCAAGAAGTGGCCCTTCTGTTGTCACAGAGACCTGTGATGGGAATAGGGTGTTCTGGGATGTAACATGGCGGTCAACATGGCCACAAACATGGCTGTGGGGGTTGGGTTTTATGAGGTCACAGACCATGTGATTGGAACAGGGTGTTCTGGCACATAAAATGGTGGCCACAATGGCCACCAATATGGCCGCT
Source organism: Gavialis gangeticus (assembly GCF_001723915.1). NCBI lineage: Eukaryota > Metazoa > Chordata > Crocodylia > Gavialidae > Gavialis > Gavialis gangeticus. The sequence continues at coordinate 127,515,413 of NW_017729022.1, read as the reverse complement.
AGGTGGTTGGGCTTTATGAAGTCACAAAACATGCAATGGGAACAGGGTGTTCTAGGACAGGAAATGGCAGCCCAAGATGGCCACCCACATGGTAGTCAGGGGTGGGTCTTCTGCTGTCATAAGGGCATGTGATGGGGCAGGACTTCTTGTTTCAGGGCCAGAAACACCCCAAAATGGAGAACTTCCAAGAAAAGGGAAGGGGAGGGGTTTCTGGTGACAAAAATCAAGGGTTAGGGGTGCAACTTCGGGCCCCAACATGGCAGCCAGGGGGTGGGGTTTGTCAGTTTGACAAGAGGTGTGCCCTATATACTAGCATTGATTACTGCCCATTGATCCTGACAATCCAGCCAGCTTTCTGTCTACCTTACAGTCCATTCATCCTACCCATACTTCCTCAGCTGGCTTGCAAGAATGCTGTGGGAGACTGTGGTGAGCCAGTGGGGGGTGCTCCTGTGCTGAGCCACCCACCTCACTGTGCCCGACCACCTTCCAGGCTCCAAGTGCCTCCCTGGTGGCACCTCATGTCTGACCGACCCTTTGCCTGAAGCACACCCACTAGCCTGAGGGTAAAGCTGCCACCACCCAGGGACAGACTTGATTCTGGCATGGTGCCCCCTGGGAAACACAGGCCTAGTAGCCCTTGAGGGTACTTGACTCACTTCAAGAACTTGAGGTGCTTGCCTCAGTCAGAAGCCCAAGCAGTGGTTCCCTTAGTCAGCCGAACCAAGGGGGCCCCCCAAGGCATAATCTAGACCCACACCCAGTATGTCTCCCACCCTAGGTACAAAGGAGAACTTTATTGGTTACAAGGAGCAGGTTTGGAATAGGGTACAGAGTTGAGCAGTATCAGAGAAATAGAGCAAACAGGGTGGCTGGGGAGCCTTTGATCACGCATCTGAATTACTGCAAGCTATATATCTAGTTAGATCTCAGGTAGCTTACTCACAAGTATCATCCAGAAGCAGGTGAAGATTCCCTCTGGAGGCAGGCAGTTCATTGATCATGAGTTTTGAGAGAGAGAGAGCAAGTTTCAGATGGTCCAGCTCTTCTCTCTCTGTGAGTTTTCATCATGGCTACTGCCCCCTCCTCCTGGACAGTCCTTAACTGATATAGCCCTTATGACCTCATTTACCTGGTCCAAGGGAGGTCAGCACCTGTTGGCTGTCAGCCAACCAATCTGAAATGGTTGCTGGGCAGACTGGCAGTCTCTAGCCCACCAGAGAGCCCAAGCCCCTCACCCAGGTACGTGACGCCAGTCACATAGGCAGAGGGAGCAGGTTTCCCCCCTCCCTGAGGAATGTATCCAGCCCAGGTTACCTAAAGAGATAGGGTAGAGGTGTGTACCCTCTGCAGGGCCCAAATTGTCACAGAGCAGGGTTTTTGGGGAGAAACAGAGGTGGCCTTCTGCCACAGAGACCATATAAAAAGACTTACCAAACTCAAGGTATATTATATCCACTGCTTCCTCCACATCCACAGACCCAGTCATCTCATCATAGAAGGCAATCAGGTTGGTCAGATTTGACCTGCCCTTGGTACATGCATGCTGACTGTTCCGAATCACCTCCCCTTCCAACTGCTTAGAAATGGATTCTTTGAGGACCTGCTCCATGATTTATCCAGAGACTGAGGTGGAGCTGACTGGTCTGTAGTTCCTTGGATCCTCCTTTTTCCCTTTCTTAAAAGATGGACATTATATTTGCCCTTTTCCAATCACCCAGGACCTCCCCTGATTGCCACGAGTTTTCAAAGATAATGGCCAGAAGTCCTTCTTCCTTCTTTAGGTATGTAGGGAGCAGAAGGGGAAAAAATGGAAACATTGGGCCCCCACTTAACACCTCGGGGCACCTGGTAACAGGCACTCAGGAAAAAACTGAACTCCTGAATGCCCACTTTGCTTTAGTATTTCACCAAATCAAAGGGAAACATAAGCAAGATACAGATCACAGGGGGCATGGTGGGGATGGCAGCCTTTCCACTGTGGATGCTGAACTGGTACGAATAGGAAACTATTGGATT
>NW_017729022.1:127504226-127508394 GCF_001723915.1 Gavialis gangeticus | reverse complement strand
CCTGGTGGCACCTCATGTCTGACCGACCCTTTGCCTGAAGCACACCCACTAGCCTGAGGGTAAAGCTGCCACCACCCAGGGACAGACTTGATTCTGGCATGGTGCCCCCTGGGAAACACAGGCCTAGTAGCCCTTGAGGGTACTTGACTCACTTCAAGAACTTGAGGTGCTTGCCTCAGTCAGAAGCCCAAGCAGTGGTTCCCTTAGTCAGCCGAACCAAGGGGGCCCCCCAAGGCATAATCTAGACCCACACCCAGTATGTCTCCCACCCTAGGTACAAAGGAGAACTTTATTGGTTACAAGGAGCAGGTTTGGAATAGGGTACAGAGTTGAGCAGTATCAGAGAAATAGAGCAAACAGGGTGGCTGGGGAGCCTTTGATCACGCATCTGAATTACTGCAAGCTATATATCTAGTTAGATCTCAGGTAGCTTACTCACAAGTATCATCCAGAAGCAGGTGAAGATTCCCTCTGGAGGCAGGCAGTTCATTGATCATGAGTTTTGAGAGAGAGAGAGCAAGTTTCAGATGGTCCAGCTCTTCTCTCTCTGTGAGTTTTCATCATGGCTACTGCCCCCTCCTCCTGGACAGTCCTTAACTGATATAGCCCTTATGACCTCATTTACCTGGTCCAAGGGAGGTCAGCACCTGTTGGCTGTCAGCCAACCAATCTGAAATGGTTGCTGGGCAGACTGGCAGTCTCTAGCCCACCAGAGAGCCCAAGCCCCTCACCCAGGTACGTGACGCCAGTCACATAGGCAGAGGGAGCAGGTTTCCCCCCTCCCTGAGGAATGTATCCAGCCCAGGTTACCTAAAGAGATAGGGTAGAGGTGTGTACCCTCTGCAGGGCCCAAATTGTCACAGAGCAGGGTTTTTGGGGAGAAACAGAGGTGGCCTTCTGCCACAGAGACCATATAAAAAGACTTACCAAACTCAAGGTATATTATATCCACTGCTTCCTCCACATCCACAGACCCAGTCATCTCATCATAGAAGGCAATCAGGTTGGTCAGATTTGACCTGCCCTTGGTACATGCATGCTGACTGTTCCGAATCACCTCCCCTTCCAACTGCTTAGAAATGGATTCTTTGAGGACCTGCTCCATGATTTATCCAGAGACTGAGGTGGAGCTGACTGGTCTGTAGTTCCTTGGATCCTCCTTTTTCCCTTTCTTAAAAGATGGACATTATATTTGCCCTTTTCCAATCACCCAGGACCTCCCCTGATTGCCACGAGTTTTCAAAGATAATGGCCAGAAGTCCTTCTTCCTTCTTTAGGTATGTAGGGAGCAGAAGGGGAAAAAATGGAAACATTGGGCCCCCACTTAACACCTCGGGGCACCTGGTAACAGGCACTCAGGAAAAAACTGAACTCCTGAATGCCCACTTTGCTTTAGTATTTCACCAAATCAAAGGGAAACATAAGCAAGATACAGATCACAGGGGGCATGGTGGGGATGGCAGCCTTTCCACTGTGGATGCTGAACTGGTACGAATAGGAAACTATTGGATTTGGGTTTGGATTTGGCCGATTCAGATGCCAGAGATTCAATCTGGAACTCCAAATTGATTTCCCGCTTTGATTTGGCTGAATCACCTCCAAAGCTTTGGAGCCAATTTGGAGATTCGGCCATTGGGTATAATGGGGAAATCAATGAAATATCTATAATTTTGTTGGTTTTTTTGTCTGATTTGGATGCAACTTGCAGGAATGGTAGCACCTGCTGAGTGCATGAAGCCTGCCACATTTCAAGGAGAAAGGTTCAGGGGCTTGGGGGAAACTGCACCCCAAATTCTTGAGAGCAAAACTCATGTTGCCTGTATATGTTAAGCCACAGTATGGTCAAAACTGCAGGGATGGTAGCCCCTGGTGAGGCCACAAAGCCTGCCAAGTTTCAAGGAGATAGGTACAGGTGTTTGGTGGAAACTGAACCTCAAACTGTGGACAAGCATCTGGCAGAATTTAGCCTTGATGATGATTAAAACTGGATTCAACTGCCCAGCTTATCTAGTACGTGTCAAGAAAGGACATCTCAAAAAAGCATAGTCAGAGAGTTTTGAAGGAGCTGGATTTAGGCAGGGTAATGTTAATTTTAAACCTGAAGATGATGTTGTGTTGCAATTTGCTTATTGGATAAACCCAAGCTTGGGCAGTAACTTATTATAATAATTTCTAACACCTTTTAACTCCATAGGATAACAACTACAAAGCAATATTATGAATGGCTATATAACTAAAAAATTAGCATAATTAGAATATAAAACAACATACATGTCATAGTAATCCTCGGGAAGGACGGAACAGAAGAGTCATTGCTGTCCCATACCCCATGGATCTCTCTTACTCCCTGTGTGAGTGAGAACCAGATCCTGACTGAGGGGCTTCCACCTGTATCCTTCGAGCAGCCCAGTTCAGAGATGTCTGACTTCGCTGATTCAACTTGCCGTGCATCTTCTAACCTAGGGACTACCGATAAGTTACTAACCAAGTGGGAACTCTTGGTTAATTTCTTTATCTGTTTTTTTATCATTGTCAATTTTAATCTGTATTGTTATGTTGTCTGCTTCTTAGCTTAACCTTTTTATTAACTACTATATATGCAAACCATATCTTCTGTTGTCATAAGTAAAATTCATTCTTTTTTGTACGTGAAACTTGTCATTTCTTTCCTTTCCAACATCACCTTCTCGATCCCAAACCAAAAAGCCCAGTGGCTAATAAAGTTGCAGTACTCAGTCAGTCTGCAACTAAATTGATATACTCACAGTGCCCAGCTGGCCTGTGACACCTGTGATCTGGAAACTTCTACTAGTTGTCTGAAGAAAGTCTCATCTACCTCATCCTTCTGGTCTAGTGGTCTGTAGCACATACCCACTACAACATCACCCTTGTTGTAACGTTAACCCAAAGACTTTCTTGGTAGATACTAACTCACGTTTTCCAAATGGCACTGGATCTTGCATCAGAACACCTTCAAGACAGTGCTATTTAAGTAGCAAAGAAGGGAGAGTGCACAGCCAACAAATGGCTTAGCCCCAAGTTAGAAGTTTTGGGCACAAACATGCACTCTCTCCCCAGGGCCAGAACACAGCCAGTGCTGCCTATACACACATATTGGTGATCGGGGGCATCAGTGTGCAAAATGTCAATGATAGGAATAGATCCAGGAGAGCTTCACTGTTGCACTTGTGCACCCCCCCCCACCCCCTTTGATTCCTCCTCCGCCCAAAGTTTAAAATGAACTGCCTGGCAGTGGCAACAGCACTTCTAATCCGGCAGTACTGAGGGACTCACTTGACTCTATAGCTCATTATAATTTACTTAATCCCTTCTAAACTCTTCATTCCACAGGTCTTAATGACCATTTCTTCCTTGTTCTACCAATCAACCGCCCTTTTGTTCTACCAAACTATCCTTTGTTTTGCAATTCTGCTGTCTGTTAGCTGCTCCTAGTGAAGTAACTCCTATTTCAAAGCCCTGCAGATTGCTTTTAACTCATTTCAGTGAGTTAAATACTAGTGAACAGTAAAAGTTTCATTGCAAGCAAACATAGGCAGCAAACAGGGAAATTTGCAAGCAGTTTGCTGGGAGCAAAAGGAGGAGAGAGAAGAGGAAGAAGAGCCAAACATCAGGCACCATTTCCTTCTCCTGCTCAGACACCAAGCGGGGGGAGTAGCAGATACACTAAAGGGCAGGGTTAGGAGACCTAGACAAATTCAAGGATTGGACCAAAAGAAATCTCAAAAGTTTCAATAAAGAAAAATGCAAAGTCCTGCACTTAAGATGGAACAATCCCATGAACTTTTATGGGCTGGAGACTGACTAAGCAGCAGACTTGCAGAAAAGAACCTGGGGTTTGTAACAGGCTAGGACCCCAAGGGTGGTCATGTGTCTGGCGGTCACCCTGCTCCTGTTATGTCCTTGAGCCTTTAAGCATTCTCCTCTTTCTGCTCTCCTGCCACACCTGGATGTAAATAAGTCCTTAGAAAAGGGAGGCTGCCCTTGGGATCCCTTAGCGAGATCTCATCTACTCCCAAGCTTAGGTCTCATTACTCAGTACATTAAGTGCTTGTTACATGGCTCCAACCACCCCTTACACTACACCTATGCCTCACAGATGTTACCTGTCCCCGGGGGGATGAACCAAGCCCCAGTGTCACGGTGGGCC
>NW_017729022.1:127503872-127504215 GCF_001723915.1 Gavialis gangeticus | reverse complement strand
GGTCAGAAGCCGGAGTATGGTACGAGGATGAGATGAATCGTCGTAGTCAGAAAGCAAAGCCGGGGTCGATAGTCAGGTTGGAATCAAGCCAAACCGTCCAAGAGCTGAAGGAATACCAGCCTCTGTCTCCAGCAAACGCGATCTCCCCCCGAGGGAGGGGCTCCTAAACCTTTTATAACAATTTGGTGGCCAATTAGAATGTGTCCCTCAAAGAACTTTCTAGCCGAATGACATCATGCTCTTAGCTGACTGAGCATGTGTGAGCCTGAACTCTCTGCTGTTACCACGCAGGCGCAGGGCTGAAAAGTAGGTCAGCCTGACTGACAGCTCTTGGGGTTGCCCA
>NW_017729022.1:127488182-127498872 GCF_001723915.1 Gavialis gangeticus | reverse complement strand
AGCCGGAGTATGGTACGAGGATGAGATGAATCGTAGTCAGAAAGCGAAACCGGGGTCGATAGTCGGGTCGGAATCAAGCCAAACAGTCCAAGAGCTGAAGGAATACCAGCCTCTGTCTCCAGCAAACGCGATCTCCCCCCGAGGGAGGGGCTCCTAAACCTTTTATAACAATTTGGTGGCCAATTAGAATGTGTCCCTCAAAGAACTTTCTAGCCGAATGACATCATGCTCTTAGCTGACTGAGCATGTGTGAGCCTGAACTCTCTGCTGTTACCACGCAGGCGCAGGGCTGAAAAGTAGGTCAGCTTGACTGACAGCTCTTGGGGTCGCCCAGGGGACACAGGCTGGGTGAGTCCAATGGAAAATTCCATGAGCCTGTCTTCCGCATGTCAATTTTAATTCTCTCTCTCTCTTTCTTCCTGCATTGGCAGCACACAATCAAAACTTTACTTCAACATTACTGTTCACTCTCTAGCTGTCTCTCTGCCCACATCCAGGCACTTCATCCAGTTTAGCTATTCCTGAGTGCTACCCTGGGTGCTTAATCCTAATCCCACCTCTCCTGAGGCACTGAGCCCCTGGCCCTGACTCCACCCTTCTCTGGGCTGTAAGTTCATGGCCCTGTTGGTTTCCATTCGTTGTGCTCCTCAGCCTTTGACCCTTCTTCTCAGGCCATGGCCCCACTCCTAGGCCAGTTGAGATCTCCAGGATCCCTCTCCCCAGCAGTCTCTGGCTGTGGCCCCTCCTTGGCCTTTGCCCCTCCTGGGTCCTGGCCCCACTCCTATGCAGGCTGAGAACTCCAGGCTCCCTGCCCCTGCTCTCCCCTCCTGGGCTATAAGTCCCTGACTCTGCCTCTCATCCCTTGTGGGTTACAGTTCCCTGACCCTCCTTGCTCTTATAACCATTCAGCTGTGGTCCTGCTCTTTAGCCTTGACCTCTATCATTTGGATCCTGGCCCTCCTCCTGAGCCAGCTGTGACCACTACCACAACTTATCTCAAATCCTAGACCACCAGCCTGCTTACCCCAGCTTAGGTGTTTGCCAGGAGTCTGGCTGCAGCCCTGCTGTTCAGGAGTTCTTCACATTTTGACTGCCAGGATCACACTACTGCCCCAACTCAGGCCCTGGGCTTATATCCTGTAAACCCAGCCTCCTGTTAAGTCACATGACTCCTGATGAAGCACCTGCAGACTGCTCCATCTGCAGTCTGCCTTCTGTTAAAGTAGCAGCAGCACCAACCCTCCTGCTACAGGGTTACAGTGAGGTTTTTTAAGACCCAGGTAGACAAAGCCGTGGCTGGGATGATCTAGTTGGGAATGGTCCTGATTTGAACATGGGGTTGCACTAGATGACTACCTGAAGTGCCTTCTAACCCTAATTTTCTATGATTCTATGAAGTTACATTTGTTTTTGCTTCGATATTAAACTGAATAATGCAATCCTAAGCCCCTAGCATATTAGTAAAACTTCTAGTTTACATTTAACTAGAAAAAATGTGTTGTTTTTATAAGTGACTATGCACCTCATGATCTGCACCCCCCTTTAATGATTGTAGACCTGACCATGGTGACAAAGGATACCTGGGATGCATGGTGTTATACTGTGTACACAGTAAGTGGCATCATTGTTTGCACCTGCATGTGACACTATCAACTGTGAGGCTCTATAGGGTGAATTATCACCATAATTATATCTGGGCAACTTCCATGTAAAACAAGTAGGAGCAATCAAGCCCCTAGCAGACTTCATAGATCCCTGGTTTCCTTTTCCAGAGACAAAACACTGTTTCCATTTGGTTTGGTGGTGTCTTGGTAGAGGTCAGAGGTGAAAAAGGAGTAAGAGGGTATCAGCATTGTGTCGTTTTTATGCTCATCACTGTGTGTGGATTTGTATGAGGTGTCTGTTGTGGGGCTGTCACTTTTCTGACACCTTCCAGGTCCCTGGCGAGCAATGAATGAGTACGTTTTCTCTCTTTCAGTGACAGAGATGCAAAGAATGGATCAATGTCAATGTCAGCCAAGGCATTTTAAAAAATGATCATTTAAAATAGAACGGACATGAAAATATCTGTTAAAAAAATATTTTATTTTTTACTTGCTGAAACACCAGCAAAAATGTGTCAGGTTGAACAATTCATTTTGTTTTATTTCCTGTTTGTTTTTTACTTTAAAAAAATTGAATTTAAGTATTTTTTAAACAAAATGTTCCTTTAAAATAAAAAGTTCAAGGGCTTCAGTTTGAAAATGGTGAAACAAAAACATTATACCTTCTCTGAATCCCCCACTCCCATTTTCTGTGGCCAAATTTTGCTGAATTCAACCTGATATCACAAATAGTGTCAACTGGCCCAATACTGTTTTTCAGTAAATAAACTCTCTGCTCACAATATTTTCCTTACATCTAAGTCCAAGCAGTGCTACAGCAAGAGTTTTGCTTTGCAGGGGTGGCCACAGCAATCCACGTTCTGTTGTTGGACTGTTCTGCACTCTCTTTTTTCTCCACGGGAAGTTCTTTTTTTCATTTTGGTGTATGTTAGGCAGGTCTGAGAGAAGAGTGGGATATATTCAGATGTTACCAGGAGGTGGTGTGCATGTATGTGCTATCAGAAAGGACACTACGTGTTTTATTTCAGGGCTTGTATTTTTCTGAAGTGACAACTTCTTGCCTGTAGTGGGTCCCTCCTAGTCTTGAAGGGCAGGTAAAAAAAGGGCAAGAATGTCTCATTCTGAGCAGGTGAGCTTGTACACCTGCTCTTCTTGTACCCAAAGACCAACATGTCATAAAACAAGATTAGCTCCTTCCATTATAGGGGCCTGGCTGGCTCTTCTGAAGGAAGACTGACCCAAAAACCATCCAATCCCTCCACAATGTTGCACATATTGAAATCCCATCTGGTTCTCATCCTTGGGGGAGGAACAGTCTTTTTGCTGGCACCTGCTAGTTAAAAGATGGCATCATGTTCTCATTTGCATATCTATTCACTCCAGTGTGCCCTGAAAGGGATGCTGTCTGGATGTCCAGAGCTCCATGTGTAACCATCACATCCTGGCACCTTTGCCGGCTGCTACCACAGCCCCAGCCCACTCCCTTCCTGGCTGGTGGCTCTCAGACCGTGATCCATCAATGGATCCTGGTGGCCACCTATTCTCATTGCTCCTGTCTGGGCTAGGGCCAGGGCACCAGCTATACCAGTCATATAACAGTTGTGGACAGTGCAGTCCAACAGTTATGGCTATTGACAAAACCAGTGGATCTAGAGGGAAGGTGTGGGTACAGATGTAAGGTGATAGGCGTACTCAGGAGAATGAGACTCACGCAGCCTGTGGTGAGTCACCAGAGGTGTACCTAAGCAGCAAACCTGCCGCCCTTTTCAGACAATCAAACAGCAAAGTCAGGAGCAGCCAGGCTGACCTACATACACCAGCTGGCCCATCAACATGGACTCCTGGCAGTTCCTGGGCTACCTATTTGCAAGTAGTTTGTATGTATAAGAAAGCCTCCTGAGCATGAATCAAGGGCTACTCTAGACCCAGTTCAAAGGACAGCACCACTGGCATCTAGTCTGATTTGGGTTCCAGCATGACCACTAGCAAATGCCACTGCAAGAGCAGCTTTCTCAGCAGAGGCCTGACCTCAAAACCACTGGAATCTTTTAATCTCCATGGACTTCAATGCACTTTGAACCATGCCATTCTGAGCAACAGACTTCTCCCACCTTTCTTCATTTTATGTCAGGCTGAGGATCACAGTGCCAGGGGTCTACTTTGACAGGTGCAGACCCTGCCATAGGAAAAGAAGGAAAATGTTTTGATAGGTGCCCCAAACCCTTTGTCACCCACTGTTGCTTCTCCCCTTTGCAGAGCCCTGCCCCACTTGGTTACATCACTGCCTTTTTATTCTGCTCCAGTGGGGAGGAAATTCCTCCAAGCCTGAAAAGACTGGGTCTGAATTGACATGCCAGGGCGGATGGAACCACAGTAAACTTTTAGGATACGTGAATATACTTTTTAAATTAGTAATGGCTGGAAAGTACTTTAGTGGCATACATTGTCCTGTCCCACCCTATAGAAGAGAAATATTTATTAACACCTCACCTGTTCAGTACCATGAACCATATCATCTCTATCAAGTAATAGATCAATATCATTAACCTCACTCCACTCACCTGGTCCTGTACATATGTCGAGAGGCTTGGAAGCCAAGGTTTGTGTATCATTCTGCTTGCTGGAAAAATGGGTCTTTGTGCTTTGATAAAGCCCCCCACTCCCCAATTTGTATTATACATAAGTTTAATAATGATCTCTCAAATCCATTGTTCCTTCCCCATCTATAACATTAGCAACACTGAGACACAAAGCTGCCAGGAAGGATGGTATCATAGTGCAGACTGGAAAGTACCAAATGACTTCATAGGATATGATCCTGTGGAGGTCAGATCCAGGTTCTGACCTCCAGGTCAGATCCTAGGGAGTTTGTAATGCACTCTGATGCACATAGGGGCTGAACTGATGGGGAAGGCAAGGAATGGGGACACTTTTAAAAGGAAATCCACCTACATAATCAAGTCCTACCCATAAACTGCATCAACGTTAGAGATCTAGAATATGACAGATTCTGAGCTGCACTGCACAACCAGAACTGGACTGAAAAATACCCAGGAGCCTAGCTGCTTCCAGAGAAATGGGGAAGTTCACAAGAGCCATTGCTCCAGGTTCTCCATAAATTCAGACGCAGTCATGGCTGCCTGGGTTGCACACTTGTGGAGGGGGTCACAAGACAGCTGATGCATTACTTGTCCCCAAAGCAGACATTCTGAGAGACAAGGAAGCAGCTGGAAAGAGGTGCTGACAATTCATGTATCGCCAAGCACCAGTCCGGTCTGAGCTATGGGTGAATGGGTCACACATGACTTCATTACAAAACCCCATCATACAAGTGGCTCTGCTCATACCAAATAACACAAGTGCTTTGGTCAGTAACATGCCACACAAGGAAACTGTCTAGGCCAGAGGTGGGCAAAATACAGCCTGCGATTGTATCCAGCCCACAAGCAGGCAGCCACAAACTAATGGGATCCAGCCCCTGGGGAGTCAATGGGTTCCGGCTGCTGGGTTGTGACAGACATGTCCCAGGCACCAGCATCAGCTTGCAAACAAGGCCAGCAGAGGTTCTGGGTGGGGATTAGAGCATCGACCCAGGTCTCCAGTTGACATCACTACATCAGCGCATCAGCCGTGGTCCTGAGCAGTCACCCTAATCCCCACTTGCCAGCAGCATCCACAGCTGGGAGTGTCCACAGCTGATGCCTGTGCCCACCTGGCACCTGAGCTGGTGTAAGAAGTGGATGGGGACAGAAGGTTGTGGATTGGGGTATGCTGTACCTGCGGGGATAGTTGGGGGAGGGAGTGAGAAGAGAGGAGAGATGTGGTCCACAAGAAGACAAACTCATTAAGTGGCCCTCCAGCCAAAATAATTGTCCACCCCTAGTCCAGGCTATGCCAGCAGATCCTCCGTTCTGTTAACAATATATTTTTCCATAAGTTTATAGCGTGTGCGCGCACACACACACACACACACACACACAAAGTGACTTCCCACTGCATCACTGAGGAATTACAATTTTTAATTCTTAGAGCAGTCACCATTAAACAAGGACAAACATGAAAAATCTCTGCTGCTGTGGATTAAGACTACTGTTTTATTTGGCAGGGAAAAGAAGCATGAAAATAGCTGTTCCAAAAATGTAATTACAGGGAAAAATTACATTCAGACTATATTGTGCTTCAAAAGGAAAGCTATATATTTTTACTTGCATAGTACAAGCATACTTTTATAAGTATCTGAGTTTATAGTAATGTATGCAAGTCCATCACAAGAGGGAATTCATATTATTGCTCTTTTGCTGAAGAAGAAAAAAAAAAAAGAAACAACACCCCAAACCAACAACCAGTTGCTGATGTCTCCTGGAACAAGCTGATGCTTATTGGCAGTTATTTTTCAGTAAGGTAATTTGGTTTAGCCAAGGAACAGATAACACTTCGAAGTTGCAAGTGACGCGCTGAGTAGAGAAAAAGAGAAAATAAAAGCAGTCAGTTTAAAATAGAGAGTCAGAATCACTGAATGTTTTAAAACTACATGCACTGTCTATCACTTTCTGTTTATCACCAGCAAATATTACAGAAGTGAAGAATATGGCTCTTCAGAGCATTTCCAGTTTGCAAGAAAAATATTGTGGGATAACATTTTTCTTTTGTTAATATAGACTTCCACAGGACTTAGCTGCCAACTATTACCATCATATTCAAAGACAGGCATTGCACCCCCAGCTTTTCCCTGGTTAGAAGGGAGGGAGAAACATGAGTTTACGAAAATGGGATGGAGAAGGTACTGGGATAGTTGGGCGAAAGAGAGGGCCAAAATACGCAGCAGAGGGGCAGGCACAGGGTAGCAGCAGGGACCAGGAAAATCAGGTCACCTGCCTCCCAACCTGTGCTTTCCCCACCACTAGTGGGAGGGACAAATTTAAAAGACAATCCCCTAATAAGAAGATTCTATATATGGAAAATTATAACACATTTAAAAAATTTTCTGTGTATAGACCATAATTATTGGGAGGTCATCTTCAATTTGCAGACATCTTGGATTCAGGGAAATACAGTAGTCATTTGCATATAGAGTTATAGCTACTTTGAGCATTCACAAATACAGGTGTGCACCCAGGCCCATCTGATATTCCAGCCCCTTCAGCATAAAGCAAGCTATTAAAACTGAGGGTGTTGTCCTATTAAAAGGAAGCTGGATTCCAATTCAACTAGGGGCGCATGTGCTTGGTGGTTGAGTTCCAAAAGCCAGCTGAGCCATTCAGAAATCAATCTAGAATCAGGCAAAGCTCCCCACTGAATTTGATTGTGCCTGTGCTAGGAACTGGGGCTTCTGTGAAAACACCTGCTCTCCGCTGTCAATTCTCCACTCCTTCTTTACGAAATGGTCAATGGCAATGGTTTATTGATCAAATTTATTAAAAGTGCCATTGAACAAACTGAACTGACCAGAAAAGGACTTTGGGGTCTGGGTACAGAACAGAGACCCAGAGCATCTGATGTTAAGATTTTGGCTCCGCCACAGACCCCCTGTATGCCCTCAGGCAAGTCACTTAGCATGAAGTCCTGATCTCCAAAGACCTATTTAAGCACTCAATTCCCACTGAAATCAGTGGGTGTGGGCTGTCTGTTCCTCAGTTCTCCATCATACAATGACAGAGAATAGCACTTCCTTCTTCCCCCACCCTTGGTGTGTCCTGCCCAATAGAGACAGGCCTATTAGAATAGGGCCTTTTATTCCCATGTGTGGCATACTGATGATAATAAACACCACCACCACCAGTGTCCAACATTTATAAAAATAAATAAAAATAATAAGTAAATAAATCACATCAGACAGACTACTGTAGATTCTAACAAGACGCAACAAAGCTGCAAGAGCCAAGTAAAAAATAAACCCATGCAGAATCCCATCAAAAAAAAATCTGCATGTTTTCTGCACTTTGTATTTTTACTCATTAATTCCAACAGCTAGCTGGAGCAAAAACTCACACATACAATTATGATTTACTATTTGGATGCTAGTAAGCAACTAATTTCCAAAAGCAAATGCTAATAAGCAGCAGAAAAATGCAGAAATCTACACAGGGGTTTTATTCCAACATGGGGTTAATTCTATTATACAAGATGTGAACAATGTCCCAGACAGTATTTTTAGTGTACAGCTTCATAAAGACCTGGGCAGCTCCCAATCTTTTTTATAAACATACCTTTGCCATCTCTGGTTCTTTATGGAATGCACAGCTCTGAAGATCAGTTGCTGACTTTGTGCAGGTGGTCCGGCCAAGCTCAACTTCTAGGATATACTTGACTCCAGCCACGATCTGTAAAATGAGGGGGAAAAGGGCTTGTTCTCAGCAGTGGAAGATAGTACAGAAAGCATTACAGAAGGTTTATTTGCTGTGAGATAGCTTGTGACCTTGTGATGACACTGAGGTCAAAGTGATTGTCCATATCTGGCATGGCACATCTTTCTGAACCAGTCAGTGAAGCCATGCCCTAGTTAGGAAAGAAATAAGCAAACTATTTATATAGGGCAGCCATCAATTCAGCAACTGAAATTATCACTATTAAAAAACCATGAGTTGGGCCTTCCAAAACCATGAATTTCAGAAAAGAAAGAAAGATTGAATTTAGTGGCATTTTGTTAGCCTGCTGAGGTCATCTTCTCAAACTTCTCTGCATAACTATAAAGGGCTGGAAGCTATAGAAATTTTTATTTTTAACCTGAAAGCTCAGTTTTATATAGTCACTACTCCCAGTTCGGAGGCTGTAAAACTTGATATTGCAGGATTCCTGACCCTCTACCTCCCCACAAAGTCATGTATCAATGCTGGGGAGGGGACCGCAATGAAATAAATGTTCAGTGCTTTGATAAACTGGGGTCACAAGCGCTACCAGATGTGAGAGGAGAAAACTGCTTAGGTGAGCCATGTGAAAGGGCAACTGTGAATAGTCAAAAATAGCCAATAAAAATTAAGGAAAAACTATGGGTAAAGGGCAGTTGAGGAGAGATTACTTTGCGTGCTAGTGAAGGGGAATGAAAGCAGAAGAGCATCTCAGAAGCTGTACATTGACGGAGAGGGAGCATCATGATGAAGTATCTCCCTAAGCCAGGCAGCCTACTGGTTTAACATGGTTGAAATGAAATGCAGCGGCAAGTGATGTGGCAGCATCATATTCAGCCACTGTCCAGCCCAAGTGACTGCAAGAGTGACTAGGTACTCACTTGCAGCTGGGTGCAAGCTCCCACCTCTGGAGCCATATCAAGGCACCTTAACCGCTCTGTCACAGCACCCCTGTATCCTAGGACAGCACCAGACTTAAGCCACGTGCCTGCCATGTCTCCAGTCACTTTACGAGTATGTTGCATGCCTTCCACCCTGTCTTCCCATGTCTTGCTTTCTCTGACTGGGAGTACTGCCTCTCTATACAGACTAGCACAGTACAGCCTCTCCCCGAACCCCATCTTTGGGCACTGCCCATTCCATATTATGTAACAACCAAGCTCCTCCGCAGGCCTGGCCAACTTGAGTTTCAAAGTCCTGCATCCTTCCTTCCATTTAAAGCATCGATTCTCTGCCAGGGTGCCAGGTTTGATCAGCTAATTGCCTTTACGTTTTGAGACAAATATGTGCAGGGAGGAAAAAAATGGGTTAGAGGAAAAGCAATCAATGAGATGAGGATTAATAAAAATGCACAAGGCAGAACACCCTCGTGAAAGGCAGCTTGAGCACCAACTGAAGCCAGCATAGCACACAGGCCAAGTATGCTGCAAATTCTTCGGTAAGGAGAGGTGGGTGGCAGGCAGGAGAGGGGGAAGGGAGGAAAGGGGAAAAAAAACAGGAGTACTCTGGGCTGGCATTTTGGAGACCTGGGTCCCTCCATTTCACAGCTGCAAATTCCAGAGGCCATTTATAACAAGATGCAGCAAGCAAGTATTAAACACAAGAGAGGGCAGAAACTGTTCAGGTGACAGCACAGAGCCCATACACTTAAATGTGAATGGAAAGCGGGGGCAGAAATTTGCCCAGTGGGCTTGCTCTTAAGGGTGACAAGGGTGGGGTGGAGTTTTGTAGCCTTGGGGTATCCACTGCTGCTGTTGGCCATGTCCTATAAGCTGCTCTGAGCCTTTTGAGATAGACTGGGACAGAAATCTAAAAGGACAACAGCAATAATAATGTTATTGTTGACATTATTCCTTAGTAGCATTACATTTACCACTATTACTTATTACTATGGCTCTATTTATTACAATGATTATCACTACTATTCTTACCACTATTACTGTTATCATTATTACTACTATTTTTGTTACAATTATCATCACCAGGGATCCTGGTTTTCTGTGATCAAAAAAATCCCCAATTTTGGGGTTAAACCAAGTAACCCAAAATCCACATTTTTCCATGATTAAAATGAAACACCACTAACCCATAGCTACTGCTCTCGTACACACCCCCCCCCCCCCCATATCTAGAGATATCTATTCTCTCTCTCTCTCTCTCTCTAATATATATTAGTACCGAGATACCTAGATATATAGTGGTGTTTGATTTTGATCATGGGAAAATGTGGATTTGGGGTTACTTTTTTTAAACCTGAAAATTGCAGATTTTTTTATATCAGAGAAAACTGGGATCCCTGATTATCATTACCATTCCTACTACTATTATAATTATTGATAACTAATCCTACTGCTAATCATGTATTTATTATTAATAGTATTTATTATTCCTGCTAGGGTTGAAATGACTTGCACTGCTCCCACCACCGCTATTGTTACGTCACAATCGTTTCCCATTGCAACCAGACTGACAACAGGCAGCGCCCCGGTCCCAGCTGGAGCCGGCGCGGGCCGGGGGCCGCGATCCCGCGGTGGGGCGAGGAGCTCTGCAGGGTCCCGAGCCCTAGCCCGGGGCAGGCGCAGGCCCCTCTTCCCTCCCCCGGCGCGGAGCGGTGAGTCCCCACGGCCACGGGCTGCGGGGAGAATCGGCTCCCTCTGAGCAGCAGGCGGGGCCGCGGGGCGGGGTCCCGCTTGGGGCTGGGGGGCTGCCAGGCGCGTCTCGGGGGTCGCGGCGGGGAGGGGG
>NW_017729022.1:127486715-127488020 GCF_001723915.1 Gavialis gangeticus | reverse complement strand
GGCGGGGAGGGGGCACCGACCTGCTTCTGGGCGCGCACGACGCGGGCGACGCGGCTGCTGTACTTGTCGTTGCTGGCCTTGTTGTACTCGCTCATGGCGAACTGCAGCGCCCGCTGCACGCCCTCGTCGTTCTCGTTCGCATCCTGCAGCCCGCCCAGCAGCCGCGACCGGCGCCCGCCCTCCTTGGTCCCGGCCGCCGCCGCCGCCACCGCCGCCAGCAGCAGCAGCGCCAGCGCCGCCCAGCGCCACTCGCCCCGTGTCATCGTCATCGCCATCAGCTCGTGCTCTGATCTGCTTTGCCGCACGCAGCTGTCCTCGGCCCCCGGGCCCCGCTATATAAAGCCAGCCTTGGCACCTGCCCCGCCCGTCGCGTCACTGCAGGCTGTGCTGGGCGGGGGGCGCTGCTACGCCCCACGCTCACGCACGGCGGGGCTCCCCGCGGCTGCGCGCGCACTCCTGCGTGTTTACGCATCTCTGTGGCGGACACACCCTGTATATACTCTGTGCTCCCCTCAGGCTGGCGCACGCGTACATGTTCAGAGAGCTGTCTCTCACGCACACCCCCCATAAATACTCTGTGCTCCCCCAAGCCTAAGTGCGCACACACGTTTGGAGATGACACACACACCGTAAATAGTCTGTGCGCCCTCAGGGCTGCTACACGACACCTATGTGGTTAGACATCTCTCTCACACACACACAGACATGCCTAAATACTCTGTGCTCCCTGCAGGGTTGGTGCACACATGTAGGTGTTTAGAGATCACACACACACCATAACTACTCTGAGGGAGTGGGCACATGTGCCACCTGTGCTCTGGCCCCACTGGGACACACTGCCTGAGCTCTCATGTGGCAGGTACATGCACATGTTATATAAGAAGCAAGGGTAAGATGTTTGGTGGATAAAACTGTAATTTAAGCAAAGTGAATTTGATGGCAGTTATCATGGAAGTATTATGTAATTTCTTGAAATTGTATTTGTATTCCCTTTGTGAGGCTTCGGTTGGGGTCATTTTTTTAATCTGCTTGATACTATCTGTTTTCTAATGCTTAAAAAAAATGTTTAGAGAGATAACCCCCCCCCATATCCTGAGATAACAGAGACACGTGCTTTCAGTGCTGACACAGTGTCTGTGCTCCCCTATGGCACATGCACACACATGCTTAGAGATCACCTGCCCTCCACATCCTGAGGGAAGAGGCACAAGCACTGCCTGTGCTCTAGGCCACTCTGACACATTGCCTGTATTCTTCTCTCTCACACACACACACACACACACACACTCTCTCTCTCTCTCTCTC
>NW_017729022.1:127484809-127485286 GCF_001723915.1 Gavialis gangeticus | reverse complement strand
GAGCCGCAGCTCCGTCCCGCACACACCCCACCCTGGCTGGGCAGCGCTTGCCCCAGCCCCTGCCCCACTCCACCCCTTACCACAGGAGGCCCTGATCTGCCCCCACCCCCTGCCACTGGAACTTCTGGGCCGGTGTGATCAACCATGGGGGAACCACGGGGATCGCTTCTCCTGGCGCCCCTACTACCTGGCCGGCGCTCTCGGGGGGGCACCAGCGCTCTTGCCTGCCCCCCCTACCTGTTGCCTAAGTGGGGAACACTGCTATCAGGGACTTCACCAGCGCTCTCAGGAGGTGCACATGCACCCTCTACACATCACCACTTCATGGAACAGTGCAGTTCAATGGGTCACATTTGCAGTACTGCCAACCCAACTGTGTCAAAAATCATGAGATAAACTCTTAAAAATCAAGAGATTTGGAATGTAAATCATGAGATGTTATTTTTTAGGTGTGTGTGGAGTGGTGGGGCTTATTTG
>NW_017729022.1:127478636-127479809 GCF_001723915.1 Gavialis gangeticus | reverse complement strand
CTCCCTATGTTGCAAGGGAACACACACAGACATACACATTAGTCTGAAATTACAATCACATTCGCATGCTTCATGATTCAAGATAACATGCAGAGGCACGTACTTCCAAGTCATCATCTTGACCATGCTCTGAGATAACACACAATCTGACATAAATACATGCCCATACGCATGCGTACACACGTGCTCGCTCTCTCTCTCCCTTCCCCCCATGTTCTGAGAGAACACACTCAGGCATGCACATTATAGTTTGAGATGACAGACACATTCACAGTCCTCATATTCCAAGATAACACACGTGTGGGGACACACTTCGGAGACAGCATGCTGGTTATGCTCTGAGATAACATGCGCAATGTGGTATAATACACACACCCCCCCATACTCCCTATATTCTGAGGGAATGCGCCCAGACACCCATGTCAGTCTGAGATTACAGAAGCACATGCGTTCCTCGTGTTCCAAGGTAACACTTATGCAGACACACCCCTTCCAAGACAGCACACATGCTATGCTCTGAGATAACACACACATCCTAGTGTAATACACACACACACACACACACACACACAGAGGCAGTCCTCAGACTTACGACACAAATGGCTCCTGAAACCCGCGTCTTAAGTCAAAACGTTGCAACTCGGAACCAATTTCCCCATAGGAGCAATGTTTTAAATGAGGGATTGGTTCCTTTATGACCCTTTGTATAGCTGCGTCCAACTGGTAAGTCTGTTGTGGTGGAAGGGGATGGGGGGAGGGAAGGAGCGTAGGGGGGCAGCTTAAAGCCCCCATGGTGAGGGAGGGAGTGGGGCAGGGGCTGGGGCTGGGGCAGGGGCTGGGGCAGGCACAGGACAGAGCCGTGGTTTGTTTGGGGGGTGCAGGGAGGGGGAGGCAGCTCCTGCCGCTGCGTGCTGCTTGTCCGGGAGTTGGTCATCTGGCGGCTTGTCTGGTGGCCCCACCGCTGCTCCCGCCACTGGTCCAGGAGGGCATGGCGTGTGCCCCCGGATCTGGGCAGGGCGGGCTGTGCTTAGGGCGGGCAATGGCGCGGGGGTTATGGGGGGACTGGAACCACCTGAAAATTTGCCATAGCCCCCACTCCCAGTGCCACTGCTGCCCACCCAAAGTGCACCCCAGTGCAGCCCCAGCCCCGCCAATTCTGCCCTGCCCAGATCC
>NW_017729022.1:127455256-127473636 GCF_001723915.1 Gavialis gangeticus | reverse complement strand
CCACCCCCTGCCACTGGAACTTCTGGGCCGGTGTGATCAACCATGGGGGAACCACGGGGATCGCTTCTCCTGGCGCCCCTACTACCTGGCCGGCGCTCTCGGGGGGGCACCAGCGCTCTTGCCTGCCCCCCCTACCTGTTGCCTAAGTGGGGAACACTGCTATCAGGGACTTCACCAGCGCTCTCAGGAGGTGCACATGCACCCTCTACACATCACCACTTCATGGAACAGTGCAGTTCAATGGGTCACATTTGCAGTACTGCCAACCCAACTGTGTCAAAAATCATGAGATAAACTCTTAAAAATCAAGAGATTTGGAATGTAAATCATGAGATGTTATTTTTTAGGTGTGTGTGGAGTGGTGGGGCTTATTTGTGAAGGTGTGGGAGACTGTGGGTGTGTGGCGGGGGGTTGGAGCCTGGGGAGAGGGATCCCCACACACCCTGGCAGGATGCAGGGTGCTGTGGGTCAGGAGTGAGAGGAAGCAGCAGGGCTGGGGGGGCCTGTGGCTTGGGAGTGAGGAGCAGACACACAGACCAACACACACATGCACGTGAATGGGCTGAGGCGGGGAAAGTCATGCAACAGAGCCATGGGAGGTTCATCCAGAAGTATGGGGGATGAAGAGGAGGCGTGGCTCCCTGCCACTGCACACACCCCTGCGGGAGGCATGGGGGGCATATGCCCCCCAGATTTGTGTGCAGGGCAGAGGCAGGCTGCTTGCTACGGGCTGGGGCTTCGCGCCTCATGGATCATCTTTCTCATGCTTGTGACAATTTTGGTCTGACCATTAGTCTAAAGAAAACAGTAGTCAGGGATCAACAAGTTGACTGCCATCCCGAAATTAGAATAAATGATGAAAGCCTGGAAGTGGTTGAAAAATTCACTTACTTGGGCTCTGCCATCTTGCAAAATATTGGCTTGGAAACCAAAATTAACACTCACATTGAAAAGGAAAGCAACGCCATGGCTAAACTTCAAAAGAGAGTGTGGGAAAACAGAGTGCTCACTCTGTCAACAAAGATGTCCATCCAGAGCACTTGCATACTTAGCTGTCTATTGTATGGCAGCGAAACATGGACTCCTTATGCTAAGGAAGAAATAAAACTGAATGGTTTCCATCTTTGATGTCTCCATCATATCCTGGTCATAACATGGCACGACAAAATCTCCAACTTCGCTGCTCTGGAACAGGCCAAGATACCCTGTATGTTCATATGCCTGAGACAGAAACACCTCTGTTGGTTAGGACGTGTGAATTGTATGAGTAATGCCCGAATCCCCAAGGACATACTCATGGTGAGCTGGCCACTGGCAAACGTCAGTTTGGATGGTCCAAATTCCAGTTTACTGATGTCTGCAAGAAAAACCTTCATGAGCTGCGCATCGATAGCCAATGCTGGGAATCAATCACTTTGCACCACTGAGAGTGAAAAGCCACTGTGAAGCAGGGCCTACATCACTTTGAGATGGAAAGGGTCAACGATGAGCTAGAGAAGAGGCATCAGAGGCAGGCAAGACAAAACAGTACTCGGCATGCCAATGCAAGCTCAACCAAGTTTGTATATGCAACTTGCCGGAGGGCTTGCTTCTCATGCATCTGACTCCTCAGCCACTGAAGAAGCTGTGATGATACCTGGCAACCCACCAAAGGCACAATCTTCATGGTCTCCTAGACCAATGGCTGCCAATGATATATGTTATCTCAGAGCACAATGTGCATTATCACAATGTGCATTATGTGCAATATGGGGGGGAGGTATTATCTCAAAATCCATACACACACTATGGTATCATACACACACATACAAACACCTACTGTGCTCTGAGATAACACACACATTGTGGTAGAATAGATACACACACCCCCATACTATGTTCTGAGATAGCACATGCTATATTCTGAGATAACATGCATACAGCCGCATGCTGTTCTGAGACAACACACACATTATGGTATGAGATACTGCATTCCCACACACGCATACACACCTTACGTTCTGTGATAGCACATGCTATATTCTGAGATAGCACATGCACATACTATCCACAAGATAACACACATACCTTCCCTATGTTCTCAGCTAACATATATATATATATGTGCTCCCTATGTTCTGAAAAACACATACACTCTCCCTACTATTTCCCAAGTCACTCAGCACATCTACAGATTAAATGAATGCAACACAATAAACTCTGGTGGGTATCATGCCAGAGTGTATTGCTCTCGGGCATCACATTTATATATGTTCCTGGGACCATAGCACATTGAGCCGGGTCAGAGTAGCCCTGGCTGGCATGGGGTCCGAGGGTTCAGTCTGCCAGCCCAGGGATGCTCTGACCCAGCTCAATGTGCTGTCAAGGGGCTGGCTGGGGCTCAAGGGTGCTCTGATGCAGGGCTAGCCAGCAGGCAGCCTCTGCACTGAAGCATGCTCATTCCCCAGCCAGCCCCATCAACATATAAACATGCATTACTGCACACTGAAGAACACCGCCATAAGATAGTGCTTGTGTTTACAAGTACTAACCTAGAGAGGAGTTAATTATTTTATTGCAGCCTAATAGGACCACATGTAGATGCTGAAACTACTGCAGAGCTAATTAAGCAGCTCCACAATAAACATCTCACGTAGATGTGCCCACTGTGTCATAAACTGAACCACCTGCCCCCAGCCTGATCATACCGCACACAAAAACAAGTGATTATAAAGCCCGCCAGTGGCTTTTAATTTTCCTGTAAGTCTCATCAAAACTCAAGCCTGTCTAACCATATGGGTATCTTCTGGGAAGTGACGCCAGAGATAGGGACACAGCTTCTTTCTATTTGTGTTACCACATCAGCAACTTATATTTTGCTTTACAAATTAAAAGATATGTGGGTGGGAGGAGGATTCTGGTTTTGCTCCATGAAAACATCTTCAGGATGGGATCTGAAAGCAAATGGGTTTACCACCTTCTTGCCTCTTTATAATAGCATGTAACATGAGAGCTGGCTGAAAAGCAGGGCTGAACTATTCTAAAACATTTCATTTTTCCCACTAGTTTCCAAAATTTGAATGAAGCAAAATGAATAAGAAGGTTGGGGTTTTGTTTTTTTAAGTCAGCTTTGGTCATTTAAATTATAAACAACAAAAATATTCTACTTAGCACTTATAAAATACTAACTTCATCTCCAAATACTTTCCAAACATTAACTAACGCAATCAGGATGTTTTAATCAAAACTCAGTTTTGATAGTTCAGGGGGCAGTTTGCAGGGTGAGGATAAAATAAATATGGTCCCCCCCTTTTAGCTTGAATGATTAGCCAAAATTCTGAGCCGTTCTGGGTTCTTTCCTTCTTTAGGGGAAGAAATTTATGACAGTCAGCTACTTCTTTAATGTAATCTTGTTTATCCATAAAGATTGTACCTCAAGTCCTGTGTCACTGAACACATTAGATAAATAAAAGGCAGTCCTCTGCTCATTATCCCAAGCCCATCTTTCCAGCCAGCACTCTCTCCTGTTGTCTCCTCAGTCATTTCTTGGGGGTCATTACTTTTGTTCCTCTATGTCCTGACTTTTCAGCTCTTTGCACTCTGCTTCTGGCCCATTCTGTTTTAATCCATTCAGTATCCCAGCCTCTGCTTTTGCAATCAGTTTATATGTGGTCAATGCTTTTGGGTAGTGTCTGTTATTGTTTCAGCTCTGACACTCCATAAATGATCCTAATAGCTTCTCTCATTTAGCCACAAGGAAGGGGTGCAAGAAGCTCATCAGTTTCAAAGAGGTCTGTGGTTGCCCAGATATCCAAGATGGTTGCTGACCTCCTACCAGCACCCTCCAGGACCAGTATAACAATTCTGAGCAGCTACCAGTATTTCAGTCACCATCCACCATGTGCACAGAGATTCTGTTATCACTATTGCCAACTCTTCCCATTTTATCTCACGTCTTGCCATATTTGTCTTATCCTGAACTTCTCCAAGTTTTGGAGTCATCACAACACGGAGGTGGAAGAGGTCTCCTGGATCATTTAGTCCCTGAATTCACATACTGTGCCTGGCTCCCTGTGATCAGGGACCTGAGGAGGAATGGTTTCCATTTGAAAGTTTGTCTAACTTTATCCCAGTTACATAGTTGGCCCAGTAAAAAATCTCACCCTAAGAAATCCTTGCCTCTCCCATAGTTTCTGGACCATTACCAGGGCTGGCCCATCCTATCCTGCGAAGCCTGCGGCTGCAGTGGGCCCCGCAACTAAGGAGCCACTTGCATCCGGCCGCTCACCACCTCACCCTGCCCCCTGCTGCCAATGCCACCACTGGGTTCACATCTGGCTGCTTGCCACTGCCCCACCCCCTCCCCCTGCCGCTGCCACCAGCAGTTTCATCAGGGCAGGGGGCCCCAAAACTATTTCTTCCAGGGGGCGCCAAAAAATTGTGGGCCAGCCCTGACCGTCAACATCACTCTTACACTACCTGAATTTGCATGAAATTGTTAATCCAAGGAATCTCCAAAATAACCACTTCAATCTGTCACGCTCAGCTACAAGTCATAATACCCAAAGCATCAAAAACACCCTCTAACATTCCATAGGTAAGTGCAAGGGGGGCAAGGGCACTATACATCCATCTTGTAGGTGAAGTTCTTGTTATCCATCTGTGAGACCCTCAATGAGATAGCAGCTCTGCAAAAAATGCAGCAGATTATCATAGACAGCATTGTAATTCCTGTGCATGAAAAGGGCAGAGTTAAGGGTAGGCCAATTATCTTAATATTGGCACTCCCTGTAATATTTCTGCACTGCAACCTTTGTAAGGAGGTCAGCTGCACACAACTAAGCACCAACTGAACCCCAGCCCCTTTCCCTTGGGGCTACTTTTAAGGAACTTCTGCACCATCTTGGCCATGCTACACAATGTACTGGCTTCAGTCCTTAAGTAGCTCCTACCTCCATGACTTCCCTAGTTCTTGCCCCAGTACCCCTGACCACACACCCAGCCTTTCAGCCATCCGACTCCCATTTGACCTTGGCTCACTTCTTGATCTCTGATCCTGGTAAACCCTCTGGCTAACCTCTGCTCCTGGTAAACTCTCAGTGCTTGAACTCTGGTCTGACCGTGGCTTCCTTCCTGACCACTGACTCCGGTAATCCCCCTGGCTCATTGTTTGAACTTAGCCTTGACTTTGGCTTGCTTCCTGAACCCCAGTCCTGGTTAGTCCCCTCGCCTGGCACTCAGCTTCTGACTTCTGGCTTCTGACCCCCAGGCATGTAACTCTGATCTGCCCTCTGTTGCTCCCAACTGCGGTTTACCTCTGCAACCCCCAGTACATCCCTGGCTCTACCCACTAGGCCCGATGCCCTGTGCATTGTGATGTTCCTTGACTTCTACAGACTTCTCTTTTCAGACTTATGCTTTTGTCCTGCAAACACTCGCTGCATAGTTGTGTAAATATCACATTCTCTATATGACTCTGTACATTGTTTCTCACCTGAACCTGATTTCAGTGGTGTAGACGGAAACTGTGTGAAGGATAGCATTTCCATGCACAACAGCTTCTGAGGTTTTACACCTGAAATGAAAACATAGTGATCCAAACATTTTAGCAAGATGAAATGATGTCAAATAACTTCAAATTGAAAAAAAACAGGTTTTCAATTAATCTGTGTCTGTCTTCTCTTTCTTTGGTCAAAAAGGACCAGGGGGCCCTAGCCCTCAAAAAATCTTCTGCTCAAAACTTAGTCCAAAATAATGCACCCCAGTGAAGTCTTTACATTATGCTAGAAATAACCTGTACCTCACACTCACTGCCTCTTCACAGAGGATATAATGCAATTAGGTGAAGCCAAATTTGACAGTAACTGGAAAAAAAGTGTGTGTACAATCAAAAGAGGTGGCTGGTTCATATGCATTACTTTTATTCCCAGAAATATTACATTGAATCATTAATAGTAATAATCTCCCACAAATCATCCCTTCAGGCAAAAGCCATAGTTGATTTGAAATCTCTACATGCCCTCGCTATTCAGAGGAATTTGCATATCTCTTCAAACCATGCAAGGAAGTTTCAGAAATTTTATCTTCCCTTTCTTCTGATCTGCGCAATATCCCCAGTTCCAGAAATGCTAATTAGCCTGGCTACCTATCAACACCACTTGCGCATTGTAATTTAGCTGCTCTGACTCCAGGGCACATTAAGAACCTGAGGGTGACTTCAGAATTATGGTTTCATTCATTTCCCTCCCCTTGGCCACAGGAGCAATTGACTTATTAGACCAGGGGTGGGCAATTATTTTGGGCGAAGGGCCGCTTATTGAGTTTTGGCAAGGCATCAAGGGCCGCATGACAGACAGCCGGGACAGATAAATATTAACTTTCTCCATTTTTTAGGGGCACCACAGGCTGGATAGAATAGCCTGGTGGGCTGTATCCAGCCCGTGGGCTGCATTTTGCCCACCCCTGTGTTAGACAAATGCCCCTCTGTGTCCGTGGAAACATGACTCCTAGCTGCTAAGCTATGACCTTGGCATAACCTTATTAGACTTATTATCTGTGGGCAGGATTGCTGGTTGCCTTTAGTCTGTCTACATGACTGCCTAAAGAGACAAAGGCCACCCTGGGGTTCCCCTCTTACCCAGGTGGGTAGGGTGGACTCTGAGATCCTGCTCTGCCCTGCACTATATCAGCTGGGGGGTATCATCCAATCTGCTGCTGGGGCATTTTGGCCCTTGTAAGCACAGCAATGGGGCATTTCCTGTGGATCTGATTGTAGGGCACAGGAAAAATTCACAGGAGCATCTCATGCATCCATGCTGGAAAACCACTCTGAGAACCATGTGGGATAAGGGAAGTCCCACAGTAAACTGGGACAACATGGGCTGTGGGGGGAGGTGGCGCTCTGTATGGAGGAAGTAAGGAGATTTGGGCATTACTGCAGCTTAATGTTGTATCCTGCATATCAGACCTGATCTGCTGCTAGTGCCTAAGCCAGAGTCCCTCTTACTTTGCTGAGAGCATGGATGTGTGGGAGCTGCAGCTGCTGACCTTGGGCTTAAGATCCACTGGTTTCTTTTCCTTGCTTGTATTTCCCACAGAGAAATGAGTCTCTGCCAGGCCAGCATCTGAGGGCAGTGGATTCATCTGATCCAGCTGCACTCATCTCCCACCGCACCCTTCCCCCCTCCCTGCAAACTCCCACCCATGTTATAATGGTGCCCAACCTTTGGGGCAGTGAGCACGGGTGGCTTGCTTTGTGGCTGAACTCTGACATCCCTCCTTGTTAGCATCTGATGCTGAATGCAGCTGTCAGATGCCTGCATCAAGTGAAGGTGACAGCTGGGTTATTGAAGCAATGCCTTCAAATGCTCACAACAGAGCTGAGTATTTTCTTAGTAAAAGGCTGGCACAGCACCTAGAGAAACAGCCAAGGAAGCAGAGGGTTCTGTAGAGGCAATAGCAACCAAGCATTGTGCAGAATACAGATGAGTGCCTCACACCATTCACCCAGCTTCACTGTGCTCCAGCCCACAGTGAGCACAGCCCTGGGAACAGGGCTTGGTCATTGACTGCTTCTGTTGTTGGAGTTCTTGGCTTGGCATATTAAGATGAAGGATTTGCTTAGGCAATGGCTTGTTCTATTCTAAGTACTCACAGCATTGGATTTTAAAACACAGAGGGCCAGTCTGTGCCCCTCTTTAAACTAATGAGCCTTTCATTCTGTGAAGCTGTTTGTTGAGTCAGGTACTGTGCATTGTCTTTGTGGAAAAGTCAGGCCCATCAGTACTCAGAATGCAGATAAGGTTTCTCACCAGTGTTTTTTAGACCTTAATTAAATTACACTACAAGTTAAATTCTAATCAGGGTGCTCTTTGGAGACAAACAAAGAGTTGCGGTAATGAGTAGATAGCAAGCCAAAGCCAGAATAAATAGAGCCTTTTTTACGAGGCTAACTGAAATTCTTGGAAGAAAAATGGATGCAACTTTGGTCTTCTTGCTCAAACAAAAAGAAACTGAAAACACGTTTTAGAGGCTAAACAAAATATTTTGCTTCCTTTTATTGAATGAGAAAAAAGATAAAAAAGGAGCTCAAAAATAGCTAAGTCTAATCTTGAAATGCCATTTTAAACCAAGAAATTGAAATGCATCATTTAGCACATATCAAATATTTCAGGGTTTTGCATTTTTTTAGAGGGTGTAACTATTTGCTAGATTTGGCATGAGTTTGCCACTGGTTTTGGTCTAATCAGACTTGCATTTTGCAGCAAATAAAATATGTGATCAAAAATTCCTCCAGTTTTGCCACTGAAAATGCATATACACTTCTGTAGTCACAGTGACCCATGTATCAGGCCAATAATTTCGAAAACTCCAGCCTGCTAAAATCTTTTGGGACAGACTCTGTTCTACCTATTATGTGCCTAAGGGGACTTAGACACCTCTGTGCAATTGTATTCCACCTTGTTCAAGTCCATGAAAATTCACTAGTGCATCTCTTTCATAACGTGCTGTTATCTCAAGCTGCTGACAGATACTCAAGTAAAGGCACAGTCAGCTGATAAGCACTCCCAACTTTGGAAGCACACCAAAGCACTTCAAGACTGCAATGCTCTCCTGAGGCCAGGAGTGCTGATCAGATGACTGGTACTGTCAGCCATGGGAGTACATTGTAGTCTTGAAGGGCTCCGGTGCACTCCAGAGGCTAGGACCCTAATCAGCTATTTGGCACTGTGGCCACACATTCTTTTTAAGAGATGATGGGAACCAGCCACAAAGGGTGCTGACTGAAGTGCAACTCCCTGCTGTAACTCATGGAGCTTCACAGAAAGTGCCATGAGTTACAGTGACCCCCCTCCCCACCCCAACAGATGTTTCCTGTTTGGTGGGAGGAGAGGGGTAGGGGGGAGACTCAAGCTCCACTTTGGAGCTGATCCCTGGGAGAGAGACTGTGCGTCTGCAGCCTCTCTCCCCTAACCACCTTCCAGCTCCAGTGCTGTCTCAGAATGGGAAGAAGAAGGGGGAGTGGAAAGAGCTCTGGTGTTGGGTTCTTGTGCTGGGGTGGGGGTGGATTGTGCCCTCCCACTTCAGAGGGGCTCCAATCCACCTGCTCCCCCACTCCAGCTCAGGCTAGGTAAACCCCAGACTGTAGCTCCTTACTCTTCCCCCATCCCCCCTCCTATCCTGTAGACAGCACCACCACCATCCCTCCTCTTCCCCCATCTGCCCACCTATCCCAGCCCATCGCAGCACTGGAGAACTCAGACGGGCTGGAAGAAGCGGGAAAAATAAACTGGAGGAAGTGGGAAAAAATAAAATCCCAATCTCAAACATATTTAAACTTGTAAAGAGAAATGTCAGGGAGTCCAAGAAGCCAAAACTATCGCTGTTGATAGAAGATGCTCAGACAGTATGGTGATGGGCAGCAGTACAAAATCTTAGGATAAACTGGTGGTGATCAGGAAAACCTTATGCCTCAGTGCAGGGAGGAAATGCTCATCCAAGATGACTGTCAGCAGGACAACTTGGCATTAAAGGGAAGTACACACAGGTTGACAACAACAGCAAGCATTTGATATGTCCAGTTAAAGTATCATTTTCCATCGTAATATCCTTTAATTGACTCTGTGGTTACTTAGTGACTTTCTCTTTTATATACCAAAATATTTTAGAATCTTTTCAGTGTTTCATACAAGAACTTAGAGGCTTCTCCAGGCAGGACAGTCACATATTAAGCATAGCATTATACAAAAAAAGTTGGTAATTGTAAATGGTCTCACACAGTGAAATACTATTTACTTAACATTGCCTGGTTCAGACCTAAAGCTCCATTTTCCATCTGCTTATAGGAAGAGTGATTCTGAAGTTTAGTCAAGTGGTTAGGATGAGTATGGAGAAGACACAGCTGCAATCAAAACCTTTGATGGTTCAGCATGCTTCTGGTTTTTACAATGATACCTATGGGTCTGATTACACTCTTTCAAGTTGAACAGATGACTCCCTTCCTTGTCCATCAAATCCCATCATCCCACTGCAGAATGGTGCTGAAATGGAGAATGGTGGCATATAATACAGTATACATTTCCTTGGCGCTAGTAGTTTCTATTTAAAAGTCTAATCAAGGAAAACAAATAGGTCTGGATTCTCTCCTCTGACATAGTCCTGACAGTGCAGAAATGGGCAGAGGGTGGAGTAATTTTTCCTGAGTTCCCCAGCACTGCGACTGGCTGGGAGCTCAGCCGGGCTGGAGGAGGCACTTCCTCCAGCCCCGCCAAGTTCCCCAGCGCTGTGAGCTGTTCCTGTCAGGCCCCTGCCTTTCCATCCATACCCCTGCCATGTACCTTGTGTTAGCAATTGCACAGACACCCTTTGAGTACAGTCACTGCTGTGCACCCCTGGCTGGGACCAGAGCCACTGTGGTCCTTTCTTGCCATATTAAGGACCCAAGCAGGAACAAAGATTTCATCCTCCATTTCATTTTGAGAAAGACCTAAGTCCCTTCAATGCTAAATCCAGAAATGGCGACCAAGTTTGTTTTACAGGAATGGTGACCCTGGGAAACTACAGGCTGTCCTCTGCTAAGGACAGGAGGACTCAGGTAAGGAACAGACGATCATGTGGATAATAAACACATCCAGCATCCCAGCCATATGGATTACAGAAACAAAACAGCTGGCCCACAGATTATGAAAAGGATGAGCCTTCAGATTGTAAACCACCCTCTATGCAAGTAAGGTGAATCAGAAACACACCCAGTCCTGCCTTCAGTAGCATACCTGCCCCTTCCTCTGAAGCAGCCGGTGTTAGAAACTGCCACACAGCAGGGACAGGACTAAAGAGACCACAGCTTGTTCTGACAGCAGGTGATAAGTGAGGCAATGAGAGGGAAAGGGTGTGAGGTTTGACAACTGACTTGGCAGGATCATTTACTTTTCTTTGAAACCATCAGTAGTTTAGGGAATGTAGAAAAGGCTCTGACCTTCCTCCAAGCAGAGCTACCCTGCCCTCACAGACACACAAAAAAGAAGTGAAGTCTCACCAACTCACCAGGGCCGTGACGAACACTGTTGCCAAATTAGAGGGCACGGCATACTCAGAGTTTCAAACCCTTGTGATTCTGTTTCATAGCAGAAGTTATTCTCTACAGCTACAGCATCACGGAGGCAATGGAAACTTGGCAGATGCCAGGAAAACCAAAGGAAGCAAAACAAAACTGACCAAAAGTGGAGAAAAAAAGTCCTGGAATGCCTCAGTTTGCAGGTTAGCCATCCCCTTGCTAATAACTGTAGGTGAGATTTTTCAAAGGTCTCCCAACACATCACATCTGTTCCCAAGTGAGCAGCTGCCCTGCAAGCATGCTGCTTGCCTAGGAATGGGCATGGTGTACAGTAGCTTCTCTCCACAGTGTGGTCCCCTCCTAGCCTGGCTGATGTCACAGGAGACAGTTAATGCCTCCATCTGCACAGTCCTACTCCAGAGGCAACAGGCATGGGGTAAGGGTTAAGGACCTGACTTGCAGAGGTGCTGAGTATCAGTCGCCAGCTCCCAGATTTTGTTGTGGGTGTTCTCTGCCAGCTCTGAAACCAGGGCCTTGGAGCTTGATCCATACTGCCCCCATAGACATCTACACTTAGAAAGGCAGTGCCCAAAAATAAGGTACTTTGCCCTAGGAGGCTGATCCCAGGAGGGTGAGGCATTCTGGTTCCCTAGAGAGCTAACTGAGAAAGTTCACTGCCTCCAAGGAGTAACAGGGTGTCTAGGTCCTAAGCCAGAAGGTACCTCCAGGCACCAAGAAGAAAGGTTAGGCCCACAGGATGTGTCTGAATTCCCACTCTTCTCAGTGTTTGGGGGGCTGACTATAGCTGAGCCCTCTTCATTGCTTGGGGTCCCAGACCACCTACAGGGGAGGCACCTGACACCCACTGACAGCAGCATTCCTCTAGTTCAGTACAAAGTGCAGCACCCATGGTCATGCTCAAAGTCAGGTCACAGTTCCTGCCTTCCTCCTGCAACCCAATGAGACACCTATGAAAACAATTTGGATGTGACCTTAAGTGCATTTCTCATGCACCTCCCAGACAAGTAGCAAGGCATAAAAAATTAGACAAAAATGTTACTCTCTGATGCTAGCCTATGTTCTCTTCAGTTAGGTTATGCTGCTACAAACCTTTGGATGGAAGGAAGGTCTTACTGGTATGTAGAAGCTTTCTTCACCAGTAAGGAGCTGCCTGCACATGTTCTGCATGGTGCTCCAAAGCCACTGTGTTCCTCCTAGAATAAAAGCGGGCAATTATTTGGGCTGAAGGTCCACTTAAGGAGTTTCAGTGAGCTGTTGCAGGCGGGGGGAAGGTCAGGGGGTGGGGGTTGTTGACCAGTTGCAGCAGGGGGCAGGGGAGCATGCTAACCCAACCCAGTGTGGTGGAGTGGGGGCAAGCATTGATCCTATTTGGCCCCAGGATGCCCACCCTGCACCCACTGCCAGGTAACTCGATGGAGTGGGCAGGCAGGGTCTCCATGGAGACCAGCCTGGAACCCTCGCGGGCAGGGTGTGCTTAGTCAGGCAGACTGGATGGGGCTGCAGGTGGGCAGGGAACAGCATCCAGGAGTGGGACGGGTGGGTGAGGCCGAGATCACAGGACAGTGACATTGTGAAGCCGGGGCCCAGGGTAGAGCCTCAATCCCACTCCCCACCTGTCCCTGCAATAGGCGGGCAGGGATGTGCAAGGAGTGGATTGTGGCTCTGCCCTGGGCTCACATTGTTGCTGTTCAATCCCAGCCCCCAGCCCACCCCTGGCCCACCTCTGGCCCCATCTCATCTGCCCAGCTGAGCACACCCTGCCCGCAAGGGATCCAGCCCTATCTTCATGGAGACCCTGCCTGTTCACTCTGTCCAGTGCTCCCAGTGGTGGGTGTGGGGTGGATTGGCAGTGGTAGCCAGGCAGTGTGAGCCACCGCTGCAGAGGCTGCTGGGAAGCTGAGTGCAACCACTGCACTGCCCCTGCCCACCGTGCACCTGGAGGCAGCAGGACCAGGTGCATGTACCACAGCCAAGGATACCCCCTACTCCTGGGTTGAGCAGAGCCAAAGGACCCACTACAGACTGGATAGAATCCCTGGGCTCGCCAGATCCAACCTGAGGGCCATATTTTGCCCACCCTGATCCTAGAAGCATGTTTGTCCCTCACTGCTCTTCACAAGGTTGTCCTAGGCTGAGGAGCTGAGCCTGAGGTGGCACCGCTCATTCAGGAAGCTCACAGTCTGAGGGGACATTAAAATACAGCTCTGGAAGCCACTCTGTCCCCTGGGATATGTAGAGACATGGGGTCTGCTCCCCCCACAGACCCCATTTCTCTGTGACATCTCCAGGTTCTGGTTGCTTGGGGACTTTCTAGCATTCCTCCTCTTGCAGAGGAAGTGGCCCCATGGAGCAATTTTACACATGAAGTTACTTAATATGGCCCCTGGCAGTCAAGCACCTCATGCATTAATTAATTTATCCTCACAGCACTACGGAGGAATTATGAGACCTGGAACAGAGGCATGAAGAAATTAAGCGAGTCCCCCAAAGTCCAGAGGGAGGCCCTGGTGGAGCTGGTATTTTAACCCAGATTGCCAAGCCCCCAAACCATCCTAATTTGTTAGTGCTGGCAGGAAAGCAAGGGAGACAATTAATGTAGCATAATGAAAAGAGAGAGAAGGATTTAGGGCATGTTGCAATGCTGAGGCTAAGAGCGCAACATCAAATGCATTACAGAATAATGTCTGCTCAGTTGTAACAGCTTTGTAATGAAAATGCAAACAACCTGCTACGAAAAAGTAATATGCAGTGTAGAGAATTATGGCAGGAAAAATCCTTGAAGTTGGAAACATGATGTGCAACTAATGTGATGGGAGTGTATGCTGCAGTTGTTTTTATCAGCTGAGAGTTACATTTACAGCACTACAGGCGAAAGTATGCACTGAAAAAGAACTGCAGTGTAGATCTTGATGTCTGATTCAAAGCCCATCAAAGCCAAGGGGAGTCTTTCTCCATTTCCTTCCATGGGTTTGGGTCAGGGCTTGTGTATTTGACCCTTGGCCAAGTCCAAGGCCCAAGTTTAGGTGGTTTTTCTGGCTAGCAGGGGTAAGGCCCACAAGGGAGTGATGTGGTGGATAGGGCTAAGAGCCTTCACCCCTGGTATGGCAGCAATTCCACCCCTGATAGATCCAGCAGGGCCTGATTGCCCAGAGATGACCAAGCTCCAGGAGATAAGCCCAGCATAAACCAGAAGCCTACTGGTTGCTCAGCACTTTGCAAGCGTTCAATAGTGCTTGGTTCCTGGCTGCCTCCTTGTTTTGTTTCTCTGTTTCCTGCCTCCGCTTACTCCCCAGTTACTGACCCTTGGCTACTGAATGTGCCATTGTAGCTGGCTCTGGCTCTTGACCCTTTGGTTGGCATGAAGGTGATTTTTCTGACCTCTGTTATCCAAATTCCTGTCTCTGGTTCACTTCCCTTTCTTGGGAACTCCTGGCCTCTCCTTGCTTAGAACATGATATTGCCTGCAAAGCCTTCTAGGTTTGTGCTCTGGCCCTAACCATTAGGGTAGGCCATCCATGCCTCAGTTCTTAAAAGGGTCCAGCTAAATTTCTGTCCACCTTTGACTCCCTAGCTGAATGACCGGGTACCCATTCAGTGCTGGGCCATATGGGGGTAGCCCTCAGTACCAGTCCAGGACAACACTCAAAACTCATGCTCTCTGGAACTGCAGCAACATACCACAGCAGCTCTGCTGCCGTACCCGTACTTGAAGGAGGCTTTATGTGTGCTATGCTCAGCTGTTACGCCCCACAGAAGCAGGCCCGACCTACCTTTGATTCAGGGTTCCAGCAGCTGAATTCCAACACTGCTAACATGATGCAAGGCAATCCTATAAGACAAGGAAAATGGGGTTATATTAACAAGAAAGGAAGCATTAGCCTTTCAGGCAGGTTTTAAATGCAGTGATCTACTGTCCAGCACTCTGCAACCTTGGTGCAAACCAAGCAGAGTAAGATACCAGCAGCAGATCTGACTAGCAATGCTTGACATCGGCTGTACACAGATGTGCCAGGTGCAGATCATTGGAGAATCTGCCCAAGAGAGTTCTCCTAGAAACCAAAACCTGCCCCATCACTAAACCTTCACTGCAAAGAAATGGAAAATTACTCACTCAGGTTAAAGTATCAGAAAACATATGGCACATTCAAGGCAATAAGAGACCAGAGGGCTGCCTCAAGTCTAAAATACAAGTTAAAACCTAGGTTGTTGTGTTCTCGTGGTTAACTTGAATTAAGAATGAACCACACTCTTCTCTCTGGATCAGCGCCGAATCTCCAATTCTGATTCGGCCAGATCGAATGGAGACAGTGATTTGAACCACTGAGTCGAATCACCGTCCTCTGAATCGGCCAAATCCAAATTGAATACTTCCCTATTTGCACAGGCCTAGTAGAGACTGCCACACCCCTTTAATAGATGCAGAATATCCCTCCCCCCATCTGTTGTTAACACTTACAAAGAATTTTTGTTTCACGTTTGTTTGATGCAGTCCTCTCAGGCAGTGCCTTGGGAACACCCTTCAGTGCAAGGGGCCCAATGATCTCATGGTGCTTTTGATAGCTGGCACTGTGCAGGGTGAGACCACACAACCCTCTTCCCTTTTGCCTCCACAGCAGAACCATGTACCTCCCCATTCAGCCGCATCTGTCCTCCCTCAGGTCTCACCCATCACCCTGTTGCTTTCTGATCCAATGAGTATTTAGGATGGCAGCTCCAGCAAGAGAGAGAGAAAAACAAGAACAGCCAGACTCTGCAGTGATTATGGAATTCTTCATGGATGTGGGAGACCCCCACTGCAGTGACAACTGACTGATAAACAGCAGGGGTGGCCAATGTGCAGCATGCATCATCGGTATAGGAGCCACGAGTGACACAGGCAGCCGCCATGTGGGGTATGTGGCAGATCAGGAAGGGGACAGGCAGAACAGTGGCATATATAGGTTTCCCTTGATTTACGCTGTACTTGCATTCCCAGAGAATGGCACATAAATCGAATTTGCATAAAGCTAATCCACTTTACAATGTAACAAATAGGGATAGGTACTTATGGCGGGGAGGGAGGGAGGCTGGGACTAGGGAAGGGGCAGTGGGAGGGGCGCCGCTCCCGGGGCTGCACAGGGCAGCAAAGCAGAGGGAACAGAGCGGCACTCACCCCAGCCCCAGCTGCAGCGGCCCAAGGAGAGGCCAGCACCAGCTGCCTCTAGCTGCTGGGCTGCACCGTGCTCTACCTGTCCTCACTCACCTCTGCTCCTGGGCTGCACCGTGCCCTGGTGCAGGCAGCTGGTGTTGGCTGCTCCCAGCACCACTGCAACTGGGGCTGGAGTGATTGGGGCCATGGTCCTTCCCCCCCCCCCACAGACTTACCTGCTTGGGTGGGGGGGGCATCTCTGCTGATTGCATGAGTGAATTTCCCTTGCATATAAGAATTATGGGTCTAAATATGCTTATCGCATAAAAGCGAATTCGCATATAAAGAACCCGCATAAATTGAGGTAAACCTGTACAGCACTAAGCAGAGAGCAGGGCATCAGGCAGGGAAAAGGGATTGGAGTCGCACTGGGGGAGGTTGTGAGTCTAATTTGTAGCATGCCTGCCAAATGCATTTTCCTCCACTGATATACACAGCAAGACAGGCCCAGCAGTTCAGACAAGTTCCTCAGTGCACAATACCCACTAGCAGCCTGGCAGTGCACACAGTGGGATGTGGAAGACTGTGGCCTAAAAGTCCCTGGCATGAATCAGGAAGAGCAAAGACATCAAGACAGGTGTCCCCCTTTCATCAGGCTTTGGGCTCTGCTGGGGAGGAGGAAACTTCCCCTGGGGTTCTGAGCAGAAATCCCAGCCTTACTGAAATGGGCACAATCAAGCCCACAGAAGTTTCAATTTCAACAAATTGATGGCTTTCACTGAAAATCTTTTAACTGGAAAATTCCCAACAAGCTCCAACTGACAAGAGGAACCACAGCCCTGATGTTAAAGCATGACAGGTGATTTTGGGTGCCTCTGTTGCTTGGTGAAGCACCTTCCTGGGACCAGATTTTCAGGAAGTG
This sequence comes from Gavialis gangeticus, assembly GCF_001723915.1. Taxonomy (NCBI): domain Eukaryota; kingdom Metazoa; phylum Chordata; order Crocodylia; family Gavialidae; genus Gavialis; species Gavialis gangeticus. The sequence continues at coordinate 127,456,533 of NW_017729022.1, read as the reverse complement.
CTAAACTTCCACTCGGACCACAAGACTGCATGAAGCATTTCAAACTGTGCAACTGGAAATTGAGGCAGCTGAAATCACTGGCAACATGCAACTCAGACACACCCCACTAGCTGAATCATACCTGCTGCCTGCTCACTGCAAGGGAGGCCTGCTAAATGACAGATGGCTTGTGACATCCCATCCCATCTTAGCTAACCAGCTTGCTAGGGGAACAAGCCTTCTCCCACTGTCCAGCTGCCTGGACAGGGAAGCAGATACTCAGAGTTCACCTGCCCCAGCATGCTTCAGATTCAGCCCACACTGGGGTAAGCTCTACACACACACAAATTCCATCAGTGCAGCTTATACTTCCTGAAGAATACTGATATAGACTTCATAGACATTTGGGCTGGAAGGGACCTTGGAGGATCATCGAGTCCAGCCCCCTGCCCCAGGGGCAGGAAGTCAGCAGGGATCATAGGATCCCAGCAAGATAAGCATCCAAATGTGTCTTGAAGGCATTCAAAGTAGGTGTTTGAACCGCCTCTGGTGGCAGTCTATTCCAAACCTTGGGGGCTCGGACAGCGAAGAAGTTATTTCTTATGTCCAGCCTGAATCAGTCACAGTGGAGTTTGTGACCGTTAGATCTTGTCATCCCTTGGGGGGCTCTGGTGAACAGACATTCCCCCAGATCCTGATGAGCACCCCTGAAAAGCTTATAGGTGTTGAGTGCACACTGCTACTTGTGCACTGGTTTAAGGTACTCCACTCACAAAGAATTAGGGTCATGCAGCACAGCATTATGTTGGTGTAACCATGCAGCATTTTATCCTAGGATGCTACGTGCTGACACTAAACCACTACGTGCATTCTGGGTGAGAAAGACAACATGCTGACTCCCAGTCATAAAATGGAGCTCAACTTGACCACTGCAGATTTGGGAATGAGGACCCTCCTAGACAAACATGATGTTAAAATAATTATCCAGGGTTTACAGGAAGTGGCTGGTCATTTTTGCTGCTTTTTATGTAAATGCCTCTATCTTACTGGTCTGATTTTTGGTACAGCCATTGTACTCAGTCTCCTGAAACAACCCCATCTTTCCTGAGCTACTCACCTATGAATCATAGTCATGATTTTTATCTATTTACTAGCACTGTATGCGCTAGCTGCCAGAGAACAAGAACACAGGAGCTTCTCCGGTATACTGCACCATTAAAAAATGGAAGCCACTTACGGGCTTAAAACTATTTTTTTTATAGATTCATAGATTCATAGACATTAGGGCTGGAAGGGAC
>NW_017729022.1:127436416-127454397 GCF_001723915.1 Gavialis gangeticus | reverse complement strand
TGGCCAGTCCACTTCTGACTCCAATGTCCACATCATTGATGATGTTGAACAATATAGGCCTAAGGACGGAGCCTTGAGGGACCTCGCTGGTCACAGGGCACCACAATGATTGGCTTCTATCAACCACCACCCTCTGGGTCTGACCGCAAACCCAATTCCCCAGCCAGTGGATTGTGAAGAAGCCGAGGCCTCAGTTGGCCAGTTTTGCCAAGAGATGATCATGGGATACCAGATCAGAGGCTTTTTTAAAATCAAGATATATTAGATCAACCTCTTCTCTTCCTCTTCTCTTGAAACTTTACAGTGAATTTTACAATTCACAGACACTAAGACCAGATCCTGTTCCTCTTATTAGACACCTACCTGAACTTAGGCACTATATTATTCCACTCTGCTCAACTCTGAAAAGCCATTAATGTGTCTACTTTGCAATGCACCATCATCTTAAGCTTAAGTTAAAAGAATCGGTGAGAAAGAGGAGAACCCACCTGTCTCTTACATTAATTTTTTTAGGGGTTCAAGCAGTGTGAAATGTAATAGATTAGGCATAGAAATCCACTTAGGGTGTCTAATTCAGGGGAACAGGTTCTGGCCCTTATTGTACAGGAAAGCTGAAACCCTTCAGTTATCACATGACTCCAGAAACACACCAAGTATCATAAGACTCACAATGAAACTGTGAAAGTTGGAAGCACTAGACATCAGGAGGCACTACTTCACAGTCAGGGCGGCTAGGAGCTGTAACCAACTTCCAAGCAAAGTGGTGCTCGCCCCTACCCTGGTGGTCTTCAAAAGGAGGCTAGACAATCACCTAGCCAGAGTCGTTTGACCCCAGCATCCTTTCCTGCCCATGGCAGGGGGTTGGACTTGATGATCTGCTTAGGTCCCTTCCAACCCTACCAACTATGAAACTGTCTGCTCTGCATGCCACCAGAGGAATAGCCTGATAGAGCAGACACTTTATTCTTGATAACATATGTGTGATAACCAATAAGCTTTTGTGCAATTTTGGGGATTCATTGCAACTGAACTCAGCAGGAACAGGCATATATATTTCTACAAGAACACCCATCTCCAAGTTCTTGCTGTATTCAAACAAAACTTACCTATTTTTCATTCAATGACCTTTAGTTCAAAGTGCCCCGCTGTGATTTTTCAGCATGGAAATGCTGATACACATGACACTTGGGCACTTGGGCACTAATTAAAGCACCCCCCAATGCCTCCTGGAGCATGTGTAAAAATGCTCACTGTGACACACTGTTCAAAGTTCCTTCAAACAAGGAAGCTTGCCAGCTGTAGTCAATCCTTAATCCAAACTAATGCTTTCTCCACAATGCCTAATTCTGTATGACCTCTGCAGAAAGCAATTACTGCACTACACAATGGTAGGAAAAGCAGGGTTGAAAATAAACATCTGCTTTAAGTTAAACTGAAGCTAGGAATCTGAAAATCTCAAAAACAAGGCAGCCAGCACAAGGCACTTTTCACACAGACCCTGAGCCAGGGTGAATGTGGATGAGATGCTCAGCTGGTGAAAAGAACAAGCATAGTTCTCTCAAAGTCGATGAGAACCAAGAGCAACTGTAGTGGGAACCCATATACGGCAGCTGAGGATGTGGCTCCAGGTTTCTCTCCCTACCCCTGTCTTTGTAGATAACCCATGACAAGCCATAGGCGGCATTTTGGAGAAGCTGTGCCATCAAAGGGTGGAAGTCCCATGATCCAGAGGCCAAGTTAGTCAACAGCTAATGAGGCAACTCCTGGGAGTGATTCATTTTAAAGTGATCCATGTTTCTACTGTTTACATCCCTATGCTTTAGGTAATTTCACCAGCACTGCAACTCCTTGCAGCAGTCACCATGGTATTTAGTGGAGTTGGAAGGGAAAGAAGTCTCTATATTCCTAAGAGCCCAAAGGTCATCTCCGTCTTCTCCCTGCCCTGGCTAATGTGAGATGCTGTTGCCATTGTGTCTCTGGAAGAGCAAGCAGGAATGAAAGACACTCCATCACCCTGTCTGCACTAGAAACATCAGGACTGTGATTTAGCAACATTTTCAAAAACGGCTTCTGATTTTTCAGTGCCTCCAGGTGTTAGTTTCTAGCATGAAACGCTGTAAAGAAATGGGATGGTAGTTAGGCCCCTTCTGCGTGTGCACACGCACACTCACATGTAAGGTGCCAAAGTCAGAACACACCCCAGCTCTGCCATACAGTAGTATCTTTCAAACATGGCTGAGCCCTGACAGCATCCCAAAACAGCCCTGGGAGAGGTGACAGCATAAATATATAAATTAAAATGGATTTTTAATTAGTATCTTAGGGCCCAATTTTGAACAGAGCTCACACAGAACTGGCCATATAGGGAGGGGCTTCAGTAGGCTCTTTTGGCAACCTAGCCCCAACTCTGGGTGCCTTTGACAATCCAGACCTTAGGTAAAAGAACTCTGTAAATGATGTGTAGCAAAGTGTAGCCAGCTTGAGTCACTTTGACTAATTCCACAAGAAGTATCGGACTTCTTTAATTACATGATTGTAGAGTCCTGCACAGTTAATAGTCCTGCATATCTCCCCACTTCCAAGGAAGTTCTCCTCAATTTTAATCCTTTGCATTCATATAAAACAAGGGGGAAAACCATGTATAAAAAATGTAACTATATGCATCAATAATTTAATAATATGCAATAATCAGTATGTTAATTATTATATTATTATATTACTTGCATTTGTTTTCATTAGTGTATTAAATATAATAATGCTTGAAATAATTAATAAGCCATTATTTCACATGTGATTAGCAAATTCAAATTAAGTCATTCCCAGCTGAAATCATTCTAAGTCATTATGAATAATTATCTTCCATTAGGTGTTAAGCAATTATGTCAGTGGAAAATGTTGATTAAAAGACCCGAGGGACACTATGACTATTGGTAAATAAAAATTATTGGGTAATTATTTTTCTTTAAGAGAGGACATTTGCACCACCAAAAATGCTGGCCCAAGGATAAAGTGGCTGCATGCTCAAATATATGACAGATTTTGTACAATCTGCTTCTTTATGATCCTAAACATTATATCACCATGTGTTTAACCATAGCAATTCAATTGTTCCCTTTCTTTCTCTTTTTTCTCAGCCTGCAGGAGAAACTTGTCTAGTAGAAACATCTTTTGTTTATCTGTTGGCTCTTGTTTGGACATCTCCAGAAGAGCCCATTAGGACTATGAGAGAGCTAAGTTGTAGTCAGTCTCAGACCCAGCAAATCAGGTCAGCACATGCTTAGCTTTAAGTCTTTGGGTAGACCCCAAAAATCTAGTGGAACTATCCATGGGCATTCATATACATGCTCAGGGGCAGGGGGGGATGTTCTTTATCAGAGCAGCTCCAAGAACCACTCTAATTAAAGCGCTTAGAGCATCTCATGTATCAGCATCCCTACAGTTCAAAATGGTGGTAGGGGCACTTAAACTAAAACTCATCGAATGGCTTTAGTTAAAGCACCCCCACCTCCATTTTGAAGTGCAGGGATGCTGATACATGAGATGCTGGAGTCTGCTGCGGCATGGTAATTACCACACTCCAGCAGACAAGCCTGCTCTGATGCACTGTAATTAGAGCACCTCGAAGCAGCCTCATTGTTCATGTATAGGCACTCCATGTGCTCAAAATTAAGCACATGCTTATGTGTTTTTCTGCCTCAGGAGTCCAGTGCAGTCAGCGGTGGGTTTCAGGGTCCATTCTTATATCTAGCAGGACTGAATTCCAAAGTCTGACCAAAATAATCAAAGTTTGCTAAACAGACAAATGATATTTGGTGCATAGAGATAAGGGTTGTTCCTTGACCAGGCATTCAGGCACATGTTCCTGTTAGCAGCATGCAGCAATCTGGGCCTGCATTTAGGCAGAGAAGGGAGCATAGCTTCCTTTCCACGCCACTACATGGTTATGCAAAGCCTTCCCTTGGGCAAGCCAAGTAGTGTGAGGCTGGTGTGGGGGCCTCTGAGAATGTATGTAGGAGAATGTAATGTATGAGAATGAATGCATGAACAGTGTGAGGGCCTCTGAGAATAGTATGCTCTGCTCCAGGCCTTCTGGCTTTCTACTGCTTGCATCAACACTGACTTCTCCAGAAAAGGAGACAGGGATAGGGGTTCATTCAGTGTCTTTGTCTTAACAGCCCCAAATGGGACCGTTCTGCTTGAGGCACAGTGACCGTACCAAGGAGGAAAGCCCTTTCTTAGGGTAGGATGTGGTCCAGATGTTTCAGTGTGGGCATACTGGGACAATTATGTGGTTAAAATATGTAGTACGTTTTGATATCCCATGTTGAACATGTACATTGGATGGGTTTTGGTTCTGGTGGAGAAAGGGTTAATGGCTGGATTGTAGTAGGGTTGGGTGTGGCCTGGCTCACTGCACTCCTTTCCTGAGGAAGAGCTCCTATCCTGACAACATCTGCTCTTTCTAGAAGCTGGGGGTTGGAGAAGAGGTACAAGCAGGGGAGCCAAAAAGTGCATGATTATGCATCTGAGTATCTGTCAGTCTGCTGCCTACTGGGCTAAGTTCAGTCAAAAAGCCCAAGGCTGAATCGATTCAATCCTCACAAGTTAGTCTAAACTGTGCAGATTGAACAGATAAGCAAGTGAACAGACATTCACTTTTGTTTCCGGAAATGCAGTCACATGCCTGCAGTGGCCCAGGCCAGAAGCCAGGGGGCACTAGAGTACACCTCCCTGCTTCACTGGAGCAGGCCATTGGGGCCAATGCTAGCCTACTTACCCTGCAAGGGGGGGTTGTGGGGGAGGTGCAAAGCATCCTGGGATGCTGGAGGTCTGTGAGTTAACTTGAATCTGGAAGGGAGCTGGGACAGCAGTTCAATGAACGGATTTAATCTAAATCAGTTACATCTTATACTACATCCATACAGGTTTATCTTAAACCAGTTTTGGCCATTTTGAAAGCGGTTTATGTGCACTAAACTTCTGTTGTGTTACAGGTGTAAACTGGCTTCTGATCACTTATACCAGTTTATGTGTAATTTCTATCCCTAGCCCTGAAGTTCACTGAAGACCACTGGTATGAAGCCCCAGAGAGTAGAGACAGAGGGAGTCTGCCACGTGGGGACTGAGACTGGAAAGGCTGAAGCAGTGGGACTGCAGCAACCTGCTGAGGGCCAGCAGGGAAGTCGAGACCTCTCAGGATGAGTGGAAGTTTTGCTGAAGAGACAGTGATGATTCCTGCCTGCCACTGGCATCAGCTGAGGAATGAGAAGTAATCACTGGCCAAATGTGAGACTGAAAGCTGTCAGAAGGTAGTAGGTTTAAACCTTTATTTTTATGTTCTGTCTTCCCCAGTTCATATGCAGTGTTTTTTTCCCCCTAGTTATTAAAGTTGGTCTTTTTTATTCCTTGAAACTTGGGTTTAATACCCTTTAATTGGGTTTTTCACCTCAAAGAGAGTTTGCACCCTCATGGCTTTGGCTGACTCAGGGTCCCATCATGCATACCATTACATCCTTCAGCAGCTGCTGGTTCTCCAGCCATTTGTCCTCCACATAAAGGTGCATCTACAAGAGACATCTACTGCGGAGCAGACTAATTAGCTCCACAGTAAAGTCTTAGCATCTACATATGGGCCCACAGTTGGGTGCAGTAAACTAATAAATGCCACCATAGGTTAGTACTTGTAAACACAAGCACTGTTCTACGGCAGCATTATTTAGTGTGCTGCAACACAGAGGTTCCCAACCCGTGGGCCGTGGCCTGGTACAGGGCCACAAAGGGTTGGCTGCTGGTCCGCAAGAGGGTTGGCTGATGGACCGGAAGTCCACAAGTGACTGGCATACTGTGGACTGGCAGCCAACCCTTTTTTATACTCAGTATATTTATAGTTCAGTGCAGGGCTAGCCAGCAGGCAGCCCCCCACTGAAGCACCCTTGTGCCCCAGCCAGCCAGGTCAATGTCTACATGTCGGTTGTAGCAGTGGCTCCCAACCTTTTTAGACCATGGACCGGCAACCTGTAGACTGGAAGTGACCACAGATCAGCAAACTGCGGACCAGAATAGCGCAGACCGGAAGTGACCAGCATACTGGGGACCGGCAGCCAACCCCTTTTTAAACTGAGTATAAAAAGGGGTTGGCTGAGTATAAAAAGGGGTTGGCTAACAGTCCACAGTATGCTGGTCACTTCCAGTCTGCACTATTCTGGTCCGCAGTTTGCCGATCTGTGGTCACTTCCAGTCTACAGTTTGCTGGTCCATTGTCTAAAAATGTTGGGAGCCACTGCTACAAACCACATGTAGACATTGACCTGGCTGGCTGGGGCACAAGGGTGCTTCAGTGGGGGGCTGGCTGCCTGCTGGCTAGCCCTGCACTGATGCAGCCTCATGCCTTAGCCAGCCCCTCTGCAGTACATTGAGCTGGGCTGAAGCAGCCCTGGGCTGGCATGCTGACCTTCCCGGCCCCCTGCCAGCCAGGGCTGCTCTGACCTGGCTCAACATGCTATGGTCCTGGGCACACATGTAAACGCAGCACCTGACAGCACTAAACTCCAGTGCAAACTGTGCTGGAGTGTATTGCATCACACTAGTAGCAAGTGTAGACATGCCCAAAGCCAAACAAAGCATTCCCATCCTCTCCAGATAAGAGCATGGGTCTCTGACTACTGGTAATAGTTTGAGAACCTATAGGGATATGTTACCTGTGGTTTTCTCTGTCTGGGGTTGGCACAAAGCAAATATAATATATTTTCCATTTTAAAAATATTTATTTGTAACATGGGATGCTATATTTGATGCAGTGTATGCCATAAGTCCATAGCCACAAGACTAGAAAAGGCTATGTCCTTACCCAAAGTATGTGCATATCCAAACTCAACCTGAACAATGCTCATTATCTACAGGGACAGCCTGTGCTAGTTTTACAGCTCATTAAGACTGGTTATTATGGCTGCCTATAGACATGTTCATTCCCATTCTAATTAGATTATGTCAGAGCAGAGTCGATTAATTGAATCTGCTCCGTGTTTTAATTAGAAAGCTCCAGCGTTGCCTCACAGTCATGTGTATTAAACCACACTGGATTTCAATATGGCTGCAGGAGCACTTTAACAAAACCTCATTGAGGTTTACATAAAGCACCCCCACACCCATTTTGAACCATGGGGGAAGGAGGGGCTTAATACACATGATGGTGAGCCCTTTTAATTAGAGTGGCTGTGTAGGAATCTCTAATTAACACCCCCCCACACCCTGCTCCGAGCATGTGTGTAGGCCACCCTTGTTCTTAGAGAGCCTCTACTGCAAGAAACAAAGGTTGTTGTTTTGTTGTTGTTGTTGCTTTGTGGGTTTTTTGGTGATACCTCCTATTAGACCAACTGCACTGTTGGAAGACATGTTAGACCAGCTTTTGGGTACTTAGTGCCCTTCTTTATGTTACTTATTCCTCTATTAGTAGCCTTGAAATTAACAGGACCTAGTCAGTTCAGGGCTGCTTTGAGATTGACTGCTCCTGGCCAGTTTCCACAGGGATGCAGTTAAAGGGAGTACAGTTACCTTATAGTACAATGCAGACAGTGGGGCTGAAAGTGTAAGTAGTTTACACACAGTTTACATCTCCGTTGTGATAAGGCACCTGGAGTCTAGATAACTGAAGTGACCTGCAGCACAAATTTTTAGAGGTAATGACAGTCTGATCTAGGGGTAGGCAAAGTCTGGCCCATGGGCCAGACCAAGCCCACTTCAGACTCCATTTCCCTGCAGCCCCTGTCCACATGGCTGCAGCCGGTTTCCATAGAGAACCTGCAGTTGCAGGACTGCAGCAGTGTGGAGCTGTGGTTTCCATGGAGACCGGCTCCGGCAGGGCATGCAGCGGTGCAGGGAGCTGCTCTGGGGCCAGGATCTTGCACCGGTGAGAGCGTGGTCCAGTGCTAGGGCAGAGCTGCAATGTGCTGCTCCGGCTTTGAACCATGCTGTCACTACTGCAAGATCCCAGCACCAGAGCAGCTCCCCACCCAGCCAAGTGCCCAGCCAGCACTGCTGGGCCTGGTCTCCACGAAAACCCCACCCTCGCACTGTCAGGGCTCTGCCACTTAGTGGAAACCGGCTGCAGTAACGCAAGCAGGGGGCTGTTGGGAAATGGAGTCCAGCAGATGGATGGCCCCACCATTTTGCCAACTCCTCGCCTATTCCCCCTCTGCCTAAGAGCAGCAATTGTTAGGACTCTGCAGGCTGGTTCCGTACTGGAGGAGATATCAAGGATGCAGTTCTGGGCATTTTTTTTAGTACAAATGGTTGTGTTTACACCATCTGCACCCATCCCTTCCTGAAAAGAGGTGGTAACAAATTCTGCTAAATCAGCTCTTCAGTGTAACCAGTTTGCTTGAGGCTTTTGATTTAGGGAAGAGAAACTCTTGCAATTTTGAAACATTCCAGGCTGAACAGCATGTTCCCAGGGGGGTTGAATTAGAAGGCCAGACTCCCGGCTGTTTCTCATTAGAAAGGACTTAGGTTCTTTTCCACATTCTGCACACAGGAGCTGAGAAACTGCTGCTTTTTTAAAAATATCTCCGTTTGAAAGCTTAAAACTTATTAGAGAAAACAGATTGAAACAAACAATGTTCAAACCAGCCCGTAACTTGGAAAGTGTTCTACCCAAAAGCAAGTTGTATTATGCTAGGGGCAGGGTGAATTTCTACACAGACATAAACATAGACATTTCTGATGCACACACAGCTGCTATTGAATCACACTGGAACTGCATACAAGTGCAGGGAAAAATTTATCTCATAAATTACCCTGCATTTAAGAGTCCTTTATGGTGAAAGCAGCTCTTGGAATGGAAGACTTATGTCATGGGAGCAGCATGCCCGAAATTGTTAAGCCTTATTCTATTTGGATGACTGATCATAAAATAAATACAAATTACCAGCATTGTATGGACCTGTAATGACTATACATGCATAGAGAAAAAGACCAGCCACTTTGTTGCAAAGGCCAGTGTCAGGTTCTGCACACACAGGTATATATATATATAGAGAGAGAGAGAGAGAGAGAGAGAGAAGTATTCCTTGGGGAGTGGGATTTGGCAAACTCAAGCTTCTGGGGAATGGCTCTTCCTGAAAGGGCTATTTTTACTAGTATGTGTAGCAGTTATTCATGTGCATATAAGACAATCTAATACTAATCAATTGCTTATCATTTACTGTTCTCTAATTGTGATTCAGAAATAACCCCATGATATAAGCCACCAATCACAAAGCGTAACTAGTAACCCATTGAAGGAAACATGCTGAAAGAGCCATAAGTTGTTAAATGTACTATTTGGCAAATACCTGTGAATAACAAATATATAGGCAGAGATTAGGAGTGGTGTGTGGACACAGAAGAGGTTAACTTCACTAGATAACTTTTTTACCACGAATTATTTGATTAAGAAAAATAAAAATGGGAATATGTTTCTTCTCTGTTGAATGGAAACTAACCAAACCACAATGATTGTATTCACATTTTTTTTCAGGAGGCAGATGAGATAGTCAGTGGCACTTCAGAGTGTATTATAGGCCCAAATTCCATTGGACTTCACTGAGGGTTGAGTTCCCCACTCCCTTCCAGCACTTTCACAAAAACTCAGCCCTGCTCAATACAGCTTTGACCCTGCACCATTAAAGTCAACCAGTTTTCATTGACTGCAGTGACCGTAAGAGCTCAAAACATGCCAGCTTTTACCCATAGCCAAAACAGCTATGCCACAATCAAATTAATGCGATGGCTGCACTCCACCACACTGGATTTTTGGCTACCTCACAAACCCACTGCCTGGGCTTGGCACTGCTGCAGCTTTCTGTTCAGAAAATGCCTTCCACTGTGATAATTAAGAACAGGGTTAAGAGGCTTTGGCATAGTGGGAACATGTAGGGGCCCAGCATTTGGTATCCCAGACTGGTCTCTGGAAGGCAAGGGGAGGGGGAGGGGTGTAAGCATTAATCTTTACGCAAATGCTCTATAATCAGATAGATTATGTTTTGATTCATTTCCCATTTTCACAAGGGAGCTTTGTTTTAAAAGTCTGATGATTAAATGATGTGTCTATGCAGATAATCTTTCAAACAGAAAACCCACACACTGTCCCCCTGCAGAGATCTGCCATCTGTATTGACAGACAGGACCCTGTGAAATAGTCAGCAAACACATTTTCTGATTAGACGGAGTCATTTGGGAAGGATTTATCCTTCGGGTCTCACCCAAACAAAGCTCCTGAAGAAATATGTAGGAGTTTTGCTTAGAAACAGGTGGATTTGAGCCATAAATATGTATATAATAGAGGTTTATCATCTTACAAGGGCAGGCATCACTATGAGTTTATCTATAGAGTGTGAGCAAGTGTTCAGTCTTGGGAAGACATACTATGTTGTTAGTTTTTGTTATGCAGGATTCTGAATGGAGGCCACATGAGTGGTCCTTGGAGAAAGAGCTCTGGAAGCAGAAGGACAGTCCACTCTCTGCTTTGGTATCTGATTAGGATAAATTACTGAGGCTGATTTGCTTCAGGATAGTGTTGGTATGAGATTCCTGAGATTGCTGCGTATGCTGTTTGACCACTTGTTCTCCAGGACTTATGCATAATGTGTAAACAAGTTAAACCAACTTGGTCACTGATTTCTTTTTAACTAGGAAGCCAACCCACACATCTACAAATCTACCACTCAGCAGTGGAACAAGAGTAGTGTCAGAACGGGATGCTGGTACTGCTATATTGTGTAAATAACAGTGTTACCCAAACTCATAATACAAGAATTAGAAGACAGGCCTCTCAAATCATGAAAGGCTAAAAGCCACTATTTTTTTTATTATGTAATTTGGGGGCTGATTTTTTTTAACCTTCACAGTATACTTTTTATACATTTTTAAATTCCTTTTCTGCAATCGTGCAAATGGGAAATTTGTTTTTAATGAAAGCTGAGACGCTTTGTATAGTCACATGATTTAAAGAACTGGGAGCTTAAGAAATATATCAAATATAGCAACGTTTGCAATAAATTACAAGAGCTGGAAATCTTTGGTGAGTGATTATGACAATCCGCTAGCACCATAATAATGAACACCACTCAGGAATATTTATTCCATAAAGGTAATAATTAACAAAGAAAAGATACCCAAAAAGACACCAATTAAATCAATACAAAAGTCCTCTCTAGTGTTATTGAGAGCATGATTAAAGGCATTCATGAACCTACATTCCTGAAGAACCAAAACTCATATAGCACTTAAAATAGAATTGCTTTTGTTTTAAAATTGAGTCACTGAGAAAAGTATCCAGTCTCCTTTTGACATATATCAATATTATGATTTCTACCCTTCCTCTTTTCTAAACTCAAGGGTTATAAAATAAGAGGAAGAGAAGTAAAGAGAAACTTCATAACTAGGTACAGCAGTAAGATAACAATCATGCTTAATGCTTTCTTTCCAGTCCTTTTTTAGCCTTCCAGTGTCAGCCTATAGGAAACATTTGAAATGCAAAAATTCCACCTACACATGCTGTTCAGTGTTAATATTCCATCGTACACTCACCTATTCCCTGTTACTATTCAAGAAACAAATTGGCCAATTATTTTTGCCTGCTAGAAAATTATTCTACCACCATATTTATCAAAACTGTACTTAGCTGCAAAAAAAAGAGACAAATCCAGTGTGCATTCGGAGTCATTAAATTATTTGTCTGATTGTAGCCTTGAAGTCTTCACATGCATTAGTGCTCCATTGTGTTTAGTGCTGGACATGCACGTAATCCAAAGCACCAGTCTGGCAACGTACATGTGGATTTCAATGGGGCACTGCTTGGTTCCCGTTGATAGCCCCTATGTTGTAAATGGAGGGATTTGGGCCTCAATTCCTAGCTTTTAGCAACACAGTTGTTATAGGGCTGTTATAGGGCCAGAGAATGAGCTCATCCCTCATGCTGGACTTGTGGTGGAGGCTGCCCCCAGGCTGTGTTACTGGTCACATTGGTTCCAAGATACTACAGTTTTTCTGCAGAAACTGCCATGCCTTAACCACTCAAGCCTGATGGACTCTTAGGTTCAGGTGGATCTTTGCTGTATTGTATTGCCCACAAAAACTGACAGCAGCTAGGCTGTTGATTCCAAAACCACTGCTCATATCACACTGATCAGTAGCCATTTCTCAATGCTCCCCTCTTCACAGTGCTTCATCTTCCCTTAGATCTTAGGTACTTTGAGACAGACAGCATTTTTGCTGTGTTTGTACAGCACCTGGCACAGCAGAGTCTGGGTCCATGACCAAGGCTTTTAGGATCTACATGAATACATATACTAAATGATATTCTGGGGTGCAGTACACAATTTATGTCACCTGGGGGCTGGCCCAGAGGCATTCCTGATGGCTTTTCTAGTCATTCCTATCCAGTTCCTTATATCAAGTCTACAGTTAACAGCCAGGATAGCTTTCCATTGGTCCTCACACTAAAAATAACCAACAAGCCTTGTAGGAAATCCTGAGAGAGCAACAGAACGTACTTTTCTGCTAGCTTTACAGATAAGATCCATTTATCCTCAGGAAGAGAAGCATTCAGAATCACTGTTGAAAATTTAGGCTTCAGTTGGATACAAAACAAAAAGTAATTAATAGGAAAAGATGCTAACAGATATCATGCAGATGGGAACACCTTCCTTTCATGTATCAGGAAGCCCTTAGAAATCCAAGAAGTAGGGCCTTGTCTGCACTGCAAAGTTTTGTAGTGCAAAACCATGAGTGCACTGAGTCAAAACTCTTTAGCAGTGGCAGAGGTTCCTTTGCTGGCATTTCCTCTGCCAAGTGTAATGAGCCACCATCCAGCAGTCAGAAGACATACAGATGTACCCAAGCCTTATGCCCGCTGCTGCTTTCCCAGGATGCACTTCATACTCTGCTGCAATGGAGTCCATGGATGTCATGTATTCTTACGGGTCAGCCTTGGTAACGGATGCCTGCTGCCAGAGCAGGGTAAGCACAGACAAGGGCAGAATGAGGGAAGTGGATTCCCTGAGCCTAGTACAATTTGAAATCATTCAAGAATTCTCCCAATGCTTAAAAGCCAACGCGGTTTCAGGCTGCATCAATAGCAGGTTTGCATGCAAGGCACACTCAACTCAGAGATGGTTACTGAAGCATTGTGTCCAGCCTGAGGTACTGCATTTTAATAAGGATGTTGAGAAAATGCAAAGAATCCAAAATTAAGTGACAGAAGAGTTGGAATGCAGCCATATGAGGAAAGGTTGAAGGAACTGGAATTAGGTATGCTGTGTTTAGAGAAAAGGATGGTGAGGAGGGACATAAAAGCAGTTTTCAAATAAAGATGGAGAAACATTGTTCTCCCTTGCCATGAAAGACAGGACAAGAGGTAACGGTAACGGGTTTTACTGGTTTTCTCCATCATTGAAGAACAGATTGGGCAAGCACTGGTCAAGGATAATCTAGGCGTATGCCTGTGGTCTAATGTAAGTAATTCCCATGCTGGGTCTTCCGGTCGCCACATGAGACCAGGAGAGAATTTATTCCCCTTCTGCTGCTATGTGCGCCAACGCTCCTGATTTAAACCTGGAGTTTCCTGGAAAGAAGGTCTGGCCCCTCAGCTCAGAGTTAGACCAATTACAATATTTAGGGCCAGGAAAGAATTTTACCCCATGGTCAGATTGGTATGGCCTGTGCAGGGTTTTTCCTTCCTCTGGTATGGGGGCTGCCCTCTGTTAGATTTCTCGAGCATATTTTAACAGTCCTTGCAGCAGCAGGACATTGGTTGCCTTTGTCCTCCAGCTTTACCTGTAGCAGGTTAGGGTGTTATATTTTGTGGTTGCCAGGGTTGACTGTATAGTTTTACTAATAGGCTGGATAATGGGTTTATATAGGATGGTTTGGATAGGGATGATCCTGCAACTGCCTGGGGGCTGGACTAGATGACATCTGGTGGTTCCTTCCAACCCAGCTTTTCTATGATTCTATGGGAAGTAAAACAAATTTAGATTAACCCTCAGGAATAGGTTCCTATCAGGAACACAGCAGGACTATGGACAAATCGTAGCTTCCCAGGGAAGTTGTGCAATCTCTTTCCTGGAGGTTTTCAAGAATAGCCTGGATCAGCATCTGCCACCAGGCTTAGAACAACAAATCCTGCGTGTGTATGGGGGTTGGACTAGATGGCCCTTGAGGTCCCTTCCAGCCCTGGGATTCTGTGAAAAGCCATCTCTACCAGGACCTATTTGTGCCAAGTGGTATAGAAGTTACTTTTGCGTTGACAGCACAAACGATGTGTCCGGCTTTATCTGTTAGTGCAGACATAATGAAAGGTTCTGAGTCAACCCAAGTATGCCCAAATGAAGTTGGCTGCCAGTCAGTAGAAGGTCTAGTCCAATATGTTCAGTGAACTTTGAATCAAGCCCTCAGAAAACCCAGAATGAGAGGTAGAAATCTCAAACCTAGTTTACGCCCTTTCCCTTAATGCTAGTATTATTTCATTCTTTCTTAGCTCAGCATACTTCCCTTCATTTTCAGGGGAAAAATCCTTGTGGGGGGTCACCATTATGAAAGACAAAGGTAAATTCTGATTGATTAGCATTAATGGCCTGTTCCATAGCCTTTTCACCTGAGCCCATGCCGTTCACTAATCCAGCATCACAACAAATTAATAATGCCTGTTTTAATATGGTTAGGAATGTGGTGGCTGCTATTTTTTTTTCTTCTTTGGCCTTCCTGTATAAAAAGGCAAAGTGTTTAAAGGTCACCCCGATGGAGTTAGCAGTATGGAGTTACTCCTCCAGTTCCACAGGATGACTGTGACAGGGTGCTTGGCGCACTTGTCACCTTAAGCGGAAAGGCTGAGGGAGAAGCAGCCTGCAGGTGAGGCAGGGGCCAGTTAGGGAAGGGGGCCAGGCTTGAGGCATATAAGCCCAGGGTGTGAGCTGGTTGGGCAATCTAGCTCCAGGAGCCACAGAGAGTGGAGTTGCTGGCAGCAGGGCACCTAGCAAAACAGTGGAGGTTGGGTAAGCCAGACCACAGGAGTGGGTGAGCCCACAACCTGGACAGGAGAGGTAGTTGTCAGCAGGGCTAAAGGAGCCCAAAGGTCTTTCTGGCCTACAAGCAGGGCCAGGATCTAGAGAGACTGAAGGTCAGGGACCACAGACAGACACTGCCAGGGCCAGGAAGCCTGGAGATCTCAAGTGGCCTAGGAGCAGGTCCAGGGTCTAGGCAGACTGAAGGTCATACCTGGAGACCGAGTGGACCAAGGAGCCCATAATTCAGGAGGATGCAAGGACTGGGGCAGGGAGCCTGGAGCCCAGGAGGGGTGTGTGACATCAGGAAAGAGTATTACTTGTGAGGCGTGGGAGTGGGTACTGGGGAGGACAGAGCCCATGTTTAGGCTTGCTCTAGGAGCCTTAGGCAGCCTCTCTCCTAATAAAACAATTATATCAAAGGCATGGCAGGCAAGGAGGGGAAGTTGGAGTTGGGCAGGGACTGCATGGCCACTGGGGGGTGATATGGCTGCCCCTGGAGCACAAACCTGTTACAATGACACAAGGGAAAGGGAAATGCTTTGTGTGATCCAAGATGCAAGAAATCCCCTCATGAAAGCCTGATTCAAACACTGGCACTGTTAGCCCCTGCCTCAGCCCCCAAATCCTAGAGTCCTGGGATAAAAATCAGAAGGATCTCATCTGTGTTACTCCTCCAGGGCACAGAGCAAAGAAAATGCTACCCAGTATAGAAGGGCTTTAAGTCAATTTTGTGCCCTACAGAGCTTGACAGGGGGCATTTGGCTCATAGTGTAAATTACAGCAATCATGGGGTGGCTCTAAGCTAGAGTAGCCTCCCTGGTCCTGCTTGTGACACACAGTGGGCACTTATACACTGCTTTTAATGCACTGTAAGCTTACTGCTCAGTAAAATACTGCACAGTAAGCTTTCCGCAGGAACCTGTCTACGTGTGTGTCCATTGGAAGCAAATTTACTCCCAACGGGAGTTTGGTGCAGGGCTACTCCTGCCCTGCTCTACCCTGCTACAGCAGCTAGAGGGAGCTCCAGGCTCCCCTGGGTGCCAGCCCAGGCTGGCAGGGGACACTGGGGTCAGTCCTGGGCTGCAGTGGGCAGGGGGAGCTGTCCCCTCCTCCAGGGAAGCTGCCTCCCACTCCTGCACCCTGACTGGCAGATTGGGGTGCAGGACTGGGAAAGAGCTGCTGGGGAGGGAACAGTCCCCCCTTCCCCTGCTGCCTCAGCTGATCAGAAGCAATTTGCTCCTGATCAGCTGTTCACACATGTGCTACTGCACAGTAGCTACTGCACAGTTAATCTACCACCTATATTTACTGTGCAGTAAGTGCTGTGCATGTGTAGACGGTGATGCTTTACTGCTCAGTAGATTAGTCTACTGCGTAGTAAAGCATCTCATATACATGTGCCAAGTGTAAACCAGGCTGGTGGTAGCAGTAGTGTGATACAATGCAAACCACATAAACTTCCCCATCCACACCTCCAGTCCCCAGATGCTGCTGTTGGTAGTAATTATCTGTGTTCTATTTGTGGCTGATCTCAGGGATATTTACCTCATCCCTTTCAGGCTGTCCAGTCTCTATAAGCATCTAAAGTACAGTTGGGACAGAAAGCCTTGTGCCTAGTGCCAGTGTATATCAGAAGACTTTCCTATGTACCTACATAGGTTTGGCTACCTGGGGGCAAAGCTCCAATATCGATACATTTAAATTGGTTCAAGCCATTCTTCCATGAGTTTTATTTCACTAAAAGAAGCAAGAAGTTCCCTGATTAAGTGCATGGAGAGCCACCTAGAGACAGAGAGCAGTGCCCTGGGAGAGGAACCCGGCCCTTCTTCCCAAGGAGCAGCTGTGCTAAGACTGTTATAAGCTGACTGGATAACTGGCATAGAGAAGAATGGGGGACACATGGCATCTGGCCTGATATGAGGGGATATATGAGCTGCGATGATCTGGGAATACAAGGGGACCTGGTCCCCTGGAAGAAGTGGGGGTGAAGAGTGTCCCTTACATGAAGGAACAGCTTGGGGTGCTGCAGGTAGATCCTGAAGTAGAGGTGGGTGGGAGGGTGGCACACAATGAACTCATGGGATGGAACCTAGATATGCAAGGAAGTTCCTGGTGTGTAAAAGTATTCTCGCTTGCGGGGAGAAACCCTCTTTGTCCTCTGCCCTTCTTGTGGGTTTTGTCATGAAGCACAGATGAATCACCTCACCCCACGCATCTTGACTCCATTCCCAGAGGTAGGCAAGCCACAGAAAAGTTCCTTCAGTCCCTCCCATCCCTATGGCATTGATCCATTGCTCTCCTCAGGCAGTTCACCAATATGGTCAGTGGCTCCAGAGCAGGACTCAAGCTGAGGCCAGCCTACAGTGAGTGGGAACAAGGCTAGTGAAGACAAAGGAATAGCACCCTGCTCCTCAGCCTACAGCTGCCCCTGTCTCTCTATGTCGACAGAAGGTGGGAACCCAAAGCAGATTTCCCCACAATGGCAATCATCTCTTTTTTATATTCCTGGTTTTGAAGTTACAGTATTTGAGTCAGCAAATTTAAACCACTAGTTGAGTCATTTAATGGTCAGTCTGGGGCTGTGTTGGGAAAATTAAACAAGAGCTAGAAATAAAGATTGCTGTAGGTCATAAGGACACACAAGCAATAGCATCAATGTCTTTGTCCTACTGTGCAGATCTGGCCTAATGCAAAGAGCTACCCTGCCCTGCCTTCTGCCTGACTTATAGTTTCATAGTTTCATAGATTTAGGGTCGGAAGGGACCTAGTAGATCTTCTAGCCCGACCCCCCACCAGGGCGGGAGAACAACAAAACCCCAAAACAAGAAACGGGACTCAAATGAGTCCAGCCAGGTAGGCATCCAGCCTCTTCTTAAAGACCCCCAGGGTAGGGGCCAGCACCACTTCCCTTGGAAGTTGGTTCCAGCTCCTAGCCGCCCT
>NW_017729022.1:127406105-127435778 GCF_001723915.1 Gavialis gangeticus | reverse complement strand
ACCTGCAGCCAGGACCAGGTCCAACAGGGCACCTCCTCTGGTGGGACTGTGCACCTCCTGAATCAAGTGGAGGTCCTGCATCTCAGCCAGAAACCTCCTGGAGCGGTCCGTCCTGGCTGACTGCTCCTCCCAGCAGATGTCTGGGTAATTAAAATCACCCATGACAACTTGGCTAACTATCTTTCTTTACTAATGTAAAGACCACTGAAACCATGAGACTCCTATACATTTTTGCAGGCACTGGACTGGGTCCATGGTCAGTGCTTGGTCAGGCCATCTGTGGGCTTTATCTTTGCAGTATTACAACTGTCCCATATGTTCTTCTATCTGCCCTGTTCAAGGGACACATCCTGGCTATTTCTGTACCAAAACACACCCGGTCAAGGCAGGAACTGAGAACTGAAATGAGCAACATCTTCTGGTGAAAACAGTAGATTCCAGAGAACTTTGCCAATGTACACTAATAGGTCATTGTGTGGGATATGACCACTTGCTGAAATTTCCCAAATGGTGATTTTCTGTAGGCCAAAAAATCCCTGTTGAATTAGAGTTCTAAAAAACCCAAACCCCTGTAAACTTTGGAGGGTCACTTCCTCATACTCAGAGTCTGTGGTGAGAATCACAGTATCAAAACAGAGAAACCATGGCTGTAAATGCCACTAAAACAGGTTTGACAGTTAGGAACATGAGATCTGGTCTGCTTGATGTGTTTATGCAGTCATCTTGGTGCACCCAGATTTTGTAGAATCTAAACTGCTATGTAAACGAAACGGAGAAGTTTCTAGTCCTTAGGGTTACAAAGAAAACCTTCCCAATGTGAGTAACTGACATCCAAATCAGTGGGAGCACCTACATATGTATATTAATGCACAGGAATAAACTCCAGTGCATATTGCTCTGAAGCTTATTGCTCCTGGGCGCCACATTTACAAGTGCACCAGGGACCACAGCACGTTGAGCTGGGTTGGAGCAGCCCTGGCTAACAGGGGATCCAGAGGGTCAGCCTGCCTGCCTGGGGCTGCTCCAACCTGGCTCAACGTGCTGCAGAGGAGCTGGCTGGAGCACAAGGGTGCTCCAGTGCAGTACTAGCCGACAGACAGCTCCTACACTGAAGCACCCTTGTGTCCCAGCCAGCCAGGTCAGTGTCTACATGTGTGTTGATGAGTATGAAAAAACTCTGCAGCAGGATAGTACTTGTATTTACAAGTACTAACCTGCAGTAGAGATTATTAGTTACTTGAGGCCTAATAGGAGTGCACGTGTAGATGCTGAGACATTTACTGCAGACCTAATTGGGCAACTCTGCAGTAAGCATCTCATGTAAACACGTACAGTGTGTTCTTCCTAAGTCTTTAGAAAGCCTGAAAGAACAGACTATGAAAGGTGTGAAGTCCCTTGCCACTCTTCACTCCACCGCCTTCCCCCCACCCCTGCCCCATCAGTCTTGCTGCGGTTTGAACTAAGGAGCTCAGTGAAAACAGCTCAAAGGCTGCCTATACATGTGCTTGTGAGAGGGGGTGCATTTTAATTAGTGCAGTTTCCGGACAGCTGTTTTAATTAAAATGGCTCACTGCCACATGTATTAAGCCCCCATGCATTTAAAAATGGCCACGGGGTGCTTTATCTGAAACTCATTCAACAAGGTTTAAATAAATTGCCCCGTAGCCATTTTAAAATGTGTAGGGGCTTAATACCTGTGAGGGTGAGGCAATGCTAGTGCGTTCTAATTAGAACAGAGGGCAGACTCAATTAGTTGAGTCTGCTCTGATGCATTCTAATTAGACCACAAATGAGTACATGTATAGGTAGCCACTGCTGGCATTGATGAACTCCCTGCTAAGCATTTTAGAGGGATGGGATGGAGCAGGTGGGAAACCCACTGGAAGGCAGGCATAAGAGTTGCTAATGTGAAGGGAAGAAGAAAAAAGGAGACAAATTTAGACAGGAAAGAAGGAGAGAGAGAGGGAAGCAGCCTGGGGTAGGAAAAGACTCACAGGACAGGAGTTGCCATGGTCCCTAAGAGGAACCATATGAGACAACAAAGGTCCTAAATAGCTACTAATTTAGGATGCAAGTTTGGACTGAGATTCCCAGGACCTAAATTGGGGGGCCAGGGGGGATTGCATGTTCAGGGAGAGCCACAATGTGGCTGTAACTCCTTCAAAAATCCCATCCTTTAGACTTACACCAAAGTAGAAACCATCCCTGGAGTCCATGCAGCTTCCTACTGAGGTCAGCAGGGCACCCTCACAGCTTCTTTGGAGCATCCTAACCCCATACCTTGGCTTAGAAACTGTCCTTAAAACTGAAAGAGTCCCTTCCAAAGGCTAGCTGCATGGCCTTGAAAACCAAACACAGAAAGGAAGGCCTGGCCCATGTTGCACAGTGATGCTAGAAGCTCTGCTGGCTAACTAAGCCACAAGCCACGCTGGCATGTGGACATTGTGAAGGTCCAGATCCCGAAACCCTGCTATGAGGAGAGGCTGGGGAGGGTGTTACACAGCCACATAGGGAGCAGAGAAAGTAGAAGAGGAGAACTAGGAATTAATACTTATGCAGTCTGACCAGTGCCCATAACTAGAGGAGGCCAGCTCATACTCAGCCTGCTGGCCAAAGGAACAGGCCCAAGTAACAGAACAGCAGCTATCTGGGAAAGGACTAACCACCCCAGGGACAGCCACAGAGTTTTTACAGCCATGACAAGCAAAAGGGAAGGGAGCAGCCTCACACACCACAGCTGCCTTGGCTTCTTCACATTGATCATTCAGGAGTGCAGGTTTGAGGGGCTTTCACCTTAGCAGCAGTCAGCAGCTCAGGGAGCTGGCACTCTAGGATTGCACACAGTGTACCCCAGTGATGTGCTTGCTGCTACTTGAGGTGGTGCCTGCCATAGCAGGGGGCTGGACTCAGTGCTCCAGGAGGTCTCTTCTAGTCCTGTGTTCCTAACTGCTCCTAACAGCTGCTAGCACTGCAGGGTGCTGGCTGGAGTGTGCATGTGCTCTTACTGCTGCCCTCTGCTGAGCTGCCCAGCTCAGGAGCTGTGGCTGCTATTGTGTTGTACACAAATACATAATCCCTGCATTACAATCAGAGCTTCATTTTGCCAGACATTGTGCAAACATACTTGAGGCCCCCCCTGCCCCAAGGAACTTACAGCCTGAGCAGACCACAGAAAGAGTGAGAGGGAAAAACAGTGGCTTACAGAGCTCAAGTGATTTGCCCATGGTCTTGGAGCAAGTATCTAGAAATAGATACTTAACATTCTTAGGCTGCATCCAAATGAGTGCGGCCATGCAATACATTTGCGGTGCCACATACCACATATTCAGCTGTTCAACACGCTGCAAGGCAGCAGCATAGGTGGGTCAAAAAAAGCTGTGCAAAAAAATAGTGAAATGGAGCATGTGGGGTCAATGATGTGTGCCACCCAAAACCAGAGCCTGACTGGCTGAAGCCACACTCCATGTGGCAGGATCGCTGCTGCTACTGCAGTCCCAGGAGGCCCCCAGGATCCCGGGAGAGGCTGCTGGGGCCAGCCAAGTGCTGGTCCCAGCATCCCCTTCCCCAGCCAGGGTAACCTGCCACATGCCAGAGGGCATGTGGTACAGACATACACCAGGAACAAGTAGCAGCGGCAAGCTGCCCCGTCAGCTGGGACCGGCACTGGGCACAGCCCCAGCCAAGTGCCAGGAAGACTGCTGCTGCTGCTGGCCCCAGCCAGCAGCAACAGCATGCTGTCATCCCATGTGCAAATCTGGGGGCCCGCACCCCTGGGAGGGCCATGGAGCTGTGCCGGACTCCTCCCAGCAGGGCACGGGCCCCTGGATTTGCACACAGGATGACAGCAGGCTGCCACTGCTGGCTGGGGCCGGCGCTGAAGCCAAGTAAGCCCAGCTTCAAAACTTAAAACGTTTTGAAACATTTTGAGTGCCCTCATTTCATTACAAAGTTGTTTCAAAGCCTTTTCTTTCCATTCAATTTCGCTGTTTCAAGCTCAAAACGCATCAAAACAACTTCGAAACAAAACACCCGGCGAAATTTCGTACAACCCTAGTATCAACCAAGGTCGCTATCCCAACTATATAGATACATACATATAATAACCTTGAACAACAAATCACACTATAAATAATAAAATATAAGGCACTTCAACAAAATATAAGGTGCGTCAGCCTTAAATTAAACTTAACCCTTTAAACCCTTTTCATTTAATTTTGATTTTTTAATTTTGATTAAAAAACCCTTTAAGCCCCCAGGGCCCAGGCTGGTCCTGGTACATTGGCAGCACTCCTGCAACCACTATGAAAGGGGACCTTCCCTGGTGTTCTTAGCCAGTGGCTCAGTAAGGTCACCTTCTAAACAGCCCACCTGAGAGGCCTGACCTGGGTGCTCCCTTCCCTGTGGGAGATCCCATGTTCCCAGGTAATTCATACTCCAAGGGAAATCACGTGGATGGTCCACATCTCCTCGCTCCCACTGCTCCTCTCTATCAAGGCCTCTGGGGCCAACGGCTCCTTGGGGCTACTGCCCGCTGATACCCTGTGCACCATGGTGTGCAATGAGGGCTCTGTCTTCCGCAGGGGGTGGAGAGAGAGGTGGGGGAGTGTTGGAGGCCCAGGTCACCTAATGCGGTACCAGGGTTCAGTCCGCTCCTGAACTCTCTGTGCAGCACCGTCTGCACTGAGACACTGGCCCTGTGCCAGTGGCCACAGGCCCGAGCCACCTCAAATGGCTCCCAGGGCCTCTGATTTGCCATGAGCTGTCCGTGCACTAAGAAAGCCTGGCTGCTTGCCAGGGAATGAGGGACCTGAGCTGCCTGGTGCAATTCCTAGAGTCCCAGTCCACATGGTGCACCGCTTGTGCACTAGGGGCCTGGCCTCAAGCCAGGGGTTGGGACCCAAGCCGCCTGAACAGCTCTCAGGGTCCTGGCTCCGTGCACGAAGCTGCGCACCATGCTCCCAGCCACGTGTCAGGGTTGCAGACCTGGGCCGCTTCAAGTGGCTCCCAGAATCTGGGCCCCATGCGCCGCACTGCGCACTGGCTGTGGCTGGAGCATCAGACTGGCGGGGGGAGTTTTTGGGGCTCTTCTGGGTGCTGGCTCTGCCCACTGGGCAGCTCTTCCCAGCTCTTCTTCTGCCCGGCTCTCTTCTCTATCCCCTGATAGGTCTTCCCCACATGCTGGGCATGCAGCTCCTTTTATTCTCTTCAGAGGCTCCGCCCCCAAAGTTCTGCTGGACCAGCAGAGTGCAGTCTCGAACCAGGTCCGAGACTTTTCTTTTTCTCTCTCTCTCACCCCCAGCAGGAGCAGGGCAAAGCCCCACCCAATAGTTACCTGATTGGTGGATGGGCTCCACCAATCACAACGGAGATTCCCCGAGTCAGGGCAGGCTGAGCTGCATCAGTAAGTCTGCCACATCTGTAAAGATCAGGTGTTTAGTGGGGCTTTTTCAGTGCTTTCATCTAATAAGTGGTTGAGTCAGCTTTAGCTAAAAGTGACAAAAAGCCTCACTGAAGTGCCTGATCTTTACAGATTCTGTAAAGCCAGGTTGAACTAACATGCTACTTCTGGCAAAACACAGTTTGGAGGGTGGGGGGTTAATGTCTGTAAGCAGCCCTAAGTCTGCTTAATTCCCAGCCTTGTGCCCTCTCCATGAGACAGTGCTGCTCCCTGCTGTATAGGATCTCAGACAGCTGTGGTACTTCTGGTATGGGCAAGACCTTTGTTTCTGTCATTGTAGGTACTCAGCTAGACCAACTTCCAACTGCAAGGACCAGAGCGGAGACTGAGCTGCAGTGCTTCATATTGGGCACATCTACATGAGCCATTATTGCTCCACAGTTTATTGCTCCTGGGAAACTCCCAGGCACGTGGTTTACACATGCACCCAGACCACAGCACATTGAGCCAGGTTGCAGCAGACGCAGCTGGCGGGGGAACCCAGGGGGTTAGCCAGTCAGCCCAAGACCACCCCAACAGAGCTCAGTGTGCTGCAGAGGGGCTTCCTGGGGCACAAGGGTACTTTATTCCAAGGCTAGCTAGCAGGCAGCCCCTACAATGAAGCACCCTCATGCCCCAGCCAGCCAAATCAGCATCTACACATGCACTGCTGTGCACGAAAAAACTCCACAGCATGGTAGGACTTGTATGTACAAGTCCTAACTTGCTGCAGAGTTTCTTAGTTTCATGTACCCTGGCAGGGATGCACATGTAGACACTGAGATGTGTCCTGTAGAGCTAATTACTCAACTGCACAGTAAATGTCTCATTCAGATGTGCCCACTGAGTTAGAAGTTACTTTAGACATTCAAGGAAGAACACTGGCCCATTGCAGAGAATATACTAAACAAAAAGCAAGATGCATTTTAGCAGCACTATTCTCCTTGTGCATTATGAATGGGGCCTGGTTTCAATCACGTGTCCAGCTTGCAGTGTGGTAGCTCCTTTCATCTTGGAGTTCCCCCCGTACAGAAGGGTCCAGCCGCTCACCACGTGCTCCTGATGGCTGGAAAGTGAAAACCAAGGTTTTAAATATGCTTCATTTTGTCTCCTGCTGCTTGTTGCTGACTAGACAGGAGGCCAAAACCATGGCATATTTAAAACTGCAGTTTTTGCCTCCTGGCCATCAGAAGCAAGCAGTGGGGCCGCGGGGCCCCTCCACCAATCAGTGGTGGGGGAGGCATGCTTGGGGAACTCCAAGATTAAAGGAGCCACCACACCATGAGCTGGGCCTGCGATTTAAACCAGGCCTTAATTATGAATGTCTTGTCACATCTTTAGTTTAATAGTTCTCTGCCATAACCACTTTCAGAAGATTCCCACTGCTTACAGATCAAGATTGCTAACACCAGCTGAGCAGAAGAATGATGCACAGAGGAAAAAAAGAGGTAGGGACAGTCATTTCTCAGATACTTACACGGCCCACCAATCACAACAAATCTCTTACTGAGATTTTTAAAATGGAAAATATGGGTTGTGACTGGAAATGTACTGCTGGCAATTCGAATAATTACCTGTCAGTATGATATCAAATATCACCTTTCATTATATCTAACACTGATGACTTCCAGGGGGGCATAAAGTACTTTGAAGACTGATTATCCAGGGTAATAAGAAGCCACTAACCAGAATGTTGTCTAAATCCAAGAACTGCCTGTGACAGCCAGGCAAATCTGCTGAAGCCTACAGAGAAATAACCAGCTATCACACACATTCTACATTTTGAACTCAATGGGTAATTGAGGAAATAGGGATTTATTTCAGAGAAGGATCCAAATTCAGTAGTGGCATATTTTGAAGAAATGAGAACCCCTGGGGACAATTTTAAAAGACCTTTGTGAAATCCATCCAACTGATATAGAAGTTTGATAGCACACCTGGTGGAAGAAAGTAAGAAGCATGCTGAAGAGTCCATTCACAGCTGTGAGTGACAAGCAGGTTTACCCAACTGGAAGATGTAGTTAACAGATTTAGTCTAAAGTCAAGCAGAAGGCGGGGTAGACTTGCACGTTATAGACTAACTAAATTAGAGAGATGTAGGCTAAGGTTTCATAAGCAGAGGGCTTACTTCTTCACAGGCTGGATCAGGAGGTGGGTCATCTCATCTGTGGGATGACTATATTATTGTTAAGGAAATCCAGGATACTGTGTTTCAAGTGAAGGCAGAACAGCATGGTGCACCAGGTGGGTAGGCAGGAACCGCTGCTGCTGGGTGGAAGCAAGGCAGGTGGACTGGAGCAGTGCCCAGCCTAGCCCACCTCCCACCTTCAGCCACTGCTCAGGAAGAGCCAGGCCAGACATGTGCAGGTGGGGGTGGTGCCTACACCAGTTCATCTACTTTGCTTCTGCCCAGCAGCAGCAGTGTCTGCCCACCTGCCAAATAATGCCACTCTCTGTCCCTGCAAGACTGCTCCCCATGCTCCTGCTCCTGCCTGCAACAGCACTGCTGATTTGGCAGGGGGAGGGAGGAAGGGGAGAGCCAAAATACAAGTTTGTCCAGGGCGCCGTTTTCCCTAAGGCCAGCTCTGCTGCTACACACCCATGTGCAAAAGAGTGAGCAGAGAAAGAAAGGACTGTGTTAGGTGGCTGATTCTGGGACTGCTGTTTCAATTTTTACCAACCAGCTGGGACAGCCTATGAAATCCGGGACTGTCCCAGCCAAACTGGGACATAGTCACCCTAGTCATCTGGCTCATGAGAAGTCCTGCAGTCTGGATCTGGCCCACTACTTCATTTGAGTTTGAAAATGCTGGTTTAGAGGAAATGACTGTATAGAGGGACTATGCAGTTGGTTGGAAAGTGATATGCTAAGTGTACTTACTAATGGGCCTGTAGCAGGGCACTAAGGTGCCTGCTACTGATAATGGTAACATGGGCTTAGCTGCCACTTAATAGGGCAGCACAGGTGTGAGTTGCTAAAGCAACTGATTGTGTCAGCTGACCAGAAGGGGGCAGGGCCTGGCCTTTATAAACAGAGGATGTTGAAGCCAGAGGTCAGTTCCCCTTTGGCAGCCTAAGGAGCAGGAGCTCTGCTAGAGTGAGCAGGGCAGTGTTGTGCGTTGGCGTGCAGAGGACCCTGACAGGGATGAGAGAAGATTAGTCAGGTTGGCCTAAGATTTACATTGTAGCCGAGGGGCTTCGAGTTTCTGTTTGGAGTTGATAGTTGTAATTACAAACCAGAGGACCAGGAGAGGCTGTAGGGGTGGAGGAAGCCTCATTAGGAACTCCACAGTAGGGGGGGGCGTTCCTAGCGCCATAGGGGGTG
Source organism: Gavialis gangeticus (assembly GCF_001723915.1). Taxonomy (NCBI): domain Eukaryota; kingdom Metazoa; phylum Chordata; order Crocodylia; family Gavialidae; genus Gavialis; species Gavialis gangeticus. Next base: position 127,427,016 of record NW_017729022.1, on the reverse strand, counting down.
CTGTGTTTGGGGTGTCCCGACCCCAGCCCCAGTGTGGGCGATATCGGGACAAACCCAGTGGGCGCAAGACCCAGGAAAGGGGTCTGGGGGCCAGGTAAGGCTAAGGCTGCCTGAGCCCCAATTGGGAAGAGCCCAGTGGGGTATAGGCCCAAGAAGGCGGGTCTGGGGGCCAGGTAAGGCTAAGGCTGCCTGAGGCCCAATTGGGAGAAGCCCGAGTCGGGCATAGGACCCTAGAAGGGGTCTGGGGCCAGGTAAAGCCAAGGCCGCCTGAGGCCTGAGTGCGGGCGAGGAGCGCAAGCACAAGCCCCAGCGTGGGCGGGAACAAGCGCGGTGAGCGCGGGGAGACAGGCCCAGTGGGGCCCTGTCGGTGAGGGAAAAAGCCCCGGAAGCGGGTGAGCTGTTTGAGAAGCCCGGGAGGGGGCACGTACCCAGGAAAGCTCTGGTGAGGGCGAGTGCGCAGTGAGCCCCGGGAGAGGGCAGGTACGCAGTAAGCTCCAAGGCGGGCGAACAGACTGAGCAGACCCGAGGGGGGAGCGAGCAAATATAGCAAAGCAGGCCCCGTGCCAAGGAGGGCAGGAAGGCAGCCTCCCATTGACGATATAACAACAAGACGTGGTGGGCGAGAGAGGGTGCATTCAAGACCCAAATTGGCACGGTAGGTAGGGGCGCTAGGGGAGGTCATGGCACCCCTAAGGGCGCCCTGCCACAGGGCCACTCTCAAACTGGAAGGATAGGGTTCCTTCGAGGTGTGGTACTATTCAATATTTTCATTAAATTGCTTAGATATAGGGATACAGATTACCTTATTGAAGTGGCAGGTAATACTAAGCTGCAAGTGCCTCAGGGGGCTGGCTCAGAGTTCAAAATTATCTTGAAAAAAATTGCGGAGATGGCCTGAAATTGGATTCCAATTCAATAAATGCTATACTTACATATGAATAACCAGCCACACACAAGACAAACTGGGGAATGATTGGCTGGGCAGTTGTGCTGAGAAGGATGCAAAAGCCATGCTAGAGCATGAATTGAACATGTGTCATTCTGTTGTGATAAAAGACTACACCAAATAGAGATGAATGAGCGGGGATATCATATGTAAGAGATGTGAAGTCATCCTTCCATTTCATTTAACACTGGAAAGGCCTTAGCTGGAGTACTGTGCCAGGTTTGGGGTATCATACTTAAAAAAGAAGAGGTGGACCATGCAAAAGAGTCCAGAGAAGTGCAACAAAAAGAGTAGAGATCTAGAAAACATGGCCTATGAGGAAAGATTGAAAGGACTGAGTTTGCTGAATCTAAAAAAGACTGAGAGACATGATAACAGAGGAAGGTTCTCCACATCTGCAGAGGGCAGGACAAGAGGTAAAAAGGCTTAAATTGCAACAAGGGAGATTAAGGTTAGATATCAGGAAAAGTTTTCTAACTGCTAGGGTAGTTAAGTGCTGGAACAGATTGCTGAGGAAGGTGGGGAAATCTCCATTGCTGCAGGATTTTAAGAGCCAATTAGGTGAACACAAGCCAGGAACAATGTTATTAATCCTGCCTAGAGCTGGATTACACAACTTCTTGATTACAAAACCTCCAAACCCATTGCTCTAGCATCCTATAATGAATTCTTTAACACCAAGACCTGGGTGGATAGCCACATTCATGCAGGTCTGAATAAGCTCCAGGTTCATAGTTTCATAGTAGCTAGGGTCAGGAGGGACCTGAACAGATCATCTAGCCTGACCCCCTGCCACAGGCAGGAATGAATGCTGGGTTCACAAGACCCCAGACAGGTGATCATCCAACCTCCTCTTGAATTTGCCCAAGGCAGGGGTGAGGACCACTTCCCTGGGAAGTTGGTTCCAGATTTTGGCCACCCTAACTGTAAAATATTGCCCCCGATCTCTAACCTAAACCTATTCTCCATCCGCTTATTACCATTGTTCCTTGTCACCCCAATTTTCAAGCAAATTGGGACCAAGAAAGGGAGGAAGGAGGACCCAAGTAACTATAGGCCTGTAAGCCTCACCTCAGTGCTTGGGAAGATCTTGGAGAGAATCATCAAGGAGCACATCTGTGAGGGGCCAGCCGGGGAGATCATGCTCAGTTTCTGTATCTCCTCCCTTGTGGAACCTGTGGCTGCCAACATAGGACCAGATCAATACTGGCTTTGTTAGCACTTCCATTTAGGTCTCAGCCTACCTAAAATATATGCAATTTGTGCCAGGAGTGCATTCCATATATAAGGAAGTAGGCATTGATGAGCCCTGTACCATCAGTGGCACAGCTCGGTGCCTGCAATAGGAGATCCAGGTACTTACACACTAAGCAAGGAACTATTTGGAGGGATGAAAATAGGAAGCACGGGGCACAGGAATGTGTTCGAATGCCTGCCCCACCTCAACATACTGCATAATAGGCATCTCTGCCTAGTTAAGATCCAAGACACCTGGAGGTAGGTGCCTAAATGACTAACACTGGTGGTGTCACTGCCACGTTTTTGTGCAATAGCTTAGTTATACAAGCACTCACCCAAGAAGCTGGAGACCAGAGTACTAGGCCCTCTTCAGTCAGAGGGGATCCAAGCTCACACAGTTCCCAGATGAGCACCTGTACCCACAGGTTATAAGACAAGCTATGCAGAGGCTCCCTCTAACTGCTCCTGCTAAAACCAGGCCACAGTGCAACCAAGAATACAAGAGTCCTCAGGCTAGAAGGCCTAGGAGAGGCATGTCTATCAGGCTTTGTAACTGGACAAACCCTGCTGGAGAGCGGGTAGGGGAGAGGGCAGGTCATAACTATACAGTTGGTCCAATAGAAGATATCACAAAAAAAAATCCTTGCCTCTTAAATAATTCCTGAACCATCACAGCTACTATATCACTCCAACACTATTACTGCTATACTGAGAGGTTACTTATGCTAAAAGATTCCCCAAAGATCACTTTATCCTTGCTTTCACCAAAAATGCAACTCACTCTTTTGTAGGCATATACACAAACTCTCAGATAGGAGAAGAGGGCTACTTCAAATGTGACTTTAAGTGAAACAGTGGAAAACAATGTGCACTCACATCCAGGGGAGCATGTGATGGATGACACAGAAGGAAACACTTCTAACCATAACTCAAGCTGAAGGAGGAACCATGAAAATGTTGAAGTCAAAATTAAATGAAAAGGAAAAACTCCAGATAAAGTGTAACAATCAAAACAGAGCAAAATGAGAAACTGGAAACAATGGGAAGGGAAGAAACTAACCCAGAAAGAAAACAAAATGTTCAAGCCAAAACAAATTAAGATAGTCAGCATTATTTCCAACTGATCCATAAATATTTCATAGAGGTTTTCATCAAAATCATTCTGAGCATAAAAAAAATACCTGCTTATTATAATGAATCAGTAATTTCTGGGAGGGAGAAGTGAAGGGGAGAAATCCCTAGCTCTGTCAAAAAATTCCCAACCAACTTTATTGCCAAACACAAATATTCAAAAATTCTCATTTTAGCTCCCCAAAAGCATGGAATTAAGATAACCTATCAAAAATCAATATACAATAATTATGTACTGGTCCTCTGTTTTTGAGTGTTTAGAATATATGCAGTTTGTGTTCACAGGCTTTTCTTATCTACCATGATGGCTATGAAATTACTGTTTGTAAAATAAAAATGGAGATGCTCATTTAACCTCTCCTTCCCAGCAGCTAGGGCTTTAAGAAAACACAATCGTGAAATTCACAATGAAACCACAAGCTGTGGCCTTCTCTTGCATTTTTGTAAGTAATTCCTCCCCAGTTGTTTCCTCCATGGTATTAGGAGACAGTTAAATAAAACTGACTCTTTGGAATGGATATGAGTAGCTTTCCTGGAATGGTACTTGGATGACTTCCTCAGCAAGGAGGATTACTGATGCTGCACTTGTCATGGATGAACAAACAACATCTGTGCTTGGGTGCAATCCAGACATTGTTTCATGGAGCTGCAGGTCTCCTAGGGCTGTCACAAATCCAGCTGGTGCTGCAGAGTGCTGGCTTTTACATTCAAAGTGTGGGGAGGTGAGAAAGCACAAGCAGGCACTGAGCCCTCCCATGATTTTATCAACAGCTTAGGAGACTCCTGTGCTGGGCTTATTCCAGCAAGCACACAGATGTCTGGGACTCATCAAATGCAGCATTGCAGTGGAGAGGCACATAATAATTGAATGATGAAAAGAGTTTTTCCTCTGGGTTTTCCTTCTGGAGACTAAACACGTTCCACCTTGAATGGTTGTTATAACAGCATATTTAACAGCTTCTCCATCCCAACTTTTTTTCTGTGCCTTTCAAGTGCCTCCACCAGCTTGCCTCACAGTTGCAGCCACATTAGTCCTGCTCTTTTGAAGAACCAGAGAACATCATAAGATATTCCTTTCCCAAAATGCTTGCTGCCAGGATGCAGCCACACTTCAGTGCAGCAGATGGGACAGGGCTGCAACTTTAACAGGCATAACTCTGTGCTGCAGGATCCAGTCTCTTCTGAAGTGCAGCAGCTGGAAAAAGGGACTTTAAGATGGACATAAATGTAATTTATACCATCTAAAGCCTCTTTTCGCTACCAGAACAACAACAGAGTTTGGTGTAAATGATAATCAGACTATGTCAACAGCCTTGTGCTGTGCAACATAGCACTTGCAGTCCTTGACACAGAGAAGATAGGATTTTGCTGACAAAGCTAAGGGCCTGGAGCTCTGGGGCAGACAAGACAGCTCTCCTGGGAGTTGATGGGTTTATTCACTGCATGTTTACTGGCCGCATGGAGGGAACACAAACTGTAACTTCTGTCAAGTCTGGGCAGGTCCGCTTAACTCAGAACTCCTGAAATAAGCCCATACTCAACTGAAGCCTACTATAAACAGTCTCTGGATATTGTAACCTCTCTCTATCCCTACCCTGGCAATGAACAATAATTTCAATGACTGGTCTGTGTCTATAACTGTAAGGCCTCTACAAAACATTAAAATAATGGTATGCTTGGGACCTGAGGAATTTTATGCTCCATCACCAAAATTCCATGTCATGCCAATGTAAGGACAAGAGGCTGGGAGTTGTTTCAGTACACTGTGCTCTGGGTACCTCCAGCTGGCTCCTAGGAGATTATTACCAGCTGGCACAACACAGAGCAGTCCCAGACTGCTCTAACCTGTGCTGGATCAGACAAAACCGAATGTTGCAACTGAGCTTCAAAGTCGTTGCACCCCCCTTTCCTGGAAGGCCACACAGGAAAAACACTAGCTTTTGTGGCTGTCTGAATCTAGGGGAGTAAGAAAGACATTTACTGCACAGTTGACTAATCAGCTGCACAGTAAATATCATACATCTACACATGCGCTCCTACTAAGCTAGAGTAAACTAAGTTACTCCACAGCGGGACAGTACTTGTAAATACAAGTACTATCCTGCTGTGGAATAAAAAATCCCATAGCAGTGCATGTTTAGACACTGCCCTGGCTGGCTAGAGCACAGAAGTGCTTTAGTGTGGGGGCTGCCTGCTAGCTAACGCCATGCTTAAGCACCCTCATGACCCAGCCAGCCCCTTCACAGCACACTGGGCCACGAGGAGCAGATCCAGGCTAGCAGGCTGACCCCTGGGGTTCTGTCAGCCAGCGTTGCTCCAAACCGGCTCAACATGCTGCACATGAATAAACTCCAAAGCTTATTGCTCTGGTGTTTATTGCTCCTGGGTGCATGTTCAAACGGCACACCTAGGACCAATAAATTCTCAAGCTTATTCATGTACATTAATTGCACATGTAGACGTGCCCAAAGAGGTGCACTGTAGAAAGAAACTGAAAAAGCTAGCGAAAGCTATTTGCCTACATGTCTGAAGGAGTGCAGTCACCTCATTCAACACACCTTCTTGCACTTTTGGGTCTTGCACTGGTCTGGGGTCCAAGAGTCCATTAACATGTTCAGAGTTAAGCACATATTTGACTTCACTGAACTGGACATTTGAGAGAAGTGCTACAAAACCAAAGTAAAGGGTAATTGCCAGTCAGCTGGCAATCAGCTCACAGCTGTCTAGAAAGTAAAGATGCATGGTTGGTTGCTACCATATTTGCTCTATTATGGATCAAAAGGATCCCTGAATTTTCATTAGCTATCTCAAAGCACCATTCATAAGAAATTCTGCATGGAGCAAGCAATAACACAGCCCAGAATTAAACTTGATTTTTCTCCCAGTCCACTGTATGTCTCTGCTCTTGGTATGAACTCAGAAATGCAATGGACTTAATCTTTTATTAATTGTCTTAGTGTCCTGGTGTCCAAGATTGCCATGAATGATAAGAAAGCACCCTAGTGGCCAAAGCAATGCTTCTATCTGCTCAGGATCTCACTTTCACAGACTACCTGCAGCTCATCTTAGAGGGGCACAATCTTTTGCTTTCTAGAGAGCCACCCTATCTAACGGAGTAGAGTAGCTGGCATGAAGCTCTGGGCTATTCTGGCTAGGCTGCTGCTGGTAACCAAGCTAGTGAGTATCATTACACTGCAGTCTACATCACAGACATTTTAATCGGTTCTGTCACAGGGCCAGCTGGCACAGTGTCTGGAGGCCGTGGCTGCTAGAGACACACCTGGTTGGAAAGTTGGAAGTATGAGACACCCAAGAGTAAAGCCAGGTATTCCCAAAGGAACCAGGGGAGTTAAGCCCTCCAATCCCATTGAATTCCTCTGGAAATCCCAGCCCACAGTCCTGCCCAACATAAGTTAGTGCAAGCCATGTAAGAGATGATTGCTGCTCCAGTGCTTTATATCAATATATAAGTTAAAATATGAAACATTTCCTTGGGTATTTTTGGCTTCATCTAATGCATGAAGGCCAATCACAGGATGTTGCAGAATGTTTCAATTTACCATTGCTTAACAGAGACAGATCAGAACTGGAGGGTTTCAAATGAGATTGTGAGACTGAAACAAATACACAAGGAAAATTAAATGTCTCTCTTCACATTTCCTCTAGTCTGTTTCCTGCTTTGCCTCCAAGACTCCTGGAGAGTCTGAGCTGGCTCCTTTCTACTGTGCAGGCACAGTGGGAGAAGCAGCACTTCTGAAGAGTTCATACCAGCCCCTGTATGAGCTACAGAAGCCTGCGGGCTGAATCCAGTATCTGGTTTTAATGGACCAGCAGGGAATTCTTCCATCATGTTGGCTTCAGGGGCACAGAAAGCAAGGTAGAGATGAACCATTGCGGACTAACTAAATAACAAAGCTGCAGGCACTCAAATCAGCCAAGCCAGACTCAGACCTCACTCTGACCTGCTACAATACCAACCCCAGGATAATGAAAACAGTATCCCTCTGGTTGTCACCTACAGCCCCCAGCTTGAACACCCTGACATATCATAAATGACCTCCAACCCCTCCTGGAGAAGGATGAACATCTCAAGGTAGCCAAGGGGGACAAACCTGTCCTGGCTTACAGGCAGTCCCCCAACCTCAAATGGCATCTCTTAAACAGCAGATTAACTCCCATCCTCAACAAGGCACCAGGCCTTGCAATGGACCTCAATGCCTGCTGTTCCCCCACATCAATGCCAACCACATCATCATTAGACCAAATACGGAGTACAACATCAAAGGTTCATTCACATTGGTTCATTCACCAATGCACGTCATATGCCATCACCTGCTTACAATGCCCATCTGCTACCTACATCAGACAGATAGGGCAATCTCTATGTGTATGAATGAATGAACACCGATCTGACATCAGCTACAGAAAGATGAAAAAGCCTGCGTCAGAACGCTTTACCCTTCCTAGGCACTCTGCTCACCTCAGGATTGCTGTTCTCAGGCAGAAAAAAAAATCAAAAACCAGTCTGAATGGGAAAATGCAGAACAAGAAAACATCCACGGACTGGACTGTGTTTAGTATAGTTTAAACAGGAACTACTGCTCCTTATGCCATTATCTGAATTAGCTTGTGCGACCCGCTCTGTTTCTATGAGTTCTTTGCTTGCATGCCCCTCCAAGAATATTCCCTTCTATTCAGCACTGTTGAGGCCACATCTGGAGTATGGTGTTCAATTTTGGGCCCCCCACTACAGAAAGGATGTGGACAAATTGGAAATTGTCCAGTGGAGGAAGACAAAAATGGTAAGCGGCTGAGACACATGACTTATGAGGAAAGACTGGGGGAACTGGACTTATTTAGTCTAGAGAAGAGGAGACTGAGAAGAGACAATAGCAATCTAACTACCTGAAGGGGGGCGTTCAAAAGAAGATGGAGCTAAGCTAGTGCCAGTGGTGACAGATGACAGAACAAGGAGCAATGGTGTCAAGTTGCAGCAAGGGAAGTTTAGGTTAGATATTAGGAAGAATTTTCTCACTAGGAGAGTGGTAAAACACTGAAACAGGTTACCCAGAGAGGTGGTGGAAGCTCTATCCTTGGAGGTTTTCAAAACCTGACTGGACAAAGCTTTGACTGAGATAATCTAGTTGGGGATGGTCCTGCTTTGAGCAGCGGGTTGGACGAGATGACCTCCTGAGGTCCCTTCCAACCCTCACTTTTTAAGATTCTATGATTCTATGAACTCCTCCTTCCCCACGTACTGAATCCTAGTCACCCACTGTACTTTATACTTCATTCTGTGATGTCCTTTCACAGCATCTGATGAACTGAACCTGGGTTCACGAAAGCTTGTGCTCTCCCTATGCACCTTATTCAGTTAATCTATACAGATGCATATGTACCCTGCCTTCTGACTGATTTCACACTAACACAGCTGAGTACCTCTATCAGCGGTGCAGCCTGGTCCTGAGGAAACCACTCTACTTCACTCCACTAGAAAGAGCAGGTCAGAAAGAGGACACCACAGCTGTGCTCCATCAAATATCATGGGATATAAGGCATCTTTGGGGACCATCCCAGATGGTCTAAAGTAGAACAGCCTTCTCTAGCTCATACTAGGGCTGACTTTTTTAGCTCATGCTGGGGCTGATGCAAATCCTTCCGGAGAGAGGGAACTGTAGTTCATTTGCACTGAGTGGACCTTTGTGCAAGACAGGGACTGTAAACCCTAGCAATTCCAGAATTGCTGAAGCATGAAATAATACCTGTCAGCCACGAGGTGGCACTCACACCTTGATAGTGGTTAGCCCGAAGCTTCTGGATCCCACTTCACGCTGAGTATCATAAAATCATAGACAATTGGATTTGGTTTGAAGAAGCAGTCCCTTGCAAATACTTCATGAGATGGGAATGCAGGAGGCCATGCGAGGCTAACTGTTATTCTATATGCTGGCTATCAATGCTGTCTTTCTAAAACTTAACAGTGCTGGTTCCAACTCAGACTTACACAAACACTGCTTCTTGTCTCACTGCCTCAGCCTTACTGGCTGGGGTTCTAACGGGGCAAGTGGAGTGCTTTGTAAAGGGGACGGACTAAGAAACTGGATCGAGGAAGGTAAATCAACCACCAGCCCAAAGACGAGAAGTTCAGACTTGACCAAGTTGAGGGGGAGAGGAAGAAGAAAGGATGCGATCTTTTGAGCTGGGAACTGTAGGACCCAGAGCCAGAAAAATGAGATGGCTGGACATTTTCAGAGGATGAGGATTTCAATCAAACATTTCAAAACCTCAGGGAGGCATCCAAATCCCACTGAAATACAAGGAGATTGAATGCCTAGCTCCCAAAAGCTCCACTGAAAATCCCAGGCCTATCGTTTATTGATCGGTTGGACACGCATTTATACCCATGTTGTTTACATCAGTTTGTGCACTAAAGTAACTTACACAGCCAGACACTGGGCAGCATTGCCCCCTGAGGCAGAGGGGGGGTAGGGAGGGGGGTTATTCCCCCTCAACCACCTCTGCCCTCGGGGGACCACAGCAAAGTTTGCCAGGCCTGGCCGCTGCCACCTCTGATCATTCTCTGCATGGGGCGAACGGTGGGATAAGCCCCCTCTCTGTCCCATCCACCAGATGCCAGAGGGAAGGGAAAATAACCCCCTTCTCCACCCCCTTGCCTAAGGAGGCCATGCCAGCCCACTTCTGGCTGCACCCCAGCTCTGCTGCTAGAGTGGTGATGGGGGAGTAACCATGATAGGGCAGCAGTCTCTCTCATAGCTTCCCGGAGCACAAGCCTCCTTGCGGTGTGGGGGGCCGCACTGTGGGTGGGGGCAGGGTGGGGAAAGCTACAGCAGACTGTGTGGAGAGAGCAGCAGCACCAGAGCTCAGAGTGGTGGCCATAGCCCCCAACCCCCCCTAGTGCTACTGCCAGTTGTCCCGCACAGTCTGTGGCAACTCTGACCACACAGCTCCCATCCTCACCCACAGAGCAGCCCCCCTGCTGGGAAGAGGCTTGCACTCCAGGAAGCCATGAGAGGGGCTGCAGCCCCCCCGTCTTGGTCGCTCCCCCCTCACCACTCCAGCAGCAGGGGTGGGGGGGCAGCCAGAGGCCAGCAGGCATGGCCCCCTCAGGTGACGGAGCAGGGAGGGGGGTTATTTCCCCTTCCCTCCAGTATCTGGCAGAGGAGGTAGGGAGGGGGCTTATTCCACTGCAAGGAGAGATCGGCAATGGTGGGGTTCAGGGTGGGAAGACCCCAGCTGCAGTTCCCCAGGGGCAGAGGGGAAAATAAACAACCTCCCTGCCCCCTATGCCTCAGGGGCCCATGCTGGCCAGCATCTGACTGCCCCCCTGCCCCAGCTGCTGCGGCAGTGAGGGGGGAGCACCAGGCAGACCCCAGCTTGGGTCCATGGGACAGAGGGGGGAATTAAACCCCCTGGCCAGTTCACTCTAGGCCAGTGCTGGCCACGCTGCCGCCGTGGAAGCAATGAGTGGAGAAATGCCTGGCAGAGCGGTGCTGGTGGGACAGGGGAGGGAGGGGGAATAAACCTCTTCCCTACCCCCTGCACCTTAGGGGGGCTGGCGTCTGGCCATGTCCCTGCCCCTTCCCACCCCTGCTCCAGCTAGGGAGAAGAGAGGCGAGGTCAACCCTGGTCCGCTGAAGCAGAGAGCCCAGCCCAGGGCTGCAGAGCATGCCCGGATGCTGGGGGACTCTGGTTTAACTTAAACCAGGAAGGGGTCTGGGACAGATGTTGCATAAACTGGTTTGAGCTCAGTCAGTGAAGTCTGATACTACATTCAACCAGGTTTATCTCAAACCGGTTTCAGCCATTTGGTTCAAACTGATTTATGTGCACTGAACTTACGTTGTTACAAGTTTAAACCAGTTTCTACTCACTTAAACTGTTTTATGTGCAACTTGCTCTGACTTTGTACAATCTCTACACCGGGTTGGGCAAAATACAGACTGTCTAGCCCACCACAGGTCACTCAGTCCCACCTGGCCGAGATGCCATTTGACCTGTGGTACGTCCCACCACCCTCTGGGCAAGCCATGGGGCTGCGACTGGACTGCCTTTCTAGGCAGCCCAGGTGGTGACAGCTCCTTGCAGCTGCCACTGCCACTAGCCAGAACCCTGGGGTACTAGTGGGGACCTGTGCACACAACCCCGACCCCAGCCCTCCCTGCACCTGCTCTGGACTCAGCCCAGCAAAGTGGACCAGCCAGAACTAATACCCCCAGCCCCAACCCTGCCCTGCTCCGCACTGGCTCCAGACAGGCTCGCCCATGCTGAGCAGCAGCAGCTGGGCAGAAGCTGCTGCTCAGCATGGCAAGTGCGGGGGGTGGAAAGCAGGCCCTCCCTTTTGCCGCTGCCGTACCCTTCTTGCTGCAGCTGCCCAGAGCCCATGCCCGGGCCGCCCTGCAGCAGCTCTGCACTGCCACCACTGCCCCGCTAGACGGCCCGGAGGAAGCAATATTGGCAGCAAAGAGGAGCCACAAGGCAGCTCAGGCAGGCCAGGCCAAATTCAGGGTTATGCGCATGGGCTTTGACTGGTCCTGTCTAGCCGGGGCAAGTCTGGAGTGGGAATGGGGTGGGCTGGGGTCAGGGCTGGGGCTGTGCGCTGTTGACAGTGGTGGGAAAGAGCCACAGGACATGCAGTCTTCGGGCTGTGGACGGGGAGGGGTGGTGACTGACCTGTGGCAACTCCACAGAACTGCCTATGTGGCCCACAAGCCCAAATAATTGCCCACCCCTTCTCTACACTAATAACCTGCCACAAACCCAGTTACAGAAATTCATCTATGCTGACAACATCAGCTGTGGATTCCAGGCCCAGACTTTCTCTGAGCTAGAACACTCTGAACAGTGACGTCACAAAATTGGCTGACTACTGCAAGACTTGGCACCTGCAGCCAAGTGTCAGTAAGACAATTTCCAGCATTTTCCACCTACACAATGCCAGCACTGCCCTGGAGCTGACCATTTTCCTGAATGGTCAGAGGCTGTGGCACAAAGCACAACCCATCCACATGGGTGTGATGCTAGACCGGACATTAAGCTACCATGAACACTTGAAAAAAGCAACACTGAAAGTTAAGACACACAGTAATCTCCTTTTAGAAGCTGGCTGAGTCATTGTGGGGCGCAAGAGCCTCAACTCTAAAGATGTCATCTCTTGCCATGTCGTACTCTGTGTCAGACTACTGCACACCAGTCAAGAACCAGTCATCACACACCAAACTCATTGATATGCAGCTACATTCAACGATGCGCATCATCTCGGGAACTCTACAACCAACCCTTCTACCATGGCTCCCAGTCCTAAGCAACATTGTTCCCGTCCATACCTGATGGGACGTTGCAACTAGCAAACTACTGGAAGAGATCTACGCCAATCCAAGCAGGCCGCTGCATAACAATCTCTTAAATCCACCTGCTACATTCTACCATCACAACACCCACTGTGGTCTAAACTGTCATACCAGGACCTCATGATGGAGACTTCATGGTGTGAGGAATGGAGATCAACATTCAAACAAGTTCCTTATCACAGATCCTACAGTCTTCTCACCTGGCTTCAATCTGCCCTGCTGTCAGTGGGGCTTGCTGAATAGGTTCCAGACAGGGCAAGAGCCAGCCTCCACTGTTGGGGTCTTTGTGACAATCAGAGACCATAGCTGTAGCAAAACACACACCAGGACACATACTGTTGATGACTACATGCTCAGTTCTGTGCCCATGGCCACTGAGGACACTACTGCATGGCTTGGCAGTTACATATATGCTGACTGACTCAGCTAAGGTAACTGCTGCTCTCTGTTGGCTATTTTGAGGCCAAACTATACCGTGCTGCATTAGGAACTCAGAAGCCCAAGAGGACACCACTGGAGATTAGGAGTTGCTACACTGGATTCTAAAGCTAGTCCATCACGTTTGGAAGCCCTTCGCAAAAGCTCCCTGTCCCAGCCATTTCAGAGCACGGTTTAATGTCTCTACAATGGACAGATGTACAACAGCATACCTACAGCATGTTGGTAGGAACAGGTGCACAAGAGGAGACAGGCTCTGGGATCACAGCAGGACGATGATAAACCCTGGTTTCATGTCTGCACTCCAGGTTCCATCACTGGAGCTGCATGGCAGTAGCAAGGCAGATGTCTCCAAAGTGTCTAGCATAGATTAGGCGAAGAAACAGAAAACAGAAGAAAGTATGAATTAATGACCAACATTGCCCATTGTTAAATTTTCAAGCAAGCCACTCCATTTTCTTTTCCATACCACCACTCGTGCTGATAAGAGCTCCCCATAAACCCACACACATCTGCCTCAGCTTCCTTCCAGTACTTTCTTAGAATCCTCCTTTCCCAGGCCTGCAAAAAAATCTGACAGCATTTGGCAGCGGTATTTGTACACCAGTGGCCTAGCACTCAGACCAGCACCAATTCCTTGCATTCCCCACTCTTGTCTGTGTTCACCTCTCGTCTCTGGCTACTGCACAGGGTTTAGGGCAAGGAATGCCTTTTTGTTCTGTCATGCAAAACTCTAGAACTCTTGGTTCAGAGATAATATCTTTTATTAGACCAACTAAGAAATTGCAAAAAAAAAATCTATTTCTGCAAACTTTTGGGCACACATACCCTTCCTCAGGCTCAGGGAAAATTAAAGATGGCAAAAAGTCCCCACAGGTAGAAAATAAATTTCAGTTTTGCACAGAGAAAGCTGAAGGTGGAAGTCTGTTCCTCTGGGTCCATGAGAGTGTCTTTGTGAGCTGATTTTTGTTCCGTCAGCTGGCACAGTTGAGTCCTCAGTCTAGTCCAAGAACTCCTAGACCTGAGGGTAGCTATTATCAACAAGGCAAAAAGTTAAAGTGAGGCCTTGTCCTGTCTTCATTAGCCTCAATTAGCGCAAGCCTCATTATCTGGAGCTCAGTTAGCACTCCAGAGAAATCCACCTCAACACTAAGTGCCTCAACACTGAAGGCAAAAGGAGCATAATCAGTTACTACTGTTGTACATTTCAATCATCTTCCTAACTGTGCTTTAGCCAAAGGGTCTCTCAAAATGGGATGCAGAGATAGCACCTCTTAAAGGCATGGGCTGAGGAAGGGTGTCCCAGTGGCTAAAGTGCAAAAGCTGACTCATGCCTGACTTACCACAACTTCCTGGGTAAGTCACGTGGCAAGTCACGTAGCTTTCTGTGGCTCGATTACCATTGGTAAAACGGAGGTGATACCTCTACTCTGCCTTAGAGGAGTATTATGAAGCATTTTCTTGCTACAGTGATGGAGACCATGCAAAAACCATGCAGAATCCCAGGGCTTCAGCATGTCAGCCACAAGTTTTCCCTCTCCACAGAAGACAGAAACTTAAGATACAACTCTTGTGTAGAAGGGCATACCACAAAAATAGGTTGTAAATATAGGGTGTATAGGCCCTGAGCTGACTCTGAGCAGATCCAGTCATTTCACTCTTGCATATTGCACGAAGTAGCCTCCTCTGGGCAATACCAAAAACATAATGAACCACACAGGGAAGAACATAGAAATGCAAGATAATGATTAACCACAACAAAATGCTGTCTAGTTTGAGTTGCCTCCTAATTCCATTTCTTCTCATGAATTCCTAAACACTCAAAATGCCCTTGGAGGTTTTTAAAGCCCAGCGTATATAGTGGCCCTCATTCGGATCTCTTTGAGCAGTGCAAATCCAGGGTGATTCCAGTGTAGTTGGTGGCCTTTACTCTAGATTTACACTGTCATGAGTGAAATCACGTTCTGGCCCAGTAGTCCATTGTTTTTACAACCTTCACTTCCCTGTGAAGTGACAGAAATGCAGCCTGCAGCAAGTGCAGAAGCCAAGAGCAGTCCCAAAGGACATTCAATTCTGGCATAGATCTGTGGCAAATTTAGTGCAGGGTTTTCATCCCTGTGCATGTTGGTGTGTTTCCAAAGAATGCCTTGCTCTTTCAGCAGTAGGCCTCAAAGCACTTCACAAAGGAAGTTGCTATCAACCCCTGTGTCTGCAAAGAGGGTAAACTAAAACATGGATTAAGTGCCTTGCCCAAGATCATACAGCACAGCCAGGAATACAAGGCAGGATTTGAGTCCCAGTGGGGACTCTAGTCACTCCACTACCTGCCTCTCTATAACAGGAAATGGGATAAGTCAGCTCCAGGATTGTGACAACTTGGAAGTTTAACTCCCCATTCGCCTTTTGATCACAGAAAGTTACAGCAACGCCTATCCAAGGGCTGCACCCCAGGGTCCCATTAGCAAGTGAATTGTTAGGGCTGTACCTACCAAAGTCTCCTTACAGACTCCTTACATGCCCAGAGAATTGCTAATATCCCATACCTTAGAATAAAACAAATGATGGAATGGAAACACGCAAAGGGATTACATTGCTATAGTGCAGCCAAGCAGATCAAGCCCACATTAGACACTGTCCATGCATGGAAAGAAATGATGGACCTAGCTTTGAACAGCTTGCAAACTAACGACGCAACACTATGATGTCTGTGTCACCTTTAAGCCCATGCCTTGTCCCCCCCTTCCCCACCCCCCATGTAGTCTATGGTCACTGCCCATCATCCATGTGTAACGAACCACAGTGGCAGAATGGAAGCCTTTGACAAGGCAGTGGGTGGATATAACACACAGGAGAGAGGGCAGAGGGCAGCAATGAGACAACGGTGATTAGCATAATAAGCAGCAGCCCCAGCATACCAGCTGCTCTGCCAGTTGTCAACTCCTCTGATTCACAATGGCAAATAAACCATTTGCATAGGAGCACAGCACATGTCTAAAATGGACGCTATTGAGAAAAAAGAAGCTGGATTTCTAAGACACAAAAGCAGCACATGCAAGGCAGCGTAGGAGCTGCAAAAGCTGGTTGAAGCAGGGTTTTCAGCACTCAGCCGACAACATCACAAAATACTGTATAGTGAGAGTCTAAAAAAGGAAGGTTTAACAGGAGGAAATGACTCAGTAGCTGGGAGGATGGGAGGGAGTTTCACATACTCAGGGCATGTAAAGTAAGCAGGCAGTCACCATCCTGAGGGTGGAAAATCTGGGCGGGATTTATTTTCCCATGGTTAATAAAAAAAATAATAATAAATCGATGATTTCACCAAAAATGAAACACCCCCACCCCCCCAACACTTGGATTTTTTATTTAAAACCAGCTGCTTTCATTTTTGGTATCTAAATGATCTTTTTTGTGGGTTTTTTTTTTAATAAACCTGTTCAAAATGAAACATAACACAAATAAGGTAAGACCTAAGCTAGTCAGCTCTTAAAACATTTAAATAAAAAACAAACCTGCTTAACACGAGCTGCTGTCAAAACTTTGGAGTTACAGGTTGTGTTTTTCTATACAAAGAAAGAATAGGGAGAAGCAGGGGAGGAAAGGGGTTGGTAGAGAAATCAGTTACCCGTTAAGATAATGCTTTATAAATAAGTCACAGTACACCAGGTACCATATTAAGAGCCTGATCCTCTGAGGGACACAAGGATTGTGCAGCTGCGTGTTAAAAGACTGACATAGCCCCTGCAGACCTCACCTTTGCCTCCAGGGGCTCCCATCTTGTATCTCAAGAGTACCACTTAAGGAGCCACATGCATAATTTCATGCTCCTATTCCAGGGGTTTTCAACCTTTTTTCATTTGCAGACCCCTAAAAAATTTCAAATGGAGGTGCAGACCCCTTTGGAAATTTCAAATGGAGGTGTGGACACCTTTGAATTGTAAGTGTGGCTAGTCACATACTTTTGATGGATCATAATTATCTTTCATGAACCTCTTAGACATGGTCTGCAGACCCCCAGGTGTCTGCAGACCACAGGCTGAAAACCACTGTCCTATTCTAAAGTTTCTTCCTACCTGAGCTCCAGCTGGTTCAGTTCTTAAATTCACATGGAGGTTTACGTATCAAGAACACTGAAGGTTGTCTTAATTTTAAAAAATGTTGTATGCTGTTTTGTGTGCATTCAAATCCCAGTTACCAGCCTAATGCAGCTGCTTGAAACACATCACAAGTAAAAAAATATTTAGTAAATAAGCCACATCTCATTCCCATTATCTGGCATACTGAAAAAGTGAGAATTAATAAAGATTCTGAAAATGTTGAGCCATACAGTTGCTTAAATTAAATATGTGGTCATAGTGTACTCTCCTAGGTAGAAAATTAATGTTCCAAATCTACTGTAAAGGCTCTATTTCATTGCAAATATTTAGGATGCAAGGACTATGGCAACCAATGAAAATGTAGCTTTCTTTAGAAAATAACTGACAAATAAAAAGAAAAATAGATTTAAAAAATCAATAATGTAAATCAAGGCTATCCACTTGAGGACTTAACTCATGATTTAAACTATCTTGATTTAAATCACTTCACTCCAAATCTTATATAATATCTCTTTATTCAGGGCATTACCCACAGACATTGAAATCGCTGGGAGTCTTTCTACTTTTACAGTCCTTGGCTGATGAAAAACAAGCTAGAACATGAGAACACAGTGTCACCATTGTGAGGCTCTTCTAAGTCATCTGAAATTTCTTAAGCTCATTTTTGGATGAGGGTTGGACTTTTTGGAAAGTTTCAAGTTAACCAGAGATGCTGTTCTGAGTAATCAGACTTAAAATTTTTGGAAAACATACATCAGTGGTATAGTCTAAGCTCTTCTAATTTATTTGTATGTGTAATATTATTCCTTAGAGAATATCTGAACTGGATGTTGAACACTGGGTGAAAAGGCTGGCACTGCTTAGGTGAGAAGAGATAGGAGACACAGTCTAAAATGCCATTTTAAGAACACTAAAGCAATTCATCATTCTGTTGCTTTGCCTCTCATTTCTTGGTCTCTGCCATGTGCTTCCTGGGCATAACTCCTGAAGGCAAAGTAGTAAATCTCAATGCACCAAAGTCATAATTCCTGCTTTAGAATGAACCACAAACAGGATGTGCATTAACATAGCAAAAACTCATGAAAGCTTGTATCTGTACAGCAAAAACACATAACAAATGAGGACTTATTCAGTTACACTCTAGCTCCTCTGCATCACAACAAAAATGTGGATATGGGCCTTAAAAGTCTGTTTAAGCTATGGAGGGATTGCTCATAACTAGCAGCGAGAAGACACCTGGCAGACGTCAGAGACTCATACCTCCAGCCATTTTGCATTGAGCAGAACCACAGCATTGCACAGACCGGGTGGAACTGGGGCCTACGGAGAGGCAGAAACACCTGCAATCATTTAGGCACTGGAACAGCCCAGGATCAAGTAGGCATTCCTCTTTTTCCCTGAGCTGCACCTCTGGTGCTCCTTGTCTTGAAAAAGCAGCACAGTGTTGCCTGGAGCATGCATCAGCCATAAGTGTGCTTAAGCTCTTACCGTTTGGCCTCATCCCTTCAGTTACTCAAAGCACACCCACGGCCAATTAGTGTACACACGCCTGAGCGCACTATTGTTATTTTACAGGGGTATAGGTTGTAGCCATGTTGATCTAAGGACACAGGCAGACAAGGTTATTTGGATATATCTGATATATTGTATTTGACCAACTCAAATGGTTGGAAAAATTCTTCTTTGCAAGCTTGCGGGTATAGATACCCTTTGTAAGGCTGAGAAAGCATCTACAGTTGGTGTGTGCGCTCACCCACTGACGACTCCTCAATTTACATTTTCACTGTCTGGCTTTCTTGCCTGCATACCAGCCTCTGGCTTCTTGACTACTCTTTCCATCCAGAAAGAGGTTTCCCCCCCGCCCCCCAACTGCAGATGCTTCCTCAGCCTGACAAAGGGTATTTATGCCCGAAAGCTTGCAAAGAAAAATTTTTCTAACTATTTGAGTTGGTCTAATAAAAATGACATCGGATTTAACCAAAGAACGTTGTTGGTCTATTATTATTTTGGAATTTCCACAGAGGGAAAGGAGTGGAGGTTGTATAAATGGTTGGAAATAACAAGGTGTGAGTTCTCACTGATACCTTGTCCTCCCAGTATACAACAAACCTCTACCAAAAAGAGAAAAGTGCACATACTAATGAGGAAGGGCTTTACATGCTGTCTCCCCACTACTCTAAACAGAAATTGGTAGCTGGTCAAACCCCTCCGCTTCATGTTAAAGGTTCCTTCAGCTCCTTAGACTCCTTCCACACAAAAGTAGCATCCCCAGACAGTCAACTCCCCCTTTCAGTTCAGTCAGACCCAGCTGACAATTTCAATTCCCTTCTGTTTGAAACAAACAGGTTTCAACTAGGGCCAGCAAGCCGGTCAATTAATCAGTCCAATATTATCAATTGACAGGTGAATGGATTGGATTTTTTGTTACCTATTAAAGATTATAGTAATTCTACAAAAACAACCTTTGTTTTGTCATTTTCTTAACAGAAATTTTTTTATTTTTTGACACATTTCTTAATAGCAAATCTGTGCTTTTGCTGTGTATTATTGGATCCATGAACAATTTTTGACCAGTATTTGACCACTCATTTGACACAACTGTATTTAACCAGTCAAATACCCAACCTTAGTTTCAACTGAACATCCTCCAACCTTGCTTTTGCTGCCTTGCTTCACCCCAAGCGTATATAGGGCACCTCATCTTTGTTTTCCTCTAACAGTGTGCCTCTTCCTCCATTTGAATCACAACCTTAGCTAGCACCCACCCAAGCGATTCACTCCCACAGGCTTGGATGGGTGCTGCAGCAGCCCCGGCTGTGCCCCGCAGCTGGGACCAAGCTATGATGTCATCCAAAAGGCACAGCAGGCCCATCTGAGTGATCAAAGTCCTCTCCACCTCTTCAACCAGAAAAAGGGTGTGCCCTGCAGGTGAGTCCCTTATCTTAAAAGGAGGGCAGATCCGCTTGCTCTCCTCCAGCTGCACCACAGGAAGAGCACCAAGCTGGCAAGCTGGGTATGAGTGCTACACTTGGCCAGAGAGCACAGCCAGATGAGTAGGCAGGCAAGGCCTGGGAGCTTCTGGAAAGTGCTGGAAGAGCTGCTAGGCAAGCTTCTTTAGGTAGATGCAACGTATTTGATGAAAACAACTGAATCCTTGGGGGGAAAAAAAACTGGCCACAATTGCCCTTCTTCAGGCACAAGGAGTCTCTGCAGCTTGGAGATCTCTCAGGAGGAGCTGCCAGGTGCCCAGGCAAGCCCAGGACCGGCTTGTTTTGGGGCCCCCTGCATATCTGGCAGCACCCCCCGGCCCTTCCCAGTATCTACCCACAGAGCAGCGTGCGCCGCAGCCGGCCTGTAGTTCCACGGGCTGCCCAGGTCCCTCCCCGCGCAGGGCGGCGCGCAGCGCGAGGCGGCCGGCGCTGCCGTCAGTCACGCGCGACTGAAAGGCGGGGCCTCGGGCGGGGCCCAGCCAATCCGGAGGGGGCGAGCCCTGATCGCACCAAAGTAGGTAAAAACCAACAGACCCGCTGAACCCGCCCCTGGCTGGGCCCGCCCCCTGCACCCCTTCCCCCCGCCGCACCTGACGCAGGTAGCCCCGCCCCCTGGCTGCAGCAGGCGCCGCCATTAGCCGGCCCTCGGGCTACTCCCGCCTCTCGAGAGAAGGAAAGAGAGAGAGAAAGAAAGAAAGACACCCC
>NW_017729022.1:127398528-127400249 GCF_001723915.1 Gavialis gangeticus | reverse complement strand
CCATCTGCCTTAAGCGCGGGGGGCCGCCCCCGCCTAGGCGCCATCACTCCGCCGCGCGGCTCCGGGTCACAGCCCTCCCCCCCCCGCAGTGTGGGTCCCTCCGCGCTGGTGCTCCCCTCCCTGCTCCATCCTGGGGGGGAGGGGAGCACGTGTCGTCCCCCTCCGGGGTGTCCCCGCCTCGCCCTGGTGCCGCACGTGGTGAGGTTGGCGGGGGTTATAAGGCTGGGGAGCCGCCCTAGGAGGGAGGATCCTGCCCCCCCCTTACAAGCATAGGGGTGGCCTATGAGCCTGCCTCCAAAGGGGCTGGGCAGTGTCTGGCTTTCCTGAGACTGACAGTACCTGGTGCCACTGCCCTTCAGCCACCTGGTGTGTGGCAGAGCGGGAAAGCTGCGGGTGGAGGGCCGAGGGGGCAGGCTGCGCGGTCCCCAGCCTGCAACACCTTGGGCGGAGGGCCGTGGCTACCCCATGGTGTCTAGGCCCTGTTACTGGCTTGATCCAGCAGCGACCTGGGGGGTGGGGGTGCATGTTGGATGCAGCGGCTGAGCATCCCTTGTGTGTAGCTGGTGGTTATGGCTGCCTTGAAGACCTTGCTATGAAACTCGATCTCTTCCATGCAGTTGAAAGGCACCAAAGGATTTTTTTCAGGGGGATGCTCAAGAGTGGTTGGTCTCTCTTAACCAGGACATCTGCAGCCCCTGAATTCCTGTTGTGCAGAGCCTCCTTGCCTGCCCCCGCTCCACCAGGCTTTGTTTTTTCTCTCCTTGTAGAGGAGCTAAGCACCCTGTTCATCATAGCCACAGCACTCGCTGAACCAGAGCTATGAGTCACTGAAAAGCATTTCCTTGTTCTTTAGCAGACTCCCTCCTCTGTCACTGCTACTGTGGTGGGGTAACATCTCATTTGGTGCCATTGGGGTCCTGTTGCCTGAGGGGTATGTTCTTAATGGCAAATGCAGTGATAGAAGGCAACTTACCTGCACAAGCACAGTCACTCAGGCATAATAAATACGATTTTCAGGCTGCTGCTCCAGAGCTGTTGATCTTTGCACAGCAGGTGCTTCAATGGCATTGTCTTGCCTTGTCACTGTGATACAATTTCAAGTATTGAAAAGTAAAAAAACTATAGAGAACCATATTAAGTGCCTGGTCTTGCTTAGTTTCTCTCTGTTCCTCTTAATCTGCAAACCAGAAAGTACCACATTCTTTGAAGTGTGGGTGGGGGAAGGGCTGCCACACTTGACCTGGTGCTGTACAGCTGTACCTCCTTGGAGCTCATTTTTATCCTAGGCCAAGCTATGGCTGCATTTACAAAGGTATTAGCCAATTCAGCTTATCGACCCTGGAGCCAGAAGATGGCCCTTACCTTCCAGCCTAAACAAACACTTGACAGAAGAAAATTAAGAGTTTCTAGGTGAGCATTTACGAGTGCTCCCTAGCCAAGTCAGTTCTCAACTAACTTCCACCTGGAGCAATTAACAAAGTCAAGCCTACACAAAGTGTATATAAATAGCTTCTGTAAGGCTTGTCTTGTCTAATATGATATCTTCTTGGGTACCACATGCCCCTGAATAAGAAAAATACCTTAATTTGACTTCTCTTTTTGGAAGACAGAACAAATGCTCCCCCACCCCAGTAATGGCTACACAAAACAGCAACGGAGCCTGGTCTTCAGCTCACTCATGCTCCCTTTTCTGCACAGGAAAAAGCTTCAGTTTTCCCCCT
>NW_017729022.1:127390984-127393528 GCF_001723915.1 Gavialis gangeticus | reverse complement strand
TTTGACTTCTCTTTTTGGAAGACAGAACAAATGCTCCCCCACCCCAGTAATGGCTACACAAAACAGCAACGGAGCCTGGTCTTCAGCTCACTCATGCTCCCTTTTCTGCACAGGAAAAAGCTTCAGTTTTACCCCTTTTGCAGCTGAGCAGCCAAGAGCTAAAACTAGCTGCTGCTGAAGATTGGCCTCTGTTTGTAGATCTAACATTTAGAAAACAGCTAAGAAGTCTTCAGGGCTGTGAAATAGGAGAAGAGAGGCCAGGAGTTGCTAAATTCCGGATTCTTCAGTAAAGCTAGTGAAGAAAGGCTAACTTGATTTAATGGAACATGGAGACTTATTTAAGAAGGGCAGTGATTGTTAACACTTGTTGAGTGAAGAGCAATTGGCAGGAGTTGGATTATAACCACCCAAGAAGTAAATTGACCCCTGTCACACTGTCTGAATAGAATTTCCATTTCTGCTGTTCCGGGCAGAAAATCAGGGTCTCTGCTCAAGACATGCACCCCCAGTTCTGGGAAACTAATTCTTGGTGGAAAGGTTGTAAATATGGTAAACATGTGAGTGAATATGGTTAATATTTCTTTGCTCTGTGTGGACCTGGTGAGGTATTGCTTCCTATAAAACCAGAATAGAGAAAATTGCTGGCACTGTCCCTCTAAAATAGAATGTAGTTAATGGGTGTGCTGTAAGAAGATACAGAAAGCTTGGGCAAGAGTTGCTTTTAGAAGTTGCAAAACCAAACTTCCCAGTTTCCCTTGGAAACTTCCACTTACTCAAAGCCAAGAGAGACTAGACAAAAATCTGCTAAAACATGGGTCCTTCGCTAATGAACAAAAAATCAGCACAAGCATGTTGGGTCTTGTTTCTAGGGAGAAGTAAGAGAGCTGTCTACTGAAAGTTGGCTTGTTCAGACAGGCCTATACCTGGTGTGAAATGCATAAAACTGGTTTGGAATTGCTGTGGTAAGGCTTCATTTTGCTTCCAGTTTTCAGCAATTCAGACACTGCCTGGGTCCCAATTTTCTCTTCCCATGCAACTGGAGACTCATTGGAACAGGATAAAGATTGTCACAGCACAAACATGCCTTCTGCCAAACGCTACTGATCCTGCTGCAAAGTGCAGTACTGCAAGCAGGGGAGGACAGTGGAGTATTCTACATGTGATCTCTGTAGTTCCTGCTTTTAAACATTTATGCATTAGACCAAGGTTTAGTTTGTCATTGGCTTAAACTGTCCTATAGCCTGCAGAGAGCCTGCAGCTCTTTCTCCTCCCCCCTCCCCTTTTCCTCCCTGCCCCTCAAAGCTATTGGTTAATATTAATTTAAGCTTATAATTATTGTAATGGCCATCTTTCTGGCTGGAAACTCTTGACAACTGGTGATGGGGCTGTGCTGGTTTTCTGTTTTTGTGTGCTCTCACAGGAGACAATTAGCCAGGACCCAAGCAGCTCTGAATGTTTCTGATCTACATCTGCAGCTGTCTGCATGAGAGAGGTGTCTTGGTAAACAGTATTTGGATTCATAGAGATCCCAATTGCTCCCGAGACCTCTGAAGGACCAGATCCATTGATCCCTTCAAAAGCAAAGAGGTTCCATTCTTTGAAGGAACTCTAAAGGAGCACTGCAGTCCTAGAGTAACTATACCTCTGCCAGGAGAGCCTTCAGGTGTTGGGACAAGTCCCACAGAACTTCTGCTGCATATGGTTTACATGCAGTCACTTACTTTCTAGGGCATGGGCAAGGTTAAGGAAGGTCAGGTCTTTAGAGGGCATCAGCTGGTCCGTGTTAACTGGCTGTCTGCATGCTTTTACCCCAGCAAATGAAAGCTAACCCACGATAACTTTACCTAACCTTTTATCTTTAAATGCCTATGCCCTATAAAGCTATACTTCTGCACGAACCCAGTACCCTACAACTATCAACATCCTGCAGTGTCCTCTGCATGTCAGCCTTGACTCTGGAGTATACTAGCTCCACAACAGCATTCCCACTTTCAGGTGGCACAGTTCCTGTATTTGTTTTTTGTGCACATGTGGGCTGGGGTTAGTAAGCATCAGTGGGTACTAAAGACTACCAAATGCTAATCCATGTACTGTATTTACCTGAATCTAAGATGAATTCAAATTTAAGATGACCTCCCACTAAGTATGTTTTCCACATAGAATCAAAATGATAGAATCTAATTTTGATTTTTCTTTCACTATAATTATACCTTCAGAGGAAAGAACATCTTTTTCTGGTGCTATTTAGTCTTTTTTTTTCTCTGCCTCTGCTTTTCTGTCTCTTTTGCTTTTGCTTTATTGGTAGACAAAAGGCTAGAATGGAGCCTCGCTTTTCTTCCAAGACACCCAACTAATATAAAATACAACACTTATTCTGTAGACATGTCTTGCAGGCTTGCTGGAGTGATATGCAAATAACTGTACTACTTGCTGCTTTATGATGTATAAATAATGGCCTCTTACACAACAGCAGTTTTGTCTTGTATCTTGCTCCAGATCTGAATCGGAGTTTATTCTACATTGCTAAAAAAAAAAAAAAAAAAA
>NW_017729022.1:127375850-127390838 GCF_001723915.1 Gavialis gangeticus | reverse complement strand
AAAAAAAAAAAAAAAAAAAAGCCCTGCCCCAGTCTGCCAAAGGGCCAGCTGTCTGACTCAACAATGCATTTGTAAGGGAAGGAGTAGAGGGGTCAATAGGATAGAGCTCTGGACTGGTACTTGGTGATCTAAGTATACTATATACAAAATTGAAGTATTTGTTGCCAGTTAAT
Source organism: Gavialis gangeticus (assembly GCF_001723915.1). Taxonomy (NCBI): domain Eukaryota; kingdom Metazoa; phylum Chordata; order Crocodylia; family Gavialidae; genus Gavialis; species Gavialis gangeticus. The sequence continues at coordinate 127,390,665 of NW_017729022.1, read as the reverse complement.
AGTATAGTTGGCAGCAAATGTGCATTGCATGACAATATATGTCAGAAATACTTAATTTAAATAAGTTCTTTCACCTTTATAGAGACAACCTGGCTTCAGACCAAGTTATCTTCCAAATCAGTTTATCCCAGCATGGATGACCCCTCTGTGTGTCTAACTGGTTTGGTTAGCTGTAAGGACATCCAGAGGTGAGGCAGAGCAGCTTTTGGTGGCATAGAGGCCCAGACTCTCCTAGATGACACAGGCATGTGCTGAGTAACAAAAACTTAACAGTTGTTAACAAGATTTACCATACTAGATGAGGGATCATGGGTCAGATAGAAGTATGACATAGCAACTTCCTGTGGTATAAATGAGCATCCTATTAGAGTGAGTGGAGGATGACTTAAGGTCCATCTCAGTTGCTTTTGCTTCAGATGTTGAGAAGTAAGTGCGTTCTGATTAATCTGACTAGCAATCCTGAGCATACAAAGTTCTGAGGCCTCTGTGTGCCTTCTAAATTAAGCCCAGGCTGCTTGAGGAATGTAGTCTTGGGCTGTACGTGCAACTGAATTTATGTAAGAGCTGACTTCCAAGAACCAAATGTTTCCACTCATTTGACTAGAGATGGATAGTCTATGCTGTTTGGAGTTTATGTATGCAGTTATTTCCCAAATGAATGCAATTTTAGGACCCAGTTCTTGAGAACTTGAATGTCTAATTAAGCTATTTTACTATATGTAAACGTAATGCTGTTACTGGAGAGCTGTCCTTTTCAAACCATGCTGTCTTTAGAGGGAGTGGACCTAAACATTAACCTTGCTATCACTACTTGGAACAGTCTCAACTCTCTAAATCTAGCCTGGTACTCAAACTCCAACTTAGTAATTTAAAGCCTTTCTTGGCTCTTCTGCTGTGGCCAGTGGAACAAAGACAAAGCTTATTCTTGTACCAAAATATTTAACAATTCAAAATACTGAAGTTCTTGCTAACCAAAGATTGGGCTAATTTCATTGTGTCAAAGTTGCACTGGAATTCAAACTTGCTGTAAAATGCTCTTGCAGGTGTTGCATGTATCCTGTGAATTTGCTTTCCAAACTCTCACTTCCATGCAGGGATGTGTAGATTTTTGCAGCCTTTCAGAACTATTCATGCAAAGAGGAAAAACTCTTTTAAGTTGGACTCATGCTCAACTTGGGGTACTTGCTTATGATACTTGGAGAAGGTCTACAGTCATGCCATATTGCCTGTCTGCTACCTGCAATTATCAAGATAGGGCATTGTTTTCTCTTACACTTTGGGATCTGCATGGCTCTGGGTACCAGCTTTGGTTTGCAGATGTGGGAGAAGTACATAATGCTTGTAATATAGGGAATATAAAAGTGGCTATGTCACTGCAGTGGTGTGGGTGTAGTATTGTCAACCAGTTTACATTTGGTTTCCCTCATACCTGCAGCAGTGTACATGGACTGGTATTGCTGTTTTCTACAACATACAGCTTGCTAGCAGAGCAGTCCATGAGAGATGCTGCCTTTTTCCACTGACAGTTGCATAACATGCCTCCAGCAACTGTAGCTGTTTCATGAAAAGCATCACAAAGAAACACCTAGCTCATACAGAGCTTAATAACCTTAAGAGAATTCTTCCTACTCCTGATGTTTCCTTCTGCTTCTACCACCTTGCCATGTTTCTCTTCCTGATGAGCTGTTGGAGCTTCCACTTGGCTTGGCTTTCCTTGCTTCCCACTTGTAACGCTACTACCTTGCATTTTCACATGCTTAGACAGGCCTCTAAGTGCCCTGGTACTGAAGAACATGGGCAGTTGTAGAAGCAGATCAGAACCACATGGCCAGGCTGTCCTTTACTGGGAATCATTGAAATGGAGCCTATGAAACAGACCCTTACCTGCTGAATATAAGCATGTTCAGATAGTGGTCTTGCATCCCTCAAGTAGCAGTCTTGCATTCCATTGAGTAGCTGTACTTGCAGTCTAGAAGTTCATTGCTTTAAATGATAAAGATGGGCTAGAATCAAAAATGTTCCACTATCTCTTTATGGGCTGTGCAGCGTAAGAATTGAACAAGTAGAGATGTACAGCATAGGTGCAAATGCCATGTTTTGCTGAAGCAGGGAAGTTGTGTTAAATGGAAATGAGACTATTTGTTTGGTAACTAGTGGATTTTTTTAGGGTTGGCAAGCCAGTTGATTAACAGGTCAGATGTGCAATTAACTGGTCAATTGACAATTTTTTTTTTTTTGGACCTGTTGTTCAAAGATTTGTAGCAATTTTAGGAAAAAATACTTCTTTTATAGTTTCCTTAACATAGGTTTTTTTTTACATTCTTTTGGTGCACTTAATGGAAATTTGTGCTTTTTCTGTATATTATTTAGATCTGTTGGCAGTTTTTTACAACTTTTGACCAATCTTTGCCTGGTGAATTGACCAAACTTTATTTGACCTGTCAGATACGCAGCCCTAGTGTCTTGGGTTTTTCTTTTAAACTGGATGTGGATTTTGAGTTGTTCTTTTCATTGCCCAGGAAACTAGAGACTTAAAGTATGAACAAATAATAGTGAGGTTAAAAGGTGGGAAGGATGTGCTGTATGTCAGTTGCTCTGAGGTAGCTGTCCATGTGCCTGCCCTTAACCTGAGATAAGGAAGCAATGGCTATGCTACTCCAGTTTAGCTCCCTGGCACTGTAGGGCAGTGATTATGAACTCTTTTAATTTTTTTTTTTTAGACGTCGGACCCCCTTGGGAACTGCCAGCTCCTGGATTTTTTTTGACTACTGTACCAAAAAAATAGACTTTTGTTGCAAGTGATTCAAAGACTGCAACAAGTCAGTGATTTTGACCTGTGGATTCCAATTTGAAATCTCTGGGTTTGCCTTGTGAATAATATTTGTATACTTAGCAGTATTATCATGGGGTGCCTTGATATCCTATCAAATGTGTCATGAGGTGCCACACAAAGGTTCTGCGTTACTCTGGCCAAGAATTACCTCTGTAGAGTAAAAGTAGGGGCACAAGCAATTACTGTGTGGCACCTGCTCTGCAGTAATTTACTACAATTTTAGTTATTCATACCCCCTTCTAATTTGCTAAAGTTTGTTATTCATTCCTTGCTGTGGTTAAAATGTGCATTTAGTTAACTGTTGAGATGCGCATTTCTCATTGTAGTGCTGCTGCTTCTCCAGAGCTCCTGATGCGGCCATCTGCTGCTATAGACAAAATTACAGCATCATACTTCAGTTAACTAGCTAGCCAGGTGGGGGTGGGGGGAGTTATTAATTAAAACTTTTTCCAGTCATCCTAAGCTGTTACAACTCTCCTTCCATTATTCCCTGACATTATAGCCACTTGCTTGTACAAGTGGAAGTCAAACTTGTGCGTGGTTATCAGGCAACTTAAGATTGCCAAATATGGCTTGGTTGTCTTAACGAGTCATCTTAACCAGGGCAAACAAAATGCTGTATCATTATAGCTCTAGGGTGATGAGATCACTGCTAGTATCAGACTGCGCAAGGAGTCTTCAAGTGGTTGGTGCACCATAATCAAAGACTTAGCATCATTGGCCACTTTGAAACATTTGCTGTGGAGCACCATCTCATATGACCACCTCTGCTTCCAGCACACTGTCATACCTCTGGTCAGTCTCAATTAGCAGTTCCACATTTAAGAGTGAATTTCTGAGTTTCCAGACTGAATGCTCCTAACATTTTTGGAATCTCAAATGACTTTCCAGCAGCACTGGATTTCTTTATAAGGAAGCAACTCGTCTCCCAAATGGCAGGCACATTTCTGGCTCTGTGCAATAATGCAGGAATATGCTTTTGGCTGCATAGTTCATATTAAAACTGTTACAGCTTTTTGCTAAGTTATTAACCTTTTTTCCAAACTGATAACTATGATGACATGGCTATGAATTGTTTTAGGGTAATGGTTTTCAACTTTTTTTTCATTTGCGGACCCCTAAAAAAAATTGAATGGAAGTACAGACCCCTTTGGAAATTTTGAATGGAGGTGTGCACCCCTTTGAATTGTGTGTGGGTATTCACATACTTTTGATTATGTTCATCTTTTGATGACCCCTTAGAGATGGTCTGCAGACACCACCACCACCCTCCTCCCCTGCCCCAGGTCCATGAACCACAGGTTGAAAATGACTGATTTAGTTTGGAGTAAAGGTAAAGGATTGGCAGTGGAGGATCATGTGGCATTAGTTGTTGCTTCCATAACATGAGGAAATGTTGAATCCTGGTATCCTTCATAAGCAACCACAAATTCCAGAACCTAGCATCTTGCTGTCTTAAACATTTGGAAGCTCTGTTGCAGATTTCCTGGAAAGATTGCAGCCAATGAGTCTCAGTGCCTTTCAACAAGCACCCTAATTGCATTCAGTATGAAGCCACGTGTAGTGTCGTCTTAGTTTCTGTTACTCCAGTCTTTGTTTTAAGAGGTTAACTTAAATTCAGAATTGATGCTTTTCTTCATACTGTAAGGATTTTCAGCTTCTAGTTTTCTGCTACAGTAGTATGTCTGGGCGCCAAAAGGGAACCAGATCATTAGAAGGAGCTTTGAGCATTGCACCTGATCCTTATTCTGCAGTAAAACTCTCTTGTCTTCTAATATTGCTGGTCTCCGCTGCAACAGATAAACTGCAGACTAAATGGCTGCAGCCCATAAACTGTCAAAAGCAAAATTGCCACTGTTACCAGTCCAAAATCTTATTATAAGAACCAAGTTTACTTGCAAAGATCCTCCCCCAACACTAGCTGCATCCGGTTGTTTCATGGCACGGGTGTGCTTCTATATTGTAGCCAGGAAAGAACGGGAGTGCCTGAGTTCTAACGCAAGGCATGAACTGCCAAATTTAAGGGCAGCATTACATGAATTGTGATGTTTGAGTTGACCAAGGAAGGGATGGAGAGAGGATTGCTACATTCTTGTCTCAAGCTTGCCACATGTGAACTATATAAAATGCTGCAACCTCAGGTCTGTATTAGTTTCCCCATGCCCTTTCTCTTGCCTGCTCTAACTTCAGTGTTATCCTCTTGGCAATATCTGAACTGCCAGTGTGGTCCCCACACATGGAAGTATATCTCAGTGTACAAACCTGATGATGGCATTCAAAGCTGTTGGAGATGCATGGGAAGAAGGCCCAGCTGTTCTTCAGTTCTGAAGGATCAGTGGACTTGGGGGAGAGTTCAGTCTTTCTTAACTTCCCTTGCTGGCATTTATTCCCAGTTGAGTTTCTTTTAATGTTAGTTCTGGGTTTCCATCTACTCCTGTATAAAGAACCTCTTGGTGTTTAGGAGAGGAGGGAGCATTCCATGAGATGATCAAAATTCCCTCATTGGATTATTTTAATCAAGAGCAAAAAGCTCATCAGACTGCATCAAGGTAATGTAAGATTGCAAGTTGGTTGGTTTCTTGTCTGACTGGTTCTTAATAAAAGCATGAAGCTCCTGAGTTACTTACACAAGTTATCTTGTAGCTGTTCAGAGCTGAAGCCTAAATGTTGTACCTAGGCATTCACTACATAAACTGTCTGTAGCAAATAGTGCGAACCAAAGCTGCTTATGAGGCCAAAATATGCCTATAATTTGTCTTTCCAAGACCCAAAGTTCATTTGAAAGATACTTCAGTGCAAGAAGGGTCTTCCTTTTTTTCCACAGAAACTCAGTTTCAGTAACGGATCTCAAAGCTAACTGTAGTTGGGCATTTTCAAGTTAAACCATCCTCTCCTTCTGCAACTACTGACTGATTATTTCAGATCTTGACAGAACAGTTGCTCCTTTTGTATTATGTCAAGAATGGCTTGTCTTCTGGTCTTAAGTGGCTCTTGCATACCAAGCTGTACAGTAGCTCCCTAGATTGAAGTGAACGATCAAAATGGTGGACCTGAAGTTCTTTATGGTTCTCTCAACAGGCATCAGGAGTACAAGTGGCTGATGAAGTGTGCCGTATTTTCTATGATATGAAAGTTCGGAAATGCTCCACTCCTGAGGAAATCAAGAAAAGGAAGAAGGCTGTTATCTTCTGCCTCAGCTCAGACAAAAAGTGCATTGTTGTGGAAGAAGGCAAAGAGATCCTAGTGGGAGATATTGGTGTCACGGTTACTGATCCTTTCAAGCACTTCGTGCAAATGCTGCCTGAAAAGGATTGCCGTTATGCCTTGTATGATGCAAGCTTTGAAACAAAGGAATCCAAAAAAGAAGAGTTGATGTTTTTCTTGTGGTAAGCTGCAAATGTGGTTTATGTAATTTAGCCTTTTAGTTTAGCATATACAGTGTTCTCTGTGGTGCAAAATTAGCTGGCAGCATATTATAAATTTATCAGCCTGTTGCTGAGCTTTGTGATAAGGTGGCTGATCCCATTATCATAAACGTACATGCAAAAGATTTCTAGGTGTTCATTTTCCACCAGACCACTGCTTATCGGTTCTCTTGAGCTTGTGTGCAGGATATCAAAGGTTGTAACTACTTTCCTTTTGGTCTGTCCAACCCAGGGCACCAGAACTAGCTCCTCTGAAAAGTAAGATGATCTATGCAAGCTCCAAGGATGCTATCAAAAAGAAATTCCAAGGTATGTAACATAGCTAACACTGCCTGACCTGAACTAGATTTCTTTTGCAGTGCAATTGCTAATGGCCTTGTAGGTACCAATAATGGATGAGTACTTCAAGTGACATTACCTGTAATATGGTTAATGTTCCTGATAAGAGAGAGACTGCAGTTAAAATTGTGCATGTGCAGTGAAATGGCCCCTGGTGTTGAAGTCTTGGCATTAAAACAGATTGCTCAAACTCTGAAACCATTACGGCACCAGGCACAGCAATGCTTCCACAGTAGCGTAACTTGGAAACAAGGTTTAGATTTTTACTATTAATCTGGACCTTACTGGTAGCTGTCTCTGAATGGCACGGTATCACAGCTCTGCTTACTGAAGTACAAAGCCTTCCAAACCAAATACTACACATTTCAAGAGCACTTGTGTTGACATAGCAAGTGATGCTCCTACATTAGCTTGGCTGAATATAGCCTTTAAAGGAGCATTAGTGGACAGGGAGTATAGCAGAAGCAGCTGGATGTATATTACATGTCTCACTTCTCAAGGACTTGATGTAGTCAGAAGGTTATACATCAACTCTTACTCAAAACGGTATTTGCACCTTCAACCTAAAATTGATTTGGATCTTACTGGTTTGAACTTGGGCACATCTCTGCAGCAAGAGAATGTTGGGAGCTGAATTCAGTAGTGCTAAATAGCCACAGCAAGGAAGGCTATTAGACTGAGAGCTGCCCTCCAAAGCAAGAGACAAGGATGCTATCATCCACCTGCTGTCTCCAGCATGGCTGTTGCCCCTTGCACTAGCAAGTCATGCTAATTTCCTTCTTCCAGTTCTGCTGGACATGGTCTGTTTCCCTGTTGACTTACCCATACCTGAACCTTGCTTTCTAGATCGCCTGTCAGTAGTAGGTGGCCCTTCATATATTGCATCAGAACCCTGTACCAAAAAGCTACGGTACTAATGTAAAACTGCTAGTCTTGTTCGCAAAGGAGACTAAAACTGGGAAGAGCAAAACTAGCATGCACCCTGGTGAATTGCACATTCCAGAGTTGCACAGCTGCACCACGGATCTGTGCATGAATGCCAAAAAGACGGTAAATTCAGTAGGACTTGAGCATCTATGGCAATGGTTCTTAACCTTGTTTAGACTCAAGGAACCTCCCTTTGCTGTTCTTAATTCAGTCACACCCTCTGGGGCTGGATATAGGGAGTGCTGCTTTCCCAGTTCAAGGGAGACCTGTCTCCCCTGCTTTTGTCTTGGTGAATAAAGTCCAGGGGCTGTGTTTCACTTGGTGGAAAGTGCAGGGGTAGAGGTGGCACTTCCTGTATCCTGCCCAGTAGTGGTGTCACTGGCTTGCTCGAGAGCTGGGACTGATGGGAGTAGCTTCATGGTGGCCCCTCCCATCAGGCCAGGCTGCAGCAAGGTATCCTCTCTTGCCATAGCAACTTCCCATCCAACCAACACAGCATCTCCTGGAAAGAGCAGGATGGCACCCTGGCTCAGAATTGCAGACCTCTTAAATTCAGGGCAGGACTGCTATGTGCTTGAAATGACTAGGGTGCCTCCTTTAGCTCTCCAACTGTACATGTTTCTGATAGATTATGACATATAGAACAACTGTTGCATCACTGAATTTTTTTGCCTCTCTTTTTAGGCATAAAGCATGAATGCCAAGCAAATGGACCAGAGGATCTCAACCGAGCTTGTATTGCTGAGAAGCTAGGAGGTTCCCTAGTCATAGGTTTTGAAGGCTTTCCTGTGTAGATACCAAACAGTGCCACAACTCTACAAGCATTCCACATTTCATATATCCCAAATGTAAAGCAAACATCCTAGGCCAGGGTTTCACTAACTGTAGGGAATCTGTCTTGTAGAATAAAGTAGACTCTTGAGCTGTAGTTCATATATGTACAAATGACCCTAAATAAATCAAGTCTAAGGATCATCTCTGTGTATTAATACTTGCATTGGCTGACCAATTGATAGACATAATCAGGCAGGTTAATAACAGCCTCTAAAGCTTCTGGTTCAGCACCTCAAGGGACGGGGAAGTCTGGTTTCTCTCTCTTTCAAGTTGGAGCAAATTAATGGCTCTTCCTGACTTCTTTTTTTTGTGGCTGCCAGCCAGCCAGGTTATGAAATTCTTCTCATCTGTTGTTTTTTAACACAAGATTAAGGCACCTTTTTAAGTCATACAGTGATGTGAATACATCTGTGTAAGCATGAAGATAGGTATTAATACCATAAATAGCTGACTTACAATTGCTAAACAGTTCCAGTGCTATACTAGTAAATAGCTAATCCTTCAGCTAAATTAAAGTATAAATAGGCATGCTTGCTTAGAGAAATAGTCCTCAGTCTCTTTGTAAACCTACTGTCTTCTACTCATGTTTAAAGGCTCCCTTCTGGTACATTCTCTAATTAATGAAGTGACTTAACACCTCTGCTCACATGAGTGCAAACAGTGTTGCTCTTTAACAGATACTCCAAAGGTGGGGTTTTTGAGGCTTCTTGATTTGAGTCTTGTTTCAGGCTCTTCTATTTATTTATAGCACAGCTACTGCAAGCATTTGTTCTAAAAGCCTGCAGTGAGTTACACTTGTTCTCTGTTCCCTTGTATTAACAAAACCTGGATTGGAACTAGTCTGATTTAGTTTAACTAGGTAAAAAAACAAACTAGTCTGATCAAAATGGCTTAACCCAGACTACTCTTCAAAGTTGAGCTTCTAAAAAGCTGTGGAAATGCATAGAAATGTATTTCCATCTGCTTTGAAATTTGACTTGAAGCTGCTTTCCACCAGCAACAGAACACATCTGACCCAATATAAATGCTGTGAAGCTTCCAAGTGTAAATTGTGTATAAAAGGCAGTTTTAACTAGTCTTGCATGGACTTGTTCTGATTTCATGATGGAAAAACTAGCTTCTGATGCACTGTTGCACTCTGTGCTGTGCCAAGCCCTGCCTGTCTCAAAAGGGGGAGTTTACCTTTCTTTAGTTAATGCCTGACCCCCTCTCCAGCTTCCAGGGTGACAGTTCCTGAAAAGCGTACAGCAGATTCTGCACTACAAGGCAGAACAAGCCAAAGACCTTCATACCCAACAAGCTTAAGCAGTTCCTTCCTGTGCCTCCTGCCAGTGATGTGGAAGAGTCGAAAGATGCAGTGTGTCAGCAAAGACAATGGTATGCACATATGCATCTCTTGAAGTGGATGGTGCTTCTCTTGGGCCTCGCTCTTGCATAACAAGTTTGTTGGCTGTGGTGCAGCTGTTCAGTTAGTGTTGGCTGCTGCTCCCTTTCCTTCATAGCCTTTTCCCTCCAGTAGGCAGCTACCCTAGGCTTAGCAGGGGGATGAGGTACTGGTTGGAGCATAGCCTGGGTTCTTGCAGTCTAACCCATTGTACGCCTCTATTTCCCGACAAGGAATGGGCCTCATAAGCATGAGTTCTTTTTAAACCTCAGTAACTCCCTGTGTGTGATCAGTGTGGATGCAAGGTGTGTCTGACAGGCCTTGTCAGAGCTGCTTTGTGCATGCTAGAAGTGAAATGGTGTTACTGGCACTAGTTTGATGGAGTAGAACGGAAGCTTGCTCGTTAACATGCCCTTGGGTCCTGCTAATGCTAAAATACTACTGCTGCTGGGGGCTTAGAGGTAGCCAAAGTGTGACGCAACCTTTCAGCTCTCTTAATTCCTTCCAGATGCCCTTCTGTGGGGGACTTGCTGAGATATAGTTTGCTCCTCAGGTTAGGCTAGCCAGTCCACACATCTCCTAGTAGGTAAGCACAGCATTTTTTTTTTGGATATGGGAACAGCTGGAATAGGTACAAAAAAACACCACCACCTTGCAGAGTTGGCAGTGTAGTCTGCTATAGCTCCTTGGCATCTACCAGAAAAGTAGAAAGTCTGCCTTCTCGCTAAGGGTATAACACCAAAACATCACTGCTAGTAAAACTTCTGTGTCTACCCAGCAGCCTGGAATAGTCTTAGTTGTTACTGCTCAGATCTTTCTGGCCATTTAACTTGAAATATTCACCCACAGGACCTGCAGACTCCTTGAGCTAGGAGAATTGGAGTAAGATTAATACTGAACTGAATTGCTCTTCGTTTATTCATATTGTGTAGGTGGTTACAAGTTGGTAAGTGATGGTAGGGTTTATTGTTAAGTTGAAGAAAGCAGCAAGTGAAGAAAGGTTCAGCAGTAAATGCTTGTGTGCAATGACTACATATTCTGGTTAAACCTGGTAATAGATTGTTACATATTAATTAGGTAGCCTTTAATGTGCTATCAATATAAATTGTTGCAGTCTGGAATTATCTAGTCTAAGGCACAGATCTGCCAAGTATCAAGCACTTCCTGAAACGGAGAAGGAGAAAGCTATTTTAAAATTGCTGTTACCAATGTTCTAACTTTGCATAATTCTGTGACTAATAGCCCAGTAAAAGTTCCTGCTTGCCCTAGGTGGCTGAAATACTTGTATCTGTCTAAAGTCCAGCCTTGAACAGATGTGGCTTGAGTGACAAACTGGGAGTGGCACTGCCTAACAAACAAAGACTCCAAGTGAGGTTTACTGCTGACCTATGTTTCTTAAGAAATGGATTAACATTTCTAGGAAAAACCCCAGGTCAACTGGAGTCTATGATAGTTTTGCCACAATTTTTGTTCCTTATGTCTGAAAGGGTCTAGTGCTGGTGGAGATGAAGTGCAGAGAAACCAGGAACAGATTCCATCTGAAAGATGGTTAGACATTGCCTCCAGCATAAGAGGACTTTAGGTATATAGAACAAGGATCCTCAAAGGTGGACCACCCCGCCCCACGCTTGGAGGAACTGAGCCATACTGACTTCATTAGCACTTGCATGTGCTTTTAGACTGGATAAAGACCAGATATCCCAGCTTCAGTTGATCTGAGTGACTCTTGGCTGCCTTTCTGGAAGCCTTCTCAGGAACAGTACTGTTCTCTAGAACTAGCAAGCAGCAGCTACTTGAATTTGTGGTGCTTTACTAAGTAAATCAGTATCTCTGATCCTGGGGAGAGGGGTGGAGGGTTCTCCATAGGTCCTCTACTTCTGTTCGTATGACAGGTTGGAGAAGAGAGAGTTTGGTGTCAGGGAAAAGGATTTCTTCTCACCTGTTACATTTTCTTCAAGCTATAATTTTCTTCCTGTCCCCATGATCTTTGAGGGGACAAAACTTGACATAGGAAACTTTCCTTTGCATGAATCTCCTATGTCTTTAGGGCTAGTGGGGTTGGGCTTTCTGGCAGGAGAGAGGGAAGGAGGAATAACCTAAATGAATCTCTTGGAGAAGTGAAGAGCAGCCAGAGCAGCTTTCTCTCACAGCCATGTAGGCATATGTGTTCTTTATTAATTGCATAGAGAGGCCTAAAGCATTTCAAGCACAATGGTTTGAACTTGTAGGCATAGAGTCATTGGAGATTGTACCTTGACTTCAGAAAATGATGTGCCTGTCATTTCTCTGAGCATCAATGGTGGTTGTAGGGGCAGCATCTCTGAAAAGCCCTTTAGGGGTCAACTTTAGACTAATTAATGCAATCTTTCTCTGTGAGACCAACCTACTGTCCTGTAGGGAGCAGATGGCAGAGGTGGGGATGAAAGGCAGCCCCCTAGATTGTTATGCTGCTGTTCCCTGAACTTCACCCCTTTGACCAGATGTGCTGCTGCATGGCCCATCCCTGCCTTCAATATACCTGCCAGTGGTAAGATAAGCGGGGTCCCCATCATGGAGACAGGTTCCTGCTGTGAGTAGGGAGGTCTCACTGTGGTCAGGGCCTATATGTGGTGGTACTAAGTCAGCTGGTGGAGGAGCATTCCTTGCCCTGATCCCCAGGGAGTGGAAGGAAATGAAGATCCTCCCCCTTCTCAGCCCAGCAAGAAAGAGAGAGCTCAGCCTATGCATCTATGCATGTGCTACCCACCATTTGCAGCAATAAAGGTGTACATGATCTCAGTGGTAGGTGCCTGTGTGTGAACAGAAAAAGTGTGAACTCAGCTTGGAAGCCACCCAGCTCTGGAAGCAGCAACTGGAGCAAGGCAAGGTGGATTTTTAGCAGCTGAAGTGTGGATGTGGGCAAGGGCTGGCTAACATTTTCCATCAATGGGCAGTGGGATGGGCACAATGGAATCCTTGGTAACCAGTTGGTAGCATAACTGCAATCTTCTAAATGAGCCTGGCAAAGCAGTGAGTACTGCTGCTTATATTGACTAGAAACCAGGGAAGAACTCTTGGTGTGAGCAATGGCTTGGAGCTGTTTGTCTGCTCCAAGCCTTCGTGCTGATGTAGCTACACCAATAGAAACAGTGGAATTGGGTACAAATCTCTGGTGTAGGTGAGGATGTTAGGAGCAGAAGAAAGTGACTGAGAGCTGGTGGAAGGACCTGAAGCAAAAGCATAGCCTAGAGGGAAAAGGAAAGCAGAAGTGAGCAAAGTGCAATGCACTAATAGCCTATGGAAGAGGAATTGGCAACAAGGCAATAGAAATTTTGCAGGCAAGAAGAGCTCTCCAGTGTGTGCTTGAGGCAGAAAGACAAGGCTGTAACAAAGAGTGTAGGGTGCCAGTGCAGCAGTTATGTAGGTGGCTGAAGGGATGTCAGAAAGAGGGCTGGTAGATGCACTGTATATGAAAACAAGCTGGTATGGGTTACATTGCTGGAGTTACAGCAGCAGAGGTTGTAGCTGTTATGTGGAGGTTGGCTGCTTGAAAGTTGAAGCAGGTAGATGCATGTCTGCAGTGGGCTGTAACCCCAGCCATGCTAACTTATTTCAGCTGAGCACTTGGCCCAGGGAATCTTTTAAAGTCTCTCTTCTTTTATAAGATGGAAGCTCTTACTACAGAAAGTGTCTGTGCTGTGGAGGTTGGCTGGACTTGACTGCAAGGCTCTTTTACCCTCATTGTCCACAATGGAGCCCCCCATGTACAAGGTGGTAGGCTTGACAGCAGCAAATTTGTGTGCTGATTAAGGTCTGCACCCACTTGCTAGGTAACAAACTTCCCAATGCAAATGTGGCCAGGGGTGCATCTAAAGGGGACCGAAACCTATTAAGATCCATTACAGCTTCCAGGAGCAGCTAGGCCATGCAGCTACTGTGACAACCAGGCCTCGATATCATGAATTCGGGTGAAGCTAAATAAAACTCACATGAGGAAGACCACATGGCTCTAGCATTTCTCTCCTTTTTCTCGCCCACTGTATCACTGCAAGCTTCTGAAAGGTTATAGCAAGTCTTAGCTGTCAAAGGGTCAGATGTAGATTCGCACCTTTCTCCAAATGACCTGCTTCTACTGCTGTTTCCAGGGCTTCGGCCTCCCATGACCAGCCCTGACCCATCCTCCCACCCTTAACAAAAAAAAAATAATAATAATAAAAAAAATTAAAAAAAATTAACAGACATTGATGTTGGGTCATTGCATTCCTCACCTTAAGGATGAAAAGCTTTTTCTTACATTTAGTGAAATAGTTGTCCCTTCCACCTCATTGCCCACCTTTTCAATGCCATGTACCTATTTTGCTGTTTTGCCCTTTCTCTTTGCTCTGTATCTTTGGGTCTCTCTGTTATTGCTATCGTGTTACGTTTTTATTATCTTGGCCTGTTTTACACAATGATCACAATAAAGGAAATGGTTACTGCAAAGAGAGGAGAGAATTGTGTATGGCATTATTGTGCTGTTAATCCTACAACCCAGGGTGACCCCTTTTTTTTTTCCCCCCCTGCATTTGGATTGCATACAAACAGAAAAGCACTCTTAAGAAAGATACCCTTTTTGCCCCAAATGCAAAAAAAAAAAAAAAATTAAAAAAAAAATTGCCTGTTCTTTTTTTACAAGACTAATTTTTTTCAAAGGTTCATGTCCATTGGCACATTGCATTTACTACATTTAACAAGCACAGGGTCTGGATGGCTGGTGTAAAAATATCTCTCTAGGGAGATGCAGAGAATTGAAGAGAGCTCTGAGGAGGGGGGGACATGCAATGATTAGCTCCCAGGAGCTTTTGCTGCAGATGGGGCAGGTCCATCAGATGCTTCAAATTCTCTGGTGCTTCATTAGATCATGGGGCTAATGCCACTGAAGCATTGTTCCCATTGCTTTGCCTAGTGGAGATAATCCATTGTGGTAATGTTGGGGGTTTCTTTTGCTACCCTAGCTGCAGTACCTTCCCAAGCTTAGTCAGCTGCCATTAGCCTAGCTGCATCCAAATGTGAGTGCAGAAGAGTGCATAACTACATTATCTACAGCAGTGGTTC
>NW_017729022.1:127365359-127370850 GCF_001723915.1 Gavialis gangeticus | reverse complement strand
TGGCTGGTGTAAAAATATCTCTCTAGGGAGATGCAGAGAATTGAAGAGAGCTCTGAGGAGGGGGGGACATGCAATGATTAGCTCCCAGGAGCTTTTGCTGCAGATGGGGCAGGTCCATCAGATGCTTCAAATTCTCTGGTGCTTCATTAGATCATGGGGCTAATGCCACTGAAGCATTGTTCCCATTGCTTTGCCTAGTGGAGATAATCCATTGTGGTAATGTTGGGGGTTTCTTTTGCTACCCTAGCTGCAGTACCTTCCCAAGCTTAGTCAGCTGCCATTAGCCTAGCTGCATCCAAATGTGAGTGCAGAAGAGTGCATAACTACATTATCTACAGCAGTGGTTCTCAACCTTTCTTTTTTTTTGTACCAGGATCTATTTGTAAACATCAATGGCCAGTCTCTACCCAGTGCCCCTCACTCCCACCCTGCTGCCCCCAGCCCCTCAGTGTGTGGTGCAGGGGGTGGCTGTGTGGGCTTGGTGGAGGAGGGGGCCACAAGCATCCCCTTGCAGGCTGGAACTGCCAGCCTGTAAGGGGAAAAGCCACAGTTTCCCACAGGCTGAGAAACTGCTCTACAGGGTGTGAGCTCCTCTATAACAACTGCTGGAAAATCTTTGTAATGTGGACCAGGCTTGACCATGCATTCAACAAACAAGGAGACTTGCTGGGAGAGAGTGTAATAGACTACATGAGGGAGCCAGGTACAGAGCAGAATGTACTTCTCCATGTTAGGTTTTAAAGGCCAGAGGGAGCAGTGTGCTGACCCCTGACCTTGCAGTCATACTGCATAGGGAAGACCTATGCTGTGCAGCCAGAAGAGCCATTTGCAGCTTTCAAAGGGCCCTTTGTGAGGAAGCAAGATAACTCTGCCACATCCACCCAGTCCAGGAGAGGATACTGCACAGAAAACAAGGAGTGCAGCTTGGCCTTTGGGCAAGTGTACTTTGCTCCCACAGCCACTGCCTGATCTGCAGTGTACTGAGAGGCATAGGGAAGAGCAAGGCAGGCGGCAGCAGGCATAGAAGGTGCTGTGGGGTGATGAGTGGGCAGAGCAGTTGCCCCACCGCTGGGACGATGCTATGAGGAACAGAAGGATGGCTGTGCCTGGAGCCACGCATTCTCAACCCTTGGACTCTGCTCCTGGCCCCAGTCCCAGTTCATCTCTCTGCTATACAAGGACAGCATATGTCTTTGTCCTGTACCATGTGCCACATCCCAAGCACAGAGGTGCCTGGGGCAGCATGTCTCAAGGCATCCTTCACAATGGGCCTTGTGCTTATGTTCTTTATCTGTGCAGGCGATTATAACATAAAGTTGCCTCGGGAACCAAGGGTCATGACACTCTTCTTCCCCTCGTCTGCCCCCAGAGCTGCACGGGCTTGATTTCCTTTCCTAACCAGGGTATTGCTACTTCTGCATTTTTTAAATCCCAAATCTAAATGCATTTTTCTCCCTGGGGAGAGCAGGCAGTGCAGAGCTGCAGTTACATCACTTGCTGCGTTGTTGGCAGGCACTTAGGCACTGTGACAGCTTCTGCTCTGAGAGCTAGGCTCAGTGCAGCACCCTCCCAGCTATTCAGACACCAAGCCAGGGCACAGAGGTGGCTAACCGGGTCCATGTGGCAGCCAAATCCCAACAACCTTAATACTCTATTATTTTAGGATGTTCATCCTCCCCATTACTCATTTGGAGGAGGCACTCAGCTCCCTCCAGCCACCCATTTTGCATTTATGTTCAAAACCACATCTAAGGAGATGGGACAGACATGATCTACTAGAAGACCTGCCTTGGTTGGGTCCATTGAAGGGAAAGTAACTGCAGCCAGGCCCAGAAGCGCAAAACACGTGCGGCATAGCTTCTCTCAGACCCCAGGCTGGGCCTAAAGCTCTGCTTATCCGAGGAACAGCACTGAGGGCCCCCCCCCCCAAGGGGACCATCAATGTTCTCGTTACATTGGAGAGAGACAGAGTGTTTAACAATCCAGGGAGCCAGTTTCACAAACACCTCAGATATTTTAATCAAATTCTGCACCCCGCCATACTCTCCCCAGCTCCCTCCCACAACCCTTGCTTTCCCATGTCACTTGGGTTTCTTCTCATCTTGCAGAAGGAATTGTGCAGCCTCCGGCCTGCAGCATGAGCTGGAGCCTGCCAGTCCCAGCCCTGCATTCCCACGCTGAGGTGTGCTTCCAAAAAGTCAGAACCAGGAGATGGTTCGGCACTAGGTCAGGGAAGCCCAGTGGGGGGAAGCTGAACTTGGCAGATTGTGAACGGCAGCACAGTCACTCAGGAAACCAGGCCTGCAACAGGACCCCATGCCAGTTCCTGAAGGAAAAACTCAGCTGGCGGGAGTTGCAAAAGCATCCAAGGGAACACAGATATGGCAGAAGCTGCAGCCTACAGCTGAGTTATAGCTTGCGGGCAGATGACCAAGAAGAGGAAGTTAATGAATGAAAGGAACTCAGTTCTTCTTCTAACATCTACTCCCCCCTCTTTCCCTTCCCGACTCAGGACTCTCAGGAGAGCTCAGCGCCTACCAAAAGAGGTCAGATTATATCACCACCATGTTTTGCAGGCAACTATATAGTTCAACTTCCTTCTGCACCAGCTTAAACCAGCCCCTGGCAGGGCTTCCCTGCTGTTAGGCTCAGATACTTCAAGGTATTTAAGGCACACAGACCTGTGTCAAAGCCAGGAGAGGCTGGCTTTCCTACCTTGGGATACAAACACTGGGGCTTTCTAAGTGGTCTAAGGGCATTAGGCACTAGCACATTTTTGGCATTCAGCGGGGAGTAGGCTCCTAACCCTCCTAGACCCCCTGCAAAACAACTTGGCTAACACCCTCCACCAGGATTTCAGTAAGCAAATTAGCCAAGCAGGAGGAAGAGGTGCTGCTAGGCTTCCAGGGATGCACCTTCTCCATCTGAAAAAAATATTACAGAAGACTGAAAGCAAGACTGTAGCAGGAGAACCCAAAAAAGGGTTAGTCCAAATTAAACAAGGAAGGGTCACTTAGGATCACAGGAACAGGCAGACAGGGGCCAGGCCCCAGGTCCTTTTCATCCAGTGCCATATCTGGGACACTGCCATATGCAGGTCATGCAGAGAGAGCTGCCAGACCCCCCATAGCAAGCAGGCTGAGGGGCAATTGTCCCTCTCCCTCCCCCGCAACAATCTCTCACCATGATCTTTGTCTTTGGGCTGCAGAACAAAGGTTCTCACATTCTGCCCCTAGGAACCTAGGACTGGAAGGGACCACCAGGGCTATCAAGACCTCTCATTATCCCAGCACTATCTAGTCACTGATTAGTAATCAGTCCCTTGTTGAATCTTGCTAAGGTCTCAGCCCCAGCAACATGCCCTAGGCCAGAGCTCCTCCCATTGCAGAAGGGAACAGTTTGATGCCTGAACATGGCACTCATCTATCCTGGAAGGTGAAGCTATATCTTTTCATGCTGCTTTCTTTCACTGCTATCTCCCTCCCACATCTGTATGTTAGTGTGATGCACATGGCAGGGGCTGCTCTTTGTCATCCTCTAGAAGCAGATTGAAGAACAAGGTTGGAGTTTTATGCAGTTTATGCTTTGTACTGGGATACATATAGAAATGACCCTGATAAAGGGCCTATGTTCACAGGCCTGGTTTGGGCAAACTCAACACCTGTTAGCAGCAATGCAATTGATAATGTTTTTAGAACCAGCAGCACTAGAGTGGGGCAGTTAGGTAGTCCATGCCATGTGCATTGTAGTGACAACTAGGTTCAGACCCCACTGTTGACCCAAGTATGTTTGGATGCACCATTGTGATTGAGCTACCTGCATTTTCAAGGATCCAAAGCTCAGGTCAAAAAACACGATGCGTAGGAGATGAGTTTTCTCCCTGTAAGTGCTAAAGAAAAATTTCAAGAGTGTCTTAGCAATATAGGCTCCTCACTCTCACTTCCACAAGTGACCTAGGCCCTAAGGCTCCTAATTCCTGCTGACACTTCATTTTCACACTCTCTCCAATCACTTTGAAAATTTAAAATAATTAAGTGCCAGCAAGGCTGAGGTGCAAAGTCAGAGTTTTGTGTATCAGGTAGGTCTATGAGCATCTCCAGTGCTCTAGCGGGAGGAGCACACTCCCAAGTGCAGCTGCCTCCCCCTCCCTGGCTTCTGCTAACACATGACCCTCCCTTGCCCCCAACAGATGAGAGCCATTTTCAGCATGCTTTAGTGTGCATGGGCAGCACCCCCAACCAGTTTGACCACTGCATTTTTGGGGTTGGTGCATGCCAGTGACAGCAGGTGGGCAGGGTCTGTCCTTCACTGGCATTAGAGAGGCATTATCTGCACTATACCCACAGCTCCGGGTGGCTGATGAAATGCAGTTTCCAGGGAAAACGAGCTACATGGCCAACACCAACAGCTAGCTAGCAGGTGGTAGATGCTGTAGGGCCCTTGAACACCCACCCAGCCCCTTGTGAGAAGTGACTCAGCTTCAGGCTCAGGTTAGAATTAACCAGCTGACCAATAATCTTTCCCACCCACTCAAACACCCTCCAGGAAGATTCAGCCAATGGCATCACATGGGGAGGACAACGCCTGGCTTTCTGCCCAGTCAAAGCATTGGAGGCCTGGTCCCTCTGCTAGGATGCAGGACTGGGACCCAATTACAAACTGCTGGCTGCTCTTGTCCCCCATTGCCAAAATCCTCTGGGAAGGAAAGAAAATCCCCCACGCAGGATGCACCATATGCCAATGAACGCAAAGCTGGCCATGTGGCAGCTGCCAAGGAAAACACACTGAGCCCTTTCCAGCCCCACATTCCTCCTTTGCTGAAAGAGAAAGAAGCTAATGGAGGTGGGTGGGGGGCAGGCTTTCAACTTGGGATGAGAGCCAAGAGGCCCTGCTCCTCTCAAGCTGAAACTTGGTATCATGCCTGGAGCCAGGAAGGGACACGGTTGGCTGGAAACAGTTTACATCCACATAGCTCATGGTTAGTCATCAGGTAATAACCAGTGCCCAGCTGTAGTCCCAGCAGGGTTCCTGGACCAAGCTAAGCCTGGGGGTGTTCTCTTGGTAGAACAGCCCCTGGCCCCATGTCAGCCCGTCCCCCTTTGCTTGCTCTTTAATCCATGCATACAGGAGGCAGGGGGTGCTGGTGGGTGGGATTGGGCACTACTTTGTCCAGAGATGGGACAAATAGAAGGTAGGGAGCATTGCTTCTTCAGTGACACGCATCCACTGGCACCATCTGAACATGTAGGAGGAGCCCATTGCTCCAGGGCCTGTCCTTCCTCCTCCCCCACATCAATGGCCCTTACCCTGCTGACTGCCTTGCCCCAGGCACAGGCACAGTGAGCTCACAAGCAGCAGACAAGGAAAGCCTTACCTGCCTGGGCACTCTATAAACTGAAGGCAGCCAATACTGCCACAGCTGCTGCCCTAGCAGCTTACTCTCCTAGGCACTTATTTTCGCGGGGGGGGGGGGAAGGATGAGGGACCAGGG
>NW_017729022.1:127350477-127365257 GCF_001723915.1 Gavialis gangeticus | reverse complement strand
CTTATTTTCGCGGGGGGGGGGGGTAAGATGATGGACACATGGGAAGTTTTACACATTTCAGAGGACAACCCTCTACCTGAGGAGCCCTTGGGCCCCCGTGTTCTCAGCCGCTCTGGCTCTGGTAGCAGCAGCCCCATGGCATGGGCTCCCTGGTTCCCTGTTTGCTTCCCCCCTGCCCCAGATGTGCTAGCAGGTACAGGTATGCCAACTCAGGCAGAGGCTCCCAGGGTGGGGGGGGAGAAGCACCATTCCACTTGTCCCACTTGCCACGCAGCCTCTCTCCCCCCATATTACTGGTGCCCCCGTTACCCTCACCTAGTTACATTACTGGCCCCAGGTCACTATTGTAGGCTTGCAGAGGGTAGCAGGGAGCACAGGGAAGTGCTCCAGTTCAGGGTGTTTTGGATCCAGAGGCCCCTGCCCTTCATGTGCACACTTTCTTGCTCCAGAAAATACAGTGCCAGAAAAGGCACTATGGGAATTAGACCTTGTCCAACACCTAATTTCATTCTTGGCTTTTTTGATTAAAAAAAAGTAACCATATCTATAAACAGACGTCTGTATGCCATTTGGACTTGGTTCCAAACAAACGTTTTCATTAAATGAATGAGTACTGAGTAGCATGCAAGTACACATTAAAAGGATTAAGAATTGACTGATGACAGACTTCAAGCACCTCATCTTGTTAGGGAATCATTATTTAGGGGGGGGCTGGGGGAAGAGATTATGGAAGACGTTTCTTCTGAATTTATATAGATCAATACTAGCCTAGCACTACTCCATGTTTTTACCAGTGATATGCAAGCACACAGGAAGAAAAAAAACAAAAAACAAAAACAAAAAATACCCCACACCTTATGGAGGACAAAAAACCCAACCAAACAAAAAAACTAGTAGAGTGTGATAAATAAGAATAAGGACAGGGCAGTCTCAGAGAAGTCCATATTAGTTAGTTGGCTGGGCCTGTTTGAAAGCAACATTAATTTTAAAATAGAACCAAAGACAAAGTTTGGTAGCTGGAAACAAAATATGTACGTCTTGCCTACAGAACATGGGAAGCATATACTGGGAAAGATTTGGGGGTCAGAGTGGACAAGACACAAAAGCTGCCGGGGTGATGGAGTGGCAACCCTTAGATGCATGAGTAGCACAGCATGGGGAGGATATTTACACTGCTGTGATCTCTCTGAGACTAACACTGAAGTACAGCACCCAGTTTTGGTGTTTGTGTTTTAAAGATGTGGAAAAAAAACAGAGAAAGGGTAGAAAGGAACAACATTGTTAGGGAGAGGGGGAGAAAAATGCATTCAAGGAAGACTGAAGGAGATAAGTGCTGTTAGCATGACAGAGATGAGTATTACATGCGCCTAAGCAACTTCCTGGGGAGGGGATACAGGTGCTGAAGGGCTCCAAATGTTAACAGAGATATGTGTCCGGTTTCAATAGGTATCAGACAAAAATCAAAAATTAGTAATAAGAGGTGTAGTTTTACACAAAGAAAGAGGGCTCACTCCTTGAAAGAAGATACCAAGGGGAAGTAGTGAAGGATTTCATCTGGTCAGCTCAAACCTGGAGGATACAGAAGATGCTTCAGTCAGACACACATTACCAGGCTCATTACAGGAGCTGCTGGATAAAGCACTCTGGCCCGTGTTTGACCAGGTGAACAAATGATCCCAGCTGGCCCTAAAAACTCCAGAAGCCACCCCTCACCCCCCCCACACACCTCTCAGGACAAAGGGCTTGGCCTGGGCCAGGTGTCACTTGCCTTGGAGTCAGTTCTATACTGCAGAAGCACTCAGTGCATCTCATCTGCCTTTTCCTAGGCGAGTTGTGGGTGCTGTTGCCTTGGCAGAGTGGCTCTGCTCCCACGACTGTCAAACAGCCGACTCCAGCAGCTAGGGAACACCGCTACCTTGGGAGCAATAGGCTTCCACAGCACAGAGCAGCCCATCGGAAGCCCCAACCCCAGCAGAGTAAAAGGAATTAGAGTTTGGGAACTGCTAGGTGGAAAGTTGACATCATGTAAATGCTCTAGTTATGCCTCAGTACAGAAAGAAACATCTCATGCCAGCTGCCTTGCACACACTGCCTAACAAGCTTGGTTTGAGGCTGGGTATACACATACAGCTGAGACAGTCACAAGAGTCATTCAGTAGGAACCCATCATCCAGGCAGCTGGCCAGTTGCAGGACCCAGCTCACTGCTAGCCCTGGCAGCTACATAAAGCAAGCAGGTGGGACAGGGTACTTCCTGAAGGTCCAGATACACCCCACCTAGCCCCCCCAAGGGGCATCCTGCCACATAGGCCCATCAGCCAGATCTTGTTTTATTAGGTATCTAACCACCATTTTGATATGCAAGTCCCTAAGTGTACAGGAGCCATCCCATTCCCCCTGCTCACACCCCTGAAATCGAGTTCTCCCACTCCTCCTTGTTGCTTGGTGCAACTTCAGGCTTAAAAAAAAAAAAATGAAGGCACTCCCTCAACAACAGACACCTTAACCGTGTCCCCAAGAGAAACGGGATGCCACGAAGATGAACAGGCCCTGGCACTGCATCTAGACAGCAGCCCTGTCTCTTTGGACAGAAAAAGCATGCTGGACCCCCAGAGCCATAGGAAATCCACACCCTCCCACCTAAAACAGACATTGGTGCAGAACAGATACCTCTTGCTGTGCTACAAGCCAGCCTGCAAGGACAGCTATAGCACTGCAAAGACAGCAGACAGAGCTAGATTTCCCCTCCATGAAAACAAAATCTGAATTCTCTGTGCTTGCGTGAACCCACAGGCAGGAGGGTATCCATCCTAGTCCTAAACAATACAGCTGTCCGCAGGGCAGAGCAGCCAGCTTCTCCCCCTTTCCCTGCAGCACATGGTCCTACAACAGCGCCAGAGGGATCACTGCAGAGCTGGGCTCAGATGAGCATCCTGCGCCCCCTGTTGCCTGGCATGCTCACTGCCAAAAAAGCAAGAGCCGCAGAGCCAAACCAGCTCTGACACTGCCCCTGCACTTCGTATTGCAGGGCTCCTAGCTGCCCTGTTGGTCACTTGCATGTATATGGGGGTGCACACGTAGATGCCAGGCTGTTCTCAATTTTCACTAGGACACTGCCCACTAAATTAGATGCTAACATGCAAGTCTTCAGTGCCCTGCCTAGAGTCCAATTAAGTTTCAGGACTTAAAAACACCCACGTGTTCTCTTCAGGACACGTGGCACAAAATGGGAAGGTAAGCTTCTCTAAGCAAAGACTTAGAAATTCTCCCCCCATCCCCTCCTATCCTGGAAGACTAGTCTTACCCCACATTTACTACTGCAGCCTATACAGTTTTGCCACCAGTTCCAATGTAAGTGAAGGTAGTGAGAGTCCTAGCAAGATGAGATCTTTTCTAGACCCAGGTCATATTCAGCCTTGGGCTCATGGTTGGATGATTTAAAATCAGTGGTTTTCAACCTTTCTTCATTTGCAAACTCCTAAAAAAATGTCTAATGGAGGTGCGGACCCCTTTGAACTGCAAGTGTGGGTATTTGCATATTTTCGATTGATCATAGTCATCTTTCATAGGCACCTTAGACAGTCTTCAGACCCCCAGGGGTCAGTGGACCACAGGTGAAAATAGCTAGTACTGGAGGTGGGGGGAGAAATGACATACTTTACCCCCTTCCATGAAAAGCTCACCAGAGCTTTAAAGCAAACCCAGGACTGTACCAAGCTAAAAAAACCCCATACCTGTCTAGGATCCATCTCTCTTCCTCCTGCAGAGCTCCAGGCCCTAGGGACATTTATACACATACTGTTTTGTTTGGTGACATGCCACATGCTTCTGAGCAGTTAATTGAGTCTGCTCCGCACACGAGCTGATGCACATTGTGCTGTGCCATGTGCAGTTGTGTAAGTGGTGAAATGTACGTCAGTGTGCAGGAAATGGTGGCGGTGCACTTTTGAACTAAAGCACTCCAAGGTGTTTTAGTTCAAAAAAAGTGCGCCACTGCCATTTTTTCAGCGTTGACATGCATTTCGCCACTTATACAACCACAAGCTTTGCAGTGCCGGCTGCTTTTCAAAGAGGTTTCAAAGCACCCAGTGTTGTGGCACTTGCACATGGAAAAATGCCCTAGAATCCTAGAAAAGTAAGATTGGGAGGGAACTCAGGAGGTAATCTAGTCCAACCTCCACTCAAGGCAGGATCATCTCTAGACTATGCCTATGTCACCTGGTACCCGTCATCAAGGACACAGCCTTACCAGCACCTCACGCACAGGAAGATCTTAGAGCCATGAAACAGTGAGGCAATGACTGCTGGATACAGGGAAGCAGTTTGTAAGGTTTTCACTGATAACTCCTCCCATGAAAGTCCACCCTGGCTGTAATCAGAGCCTCTCATATAGAAGACCTCAAGACAAAGATCTCACACCACCTCCCACAAAAGAGAGCTGGGCACTTTGTGCTGTTCACATATTCCAAGCCATCAGCCAGCTAGAGCAAATGAAGGACCAAATCAACCCTCAGTCAGCTACAACATCTGTTTAATTGCATTAACACCCAGAAATTCATAAGGACAGTTACTGAACAGCCATCTCCCCCAGCAGAGGTGTTTCTCCACTGAGGGTGCGGGCCTTAATTTCAGACTTCCTCTCACTCCCAAAAGCGAGGAAAAGAAATTGCACCGATTGATGTACAAACAATCTTCCCTTTTCACACATTCATGGATTCCGTTGCTACAGAAGGTAAGGCTTGGGACTGGCTTCCTGATGCAGTCGGAGCTTGGCCAAGGGAACCGTTGTACAAAACAGTATGAAGATTCCTTTACAAATGCATGTCTGTAGGGTTTACTTGGATTCTCTCTTTATGTTTTGGGACTAGGAGGTTTTTGGGTCACTAATGGCTTGTATCTTTAGCTACAGTAAATTGAGCGTATATTTTAGGAATGTGTAAGGCATTTTGGTAAGTTGAATAGCAAGTTCTTGATCTCCACCTGATCAGACAGAAGTGCCTTCTTTTGAACCATCGTTATCTTCTCCCTGCAAGGGGGGGGACAAGAGGAAGCAGTAAAAGATAGGTTATTGCACTGTGGTTCACACATAGGCACATCTACAAGTTCATTAACGTGCTTTTGCTAATACCCATTAAAAAGTGTAGTACCTCCACTGTGAAGTACTAAAAAAAGGCACGCTGGCCTATGTTAATGCACATTTAGCTAAAAGTGCACTTTTGTGATGCTTTAATGCACATTAACATAGGCTAATACACATTACAGTGCATGTGTAGACATGCCAAGGCGCACAAAATTGAAGCAACAATTTTTCTGTTGAATAATTACATCAGAAAGAGACTTTTTGCAGCACCTGGCTTCAAGAACCTCTAACCCAGGCGTTAAGCTAACACTCTTCTGGTCAGATCCTGCCCTCAGCATGGCTTTTCAAGGAAAGCTGTAATTCTAGACAAATTGAGGAGGAAAAAATCTATTCCCCTCCCCAACTCTACAAAAAAAAAAAAAAGGAGATGGCCAAGATTAGTATAGCTAATATATAGCACACTCTTGTAGGAGTTCCCATCTGTGTGCGTGTATGCATGCATACGCACAATACATTACCTCATCCCTTGCCCAGCATCTGTATCAGCCTGTTGAAAAGTAAGCTCCAAGTTACTGATTATAGCCCAGGACCGGGCTCAGGAGACTTAGGTCTGCTACAGATCCTCCCACAGAACCATGAGCAAGGTTATCTCCATCTCCAAGCCTTTGTTATATATTATGCAAAATGGAGGACAGAACCCCCACCCTTTTTCTGGTTTGTTCATTTCAGGGGCAGCCTCCCCCAAAGGACTACAAGTGTACATGCTGCCTCCAATCAACCCTCACCTCAGGAAAGAGGGGCACAGAATCAGAGAAAAAGTAAGGCTGAAAGGGACCTCGGGAGGTCATCTAGTCCAACCCCCTGCTCAAGGCAGGACTGTACCCATTTAATTCATATCAGTCAAACATTTGTGCAACCTGCACTTAAACTTCCAGGAATGGAGATTCTACTACCTCTATAGGGAATCCGTTCCAGTGCTGAACCACCTCAGAGGTTTAACAGCCAGCCTAAATCTCCCTTGCAATAAATTTAAGCCCATTCCTTCTTGTCTTGTTCCCTTTGGGCACAGAATAGTAGTTCCTCCCCTCTTTATAAACTACCCTTTGTAGGCTTGAGAACCTACCAAATCCTCCACCAGTTTTTTCTTCTCTAAGCCAGAGCAGAACTATTCTTCCAGCCTTCTTTCATGTTTTTTAGACTACCACTGCAAACACACATGGTTTTGACACCCAGACAAGGAAGTACCGTTTCCTGAAGCTGCTCTTTCAATTTCTTCACCATTTCTCTTTCCTTGCCCAACTGTTCCTGGGTAACCTTCAACAACTCTTGGAGCTTGGTCGCAGCTCGTCCCAAATCCTTTGTTAATTTCTTTTCTTTTTCAAGCCTTTCCTACACACAGTAGATGAAGAAAAGCCATCATCCCAAATTATCATCTACCAGTTGGACCCCAGTCCCTTTTGAGAGTGCACCAGCGTTCATACGATCAGCATGGGAGGCTGCGCCCCCCCCTCCCCCAGGTCTTCCCCACCTCCCTTCTAAAAAGGCTCTCCTAAGCCTCTGCGCACGAGGATACAGCATGGAGACCTGCTTTGGCAGCAGATGTCAATGGTAATCTAGGGTGGGGACACGCACACTATGTAACTAAATTTTGCTCTGTAATGAGAAGTTTGCTAATCAGGTGCCTAGTCTCTTGGTTGAGCTCACCCAAGCAGCTGTTTCTTCAGTGCAGACTGGTTCACATTCCACCTAGTGGCCAGGTGTGGTAGTAGGACCTAGAGGCTTAAGGTGGCAGGGTGCTCAGGGCAGTGGGATGAATGGGAACAGCACAAACTTCTGGCTGCTGCTGTACTTCCGGCATGACTATGTGGTCGTGGCAGAAGCTATTATTTTTCCACCATATCCCCCCACTGCTCCAAGTCATGCTGCCCTGTTCATGTTAAGTTAATAGCACTTGTTGCAGGCAGCTAGCTTGAGAGAACTGGTTGCATGGCTGCTCCTTACTCTGCAGTAAGTTACTGAAGAGTAAAGTCTAGGGAAAAAATAAATCTGGAATAAGTGTCATGTGTCCACACCCCATGTCTCACTAGATGCCGAGTCAGAGCAGCAAGTAGGGGAGGATGGAGTCCATTCCTTTTCTTGCAAGGCTGACTAGGCAGCATAAGGAGGACATCCCCGATGTCCATTTTAAAGGCGTGGAGCTCTCCCTTTCACCCATGTCAGGCCAGAAGGCAGAAGCAGTGTCAGTCTTAATTCCTCCCCACCCTTGTTTAATTCCTGTCCTACCCTTACGAGTTATGGGCCATACCCTAGCTTAGGATGAGCAGAAATTTAAGGACATCCCTTAACTGGGAGTT
This sequence comes from Gavialis gangeticus, assembly GCF_001723915.1. Lineage (NCBI taxonomy): Eukaryota > Metazoa > Chordata > Crocodylia > Gavialidae > Gavialis > Gavialis gangeticus. Next base: position 127,357,824 of record NW_017729022.1, on the reverse strand, counting down.
AGCAGGTTGTCAGTACAGTACAACATGAGAGATACAATCCTCATCCAGGGCAACTGCAGCAAGAGCAGTGAGCTTGACTACACCATGTGTTCTGTACCCTGCTCCTGATTAGCTAGCTAGACCTCAAACACAGACCCCCTGGCACCAGTTTGCCATGCTGTGTGTTAGGTCTGACATGGGCAGAGGGGCAGGAGGGAGTGGGAGGTGTCACTACTTTATACCACTTGTAATCTGGGCTGCTGCAGAAGCAAAAAACAAATTACAACCTCTGTGCACTGGGATAACCCAGGAACCCTGTTTACAATGGCCTTGTCTACGCTTTATCCACCCCAGACCTACCCCTTGCCCCATGGCACCTGGCATTAGGGCCACACCTCAAGTCCATCCTGGAGCACGCTTTGAAACATGTGGGTTTACAAAATACTACATGGTGAAGAGAAAGTAAATAAGAATTTATTATTTACTCTCTCTCATGATAAAAGAACTAAGGGTTACAAAAATGGAGCTAGTAGGTACTAAGTTTTAAATAAAAATAAGTTTTTTCCACACCGTGTATAATTACAAATGTGGAACTCATTGCTACCAGGTGCTGGGAAGCTGACAGTCTAGCCAGGTTCAAAAAAAAAGGACTGGACAAATTCTTGGATCTAAAGGTGCATCAGCAGCTATTGGGCAGGGGAGTTAGGAATATAGCCTCTGGATCAGAAATTCTGAGAGCTTACATGCTGGAGGCTGCAAGCGGGAGGAACAATGGATAAAACCCTGGTCATACCCAGTTCACTCTCCCTTGTAGCATCCACTCTCTGCCAGTGTAAGACTAAGGATACCGAGAAAGATGGACCGATGGTCTGACCGAAAAAGTGACACGTCTTATGTTCTCCTGATCAGCTGAGGTACAGGCATGCTACTTCTGCAGCCAGACAGACCAGAACAAGGCCCTGCCTGGTTGTGACAAGTCATTTGCCTTTCTTGGCTCACAGGTGCCATTTGCACAGCATTACCTTGAGCTGCTGTGCTTCTTCCATCCCAGAGGATGCCACATTTTCAGCAGACCTCAGCTTCTCGAGTTCAACTTGCAAACAGCATACCGAGTTCTGAGCCTGGAGGGTGAGAATTGCACAGGTTAGGCTTTACCCAGCTGACTGGGAGATGCTAGAATGGCCTAGGTAGTGATCTTGGAGAAGTATTAAAAAAAAAAGTAGGCTATAAATGGCTCTGCCCAGGGAAGGTTAGCTGCTCTGAAGCCTGGACCTGAGGACTGTAGCTACTTCCAGTTCTGCCATCTATGGAGAGCTGTGCTATGCTACAGCAGGTATATGACCATCAGATGACTGTTGAACATTAGCTCCTTGATCTCAGCATGAGCATTAGAAACTCTTCCTGACCAGTGTACTCTGCATTCCCCTTACCCAGTTTTCCATTCACACGCTTTGGGAGGGGGCACATCTAGAGTACTGTGTAGTTCCCCCTCCTCACCCCCCAAAAGAAGGAATGTGGACAAGCTGGACAGTCCAGCAGAAGGCAGCAAAAACGGTTAGAGTGCTGCGGCTTGCCTACACGTTCATCAGTGCACTTTTGCTAATGTGCATTAAAATTTAGTACCTCCATTGTGAGGTACTAGAAAAAAGGTGCATTAGCCTATATTAATGCACATTAACTAAAGCACTTTTGTGACACTTTAATGTGCATTAACATAGGATAATGCACATTAAAGTGCAAGTGTAGACGCATTTACACATGTGAGCAAACATACTTCTGAGGCAAGGCTGAGGGAACTGGACTTATTTAGTCTGCCAAAGAGAAGGCTGAGGGGGGATTTGATCAAAACCTTCAACTACCTGAAGGGTGAGTCCAAAGAAGATGAAACTAGACTGTTCTCAGTGGTGGCAGATGACAGAACAAGGAGCAATGGTCTCAAGTTGCAGCAAGGAAAGTTTAGGTTGGATATTAGGAAAAACCCACCACTAGGAGGGTGGTAAAGCAGTGGAGCAGGTCACCCAGAAAGGTGGGGAAATCTCTATCCTTGGAGGTTTTTAAGATCCAGCTAGACAGAGCCTTGGGTGAGATGATCTAGTTCAGGACTGTCCTGCTTTGAGTGGGGGGTTAAACCAAATGACCTTCTGAGGTCCCTTCTTACCTGAATTTTCTGATTCTATGGCAAACTGCTCCTAGAAACCAGCTGCTGTGGCTAGGCCCTGACACTGGATTTTGCCTATGGGTTTACGCTCCAAAAAAACCAGACATCCAACTTAAGTATCATGCAGTGTTGGTTGTGTGTTTGGGGGTAGGAGAGGGGGTCAAAGAGCATCCCAAGTCTCACCCCATTCCATGGTGGCCATGTTGGAAAGCAGGAATTTCAGAAACTGCCTTCATTTAAACAAAAACTTGGGGTAGCTGGCACCTGTTCACAGGGCTAGCTCAGTCCTGCCCCTTCTCTTCCTGCTCCTTCATGGGGTGGTAATACAGGAGAGCTCTCTCTCCAGAGACAGCCAGTCCTCCTTTCCCTCAATACAATAGACTCAGATCCCATTATTCAGGCTTAAGATAAAAAGCTTATTTGAAAGCTATTTGGAAAGCAGTTTTTGTTTGTGTTTTTTCTTTTTTTCTTGGGGGTGGGGGTGGGAATGGGGGAAGCATGCAGGGGGAGGAAAAAAAAAAAGAAAGAATTCCAAAACTGACAGCCAACACATCCCGACTGTGAGAGTCATTTCCTGCACATCAAGTACAGAGAGAAAAAAAGTAGGAGTCTTCAGGGCTTCTTTAGTAGGGAAGGGAAAGAACGTGTAGTACAACAGGGTGAGAAAAAAATGCTAAAGAAGGGAACCCTAGCTGTTGGCCTACAGTGTAGGTAAAGCATATCTACATTTGAGGCAAGTAGGTATTTTAAGAGCCCAACTGGACACCTTATGAAGGGGCCTCAGCTGTCAGTGTCAAGCACCTAGCCATTAATAAACACCTTAGCTTGGGTCCTCAAAAAGACTCATTAAGTCACTACTCAGGGGAAAATACAGGACAATTCCCAAATGGTTGCGAAAGAGGACCTGGGAGTAGATATTTGCCTTCAGGCAAATACAACCTGAGGTTTGTTACTGCAGCTTTAGCTACTTAAATATTTTGCCAACAGGAAGATGACAAATATTTTAGGAAGTGGCATATGCATATTATACTCTCCATCATTGTAACCTTAAAAGGAAATTACTCGATGCGCAGAAACAAGCTTCATAGCAAAGCATTTGATTTGACAAACCATTTTTGCTGCCTTTATTACTGTATCAGTCTACAGGGTCTCAACTATTAAGTGTGCACCATTAAGAAGCTAGTCTCAAAGGGGGAGGGAGGGAGGGAGACACTTTTTATAATATTAACCCATTGGTTCTTTGGCACTGTCAGAAGGGTTAAAAGGTTATGGGCCTTTTTGCTTTGTGTTTTAGACTAAATAACTATAGGATAAGATCACAACCCCTTAGTCTGATCACCTTCATTTGGAGGCAACAAGAGATTCAGTGGGGAAAGGACACAGAACCCTACTGTTCTAGGGATTGTGTAAGGTCTCACATCTGACTTATTTCTGCCACCAGGTTGTGCAGAAACCTGCTTCTGGGTGCAAGACCTGTTTTTGGCCAACAGCAGTCACCCCTCCTCTCTCTCAGGGGTAGAGACTTACTTCTTCCAGCTCCAGTGCTAGCTTCTGCCTCAACGCTTGCTCGCTATCCAAGTTTGCTTCTGTTTGCTCCAGTTGAGTTTTCAACTACAAAAAAAGAGAAGGAAAGAGTCCTTAAGTCAAGGACACCAATCAACTGCAAGGATTTAACTTGAAAGCTAGAAGAGAGAGACAAAACCCAGAGCTTTCCCCAAAGCCTTGAGAAGCAGCTGCCAGGCCGCACTTCCCTCAAAGCTTCCCCTTTTGGCAAAGACCAAGATTTAGCTAAAGGAAATGTACAGCTGGTAGTTTTCCATCTCCAGACCATGCCAACTCCTGGTGGGAGACTGGACACTGGCTCTACCTATACAGCCCCCATTAAAATTTGGGCTGGAGCAGTCAGATCAGACTGGGACATACAGATTTAGCTGGCAGCTCTCCCAACACACAGACAGTAAAACAGCACCTTGGGGAAGGCTCCACAGTGAAGAGGGTTAGGGCCTAAGGAGCAGGCAACGCAGATCGTGGTGTCAGTAAGCTACAGAAGAGGTATTAGTGGTGACAGTCTCGCCTACTGCCCCTAACCCAACTCTGGTTAAATGAGCATATGGGTATCCTTTCTCCTTTGTGAGCTCCCCCTTTTAGACGAACAAGAGGGGACACAAATGCCTTTCCTCTATGCCCTAACTCAAGCAAAGAGTGGTACTTCCTTCCCTCCCTGCTGTCTATTCAGTCCTTGTGACATACAGCTGCATCTGTTTTGCTGCATCTGGGTAGCCTGAAACACCACCACCCTTATCTGAGAGCTGGAGGTTTTTGGATAGTCTCTTTAACTTTAGAGCTGGCCCAGGGTAACATCACTTCTTCCTCTCCTGTTATCCCATTCACAAAGTTAATCACCTCACCAAGAGCACCACGACACTCCTCCCCCAACTTCATTCAATACATTCACAACAGCCATCAGTGAAGCCACGTGCTGTTATCATGCAGGAACAGATGGGGAGACAAGACAGGTGTAATGGTTAATCAGCATCTTGGGATACACAGGGATCTCACCACCCTAACCTTGAGAGGCTTGTGCTCGTTTTGGTCAGCCTGTAACCCAACTACTTCTCCATCCTGCACATGGTTCTTCATTTCACTCAACTGCTGCCTGACCTGAAACAAGGACCAGCATGTGTGGCTCAGTTACCTGCAGCAGCTGTCAAGGTGCATGCACACTGGGTCTGAAGGACACCTACACTTGAAGGCAAAACAAAAATTTAATGTGTCCTTGCTTCCATTCTGAAGGACAAGGTCACCCCAACCAGCAAGTTAAGCTTCTGCTTGATCAGCAATTGACACCTCATTCATAGAGCATTGCAATTTATGGATACATGGGTACTGAACCTTAAGGTTTAGCACTATAAACTTATCTTCAGCAAGTGTCCTGATCTGCACAAGCTGGGGGGGGGGCGGCACAGGAGGAGATGGAGAAAGTTGTCTGAGGAAAACACACCTGCTCAATATTCACAACTGCTTCTGCAGTTAATTAGATTAATCTAATTTATTCCCAGAGGCAAGTTCCCTAAATGGTATAGATCAGCACCAGCTTGCTTAATGAGCCAGATGATTGTGCTTCAAATGCATGGTGGGAGTTCAGCATTCCAAACAGTAACTCTAGCTAAGCTGCAGATGGCATCCCACTCAGGGAGATCTAATGATTTAGATTTGCCCTGCTTCTGTCCATTTATAAAGAGGTAAATCTGGGTTGTCAAATCATTGTTAGCCAGACTTTTGCCATTTAGTCTTCCCTAAAGCCCCAGCATCTGCAGCGATGCATTTATGGGGCTATTTCAGTGTTCCTATGCACTGGAAAGGCCCTTTGGACACCTGAGTCCAGTCTCCTGCTTCATTAGCCTTAAAGAGCTTCTCAATTTCTACTATGAACTCCTCTTTTTTAAAAAAGGCAAAGTTTCCAGTCCTACTTGGGAGAGGGGGGACTTTGAAAGGTGTTCCTGTAAAAGCTCTCAACATCTGGAAGCCAATAAGAAGTTAGTGTTCCTTCCAGATCATACTTTAAGCCAAATTCATGATTTCTGGAAGTCTGGGACTGACACTACTGCTGGCTCCTTCACAAAAATATCCCCCCTCGGCCATTTCTCCTCACACTGAGGGACTGGGTTCCTAGAAGGTTAGGCATTTGAAAGATGCCCCATCAGCAATTTCCAAACTGAAGCAAATCTTGTGCCACAAGCTGCTGGCCCTGTTTTCATAGCCTATGGACTCCAGATTCACCAGGCATCCGCTTCTTAGGTCTGAAGACAGGGACAGATCAAAAAAAGGAGCATATTGATACACATGCAAGAAGACTATTATGGTTGCAGAGTCAAGCCCTCAAGCTAAGAAAGGCCAGTATAACCCTGTCACTTTTTTTTTTTTATTTTTTATTTTTTTTAATGCCAGGAGGTGCTATTAGCTAAACTTAGTTTAAATCTGCTAACAGTCCCCAGTGACTTCAAAAAAAATGTACAAGGCTATATTGCCATTTTCCCAACATGCAACCATAAGATTCGTTATAAAGTCAAGTGTCAGCAAGTAACGTACATAGAACCAATTGTTGCAATTACTTAACCCTAATGTTAAACCTCAAATCCATTCAAGTGATGTGCCACTTGCCCCAAGTCACTTCAAAGGACCACCTGCTATTGCCATTCTGAAGACACCACAGTACAGCTGAAGTGCTGGCTGGGTGTCCTTACAGACCAGCAAGTCTGCTTAGCAATTCCTCTCCATCCATAACACTCACCTCCATGGCAAGGGTAAAAGCAAACTTAAGAAGCCAAATCATTTTTCAAAGCAAACATTTAAAAGTTGATCCTTGGCTCCAAATCAGGTTTCCGCCTTCAAAAAAATCTGGTGTGGCTGAAGCACTGAGGAATCCAACTTTGTTACAAAGGTCTGAAGCCCGGCAGAAGAGGATTTGTGGCACAGGTATTTCACGCCACCCTCTCCTGTCGTTCTGCCTCCCCACCCCACCTAGAGGCTGCCAGATCACACAAAGAGCACTTTAGTCCGATGCAGGTCTTGAAAAGACCTTATGTTGATTTAAGCAGAGGTTCGTAAGGGTCTTTATAGAAGGAGATTCATCAGCACCACCCGGGCATAAGATGTGGTTATTCAAACACATGGACTTCCCAGCCTGCCCCTCCCAACATTAGACAGCTTTTATATTAAGCCCTGTTTTCACAGTGCAGGCATGTGCAGTTCAATCTTTTCCCCCTCAACCCTTTTAATGGAGGTAAAAGATATTTGTACCAGCATGATCTGCCACCATACCGGAGGCAGTGGGCAAGAGAACTCTATCAGTTATAGTTCTCTCACACACAGAGAACTATGTTAGTAGAGACCAGCCCTTAAAGTGGGCATTAAAGAAAAAAAGTTAACCATTACCAGTGCCAACTCCTTGCTTTGTTTCTGAGCTTCTGTTTTTGCTGCCTCCAGCTGATCCTGGGATTCTGATAAGAGTTGCCTCAACTGTAGGAAGAGAAAAAAAGCCACAGTAGGAAGCAAGTAGTTGAATGAGCATCTACAGAGATCATCTGTTGGTTTACAACTGTGCTGGTCTCTCCCCCTCCTCCCACCTGCTGTTTCCAAAACTCCTGTTGGTTTGGCACCTTCTCATACCCAAATTTAGTCTAACAAGAGCTCACCTGCACCCTCCCCCC
>NW_017729022.1:127322300-127350292 GCF_001723915.1 Gavialis gangeticus | reverse complement strand
CTCATGGTTTTTTAGCCTGAATGAATCATGGCTTTTCAACTCCTCTGCTTTCTCCATTGTGTAACTTATTACAGGGTTGAAAATACAACGATAAGTGCATACACATAGACAGGCATTAATTTCCACTTCCCGCTCTCTACCCCTCCCCTCCTTGCCTGGCTTGAGATACCAGGACCAGGGGTGGCCAGCCTGCAGCACAGGTGCCACAAGAGGCACCGGCAGCCTCTGTATGGCATGCACGGATCAAGGAGGGAGCAGGTAGAACAGTGACAGATAGGACAGGATACAGTAAGAACAGCAGATCATGCAGGGAGCAAAAAGCAGAGCAGGAGATAGGGCAAGGAGAGAGGATTAGAGTGGTACTCTGGGAATGTGTGGTACTTTAATTTGGGACACTGCCCTGAGGAGTGGAGTCTCTTGACTAATTTTAAGTAATTTGTATTTACAGTCCCTCGCTTTCCCAGAAAGAGTTAACCACCACTTACTATTTCAACTTCCTTTGTGTAGTTCTGGCGTTCTGAATTGGCAGTTTCCAAGTGATTTTTCAGTTGTGCTTCCAGAAGAGAAGTATATTCCTTTACCTGATTGAAGCAAATAAATACTTAATTATTCAAGATGCAGTAGTTCAGGTGTTTGCATACCCAAGAGGTTGCTAAAAAAAAGTGCTCTGAAAGCCAGGAGTAGATCTTCCAACCTACTCCAGGGAAAAAAAAGAGTTATAATCCAGCCTCCCTGCAAAACATACCGCTCTTAGCAAGTACCCCACACAGGGCAAGACAGACCAGAGTGCAGAGCATAAGATGATGCCAGTCAAAGCTCACGAGTCCTTTCCTTCAGGCTACAGCAAGATGTCCATACCTGGTCTGCATTCTGCAGCTCTGCTCTCAGCTTCTCCACAGCCTCTTCCAGAGATTGCACTTGAACTCGCGACTGTACCAAGCATTGCCACCCAAAAGAGAAAGGATTGCAAAGAAAGGAAGTGTCAATAGCTGTCAGTTACAAGGACTGTCTTTTTGTTGTTTTTACAGTGCCTAGGCAAAGGGAAGCTGTTTAACTGGAGAAGGCAAAACCCAGCCAGGAATCTGAAACAAGTAAGGTTCCACCCCTCTCTGTTCACCAGGGCACCCCAAGGCAAGGCAAGGTCTAACAGTCACAAACTTTGGGAAGACCATTTTAGGCTGGACATAAGAAAAAACCTCTTTACCATACAAGTTCCCAAAGTCTGGAACAGACTCCCCCAAGGAGTGGTGCAAGCACCTACTCTGGACACCTTTAAAGGCATGCTTGGATGCTTATCTTGCTGGGATCATTTGACCCCAGCAGACTTCCTGCCCTTTGGGCAGGGGGCTGGACCTGATGATCTTGTGGGTTCCCTTCCAGCCCTAAAGTCTATGAAATCTATGAATTCTAAGAAACGAGCCTCCAGTAAAGTCAGCAGTTCTCAGCTGAGAGTAACCAGTTGAACAAAACACAGTTGTTGATTGAACCCCACCAAAATATCTAAAGCCCAAGAGTTTGATTTTTTCAGAAATCCTAGACTTCTCACTAGAAAAAAAAGCCCCAAAAGAAGAACTCTTGAAAAAGTGAAATTTAGTTTTCTTTTGTGGGGCTGAAGGAGCGCAGTGACAAAAGGTGTTAATACATCATGCTGCAGCCATGAATTCAAGCCCTGCTCTGGACTAGCACAAGAGGCAGCTGCTCCACCCAGCTGTAAGTGAGTACTATGTCACTCAAGCTAGAGTCAAAAGGCAGCCATATCAAATGGTGCTGAATCACTCCCTCACACACTAATGTCTATAAACACAGCTGTGCCTTAACTATGCTGGCCTCGAGGGCTGCTAGGCTCAGGGAGACCTCTGACTTTCCATTGGGAGGAAAGTTTGTTTGACCAGCTCCAAAACAGCAGCCATGGCATAGGATGCTCAGCTGCATCTATCTTCATTACATGCAGAGACATAACAGAACAGTGTGGCTAGCAGGATCTCAGTTTCATGAGACACCACCACTTGATGGATGCAGCTGGATTTTCTCAAACTTTGGTGGAAGAGTTCACAGAGCTGGGAATTTAGAGAAGAGCCCAGGACACCTATACTGCTTATCACTGGAGTGAAAGTAAAGACACGCTACCCAGATAATGCACACAGACCCCCAAGTGCTGCACTTAGGTCACTTTCCAGTGACTAGCTACTTGAGTGTATATTATTTAGATCAAGGGGAAAAAAAATTAACGGTCCAAGTTTAGGCCACCCAGCCCAGTTCTCGTGAATGCCAACTAAGCCACAAGAGTTTGTTCACTTTCCATCTCCAGCTATTCTTCAGCAGGCAGCAGCTAATACCAAACAAGCAAAGCCTGCGTCTCCAGCTGTTGGCCTTGCTGCAGAGGACTGCACACAGAGCATGTGGTTTGGACATCAACTCCTCTGGAGTATACCAGCATATGCTCCAACACCAACATCCAGCCAGACTTCAGAAGAGACTGTCTCTCCTGAACATGGTGTTCAAAAAAAACAGCAGAGGGAAAAAGCCAGCCTAGCTAAGAGGGGTGTGCACTGTCTGGTTTGACCTAGCCAGTTCTTTCAGCTTCAATCTTCAAACAAGAGGACAGAAGGATTCCAGGCCTTCTAGACTCCAGATCAGTGTGTATTCTGGGATCAGAAAGGCAGCTCCTTAAAAACCATGCTCCAATCCAAATGTTGGAGGGTAAATAACAATACGCTTTCACCAGCTCCAGAAACAGGAGTTGAGAGAGCATAATGGAAGACTCTCCATTAAACAAAACCCAGGAATGAGCAGAGGAAGAGATTCTCCACCAACATGGGTGGGAGGGCCAAAGTGAACGAAGCCAGAGACAAAAACTTCTTATACCCTGCAATCAGGAACTCACATTGTTCACCCAGCTGCGACAAGTGGGGTAGTTTGGGTGTGAGCTTCCCTGAAATAGAGCTGTCCATGCTGTCTTCAGTATCATCATGAGGTTTCTTCATTCTAGGGATCCCCTGTGCCCTACACGGTTCAGCTACTTCAGGAGACTCCAGCTTTGAGGAGACTTTCACAGGCCAAAGAGTCACCATTACTGCCTCCCTTTCCCAACCCCTGTATTTCAGGCAAAGGCCAGATGGGATCATGAAGATCACTTGCTCAGTTTACAAAGTAGATACACCAGTAACCCAATCTATCCAACTACACTGAGCCAGGTTGCTATGGTCAGCTATACAAGAGAGTCTTCAGATCATACCTTTTGAAGTTCCTCTTCAGACACTGTTAGTTTTACTTTCCACACCTGCTCCTCCTTTTCCACACTCTTCTGTAGGGCTTGGAGCATTCCTTCCTGCCCACAGAGAAGAGGGAGTGTGAAGGAGGAAAGGCTGCTGAGAAGAGAAGGCTTAACAGGGGCAGCGTGAGCTTTTCCTCATAACTCTCAGGGAGGCTTAGGCAATTAGTTATGGGCTCAGCTATTTCCTACTGACATCAGTGAGAGCTCACTTGACTTTAAGCAGCAAAAGACAGACTTCTACAGGGCAGGCTGTTTAAAGCAGGGGAAGGAGGGACATTCTTACAAGAAATTAAGAAACTGATGATGATGTATTAACAGCACAGCAGCATTTCCAGAGGCATTTCTAGCTAAAAGACAGCTTATAAGCAGCTGCTGTCTGAAAGCAGAATAAAGGCACCAGCATTTGCAAGTGGTCTGTGCAGCAGCTTCAGAGTGTGCTGCAAGATGCTGTACACTGCTTGTCTAGCATCTTTGGAGGTGGCATGAAGTTCATCTTGCTTCCCTAACAGCCTTTTCAATTGGGGCACTGGGGGAGGGGAGAAAGAAGTAGCACCATGGACCTAGCCTACCGTCTCAGCAAGAGTGGTTCTGTATTGTTCACATTGTACTTGTAAAGTGCTCTGAGCTTCTTCTGCTTCTTGTAATTTAAGTGCTGAATCCTGGAAGGAAATAAGAAAAGACCCCAAAATTTAGAAGTTTTGCAGGGTTCCCCTCCAACTCCCTCCCCCACACATCCACATGCTACCACTATGAGGGGTTCCCCATCTGAGCTTTTCCAGCAGCTACTCAGCCTTCTCCCAGTTACCCACAGGACATCAAGGAGTTCCTAGCATGGCTGCCTGGCATTTCTGAGCTTACTCACAACTGATTCCGTCTTTGCCATCTGCTGTTTCAGCATTTCCAGAGTCTTCTCCGTAAACTCTCGCAGCCACTCATTGTAAGTCTAAGGTTTAACAAAGCAGAGATAAAATCACAGCATCTGGGCACAATGCTGCCCATAGATGCCAACAAGAATCTTTAAGTTGTACAAGAACATCAAATCGCCTACCTGCTGTGAGGAGACCGTGACCTCTGGGAAAGCAGAAAGCAATGTCTGCTGTGTGAGAGCCTGAACTGCACCAAGCTGCTGCTCTGACTCTTCCTGGAAGGAGAAAGAGAATTTCATGAACTAAAGTTGTCGAGACAGCACCTCCCTGGCAGCCTGCTTAGGGCCAGATATTCAGCTTAGAGTTCACTGAGGTCCAAAAAAAAGCCAACTTGGGGCAGGCCTTCACCTTGGGGATTCACACTTCCACCTTCGAAGGGACAGAGGGGATTTGAACAAGTAGACCGTTTCAACTCTGGCACACCATTAAGAAGAGTAAGGAATCAGACTACCATTCTGGGAAGCTTCTTTGCACTCATTCCACAAGATCTTCCCAATCAAGAGCCCAAAGCACAGAAATAAGAGGGTTGTTGGCATGCTCTTACTTCCAGCCCTGAAAAAAGCATTTGCAAGATATACCAATAAATAACCCTGCTACCACCAGGGATACACCAAGATTTGTAAAGGATGTCAGCCTTCAGGTGGTTAAAAGTTATAAAAAGCGTAAGGTCACATCCAACGTTGCTGCTTTGCATTGTTTGTTCCTCATGTGAAGAAAGAGCTGTTCAAGTGAGTGGGTCACAGAAGCAGGCAAAAGTAAATCATTACAGCAAAGTTTACTGAATGGGCTCAAAGAGGTCAGCACGTTTCAGAAAAGCAAAGGTTACCTAGAATCTGTACAGTCAGAGACACTGCAAAAAAATGTTCTCCAAGACAAAGGCAGACCCCAATCCTGCAGCTGATTAGCCCTCATTACTAACAAAAAACCCAAGACTCACCTTTGCTTTGGCAGCAGCAAGCAACTTTTCTTCACATGCTTTCTCAGCTGTAGCCAATGCTTCCATTGCTTTCCAGTTCTTCTCACGAAGGTCCTGTTGAGACCACAGGTACAGAACAGTGAGCCACAACGAGCACATAAGATCCCCATAAAAAGCTTACTCAGCTCTATAGTTCCTTAAGACCATGATGTGGCTCTAAAGAGAGTTTTTATCAAGCAAAACAGAACTCCTGTTCTGCATGAATCTTAAGATCTAGGATGGGGAAAGAGGGTAATCCCTATACTCTAGTTGTCCACTAATTAATCAAGTTATTGCAATAGTCTGATGCACCCAGGTAGGAGCCTTGCTTTTGAAATCGTTACTGAAATGCAGCCTACCAGGCCTCCTGACAAGCCATTAAGCCAACTCACTGGCCCTGCTGCCCAATATAAGAAGTAGATTTGAAGGGGGTACCTGGCTGGTGAATGCATCAGGTCAGTTTTTTTGTCAGCAAGGGTGGAGGGAAGGAATACACAGAAGCAGGCCTTCAGAAGGCCTATTTCAGAGCAGTAGCAAATGAACCTCTCCTGCATGAGACACTAACCTGTGTCCCTAGCATTCCAGCCCTTCAATAAGATGGAGAAGACATTCAGTTGAGCTAGCTGGAGTACTTCTCCACCCCAGCCAGCCAGAGGAGTACAGTACCAAATGGCTTTGAAAAGTCCCTCCATTGCTCTCTGACAGTCCCCCATTTAACAAGGTCACATGTAGCGAGTCAGCTGGTAACAAGGACATCACGTTGCTGGCCCTATGCCTTAACAGGAGCTCAGTGCCTAGCAATAAAAAGTTCTCACATCCTTCACTACACTGCAAAGTTTTGTTTGAGGCTAGAGACTGCCCATGGGTAGGGTTAAACAGACCAAGCAGATTCCTAAAATCCAAAGCTTTATTTGTACTAAAACTAAAAGAGGGGATTTGAAAAGCAATACTCCAACACATTTAAAGTTACTTCAGTGACAGAGGAAGGAGTCAGGTTTGTCACCACTCACATTGTTTTTTGTTTTCTGCTGCTCAGCTCTCTCTTTTAGTTCCATGGCTTCCTTTTCCAACAAGGAGACTTGGTCAGCTTTCTCCTGGAGTCTGAAATGAAAGATAGATGGGAGAGAATTAAGCAAAGAGAGACACGCCCTTCTGTTTTTCTCCTAGACAAGATCATGATCTAGTCCACCCAGATCTGCCTGCAGAACAGATGCATCCACAGATGCATCTACTGTGGATCCGAATGGAAGTGCAGTCACATTGCATTAGCAACAATACACTCTTGCCACCTAAGTGAAATAAATGGAAGAAGCAAGGCTCTTTCCCCAAATGAAACTGCAGGAAGGTTATCCTCATTACTGGATAGCATGCCACTGCATCCACTGGATGCAATTTGTTGGCTTATTGCAGCGCTTCCTAAACTTTTGATATTTGGGGTACATTTTCTGGATTAAAACTCATGGCATACTTCATTCAGTCTGTGGGCCAAATCCAGTCTGTGGACCAATCCTGCCATGTAGGAGTGGTGGGGCAAGGGTCTGATCCCACACATTTTTCATGAAATACCCTTTGGGAATTCACTGGCTTACTGCATTTAGGGAGTACCAAGTTTTTCTTGTACAGATAGAAGTGTACAAAGAAGTGTACAATTCATACAGAAAATGGTCAATAGGAAACGCACACAGTCAAGATACAGGTTTTAAAATCGCATGAATTCTATAGAACATCTTGAGGTTAGCGTGCGCTTAGGTCCAGCCCAACTCTCTACCTGACATTTATCTGGGCAAAAATGATTGAGAGCAGCTTCAGAAAAAAATTAAGACCCAAACTTTTCACCACTAGAGATTGTGGCTGTCTCTTCAATTCCCAAAACAGTGGCCATTCCCTGCCAGAGGTTGCGCCCCCCCCATGTGGAAGCTCAGCTTGGCTACTCAAGAACTGAGGCATTTGAGGAAGTTCAGAGAATTTGGAGCCAAAGAACTCACTCTGATTATATTTAAGCACTGAAACATTTTCAGAGGTACTGTATTCCCAGAAACTCCTGCTGACTTAAGCAGGGGCTTAACACTTAGCATTTAAAATACTGTTGTTTGTCAGCTGCTCTGTACAAATACAAATCTCACAGACCTTTGCCTAGGCTTCAAGTTGACTGCCATTTAAAGGACTTGTACCATGTTCTCTCCAAAGAGGCAGAAGTCCTGGAAGACCCCTTAATCCGAAACAAATCCAACAGCTTCCAGTGCAGACCAGGCACATGCAGTGGTTTAACATCCCAGTCGCCACAGTGCTTCCAACAAGTAACCCTAGCCCAAGACCTTATGACAGGATTTGCACATACCCCACATTCTTTCAAAAAAAACTGACTTGGAAATCACAATCAGGTCCCTGAATATAGGGTTTCCCTCTCCCATCTCCACAAAAAAGTCTGCAGTCTATTCTAATGTTTTTAAGACTCTCTTACATTACTAAGGGCCCAGACGCATGTTAACACTGCCAGCAGAGCAGACACGCTACCAGTTCTTTTGGGGTAGCTGGTACAGAGGATGCTATTACAGCATCTTGTCACTAGGTGATGACCTGTTTCAACTGGGTGAACAGTTCCAGGACAGAAAAGGTGGACACACCATCCAAACCAGGTCAGTTTTCTGATATTTCCCCAGGAGAAGCCTATACTGGTTTCTAGGAAGTTACCCTTTTGTAGGGAAATACACAGCATGTCCATTTCTTGTTTACAGTTGTATCATTGCCACAGATAGCATTGTATGTCTAGTTCTTAAACTGCTTTGTTTGGCTGCCAAAAGCTAACTGAACTGTCACAAGCTTAGACACAAACATCCACCTCTGTTCCCATATCCTGCAGCTATGCAAAGTCATTAAAAAAAAAAAAAAAAAAAGACAGACATCCACCGCCCATTCCAGAGGAACTCTGGGTCTTCTGTATTCATGCTTTCACATGCACTTGCAATAAAAATGTCACTTCAGGATGGATTAGCTATTATTTTAGGCTACCACTGAAGTTAATTCAAACTTACAGTCTGGGTTTACCATGGGGTCACCAAGTGCACGCCTACTTAACAATTTTATTTTGCCTTTTAATGATAGTGTGCAGGCTGTCCTTGCCTCAAGAGTGTCAACACATTAACAGCAGCCAGGAAAGCCAGGGAAAAAGGCATTTCAACTCTTTCCTTTTTTAATGTTTCAAACCCTTTTTAGCACATGGAAAGAAAACAGTGCTACTGGTGCACCCACCAGCCTTACCTTAGCTGCAGCTGGCTCACTTCTGCTTGATTAGCTGCCTGAAAGTTTAAAAAAAAAAAGGGGGGGGCTTTTTTAGCCACTGTATACTAACAGGCCCCCCCAAAGTGCAACTGAAGTACAGAGGGTTCTTATGAGAGGGACAACCCCTACCCCCATATTAAGAGCATGTGACCTGCAAGCCTTTATCTTCTTCTGCTTCCCTTGTCTGGCCTGCTTCCAGGAGGGCTTCAATGGATTTGATCCTCTCTGTGAGCTGCATGTTCTCAGCACTGGCCTCCAGCAGCTTTGTTTTCAGACCATCAAGCTCCTCGGATTTGCTTTTTGTCTCCATTTCAGAGGAAAGTAGCTTGGCTTGAAGCTCTGTTGGGAGAAGTGGAGGAGGCACACAGAGAAAACAGAACACCAAAAGTTATACATCTCTAAATGCAAAGGCCCCAGACAAGGGCTTGAACTAGAACTTGAAGTGACAAGGATTTGGTCCCCAGCACATGCCCTCACAAATGGAGGTATTAGGTTTGAGATGACAAGCAGCCAACAAGGAACAAGGACAGGCACCAAGGGGCAGGAATGCCAGGTACGAGTAACAAATGGACATTCATCCAGAGGAGGAGGATTGCACCAGTCACACTTGAAAGGAGCTCTGCAAATACAGCCATGGCCTCTCATTACCACACAGCAAACAAGAGTAGGGAGAAGTCAGCCAACCTGAGCACCCAAATGCCCTTCCCTCCCATCTGGCACGTACAGAGAAAGGGACAGTGTGTCCACGCACGTGCACAGGTGGCAAATGGAGGAAGGGTGGACAGAACCTGTTTCAAGCAAAACAGCCCACAGAGAACATTGTAGGGGAACTGGTAGATGTACATACAAAGAGAGCTAGACTAGCTGCACCTTCTGATCTCCCTTGCCCCCCGTAATTTGACCTAAGCAAACAGATTCCAAACATGTCAGGTCCCTGTTCTCTCCCCACCCAGATGGGCACTCTTCAGACTGACCATGTTTGTCCAGATAACACAAGTGTAGCTACCACCCATACTCTTTTTTGTTCTCGTGCTCAAGATGCATCCAGTTCTCCCACCATCACTTCAGACCTCCTCCTGCACTTCTGAAGTATTTCTGACAACACAAAACTAGACATCCCCAACCTGAGCCTTTGAAAGAGGCCATGAACTAAACTTCTTCTGGCAGAACTGAAGTGCATCTACACCCAAAGTTGTGCAACAGCAGAGCCCTGTGGTCTGCCAATGGAGTTACCAAGCAGAGCAAGGTTTCTGTCATCATCTATCAAAAAGGTGCATGCAGACATTTGCATGGGCCTTCTGCCAGCAACAGTGGTTCCCCTCAACAGCCAAGACTTCTCCAGGGTACACTTCACATACTGGTGTGATCCCAGTCAAGGGGAACCAGATGCACATTCTGCTTTCTGCCAGCAGAACTTCTGTCAGTAACTGCCTTGGTTTCTGGAAATGCAATACACGTCAGTCAAGTACACATACTCCAGATATGTCTCACCAGTGAGGGTCTGCTGCTGCTCTTTTGTCTTTTCTGTGTCGGTCAGTAGGCTTTTGTAGCTGGTCTGGGTTTTGCGCAGCTCTTCACTTACTTCATCCAGCCTCTTCTGCAGCACTGTCTCCGTTTCTTTTTGAGAAGTCTGCCAAGAGGAAGGAAGAGAGAGATGGTCGTAGATACCAAAACCAGCTTGGAAAGATCATTCTCTATGTCTAGCGCCACACCAACCTGGCATTCAAAAGAAATGAGCAAGTAAGTCTGCCCAGAGGAAGAAAGAGAGAGGGTCCTGGACACCAAGGCCAGCCTGAAGAAATCAATCTTTATGTATCGCTCTATATGCCAACCTGGTATTCAAAAAACTAGCAAGTCTTCCCTCAGCATCCCCTAGGCAAAAAGAACCTCCTACTTCCAACAGGACAATTTCATTCCTCTGGTTTTAGTTTTGATAAAGCATGGACTGGAGATGTACAAACACCCCCCTGTCTCATTTCTGGGCTCTGAGGACTTCTCCCCCCAGCTGAAGTCATCAGTTGGCGTTAAGTACCCTTACAAGTCTCCCTTTTATGCATAACCACATCTTCTCCCCTAGGTTGAGTAGGACAGATTACTGGGCCAGATCCAAGCTGGACATACATTCTGCCATGGCACAAGTCAAGTAGATGAGGATGCAGATATCTAATCAGATTGCTTACTATCATGATAATTCAATGGACAAAACTGGCATGCAGGTGTGCACGCTGTTTACCCAATATTTATGGCAGGGATGCACAAGGCGACTGTGCGTACACACTTCCTGATGCATCTATTACAAATGGAACATGCCAAAACAATCCTCCTTCTGAGTGTCACTGTCCTTCTCCATGAACTTCTCATTTCAGGAGAGGAAAGGGAAAAACAGGATATCAAAAAAAAAAAAGTGTGTTTAAGAGAAGGGACGTGGGGCCAGCCACCCATAACAAGTTCACTCTTTGTACTCCCCAAAACAAGCTACATGCACACACACAGCCTTAGAGCAGTGGTTGTTTTTTGTTTTTTTCCCCTCAAACTTCCTTAAGTCATGGCACACTTTCATATCATCGAGTCAGAGACATCAGGCTACAAGGGATCTCCAGAGGTCATCTAGTTCAACCCTCTGCCTGAGGCGTGATCATTCCTATCCAAACCATCCTATACAAATCCATGATCTAAACCCCTGTGCTGTTAGAGTTGACAGTAATTTTACAAAGACATAATGCCCTAGACATGGTCACTTCTGTTGCAAAACCTCTATCCTCAAGGTTGACACAGAGCCAGATGACCCAGCCTCACAATGGTGGCAACTGCCTCCCGTCCCACTCTGCCGTTACCCCCAGTGACCCTATTGTGGAACCCCGGTTTGAAAACCACTACCTTATAGCAACATACTCCACTATCACAGTAACCCCCAGAGTGAGTGTCAGCAGTGTGCATGTGAGATCAGCATGCTGCTCAGCTTTAGCTTGGCTAGCCCTTCATCTGAGGTAGAGGCTGTTACCAAAGCTGCTGCGAGCTAGAAAGTTTATTTAGAATAAAAGGACAGAGGCAACCCTGCAAGGGCATTCACTTGCCTCTTCGCAGAAAGGCTCAGAGACTAAGGGATGGAGCCCAGGCAGTAGACTACTGCTGCCATGGTTGTTTATAAAAGGCCCAAAAAGTAGTAATCAGCTCTTTAAAAAAGGCATGGAGGAAAGAAGCCTAGAAGCCAGGATGCGACTTCAAAAGCTAGCTCCGTTACAGCAGCAGTCAATCCTCTAACCTCCAAGAAGCAGGGAACACAGCTGCTTACTTAGTGAGAGCCTCAGCACACAATGGTCTCAGCTGAAGTGAAGCATATATAAGATTGCCATTGGCTTCCACTCTTGCAATAATGCAAGGGGGTGGACAGACATTAAAGACCTTGATGACTCAGGGTCCAGTTACTACACAACACACCATGCTCTTTCCATCAGTTCTAACCTCTCCAGGACTGAGTTCCCATGGAAGAGCATCTGTTCCCTACTGTAAAGCAGTCATGCTTATTTTGCTTGCTATCCGGTGTTAGAAGCACTCAGCTGCTTAGAGTCATTATAGACTTCAGCAGCACAGGAATAGGGAGTTCCTCTCAGCACGTTTCATGCAGTGGAGATTTTCTGCATGGTTTGGGCCAAAAAAAGAGTTTTTCCATCTTCAAGAGAGGCAGAGGAACAGCATGCTCCTTGGCGCACCCCTCAGAGAGGCAAAGTAAGGAATGTGATGATTGTGCTGAAAGAGAGGAACTCTGAAAATTAAATCGCTTTCTTCCTTTCGGAGCGGCCAGGCAGGCTAGAGTTACGGCAGATGGAGCTGCGGTCAGCGCTCCCTCACATTGGTCCTGTGCTTACAGTGACTGGTTCCAAGTCAGGATTTAGAGACATTCCTTGTTCTGACTTCAAAAGTTCTTTCAGAGGAAAGGCACCAAAAAAGAAAGCACACCACAAAGAGCTGCTGCCCAAGTAGAGGCTAGCAACATATTTATGACAGCTTAAGCAGATTTAGCATCTCAAATCTCTTGAGAATTTCACCCATTTTCTCCTCTATGTAAGAAGTATGGATAAACCTATATTAAATCATGCTTGCAGACTACTCGCACTGCCCCAAGTTGCACCTTCTTAAAAGCTGAAGGCCTTTGAAGTACTTCAAATTGAGTACTTGTCACTCAACTGAACATGGAGACAGCAGCAGCAGGAAAGCCATGCTGCTGGAACCTCTTTTAGGAGCAGACTCTAAAGGCCAGGGGTATGTGACAAGAGGTCCTTGCTTACCTGGCATCTGCCTCATCCTCAGTTTGATCTCATGAGGGTCTGTGGTCCTATCCAAATCAGTCCCCTCTGAAATTAGATCTTTTCTCTAACCATACAGCAAACAGTCCCAGTGAGTGCAGATATGTATTCTCATGTGTTGGGACACACACAGTTTGGATTAAGAGCTGTCTAAGACCTCCAACTGCATCTCTACATGTAGAAAGGAGATAATTGAGGAATACTAAGGTTTGTAGAAGAGTTAAAACGTTCTCTAGGTCACAGAATCCCAGAAGTTGGGATCCTATGACCAGGAAGAATATGCTCAAAGGTCAGGGACCATTGTGTCACAGGGGTAAGAGGCAGTTACCCACTCCCATCATGCAGGGACTCCCTCGTGTCCCTTGTATTTGTGGAATCAAATGTCTCAAGATTCCCCTATAGACAAAATATAGAGCGAGTACAGTTATCAGGGATATGATTATCACTTTTTAAAATCAAGCCCTCAAAACAGTCCACTTTGATCTGCTTTCTGCTGTGGTAGCAGAAGTTTGTGGGGTCATAGTGGAAAAATAGATGGATATAGATTTTTTTTAAAGGATACAGACTTTCTTGAAATAAAAAGCAACCTACTTAAAAGTTTTGGAAGAACTATAAACCCTCCTGCCATGAGCCACCTAGCAGCCAGGGGCTGAAGAAGAAAGCTTTCCTTTGGAGTATGACCTTCTGCTATCTCTACAGACCTTGCAGGTTCCTCAGCGGCATCCACGAGTTGGCCACTGCCAGGATACTGGGCTAAATGAATGGCCAGTACCATGGCAACTCTTAGATCTGCCACCTCTATGGTGTCACCTCACTGTACACTATGGCAGCCTGCATACAGACACACCTACAAAAGGCCGGCCATTTACAGCTAAATCCATTATTAGAAGCACAGATATAGACAAGGAAAGACCAAAGCTTGCTTTAAAAACTACCTTGAACAGATACCGTAGCAGCCCATCCACAACAACACCGAGCTCATGCCAAGGTAGGGTAAGTTAGCCCAGGCTGATCTTGGTGCTGCTGCTACCCAAGCACATCAGTGGTATAGCACAGATGCATCCAAGATGGCTGCAGACATGTCCTTAATTGAAGCCACCTCATAGTTTCAACAGCATCTTGAGCCCCAGGAATGCGTGCTGGGTTTTTAGTTTGTTCTCCCTCAGGCTAGGTTACCATCCACAAGATAAAACTTAAGCTCTTGTGGGGCACAGGAAGGGTCATCTATCCATTCATCACCAGCCTCCATTATGCTAGTAACAGGTTCTGTGAATAGTCTTGGCATTACACCAGAGACTTATGCTCTTAATAGGCCTTAGGACAAACACAACTAAAATATTCTTCTTTGCAGCTTCAGAAGTCTCTGCCAGTGATGCAATACGCTCAAAGAAAGCACTTCCATCCTCCTACCACACATGCTGCCCAAGCCATGATCTGGACCTCATTTAGGAATCTGCAATGTGCAACCTGGGCCTTGTAATCCAGGAATTTACAGAGGAAGAGAGAGGCATGGTATGATTGTGACAGCTCAAATTTGCACAAGGATACTGTGCCAGAGGCAGATCTCCAGAGATCCAGCCCAGTGCTCACACAGCAAGAAAGATGGTCAAAGCAATAGTAGCAGTTAAGACTTTTTTTTTTCTAAAAAGCAAGAGCTCTTTGAAGCTAGGGAAGGGAGAAGAGAGCAGCAGTTTATTGGTGCATTGCTGACCTGTAGTTGGTCAACTTGCTTCTCGAAGGCAGCAGCCTTGACCTCCAAGCTCTTTTTCTGCTGTTCTTCCTGCTGCAGTGTCTCCGATTTTTCAGAAAGCTCTTTCGTTAGCTTGCTGCATTCTTGACGGAGCTTGGCCAATTCAGCGTTTTGCCTGAATAGTCAGAGCAGAGTAATTTTAATGCCCAGATTCTTATATCCTCTCCAAGTCAGCTGCAGATAGCTACACTGCCCAAATCAACACTTCACTGGATTTTTACTGCTTAAAGTCTTCAAATGCAAAATTTATCTGCAAACAGGTCATTTTCCCCCTACTTTCTGGGACATGCAAGCTCCCCAAGGGAGAGAAGCTTCTTAAAACCATCAATCATCTTCTTTGCTAAATGGTGTTCCAGCCAGGGGCTACACATTTCCATACTTAGAGTTGCACAAGTGTGAGGATACAAGCTTCCAGATCCAAGACTGCATTTTTAGAATCCAGACAATTACTTTACAATGACAGGTTATTGGACACAGCATTAAAAAAAATTTAAAAATCTGTACAATGCATAGCATTGGTTCTTGAATCTTAACTGTACCTGGATTAAAAGTTGTACAACTGCTTAAAAAAGAAAAAAAAAGAAATTGGAGTGTGCAAGTTTACATGCCCATTTTAAAATGAGGATAAAGAGATACCAGAAGAGCCAAGGAGCAAAGCATGCATTTTGCAAGCCACTACCACAAAGTGTGTGATCAAGTTCATCCACTCTTTGTTCCTCCAACAGCTCATGATTTAGCTGTGCTCTCAACTGTTAGAGCACTCCATTTGACTGCCATCTTAGATTACTATTTCACAGAAGAATGTGTGGCAGTCAAGATGTCAGACACAGTCAACCATGGAGCTATACTGAAATCAGGTGATGGACAGTGACAATAAGGGCCTGGCCACATGTTCAATTAATGGCATGATTAGACCAAACTACAAAGTTATCACACATTTTTTTCTGGAATACTGTTGCAGCTTAATGCTCATTTTATCTCGCCATTAATTGGTTGAATGTGTAGCTGTCACAACTTAAGGCATGATTACCTGGCTAATCATGCTTGAAGTGTAACATGTAGAAGGCCTAACCCCTCTGACCTTAATCTAGTCATTTACCCCCCACTTAGAGAGGACATTATACCATAGTGGACTGTCAACTAGCAACCTCCTCCAGAACCAGATTAGCAGGGTGCACAATGGCAAAGATTCTGCAGCCCATCAGTAGTAAAACTTGTCAATGTGTTTTCCTCTCCACCCCAAAATACACACTTCTTTGAGAAATTTAGATCCTGAAAGTTGTAGGTCATGTGATTCATTCCAGTTCTCCTTGATATGCCTTCCTATCTGGGCAGACAGCCTCCTGTGATGCTCCAAGGACTACGTATTACAACAGCTTCACAGTCCTCAGTACGTTATGGGAGATGTAGTCCAACTGGAGATCCTAGTGTCTGGGACACAGGAGTAAGCAGTTCAAGTACCTCCAGTTCCCATTTCTCATTACAGGAGCAGAGCTCTTTTGGCCTGCCAGGGGTACTGGCTGTGCCCAGGTTTGGCTGGATTTGTGTGATGTGTAGGAGAGTTTCCTATACACAATCCAAACTTACTCCTGGCTCCAGCTGCTCTATAGCCACCAGAAAGTGTTCTCTTACTTGCTCTCCGTCTGACTTGTGGCCTGGTTTAGGGCATCCCTCAGAATAGAGTTCTCCTGCTGCAAGCGAGCCAGCTGGGTATTTGGCCCATTCTCCAGCTGCTCTTGAAGAGACCGGATCTGGAAGGTCAAGGATGGCAGAACACTGTTAGCCCTCCTATTACATACAGGCCAAAATACCAACTCCCCACCACCCCACCCCTTACCCTCCTAATTAGCCCATAGCAGTTTTCCATTAGAAGATGCATATGGTATCATGCACACAGAGCAGGTGCCTTCTGCAAGCCTCTCACATGTTATAATCAGGCATCAAAACCCAATAGGGAGTTGGAAGAGAAGCATCTTCCATCTCATCAAGACAATACCTAGAGAAATAGCTCTGCAGAAGGAGTTAGGCTGGCAGCAGTTAGGATATTCTTACCCCTGCTCCACCCACAACCCACTCCACACCCACGTATACACAAAAGCCCTAGTACTCCATGACATGTACAGATGTAGGAAAGCCAGACTAAGGTTGATTGCATTAAAGCTTTAAATGCATGTTCAGAGCCTCAGCCAAACTAAGGTAGAAAGGCATGAAAGTCACTTGGTCCTTATGCCTGCAACCAAGATCAGAGCTGCACACCAAACCCAGCACAACAAGGGCGTCTGTTCTCAACTCCTCCAGACTTTGCCTGGAGCATGTGTTCAGAAGTATAGCAAATCCCCCTACCTTTCCTTGTAGCTGCTGAGTTTCATTCACATGATCCTGGTAACTAGCTTGCATACGAGCCTGTATGGCAGCAATCTCTTGCTCACGAGCCAATAGCTGCTCTTTCAGCTTGGTTTCAACAGTGACAGTCTTTGCCTTCTCAGCTGTGAGTTCCTTCAAGGAGATGAAGTTTCACTTAGTTTCCAGCAATTTTTTTTAGAACATGTCTTGTATAACCTGAGACATTTAAACACTCAGCAATTTTATGCACTGCACCATCACCTGCTTTCACACCATGGGGAACTAAATTCATCTCCAATAAAACCATTTGCATTTCTTCTTGCAGGTCTTGTTCTGAGCTGTGGCCACTGGATGTCACTGTTGTTCCATACTGGATTAGTTGAAAGAACAGTGTGAAACCTACAGTTCTCCAGATCAGTAAGCCCTTTGATTATACCCATGTCCAAGGTGGTCAAGCCCTCCCACCTGCTTTTTAAATGAAAGCACACTCTGTCCTACAGCCATCTGATTTCCCATTGTGCTACACTCCCCCAAGAACACATGTTATTTGTAAGCAGATCTGTAACACTGATAGGGCGAGGCTTTGCTGGACAGGTAGCAAAATGAAGACGACAGATGTACAGAGCGATGCTGAGCTGACACCCCTTTGCTAAGTGTCACCGCACTGGTAGCATATTCATTTTTCCTGCTCTTACATCAGGCATGCTGATCAGGTGTGCTCTTGGCCTGTCTTTTTTCAGTCACATGCAAGGGCTTGATGTGGCTAGTTCAGGGAATCCTCAGGTAAAGTGGATGCTTTCAAATGCAGGAACTGTACTCATGGCCTAGGAGGCCCCATCCAGTCCCATGTTGCTAGATAAGGTCTAAATCATGGCTTGAGCTACATGGTGTGGGGGCATGCCGATGTCAGTGCATAGGATTTCAGCTTTAGAGGAGACATTTAAGTTTGGTTCTTGTGTGCAGAGGGGGCTGGAAAAGTTACAGCATCCACAGAGGGATATTTTTGGACACTGGATTGCCTTCACAGGCACTATGCTGAAGTGTGTGTTCACTGTGTACATGGACAGGAAGGAATTTTCATGACTAAGAAGAACACAGGTACATTCAGTTCTTTCCACCTTCCTCCCCCACAAAGTGCCAGTAAACAGCCCGTTCCTGAGCTTTGGTGCCGAGGAGAAAAGATGAGTTTGGAATAATTCCTATCCTCGTGAGACTGCAGGGCTTCATGAAGTCTTTATTTAGAGATCAAAACCAGGGGTAATTATGACTGGTAGCGGTTTGGGGGAGGAGAGGGAAGGAGGGGAGGGGGAGGAAGAAAGAAGCCTTTGACCTCTAATTACCAATTCAAGTTAAAACAAAAAGTAGACTCCTTTTGTACAAAAGACACTTCCTTTTCCAGCTGACAAACGGCACGGGGGAGGGGATAAACACCGCACTTAACCCTCACGCTTAGCAAACATGAAATTGTGCTCATCCACCAAATTCTGTAGGGAAAGAGAAAAGAATTGTGCACCCTTTTGCCAGCTTTCGCTTGGGGCGGTTTTGCAAACGCCTTACAACCTGCTTTCATAAAGTTGCATTTTACAACTGGAACTAAACTTAACATAAACCCTCGGAAAGGCATTATGTTTGTACAGTGCTTAGCACAATGGCGCTGTGGGTCCATGACTGCATGGGCTAATGCTTTGACTCTCCATGTGGGCTCCACATACAAGTCAGTGTCATACCAGGCAACTGTTTTTCACATAAAGGGAGCAAAGAAGTTTAAAAAAAAAATAAAATAAAAGACATCAGCTAGATTGTGGAGCCCAGTCCACTGGGTAAATCATTAACTGCAATTCCTAGCAGACAGGCAGTTATCATACCGTTATCACATCAAGGGGGAGGGAGAAAAGCAGTGTAACTACCTAGGTTAGAAGTAGTATCAGAGATATGTAGAGGGCACAAACCTCTTACCTTGTTAAGCTCCCTCAGTTTGTTTTTGGCAGCAGAGGCGTCTTCCTGTTCAGCAGAGAGTTGCTTCTCTTTCTCTTCCAGTTGACGTTTCAGCACAGTAACTGGGTCACCTTTCTGGGTTGCCTAAGAACAAGAGGTCACACGCTGTTTGTACAGGCTCTCTTAGAACCTGCTTATTCATAAGGGCATCGTAGGAACACATGCTTCCATCTTCAGACCCCAGGGCTGGAAGGGACCTGAAGGCCATCTAGTCCAACCCTCTGCACAGATGCAGAATGTGCTGTTCCTAGACCATGGGTGGGCAAAATGCAGTCCAGGGGCCAGATGTGGCCTGCCAGGCCATTCTATCCAGCCCGCGGGGCCCCTAAAAAATTTAGAAAATAAATATTTATCTTCCCCTGGCTGCCTGTCATGTGGCCCTCGATGGCTTGCCAAAATTCAGTAAGTAGCCCTCCACCTGAAATAACTGCCCGGCCCTGTCCTAGACCATCCTGTCAAGAACACCTCCTCTTAAGGACCTCATAAGAAAAAGTGATTCTACAGCTTCCCTGAGCAACATGGTCCATCATCCTACAGTTTTTGCAGTAGAGGAAGTTCCTCCCTGAGATGTAATCTAAATTTGATTTGCTGCACCTATTACTTTGGTTTCCCCTTGCTAGAGAGCAGGAGACAATATCCCAGCCCAAAATTTTATTTGCTTTTTTAGCAGCTGCACCACACTGCAGAAACATGTCAAGCCTTTGATCCACCACAACTCCTAGCTCCTTCTCAGCTACATTGCTACCTAGGCAGTCATCTTCCGTTCTGTCTGGGCATCTGGTTTTCCTTTTAAGCAAGGCACCATTGTTTTCCTCTGTCGAATTCTGTTCTGTTGTCAACTGCCCAATTCTCCATTCCAATCGTATCTTCTGTAGGAGAATCAATCTCTCCCAGTTTTGGGTCATCTCCAAACTTGAACAGGAAAGCTCTCTTCCTGCATCCAAATCATTAAGTAAGGGAGTGTTCAACAGCACTGTGCCCAGAACAGATTCTACAAACCCTTCTCAATCTATTATTCCAGCAATGGGCCCATTTATAATTATTCTTACTGAAGGTTATTCAGTCATGTATGTAGCCACATAACAACAACTCTATCTAGTCCACATCTTCAGCATACTTATGCACACCAGGGGAAGACATGACATAGAACAGGGGTAGGTAAAATGCAGCCCACGGGCCAGATGCAGCCCGCCAGGCCATTCTATGCAGCCTGCAGGGCCCCTAAAAAAAAAAAAAAATCTAGAAATTTAATATTTATCTGCCCCTGGCTGCCTGTCATGAGGCCCTTGATGGCTTGCCAAAACTCAGTAAGTGATCCTCCACCTGAAATAATTGCCCGTCCCAGCGTAGAACCACTGAGAAGGTACACACTTGGCCAGAGCAAAGAAGTCTTCTGCCAGACCATAGCTTAACACAAGAGCTAAGAGGAAAATTTCCTACCACCAGGGATGTAAAAAGACTATGGCGTTGGGTTAGTACAGCAATGCGAAGTTTCCTCATTTAATGGGGAGCTAGTCTTTGCATTTTGGTCCGGAGTGAAAGTTCAGAACTAGGCTCTCAGACAAATGCCCCATAAAGTGGGACCAGTTACAGAAGCCTTCCACCCACACAGGTCTGGAAAGTGTACGAAGTACAGAGGGTCTTCAGGACTGCTGACTCCACAACATGACAAAGCATGTGTAAGGAACACCAAACAGTTCAGCACAGAGCACTTCATCCACAGATGGCAAAGCACAACAAAGAACCACTGGTTCCATTTTCCACACATGGGGAATTTCAAGCTCTGCTTGGCCATTAGAAGATGGCAGGAACCCTGGTCTTCAGGACGCTTATCCAGTCTCCTCACCACTAGACCCTGCCTCCCCTAGATTGATGCTCTTAGGATTGTTACACATTCAGCATCTGAGTTGCTCAAATGTAGACTGTTGCAAGGACTACCCTGGAGTTGGGAGCAGTCACACCTCGGGGCTAAAACCCTTCTCTGACTGTCCCCCATCTGTACAGCTGTGACTTACTACAAGAGGGCTGGCAAGCAGGCACTGGACTATCAGCTATAGCTGCGAGTTGCCACTACAGAGCGGGTGAGCCAGGACAGGCTTCTAACCCTGCACTAGGTAGTGGTGTAGAAGAGATGCAGGGAGTGGGATGAGAGGGCAGGAGCATGAAGCTAGAAGGTGAAGAGTTAATGGAACATGGGTGGGTAATGAAGTGTGAGGTAGAAAGAAAATGGGATGGGGGAAGGATGGTGAAGAGAAGGAAGTCAGCTGCTGAAATATAAAATAAAGAGAAGTTAAAATAAAAGAGAATCTAAAAATAAGAGAGAGAAAAGTAAAATCAAAGAAGGCCTCATGTTTTAATAAATTGAGATGTGGGTTTAGGGTTGCTTGTCATGCTTCCCTGGGTGGCTAAGAGGTGGGAGCAGTGAGGGAAGGCACTTTTACGGAAGCTATTGCCCCTGTCCAGAGAAGGAATCCACAGCTCATGGGGACCCGATCTGACCCCTTTTGTTCTACCCTCCCCCCAAACCTATCCATACCCTGTGACCTGGCTAGCTCCTATGTGCTCTGCAGGTTGTTTGCATGGGATTGCACACCTGGGGGTGGGAAGGTCCCACACCTAGGGGTGGGAGGCAGAGTTGGCTTGGTGCCAGAATCACCCCCTAGGCAAGAGAGTTTAGGGGGTGGAAAGTTTGTCCATGCAGAACAGGAGGGTGGGGGAGGACACACTGCATCCTGGCATGCTGAAGGTCTGCAACTTGGACGGCTCATCTGTGGGGAGTGGCCACACATTAATAGAGCACAAGCTGGGTAACACAGATCAGAGACAAAGCCTGCCTTGGAGTGGCATAACTGAGCTGCCTAAAAAAGTGTGCTTAAGTCTACTTTCAGGTGTTAATGTGTGGACAATCCAATGGTTAAGAGCTCTAGGAGCCACCTAAAATTAAATATGTAATAAGGTCCTTATAGGTGAGTGTGGAACACCACATTTCCCTTTCACTGTCACCCAAGGTCACATAAGAGCCTTTAGCAAAACAGTGAGCATAATACAAAGTTAAGGCCCAGACTATTCAGTTTCAGCCACGAGATCGGACGTTCCACTGAGCAACCTCTAGTTCCTGCTAGAAGAGACAAGGTGATCCTCTCATTTTAAAAGGCAGCTTATGGAGAAAGTTTGTTAAGTTGACTTAGCCAAATACATTGCATCTTATGAAGGTGGGTCAGATGTTTAAACACGAGTATCTCTATAGTTCCATCTAACTGACACCAGCTGAGGTTCTGGCCCGAGATCTCCAGCCCCCGCACTCCTGGAATGGGCCCGTGTCACACTCGGGCCAAGAGGATGTTAGAGAACTACATGAAGCAGCTGCTGGCCACTCTCACTTTACCATACAGAAGTCAGCAGCCAAGTTGCTCTGAGCTAGGGAGTTATACTACCATGTGCCACGTGTCCTGGACAACACCGGCTCTCTCTGTCAGGATCTCGATGAGTTGCTGGGCCTCTCCTTCACTGAAGATCATGCTACTAATGGTGGAAACCAGGGTCTTGTATGGCAGGTAGAGGGGACCATCAGCATCTGTAGGCACTAGAGGGAAAAACAAGAGTGGGGGCGTTATATAAAGCAACAAGGTACTGAACAATAGCAAGTTGGCGACATGGGGATTTGCACCAGTTTATAAAGTTAGTATGGACTCACTCATTTTGGATCAAGGGTCTTAGGATATGCCCAGACAAGCAAGTCATCATGAAGCAAGACTGGCTATGAAGATGATTCACTTAAGTGCCCGCATTCATGTTCCTACCTACTGGTACTTGACTCACACTTTACCCCTCACCAAAAGCAGGGCAAGGCATTTCATATTTACCACAGGATAAAAAAGTGTGCACATGGGCCGCTGCCACAGAGCAGCCAAGGAGCCACAAAAGTTCACACCAGGCAAGGCATACTTTGCAGCTGATACCACCCTCTAGCTTAGCTTAAGCCAATTCCTGAACAAACTCACTAATTAAACTGAAGAGGCATATTTTGGTTCTTAGCAGTGGTTTGACTAGAATCGTTTTTAGTTACCCTTTTACACAGGGTAGTACAAAAAACTGGCAGGAAAGATTTGAACAGCATGTGCAGTCATCCAAACACGAGACCAGTTCATAAGACACTTAAAACACTATATATAGAATACAGGACAGCACAATGAAAGGCATCATTTTTGGTCTATTGTTTAGCAAGGTATGTGTCAAGGTCAAACAATCCTCAGGCAGAGCAATTCCCAGCTCACAGCAAAGCATAAGAGTCAACTTTAATAGCTTAGAGGTGAACAAGTGGAGCTCATGTCAAACCTATAAGCATCTAGTTAGAATCCCATAGCAACGGCATGGCATTAAAAACAAAGCCTTAAAATCTTTTGGAAATCTTCACAAGAAGAATCAACATCTTGGTATGGACCAAGTGGTGACAACAGAGCATACGCCATTTCTTCCTATGCACCTTAATTTCTAGAGCTCTGGCAGTTCGAGAAGCATCACCCACCAACTTGGGTAATTACAGATTAAATCATTCCGACACAGCAGAGATGAAGAACAGTTGGAGAAACAGCATTTCTCAAGATTAGTCTTCAGGAGTGATGTCACCTCCAGAATCCACTTCTGAAGTGCTACAGCAAGTTGTAAAGAGTCTGCATTTAAAAATTTGCATGTGCACAGGAGCCAAGTGTCAGTGAAAACAGTCAACTTTCCATAATCCGAGTATGTACAAAGTGACCACTATGAGCAAGAAGATGCAAGCATCCCCTGGCTTGGAGAGCTGGTCCATAAGGTTTGGAGCCTGCCCTGCCTCTCCAGCCACTTCATTAAAAGAGCTATTTCTTGCTTGAAGATTGTAGTGCAGAGAACCTGAAGTGATCACTTATTATCAAGGCACCATGTTCTGCAGGAACTTGAAACCAAGTTCTAACAATGCATCAGATAAGTTTTAGGAGAGGATGCTCTCCTTTGTGACCCTAGCTAATCCAATACTAGCCACTGAGAAGATCCATGGCTTTGAATTCAAAGTATTCTGTTACCCATGTAGCTCCAGCTCTCAATGCGCATCTCAGGACTGGTCTACAAAGTCATTCTACAAATAAAAAAGGCAGGGTGTGATCCATTCAGTAATACAGGCAACTGCCGCTTAGTGGTCTTAATTGGTTCTCAAAAAACCAAATGTTACGCAGAATAGCATTAAGTGAAACCAATTTTGACAAACCAAGAAGGTGACAAACTGGCGCTAAATTGCACAGTGAGGCTGCATACTGCCAATGCACCGTGGCGCTAGTGTACTGCTGTCAGCTGTACGATGCCCGTGAGCATTATAAGAGAACTCGTTAAGCACTAAGTGGAATCAAGTATCAATATAAAGCGAGAGTTATAGTGAAATAGTGCTAAGCGAAACAGTGTTAAGCGAGGGTTGCCTGTACAAGTATACACAAGGAGAACCTATAACAGCTTAAATTCTGGTCCATTTCTCCACGTGCACAAAATCGCAGACAGAATCAGCTTGAGGATTTCCCAGCTAAACAGTCCATTACGAGCTGTAAACTCCCCAAGGTCACACCACTACTAATGGAAAAAGAGCATCAACCAGTGAAAAGGAACCATGTGGTCCTGAAAACAGTTTCTTGGTGGTGTTTCTCTCTCTTATAAAAGGAGTCAAGATTCTAGAGTACTTCAGAATCGCATTCCCCTACTTCAGGTCCTCTTCCCTCCAGAAGGGAAGAAAATTTCATACAGCTTCTAGCTAGCCATCTACCTCAGCTAAGAACAGACACTGCATTTATCCCTGGATACACTGTGCTTCTATTTGTCCCATATATACACTCAGCCACACACTAAACCTCGATTTAAAAAGGGGAAAATGCAATGCTGCCTATCAGACACTGCATCATTGAATCAATCCTAGAATTAATTATACAAACATACTTTACAATATTCCCAGGATAAACTATTACTACGTCTTATTTGGGAAACGTTTTTAGGATTTATCCTGGTGCAACAGACATGGATGTCTATGTTTGCATTCTGTCCTGAAATAGAAGTGTTTTATCCCAGGATAACTGTGATGTCTGTTGGCAGCTTTAGTCTTTCTGTTTAGAGCGATGACAACTCACCCTCTTAGCACTCAGGCTACCTATAGATGTGCTGGCTCGCGTTCCAATTGGAATGTGTTGGAGCAAACTCAATTAACCGAGTCTGCTCTGTGCTCCAACCAGAATGCCCCAGCATTGCCTCACCATCATGTTTATTAAGTCCCCCCCTCCCCCATGCTATAAAAATGTCTACAGGGGCCCTTTAACTAAAGCTCCTTGAAGGAGCAACTTGAAGGAGCTTTAGTTAAAGCACCCCTGCAGGCATTTTAAAACATGGGGAGGGGGGCTTAATACAATGTGACAGTGACCGTTTTTAATTAGAGTGGTTGTCAGGAAACCATGCTAATTAAAACTGCCCCTCCCCACCCTTGAGCATGTGTATAGGCACCCTTAATGTCTTGTGTTCAAACTACACTGCTGATCCAAAGGGTACAGACAGAAGTGCGGCTCCTGGATCCAACTCACAGCAATTCACAGAAAGCACCACGAGTTAAACTGATCCTCCCAACACAATGGATGTTAGCTGATGGATCAGGAGGGTGAAGGATCAGCTCCAATTAGGAGCTGCGTCTCTACAGCCTCTTCTAGCTCCATCCTGCATCTTGCAGCTCTGCTTCTGTCTCTGGATGGGAGGGGAAGAAGGCAGAGAAGGGAGGTCTAATTCTGGGCTTCTCAGCCCCACTGGAGTGGGTAGATTAGAGCCGCCTCCACCCCCCAGGTGAGGGGCTCTAATCCCCCCCACACACACTACAGCAGGGCTGAAAAAACCCTATAACAGACCTTCCTTCCCTGCCTTCTCCCCACTCCCATCCAGAGAACAGCAGCTGTGGCCAGGCTGCACTGCAGCGGAGGCAGATGGATTAATGAAAGCGCTCCACTTTGGACCATCTTCATTTGAACCCTCACACAACAAGGGTTAATTTGTCACGTGACTGGAGCACTCTGCAGCCGTGCTCTTCTGTTTGGGCATGGCTTTAGAAGCACTTTCAAAAGGGCCCATTCCACAACAAATGCCATTTCTGTCTGCTCCCAAAGGGCATTTTTTACATGTGTAGTGGGGCGCAGCGCCAGGCACTCTAATTTGCCAGCTGCAATAATTAGAAGCACCCATGTGTCATGTGCATCAGCGTCCCCGTGCTGAAAAAAAAAATGGTGGCAGGGTGCTCTGAACTAAAGCTCATTGAACATATTTTATTTCAAGGCACCCTGCCGCCATTTCTGCAGTGTGGAGATGTGCAACAATGCGGATACACGTGACGCAGGGCTGCCAGAGCACATCAGTTTGTGTGCTCCAGCAGACTCAATTAATTGAGTCTGCTCCGATGCACTGGATTTCCATTGCATCAGAGCAGGCTCCACACATGTGTATAGGAACCCAAAGAAACCATTTCACACCATGCCTGGGGCCATGGCTACTACTCCCATTTATATGGCATCAGCCACTCCTTGCCCATCCTGTATTCTGACAGGGCCAAATCTCTGCCAAAACTGGCAAGCAAGGGGTGAATTTAATTTGTGTGTATAATCAAGTAAAACTAACGGCTATCAAGCCAGAAGACTGCAGCTGGATCAAAATCAAAGCATTTTCAACAAGTGTTAAACAAAACACTATCCCCCCCCCCCCCCCGAAAATAAATTTGAGATTAGACCAAACTATTTGAAATCATTGCAAACACCTTTGCAGCCATAATTGTCTTTAAAGGGGGGGGGGGGAACCCCTCAAGTTGTGTCATCATACAGAAATCTTTAAAAGGGGTACGATTTTACATTTACAAGCAAGGGCAAGTTCCAACACAAAGTTTCTTTTGAGTCACAATTTCGGTATGGCATGCAACTGACCATGCAGACCACTGGCTTCCACAGTAAAAAAAAAAAAAAATCAGGAGCACCAGTGCTACCATTACTCTTGTTCTGCCCACAGAGCTTCAGAATAAGGCAAGAGTCACCTCCACTTCAAATCACAAAGCACCTATAAGCACACCAGTGTGGGCAGTCTGCTGCACATGCCATGTTGTCACCTCTGAAAAACAGTAGATGGGTGTAGAGGAGACCTTCCTGCAGCTGCAGCCTGGGAACGCCCTGCCTCCAGCAGCCTCTGCCAGCTGGTAGAGAGTATTCAGACAGGCAGCTCCAGCTGTGCTCAGAGAATACTGTGGTGTAATATTTACTGCTTGCTGAAGGCAACTCCCTGCCTTTCCCACAAGTCACACTACCATCAGCTGGAGGACTCTGCTCGGCTGCTGGCCTGCCTCCTGGGTAGCAAGGACTTAGCAAGGCAGGGAATGAGGACAGCAAGACAGCTGACCCTGCCCTGTCCCCTCACCCCAGCAGCTACAGCAAGAGGAGCAAGCCAGACAGGGATAGGCTGCAAGTCCTTTCCCAAATCACGGCCCCTTTCCTCCCACCTCCCTGTCCACCACAACAGACTTATCAGCTGCATGCAGCTCTCCATGCTGCCGGGCTGTGCTCCTCGCTGCCTGAGTGTTGCACTGTGGCTGCACACATGCATGGGCATTTATTGGCCAAATTAATCAGCCACATCAGGCCAATTTCCATTACAATCAATTTTCTTTATATCGGTGCTGATCAATACATATCACCTCTATTAGCAACATGCTGACAAAAGCAAAACTCCTATCCACCTTGGCAAGGCCAGAATTTAGCTTCTCATATCTATTCAATTGTTGTCCTCCTCTTCTAATACAGCCAGATCATAAAACAGGTTGAGTGCGCCCAAATCCTCTATTAGGAAAACATGGGGGGGGGGGCAGCGCAGGCCCATCCCGGCCCATGAAAAATTTAAGGGTTATTTTGTCCTAGATGGCTTTAAGTTTAAAAGTTAGTCAAACTGAGACTTTTATAAATGCTCCACAACCCTGTTTAGTCTCCAGAGCTACTGCCAAGCAAGCATCAAGATTTCTTTCAGTCAGGGGAAAAAAATATCAAACCCCCAACAAGCTTTAAGGCAGGATTTTAAATACGCTTTTGGCCCCCCATCAGCTACAAGACAGTCTCCTTGCCACTGACAGTCCCAGTGTCTCCTAGCA
>NW_017729022.1:127297386-127317300 GCF_001723915.1 Gavialis gangeticus | reverse complement strand
CCACCACCTACCACACTGTATTGTCACTGCTTTGCATGCAGCCACTGCCATCCCCTCCCGCCCTCCACTCCACATCCATCTTGAACCCAGTACAGATCCTCAAGGTTTTGGGAGCTAGAACCCTTATTTCTGTAGGAGGCATTAGGAGGACCATTACAGGCAAAAGCTGTTGGATAGGCTGCCTTACTGGAAGTGATACTGAAAGTTAGCCTAGTCCTTCACTCAAAGGGAAAGTTGCTGCTGTTGACAAGTGATAGGCATTTTAAAGAAATGCATGACATGGGTTTTCCTTCTTCAAAAAGATGTCAGAAAGTTGCCCATCAGAAAATTGAGACTGGTTCCATGGATGGGGAAAATCATGCCTTAAGTGGAGAGCTCAAGAGTGACATCCAACTTGGTTCATCTCCATGCAGGAAAGAGCTGAGGAGACTTGATCCATTTACAAATAGCAGAATAAGAAAGAGACTTCTAGATCTTGTAGAAAAAGAAAATTTAAAATATCTGTAACCTGAGCCAATGCCTAGGAAGCTTGGCAGATAAAGAATTGGTGCCTTACAGGCGAGTTCTTGCAGTAGTTTAATGATGACACCTAGTGCCATAGTCAATTGGATTAGCCACATGGAGCTCCCAAAGACTACATAGTTGTCCAAACAGTGGGCTCCATCTGAACCAGAAACTCGGGGGTTTGAGTGACTGGACTTTTTTTTTGGACGGGCTTTGTGCAAGAGCTCTAACTCAGTCTCATCTATCCATCTGGACTAAAGTGAAGCTGCAGAGAGAAGCTCCAGAAGCCACCTCAGGTGCAAGATGCCTCCAGCAACTTTGACTTCTGGATGAGCAGTCTTGCAAGAACTCATTTACCTTATTCTAAATACTTCCAATAAAGGTCTATGTTCCCACAACCACCTCCAGATCACACCATCTTCCCACTTTCCTTTCTTTCTTTTTTGTGCCCTTGTGATGAATGTCACTTACTGTGACATCCATCTTGAACCCAATGCAGATCCTTGAGGTTTTGGGAGCTAGAACCTTATTTCTGCAGGAGGCATTAAGACCATTAAGGGCAAAAGCTGCTCAATAGGCACTTAACAGGATTCGTAGATTCATTGGAACTGAACATGGCCCGTCATATGTACTTCCACTGTGGCCTTGAACTTGCAACCTCAGGGCTGTCAACTGTATGCCTTAGCGCCCACGTCATCCCAGCCCCCATCTTCCCACTGACCCACCTGCACTGCACTTCCAACTTTCTATGCATTTTGGATCAAGTCCCATACTAACAGACTAGAGTACACAATGTTGTTTACCTAATGCAATTTCAAAGCAGTTGTACTAACAGGCCGGAACAGGACTTTTTTAACCGCCTTTCAAAAACCACACGTCTTTCACAAAGTGACAGCTTCCTGGAACATTCAACTTTGAGGCTGACATCCAATTCCTCACCTCTACCTCAATTTTTAGGGATAGAACTTCCTCCATGACAGGATTTTTGAAAGCCTCATACAACGAGTGGAAAGAGGTGGAACACCAGAATATTTATTTAAAAAGCTGTTCATCTCATCTTTGGCTGGCCCTTGCTGTAGACATCTGAAGTCTGGAAGGGGCAATTCAGGTGGTATGAACGAGCCTGAAGAACCAAGTGTTGAAGGGAGTGATGGTTACTTCTGAGCTTGCTCAGCTGATGCTTGCTAGGGCTAAAACTCAAAAGTCATGTGATATCATGATGAACTGCCCAGTAAAGTAGCTCTGCCAGATCCAAAAGCAAACCAGAGCAAAGCAGTAACTTTACTGCATTCAAGTTTAGGTCAGAGGAAGGAGCCTCAGTATGGACAGTTCATGTTGTCAGTGAAAGAGAGGGGTGCGTGCATGTATGGGTGGCGGGTTGGAAGAAAGCTACGTGAACTGTTTTGTTTCCTGTAGAAAGTATCTACAGACCAAAAGTTGGGTGTTGTAATGGATCCAGGCCGCAGGGGCAGCTGTGACCAGCCAGAGTCTTGTACTGTTCTGGGTTTAAGGGTCCCTCCCTTTTGTCTTCACCTGCCACTCCTTGATAGACTGGGTTGAGCTTAGAAAGGGAAGCTGCTCAAGGGGCCTACAGTGAGCCTCAGCTCATCTTTGTCAGCTGATCCTGCTGATCTCAATCTATCCCTCACATCAGGTGAGGCTTTCTTGACCCATACATGCTACCAGGGCACCTGTTGCCTTATGGACTATGCACGGCCTTTGACCTCCCCACAGTCATACCCATGCCTAGCAGATTTTACTTAATACTGTTCTGTCCCTTGTAGAGACCTCTGCCTTCTCAGCTGCAGCTTTCTGTTTCTCTGGTCACAAGCCTTCAGCCCTGGCCCACTGATTCCATCCCATCATTTGACAGTATTTCTGGGCCTGTGGCCCCAGGATTAGCTTTTCTGGCCAGTTGAGCCCATGGGCTCTGCCCTTCCGGGCTGATCTCACCCATCCTAGGCTACTGGCCCTGACCCTAGTTCATGCCCTGCTCAGGCGCTGAGCCTCTAGTCCTTTCTCCACTACTCTAACTATTGAAGCCCCATTGCTGGCCAGGCTCAAGGCAGGCATGTGCCCCTCAGGCACAGCTAAGACCTCTGCCTCCCCAGTAGTCCCAAACCCAAACTACTGGCTAAAAACTCAAAATCAAAACATAAGCACTCTGGCTCTAATAAAAACTTCAAGCCAACTGGTTGTCTAACATGCTTCTGGCCTACCTTAGGTCCTATCCCCCTTGCAGCAAGTATTCAGTGCTTTACTGGTATCATCAGGGCATTCCAGATGCAGCAGAGCCTCCAACTGCAGCTTTCCATAGCAGGAGGTCTTCACTCTGTAGCTACCAGGGCCAGACTGCCTGCCTGGACTCAGGCACTGGCTTATGAGTCTCCTAAGCCCAGTCCCATCTTGCCATGTGACTCTGCAGGCACTCACAGGGGTGTTTGTTCTGTGCCTGATGACCCACCTACTTGCCCTGCTAGGACTTAGCTCAGCTGCCTGCAGGCCACTGCTTCTGGGCTGCCTCCCTGCCTGCCCTTGCCACATTTTACTGTCTCCATTCCCTGGGTGAATTACCTTCCCATGGCTAGCCCCTGCCTGTGACCTCAAAGTCTGTCTGTTTGCTAGCACCCGGCTTGTTAGCAGTTAGCTTGTTCCCTACCTGCCATCCTTCAGCTTACCCAGCTACCCTTTCCTCTTAAGGAGACAGGAGTCTTCTGGATCCCTATTACAGGTGCTAACAAGGTAGTCCCACAAAATCCCTTATTTCCAACCATTACATCTGGAAGGACCAAACACACTCAGGATATGGTGGTTGATGGTAGTGGTAGGATATGCGACTTCTTCCACACTGAGTCTCTTTCCTCTAACCTAAACATTTAGTTTCTTCACAGTCTCCTTCATAATTATGTCTTCATAAACAAAATAATGGCACCAATATTTGGTATTCCCACTAGAAAATTTCAGTTTTTGGGAGTCTGTCTTGCCACTTTCTATTAAGTAGCATCGGCATCCAGCTTTGATGGAAATGATCAGCTTCTTAACAGGATGGCAACACATTGTCCACACCTCTCCAACAGAGCAATGGGGTCAGGACTACCACCTTGTAGGCTTACAATGCTGTTGGCAAAGTTGTACCTTGCCTATCCCAAAGGTGTTCTTGTTACCTTCCACAGGGTGTACCAGCCAACCGTAGCAATTCTGTTGGAACTTGGCAGGCTCATGCAACCCAGGGAGGTTAATTCATCCACAGCTTGAAGCTAGCTCCAATCATGTTACCTTGTACAAGGCACTTACTAGGAAAATGGTGGTATACTGCCTCTTAAAACAACTTAGTCCAGAAATGCTTAGTATAAGAAACAGATTTTTTTGTTTAAGTCTTAAGCATGCATTGAGTGTTCTCAGATTAAAAAGACTCCCTCTCTGATCTCTTAAAGAGGTCTTGCATAGGACATTATTGTAACAGAAGTTCAGATATCAGTGTAATTTTTTAAGTTTTGAACAGAAAGTTGTTCAGAAGTGAGGGAGAGAGATTCCAAAGAGTAAAAAAAGTCTCTCTAGGTACACATCCAGGACTCTGTTCTGCTTCAGGGAAAAAAGTGGATATTATGCGAGACAGGAAGAGACGAGAGACACCATTTGCATGCAAAAAAAAAGAAAAAAAAACCACACAGTGAAGGATTTTTGGTGCTAGAATCTTAACTATATTTTTCCTTGCACCCTCATTACAGCCGTTTGCTCAAAGCTTGACTGCAGTCGGGAGCAAGACACCAGAATTCCCGGAATTGTTCTTGCTCAGCGTGGGATCAGCAGACGCTGATCAGCTAGAGGCTGAGCTGGCAATGCTAGAGGCAGTCTGAAGACAGACTGTCCAATAAGCATTTAAAGGATGTTTTTTTCCCTTTCCAAAGCAAGCCCATATTCACCCCCTGCCCCACTCCCTACTAATTCTAGCATAACTGGTAGAGTTACTGCAGCATGAACTAAAAGCTACTAAAAAGGCAACACCAAAAAGCTTTGGTCAAAGTCTATCCAAAAAGCAAAAATGCAAGAGAAAATACAAGCTTCTTTGACAGACAGGTGTACAGTCTCTGTCATACACTCTCTCTGTAGCCAATATGGGAATTCACTTTTGTTAGCCAGGGACTGCTCTCCAGCTAACCCGACTGCATTCACGATCCAGCTTTCCTCTTAAAAGAGCATGCATGGTCGATAGCAAGGGTACAGCACCATTTTCCTGCTTGGATGCAGCATCCAAGCAGTTTTTCTTCTCTCTCCTGTTCCCAGGAGAAGTAGAGAAGAGTCCCGCCTACAAGCCACCCATCCACTCTGCATTTACACACAGTTGCAAGGTGCTTAGATACCCACAAGGAATGTGCTGCCTGCTCCTCTGGCTCTGGACCCAGATCAAGTTATTTAGAACCAGAGCCAAGCAACAAATCAGTTTAAAGCACATGGGAGCATCCAGCACCCGATCCTATAAACAACTGAGTGCCAAATCAAACCAAGAAGTTAAACAAGGGTTAGTTTCACAGAGAACCCCCAAGCCAGCAAGGCTTTCCCAGTCTGACAGAAACCACAGACATGTGGCTGGAATTTCAAACAATGGCATCCCAAGCAACACAGCACTTCCCAAGAGAAAGTCAGAGCCCTAGGACCGAGCACTTCCTCCCTCTCCTTCACCCCCACCAATGCAAGGCTAATCCTCCATTTCCCACACCAAGCTGCTTTAGTTACTCATAGAAGAGGGAGGTCAGCAGCAGATTTGACACTTACCTGCCTCACCCTTCTTCTTGGATGTGGCCTTCTTAGCAGCTCCATCTGGCCTCAGCTCCTCTTGGCTCAGAAGAGGATCTGCCTTTTTGACGGCAGAGTTGGCTCTTGGAGCACTCTGCTGTCCCAGTGGGCGGCACTCCACTTCCACCACCTGTGCGGTCTTTTTCAGTGGAGAGGCTTGCAGAACTGGGGAGGGTGGGCCCGCCACCACAGAGCTGGGAGCTGGCTCTACCTTTGGCACCTTCTTTTCCTTTTTCTTCTTCTCTTTTGGAGATGGGACAGGTTTCTCCTTTTCTTGAGGAGCAGCCGAAACCACCACAATGGGTGTCTCCAGGACTGTCAGCTCAGACACTGGGGCTGGCTCAGGAGCAACTTCTTTGGAAGCATCGGTTACTTCTTGCCCAGGTTCCTGCTCAGGTATTTTCCCATTAGGCTTCTCCTCCTTTTTCTTGGTCTTCACTTTCTTCTCTACAGGTTTCTCTTTCTTTTTCTTTTCCACTTTGTGCTGCTGGCTTTTCTCAAGCTCCTTCCGTTGCTTGGCCAGGGCTTCTTCATATGAAGTTTCCTTCATGGAAAAGGTGGAGACCAGGAAAATCCCAATGGCTGAAATTACCATGAAGCCTCCGAAGACCATAAAGCCCAGGGTCTGAGGGTCATATAAATCCATCTCCGCTTACTTCCCTGCACCTGCAAGATACCACAGCAAGAACAAGAGTGAGTGCCAGGATACACAGCCAGCTCAGGTTGCTTAGCACAGCATTATTTTTATTGCTAGAACACCAGAAGTCAATGCTCTATTATCTTGTATAGTACAAAGTGCAGAGTTTTGTTGCTCCAGCAAGCCTGAAGTGAGATGAACAGCTGTGGAATAAAATCTGAAGAAGAATGTTGAGGTGGAAAGGAGGAAAGAGGAACTCAGAATTCACCAGATGGTATTGAACTAAAAGCAAACTTTGGAAGGCTGACTTCCATCAGATGCATGATTGCATGTGTATAAACTCTGCAAATGGTATTGTGTGAACAGCTTTGGGCCAAGCCAAGGTATTTTTGTTGTTGTGTTTTTTCGTTTGTTTGGTTTGCTTTAAACAAAGTATTAGAGAAGATGAGATCAGGACATAAGAGCCATCAAAATCCCACCTGTTAGTAAAGCCTCAGCCTGAGACACTTCACAGGAAATGCCATTTGCATCCAAGTAAGGTCTTTCAAAGAACACTTTAGCAGAAACTCCCTTTTACTGACACTGGAGACTGAAAGGCCCCATTACCCTCCTTCTAACGAGCTGTACGAGGTTGTTTGTTTGTTCATTCTTTCTGGAACACAGTTTATGTCCCCAGGACATAGTGCCTCGCAGGAAACCCATCCCAATCATGCAGCATACAGTTGTGTCCAGGATCACAAGGGTCTTTAATGAAAAGCTGGACCAGGCTCCCTTCCTACCCCCTCCACCTCCTGTTTACTGGTCACTCTCCTGCTTCAGGAGGTAGGAGAAGAGGGTAGCATGTACTTTGCTGTGCACCAGTCCAAGCAGGAAACCCACCCCTCCCATTATTCCCCACAATGGAACAGTGCCCTCCAGGGGCCACACAGGACAGAGGGCCAAATCCAAAGTGGAGCTGTACTCACTTCTGTCAGTCTCAATTATCAAATACAGCCTTCAGTTGTCTCATGACTCTAGACCAGGAATTTCAAATTCACCTGCTCCCCAGGCTAGATGTGTGCCTAGGATTTTGGTGGCAGGCCTTGTCCTGAATTCTCAGCCCCTCTACAAGGCTGGGGGGCTGTACGTGGGATACCCCTCCTCTAGATGAGTTCCTTCCT
This sequence comes from Gavialis gangeticus, assembly GCF_001723915.1. Classification (NCBI taxonomy): domain Eukaryota; kingdom Metazoa; phylum Chordata; order Crocodylia; family Gavialidae; genus Gavialis; species Gavialis gangeticus. Next base: position 127,310,205 of record NW_017729022.1, on the reverse strand, counting down.
TAGGGTCCCAATCCCCCCATCTCTTTCTAATTTTAAGTCAATGTCCATATCACCATACAGCCAAACAGCAAAGATCCAGACTTCTTCATATACTCCCAGTTATAGACAAGGCAATATTAACTGGTCAACCATGTAGGAACATAGACTTTAAAAAGGATGGACAGTTCAGGAGTCCTAAGTTAGCACCCAGAAACACCGGGCAAGTCAGAGCTTTTGAGTGCTGGAATGCATACCACCATCATCACCACCCCACCCCCTCCCCAACCCTGTCAGAAAGGTGTAATGCCAGAAGTTGCATGGATATCCTAGGTATGGCTGGAATGGGGAGGGGGCAGGCAGCACAGTGACAAAAAGCAGAGCAGCAGATGGGGCAGAGGAAGGAGCCTGGAGTGGCAGTCAGGGAGGGGGTTCAGGACTTACCTTGTGATATGCCTGCCACAGAAGGCTGCTCAGACACTACAAATCATAGCCAGGCTCCAAGGTCACTGAGCCCATTTAGAACTGAAGTGGGACTGAATTCTCACTGCTGTATGGAGCTAAAGCTTTTCATTTCACTCTCAAGAACTTTAGAGCTGCAGATGCACCTCTATGTCCAAGTGGCTGAGCCTTGGGGGTTCCTCCTCCCATCGTGTATGTGTCTGTGTGTCAATTTATCTTCAAGGGAGTTTTGCATCCAGAAATGCATGCAACTGCTACACCTGAGTCTAGCAGTTACAGAACTTGCAAAAGGAAATTCTGTTGCACTCCAAGGATATAGAGACAGAGACAGGTGAGAAAAGGTCTCAGCACAAGCTCATACTGTGGCAAAAAAGCCACAGCCCTGTGCACCCCCCTCCACACACACACACACGGGAGACATCCCCTGACAAAAGGACTGGGGCTGAAGAAAAGCAGCAAAGGGATGAAGTGGCTGGCTCAAGTTCACTCAGCAGATTAGGTGAAAAACCCTATCTAGAACCCAACTTCTCCTCTTCCCCTGCCCCGCCGTCCTCACCCACCAGACCATGCTGCTTCTCAAGCAAAAGAACTGTCTGCGTTAGTGGTTACCCGGTATGGGCATCAAGCTTGGTCATACTCACATTCAGTACACACTGGTGAGGTTGTCCTGCAGCATGTCTGCCAGTGGAGCTGACCAGGGTCATATAACCCCAGTAAGGATCTGGCTGCGAGGGATACGCAAGCAGGAAACCTCAATGCCAAGGAGGACATGAGGACCTGCTGTCACACAAACCACCCACCTTTATGAAACAGATGAACAGCCCCTTCCCACTCTTCAGTCAGATGTGTTCTGGCCCACTGAGCTGCAACTCCACTTATGGGAAGAGCCTCCCCTCTCAAAATGCACTGTCAGCTGCCCCATAAACCATTAGATAGGCTATACACAAGGGGCTGCCAGATGTGGCAATTAAATAGACTGAGGAAGTTCCCACAGCTATTAGGAGTTACTCACAAGACTAGTAAATTTGACTTTTTCAGAGGGAAGTGTACACTTCTTGCATTGCCGGTGTCTCAAGTTTTTGCCAACTCCCACACCAACCTGCTGCATACTGAAGTGACTGTATTGCAGTGTAGACTATTTCCTTGCAAGTTAGACCCCATATTTGGAATTTCCTGTTCAGAGCTTTTTATCCCAACTCTGCATTCTTGCCCCCATGGAAGAGCTGGGGCCTCCTTGGGTATTGGATGGGTGTCTACAAAGTTATTGCATTATTAGCAGTGGTTTCCAAATGCATGGATGCTCTAGCTTGCTACATAAAAATATACCAGTATCTGCTGTTCTTAGGAGGCCCACCTCAAAACACCTGCTCTCAGCACAAGGCATGGCATCAGTGTTACCTATTAGCACAGATGCAGCTTGCCACTGCACAGGTTAGGAAACTAATATTAGCCAAAGGACTTCCTTTCTCCATCCTCTAAAAAGAAAGAGAGCTGTCACAGAGTTGGCAGCAACAGAACCATGGCAGCCACTAGTATTGAGAAGGTGGAGGGAAAGCAAGCACAGAAGACCAAAAGGACCATCTGGAAGCAAGTAAGATGGCAGAAGAGGAAGGAGAGCTTAGCTTGGCCTGCAGCTTAGAGCAGAAGTCTGCAAGTTTTATGCAGGAAGACACCCTTGACCAATAAAATAGAACAGACAGGCAGAAAGGCATCCCTTTAACAAGGAGAGGAGCCAGCATTTTCCAGTATTGAGAGACCAGCCAGTCCTCTGCAGACTTACTCAGAGGTCTCAAGTTGGGGTGCCCTTACCTAGGCAAAAGCACGACCAGCAAGCCTTTGTGGCTCTAACTTTAGTCACCAGCCACTTGCTACCACTGACACCCCTGGCCAAGGGTTGGTTACCACTGCTGACGTGTCTGATGTACTGGCCTTATAGGACCTGGAGAATCAACACCAAGGGTTAAGAAACAAAACTCAAAGACAAATTATTCCAGCATTCATCCAAGGCACAGGCTGACCTGTAGGATAAGTCTCACTGGAACAAAGAGACTGTAGATCAACTTGTGCGTTCCAGAAGATCTAGTTTGTTAATTATAGCTTCCCCACAGCATGCGCAGGGACAAGAATGTCGCCTCTCCAGTACCTTTCTGAATACAGAAATAAGTTGGAACGTGGCACTTGGAAGTGCCAAACAGGAATTCCCTTTCCACTCCATTATACTAGACAGTGATGATGGGGGTTATGAATTCATTAACTGCTTGCTAGTTGCAGATTTTTTTTGCAAGAACCATGCCCCCTCAACTTATTTCCTTCTCCACCTTTCTTGTAGGAAATATATCAAATACTCTGTGCTCACATTTTGAACTAAGCAGTTTAAAGAGGGAACATACCACCATGCTCCTAGTAAGCCCCATGTACTACAAAGTATTGTTACTGGGACTAGCATCAAGCTGTGGATGAATTCACCTCCCTGGGTTGCCTGAGCCTGCCAAGCTACAACAGAATTGCCAAGATTGGCACAGCCTCTGGAAGGTAACACGAACACCTTGGAATAGGCAAGGTATAGTTTTGCTAACAACATTGTAAGTCTACCAGGTGGTAGTCCTGACGCCCTTGCTCTGTGCTTGTGAGTCGTGGACAATCTGCTGCCATTCTGTCAAGAAGTTGAGCCATTTCCAAAGCTGAATGCAAATGCTGCTGAACAGAAAGTGGCAAGACAGACTCCCAAAGACTGAAAGTCTCTAGTAGTTGTGCCATTATTATAAAAGACACAATTAAAAAGTGATCTGGCCATGTAACTGGGATGTCTAATAACCAGCAGCCCAAGGGAAAAAATATTTTCTGGAGAAATGTGCTCTGGCAAATGATCACACATCAGGCAAGGCAAGAGAAAAAAGGACTGTTTGAAACCCCAATCTGAATCAGTGCCATACTGACATTCAAAACTAGGAACAAGCAGCCTATAAACATAATGCAGATTGGTCCACAGTGGCCTAAACTAGCATTCTGCATCCCTTACATCAAGTCTCACATCAGGACCAGTCCCCAAATGCCCATCATCTGTCCAGCCTGCAGATGTAATTTTCAGGCAAAACTTCAACTTAGCCACCAGAGAACTCATCCAGGTAAAAGGTATTTGGTCATCTTTGATTACAAGGATGGCATCAAGCATGCTGGCCCCTGTAGCAGTAGCTAGGGTCTTTCATCACTGACATTAGACACTCCACTCCTGTCCAAATCACACAGCTGAGGAAGCTCTGCAATTCCCCTTACAAGCTAGACTTTAAGCCCGTTCAGGACCTGAATCCAACCTCTGCCTGGCCAAGCCCTACCACTGTAAGCATCACTTGTGATGGAGGGGATGCCATGCCTGCCAGCAATGCAAGCTGGAGTGACAAAGTGCTCTTTATTTGCTTGGTTTAAGGCCTCACACCATGACCAATCCCCCAGCCCCACCCCCAAACAACAAGTAAAATATGGAAGGGCCCCAGGTCACACACGCAGCCACAGCAAGTCACATTCAGATTCTGGTTAGATCGGCTCTACCACACTGACACTCACACCTAGAAGCAATGCAGCTAGAGATATACCAGGGCTCTGGGACCTAGCAGAGGAGCCGGGGCTAGGATCAAATCCTCCTATCTCAAGGTCACCCACGCGGCAAGTCACCTTCCCTCTGTTCCCCACCTTTTGCAAACAGAGACAATACGAAACTCATATCTAGAACATGAAGACACCTATAATAATACCTAGCATAAACACATAACAGATAGTCTAGCAGGCATATTTTTAATATAGGCACATACTAGTTATAGGGTTTTTTCCATCTTGGAGAGAAGGATAGAGCACACTTTTAAGTAACTGTCTCACACACAGAGAGAGCTAAGAAAAGGAACACTAGCTCTTGTCTTCAATTTAGGAGCTGGAACAAAGAGACTGAGGCCAAAAGGGTCCCTTGGGATCATCTAGCCTGGCCTCCCACATAGACAGAAGCCATACAACTTCACCTGGTAAATTTCTGCATCCAGGCCCTGAACTTCCACACCAAAAAGACAGCCTGTTGTTTCAAGGATCACAAGGCACAGAAAATCTATTACAAGCCTTGGAAAGTCGTTCCATAATTAGACTACTCCTCACTGTTTAGTGCAAATGTGGCACTCCCCCCTCCTCATTTGTTTAGATCCAACTTCCAGCTATTACACTGTATAATGCTGTACAGTCACAGCATGGAGTAATCATCAACATTCCTTCCCTCAACGCAACAGTCAAGTCATGTTTTATCTTTTTGTAACTAAAACTAAAAGATGAAGCTTCTGAAGCTTCCAGCCTCAGGATATTGTTGCTTTTATTTTCTTTTTTAAATGAATACTTCCCAATATTTGGGGCATATGCAATTTTTGCTATGTTGACACACCATGTCTGAACTGTTCAAGCAACTATTTCATTCCAATTTGATTCTTCCATGGTACTATTAACATGCATATGGAATACACAGGTGTAGGGTTGTATAGTAGTGGGCTGTATGGTGTTTTAGTGTATGCAGAAATGGAGACCCAGGATCCAGATCTGGTGAGGAGGGAGGTTTGCCACACCTGTCAAATGATACCATTACTATGTAGAGCGATGTGCAGGCCTAGAGAGAGAGAGAAAGCTCTAAATCAGCTATTCCAGCTTCTTTTACCTGGCTCTCAAGGCATCTCCCATGAAGCTGGCAGAGCCTTGCAGCTTGAAGCATGTTGAATGCCAGCTGGAGGAATTTTCCCTGGGGATTGTCCATTTAGACTGCAGAATCTATTCTAGCCTGCAGTGAGGTCTGTGGTACAGTCTATTTCAGGTTCAGGGGTGCCAAATCCAAAACTAACATGCACTCTCTCCAAGTCGTATCTATCCTCAGCATGGTTGGCATTAATAAAGAAGTCTGACTGTTTACTTTACCTGTTGCCAAATGGATTCTTCAGGACCTTTTCCATGAGAAGGAATAAGACTATTTCTAACCCTCACACCTAGAAAGAAAACAGGAACCTCCCTCTAAACCACAGAGGCTAAAGAGACAAGGGTTTAAGCTAAAAATGGTTCAGATACATTTCATGGCATTATTTTTTTCATGCCTTCTCTCTCCACCCCTACAAGAAAAAAGGTCAGCTTTCACCGACTGGTAGGTGGTGCTGTGCTGGTGACCAGAGCACTGAGAAGGCAATCCCAGAACACTTGAAGACAGAGAGACCACCCCCATCTCTGCTGCAGGCAGAGGGTCTTAGATAAGTGACTTTCTCTCTGTGCCTCCATTTCCCCATATCCACCGTCTAGTCTATTTAGACTAAACTCTTGAAGGAATGACAATCCTATTGCAAAGTCTTCACTGCTGGCTTGTTTGGTTTGCAGAACTACATTACCAGAGGTAAGTCAGTATACACTGCTTATCTGAATTAATATTTTACAGCAAGTTAAAGTAGAGGTAGTTTTTACCACAGCATAGACAGGAGAGATCAACACCATTTCTACACCTACGGTGGTCCCTATTTAGCCATATGGTGCTTAAACTTTGCTTCCCACAAGATTTTACAGCATGATAAGGATGCACGGTGGCTCTCTCACTGGTTAACAAAAGCCGCGTTCCTCTCAACAATGCCAGAGTCCATGTGTCCATACAGTGCCACCCACAACAGAGCCCTGGGCTTGGCAGAGTGCCCAGGGTGTTACTGCAATGCGAGGTTATTACATCCAGTTCCGTCACGTGTGTTCCCGTCCGCTCCCCCCAGATATTTAAAGTTTGTTTTAGAGTGACGCTCGAAGTCTGCAGATGGACACTAGATAAGCTGGCAGGATGCATGGGAGGGAACCCCTAGTCTGCGCTGTGAGAAGCAGCGCTATTAGATGGTCTCTACTAGTGTCACAGAACCTACGAAGTCAGTCTGTATGGTCAACCCCTCCTGTCCAGCACATGCATCCTTTATTTGTGCTTTAAGTGAATCACAGACAAGCTTCATCACTAAGTTGCTGCTACTACTGTCTCTAAAACATGCAAGTCAAATGTGTTACCTGCATTCACAGCCCTTCAGTTATATCCAAGGACTGACAGGCCGCTATTGCTATTATTTAGCAGTCACCATATTTTCCTTTTAAGTCACCTCTTTAAAAAAAAAAAAAAAAGTCAGCTTTTCCCACCATCTTTCTATCATCATCTTAGTGATTTCAATTATTTTGCTATGGCTTCGGCATAAAAAAAAATGCTGTGTTTTTGGTTGTAGCCGTGTTGGTCTAAGGACAAGGTTTGTTGAGTAGATGTGACATCTTTTATTAGACCAACTGAGTAGTTGAGGGAAAAGTTCTTAGCAAGCTTTCAGGCGCAGCCACCCTTTGTCAGGCATAGGGAGTCTCTGCTGGTCTGAGACTCCAAGGAAAAATATGCAACTTCACTATTTCAGGGAGAAAAGTAGCATTTTATAGGCTGGGAAAAAGATACTATAATATTAAAATAGCCATCACAGGTTTGTTCTCTTAAGCATATTGAGACCAAGCACCAGGACCTACAAACCCAAACACTGGCTTGACAGGAATATTCATACGCAGGCAAGTTGCTCACAGAGCTAGTTCTTACAGACACTTAACCACAAGTCATTAGAGGTAAACTGCACCATTATGACAGTTAAGAAAGAAAGATTACAAGATACCACACACATCTTAAATAGGACTGCAGGGCATAGCAAAGCACTTGAGCAAGACAGCCTAAATTATGGAATCTCCTCCTTCCCTGCAGGCAGACAAGGTTCTTTGAGTAAATCCAGCATCTTTTATCAGATCAGTTGAAATAGCTGGAACCTACACCCCTACTTCACTGCAATGAATACAAACACGTGGAAATAAAGTTAAAATTGTGGACACAACTTTGACTCCCGTATTTCTTGACTTGTATTTCTTGACTTGTGCTCGTAGCGAGGCAATCTGAGTATTCTCTTTAACAGTTTAAAGGTCATCTTTCAGTTTATACAAGTTTCCTTTTCTCTCCTAAGGATGAGTCAGAAGAATGAGCTCCGTGCTCTTTCAGAAGCAGGCCTACCACTTTATGCTTGTGCGAGCCCTGGTGCAAGAGGCAGAGAATCCACCTTGCCAAGACTATTCTTACTGGGAGTTTGACTGGACTACTTTGAGGTCTTACACTGCAACTCAGCAACCTTCTTTAGTAGCACAACTTGGGGGAAGGTCAAGCAGGGCACCAGCCCCAGGCACCAATTCAGAGAGGGCACCAGAATGGCAGCCACTACAGAGCTCACACTGCCACAGCAGCTTGCACTGCCACAACTGCAGCAGGCCCTGTGTGAGGTGACAAGTGCTCACTTCCCTGCCCAGGCCACCAACATTAAGTTACACCTCTGACCTCTGGTACGTGCAAGATGCTTGTGAATTCTAGTCCCTTTGCATGCATCTTCCCCACCTTCCTACTAAAAGTTCATGTTTAGCCTTTCTTCCAAATGGACAGCCCTGTTCTTGCAGAACTTTCTGTACTAACTGGTGGCCTACAGGCCACATGCAGCCGGCAAAGGGTTACTTTATTTGCTCAAATCCAAGACAAGGTTTCTTCCCCAATTCAAGATGGGAGAAAAAATAACCTTGGATCTGAGCACAGCCCAGGGCAGGCAGTGGCTGCAACCTCAGTTTCAGCCCAATACAGGGGAAACCAAGCAATGCAGGGCTGGGGGGAAATTAGGGAAGACCATGCTGTGACAGAGGAGCTGCTGAGGCTCCAGCCCTGACTTGGAGCCAAAGCTGAATCTGGCGCTGCAATCTTGCTGGGCTGAAGCCACAGCATGCTCCACGTCCCAGACTGGAACCGCAGTCAGACCCACCGCATAGAGTAAGCAAAAGCTGGGGGCAAGGGGTGGGAAACAGGGTGTAGCGGTTGCAGAATAAAAGGAAGACTGCCTGGCCCCTGCCACTACTTTCCCCACCACAGTAGTTATAAGGGACAAAATTTAGAAAATGACCCTCTTGTAATTAGATTCTACATATGGAAAAGTAACACCACTTATAAAGCTTTCCATATACAGAAACGAAGAATTGGGTGATCCTCTTAAATTCAAAGAGATCTTGGATTCAGGTAAATGAACTAAGATGCAGCCCCCCAAGCTTCCACCAGGGCCACTACTGCCCCAGCTGCAACAGCAGCTGGGGTCTCAGGGTTCCCCCGATCTCTGCTCCATGCCTCCACCACCCCACAGTGCAGGCCAGCATGGCACAGCTCAACCTGCAGTGCCAGGAGGGCTGCCAGTAGGAAACACCCATGCAGCACGGTGCCACAGAGGAGCTGAAAGCAAGGCGAGGCACCATGCAATTTGGAAGAGTTATGGCCCACATGAGTGTGCAGTGCAGCAGAGTAAGGGGCACCCACATGCAGCGGAGGGACCTGAAGTACCACTAGTGCTGCCCTTGTGGTTTGTGGCCCATGGTCCCCTGAAGTTGGACAGCGCTGGTTTGAAGGCATTCTCCCCCGCTCCCCCCCCCACACACACACACACCATACACCCAGGATAAAGATAAGCTTTTCCCCAAATATGGGGAAAATGGGACTGGCAGAGTTAATATTTCAACCACGAAGAAAAAGATGCCTATTAAACAGAAGTCAGGATCAAACTCCCACATTAACCCTTTGGGTTCTGAAGGGAACACAAACATTCATTTGTAATTAAGCAGAGGAATCCTACTTTTCTCTAGTGAACCATCCATTTTCATAACCAAATATTTAAGGCATTGCAGGGGGAGGGAAAAAAACTGCAGAGACTTACCCTAGCCAAGAGGACCAGAACAAATGTACCACCACGTGCAGTGTTTAGCCCCAAACCCTAGTATTCAGAGAACTGCAAATCCTGTTTTGGAAGGCAAAAGCATAATTAGTGAGCTGTTGGAAGTGTTAAGAGCTCAGACTCACTGACTTTTTACATGCCAAAAAACAAAACGCAGATTTCCAGGAGTCACCAACTTTCATAATGAATACGCCAACTGTGGGTTAAGTGATCAATTCTTTCAAAACAGGATATGAAATGCTGTCCTTATTAGAAGGAACTGCAGGAAGTTGATACAGCATCACACCATTGGAGCCACTAATACATGGAATAGTGCCACAAAGGAAGAGGCTGCTATGCCATGTTATACACCACACACACCCAGAACCCTTTTTAGCTGTTGTAATGACACTGGAAAGCAAGACTCAAGTTGAAACCTACACGGCGTCTTCCAAGTTTATCATCAACCATGATGTCTGACAGCAAAGTCACCAAGATGCTTTCAGCAGAACAGAGTAGAGATGTTAATTCTAACAAAACAGTTAAAAATCAGACCTGATCCTGCAGGGCTTGACTCCCACTAGTAGCTGCTGCTTCTTGACATAAATCTGTAACACCCTGCAGAGACCACACACACACATAGTCCTTCTACAAGTTGGACTTTGCTGTAGCAGGTCAAAATGTACCAGTAAAGGAAAACTAGCAACTTGAAAATATATCGGCAGGCATGACATCTTCCTATGTAAAAGTTAGTCATGCACTCCAACCCCATTCTTAAAAGAAAAGCACCTCATCCACAAAAACATCAGTCAGCTTTTCAGATGGAAGCCCCACTCCTTTTAAATAAAAGAAAATCCCTGCAATTTAAGTTTCGGAAGATGTCAAAGTAGCACAAAAAGTGGGAGAAGTCAATTATTACCAAAAGAACTAAAAAGTCACCTCCTCTCCAAACCCACAGGCATTCATGATTATAGTAGAGACATCTCTGGCTCAAGGCACCTCTAGACAGTTGAAGAGAGAGCCATATTTCACACTGGTTTGTGTAGCTGGAAGGCAGCTGAGTTGGCACGCACAACTTTAGCTGGAATTTCCTTTTCATTAAAAAAAAAAAAAAAACCAAAAAGAATGAGAGATAGTAGGTGCATCTACACATGCAATTAATGCAATACAACAAACTCTGGAGCAGTTTGGGCTGAAGTAAACTGTTCTGAGGCACAGCATCTATCCTGGGGCAGAGCAGTCCCCCCCCACCCCCCAGTAGCATCTACAGCAATTTGAGCTGGGGTAGAGCAAACCCCCAGCCAGCTGGGAGCAATTTATGTCCCCAGTCACTGTCTACACAGGCATTTCAGTGCAGTAAAGTACCCCACCCTAGGACAATACTGTCCCTGATGGTACTATCCTACAGCAGAGTTTAATTAGTTTACTGTCCCAATACTGGCACACACATAGACTGTGATGCTTTATTGAAGAGCTAACTAGTCTACTCCACAGTAGAAATGTGTAGATAAACCCTGTGAAACTAAGTCAAGAGGAGGTACATGTGCATGCTTGCTTTTAACCCTCCCTCCCATGCACACAGCCCTCAAAAATTTGAGGTTACTGACATCAGTTTGTTAACTAATTCTTGACAAAGTCTAGAGGTCAAAGGAATAATCATCTTCTCTCCGTTCTATCCTCAGCACAGCCCAATTTCAGGCTCACTAGGAAAGCTACTTTAAGTACTAGTCTTTACTCTCCCATTTTCCTGGTAACTTCCCTGGGAGGCAGCAATAGAGAAAGAATCATTGTTCTAGCATTTGGTTACAGGATTGTGTCCTGTGACAGGGCAGCCAGAAAAAGGAAACTGTACAGATGTGTTAACAATACAGGAGAAACATTCAACATATTCCACCACCACCACCCCCACAAACCACCACCTCCAATAGGAAAAAAGAAAAGAAAATGCAAGACAAATACACACCTAACCCATTTTCCCACTGGCCCTAGTCCCAAATACTCACACTTGTATCTTGATCCTGCTTTCCTTCTGTTCTATATTGAACAATAAAATGCAGCAACTTTGGGTGTTACTTGCCCTCTTGTTTTATAAAACACAGTTAAAGCTTAACTTAAATTGCATTCAGCTTAGGCACACAAACCACCACACAAGCTAGGCAACTGCAGCCATGTTTAGTATCATTTTTACCTTTACGAAAGTCAGAAACGTGTTGTCAGTGCCTTAGTTTCACACATTTGTCAAGTTTATTATCCACAGATATTGCCCTTCTCCCCAAAAGGTAAAAGGAGTTAAGATTGAACACCTCAGGAACACTCGCCTACTAGCAGTTTTAACAGATTCAAGATGTTTTGCCAACGAGTGACCATTTTGAAAGAGAGAAAGCTCTTCAAGTCTGTAGTAGGCTGTTACTAGTAACAGCCTTCCAAATGCCTAGCTATATTCCCTTCACAACATTTGCTCCTACGTGTGACATGCTTGGTGACTGCAGGAGGTCTTGCTAACAGAACCATGTGCAAACTGAACACCTGGTTACCCTCCCTGCATTGATTAGTCTCAACTTTGTTCAAGCTCTTAATTTTGTGGTTCTTCAAATCTCACCCCTTCTCCCCAAAAAAGAGCTACCCTATTGTACACTTGAGAGATGGCGCTTCATAAAGCGAAGTTGTGCTGTTGTAGGAAAGCTCAGGAAGTCTAGGAGTCGGCCAACATCTGCCAATAGATACCCTCTTTTTTTTTTCCTCCTCTAGGAGTCAGTGTTTCAAGTACTCACACCTTTAGGTGACTGCAGAGTACACTATTTCAAGTGAGGTGTTAAGCTTACTGTAATACTAGTCTCTTCTGTCCTGATGACCCGAGGAAGAATGTCTCCCATTCAAAAGCTCATCTAAACTTTATCACCACTACATAGCTTCTCACATAAGAAACAGAAACCACCCCAGAAATTCTGGCTTCTCACAACTTCCGGACCATTGCAGCTACATCATTTTTACACTCCCTGGTTTTACACAGTCAGCCAACCCAAAGCTTCTTCCATATATTGAAAACAGCCCTTTCTATTCACAGGTTCCTCTCCCACGTCAAACTTATCAGCTCTGGATGCCTTAAAGAGTGCTGTTCTCTAGACAGTCGCGCTCTTATACAAGATGCACATGCACGCACGCACACTAACCACTGGCCTCTCATTGCAAGCTCATGCTTCTTTTCCATAAGCGTTACTCCTAAGGGTGTCACTGGAAGTTTGTTCCATCCATTAGACATCTGGTTCCTCTTGGCTGCAACTCGAACGCACCACTTACATTTAAAATAAAAGCAACACTAAAATCATCCACAAATTCTGGGCTTCATCATGCAACTGCCTCTTTGCAAGCATGCCCCAAACCGCTCACCCAGCCCCCCTCCCACAGAAACAGGTCCTAAATCACTACTTCCCTCCTATAATTTCCCTGTCCTTACTGGTTTTCATATGTCTGCCACCATCTTTGGTCTTGTTATGATCACTGGAGCCCGTACCAATCCGTGACTCATTTTGTAGATTAGAACTGCTGAAAGCCAGTTTAGAAGAGGGAACAATCTCTTTAAAAAAAGTGTTGGGGGGGGGGGGGG
>NW_017729022.1:127296119-127297243 GCF_001723915.1 Gavialis gangeticus | reverse complement strand
GGGGGGGGGGGGGAGGAAGAGGGAAGAAATCGTGTCGTGGCTATGACCTCTTGCAACGGCGCTTAATCAGATTACAGGCTTTTTTTTTTTCACAGGATTGGCTCTGACCATGGTCAGAGGAATGCATTTGGAATATGTGTAACAGATGGGACTGCTGCCATGTGCAGCAGCTGGGTCAGTGAGGCAGGAGCCTGGAGTCCGGACCCAGCCTGGGAGCTACCGAACCTTGGTGCTTGGCATCAGCCACTCCAAGGCTCTGCCACAGCAAGGGGGGGAGGGAAGGGGATGACACATTTCTCTTTGCCCCCTCACCCAGGGCTACACCAAGAGGCCACCCAGAAGCTACCCGATTTGCTGTGGAGCCAGCCCTGCTTGGGAGGGGAATCCCTTTACATCCTGGCCCAGAGGGAAGTCTTCCTGCCTCTCTCTTCTTCTGCCTGCCCAGGCATTCCTCAGTTTCCCCTCAAGGAAGTGGCGCCAGGCAGCGCAAGTTGGGGTCTGTCCTCCCACGACCCAAAGGAGCCCAGGAGAGGGCAGGACCTCCCAGCCCCCGGGGAAGGGGCAGCAAAGGCAGGCAGGCACTGGCCAGGCTGGCTCCGGGCAGAGCAAGTCCCCTTGGCGCTTGGCAAGCACCAGGGCTGCGAGGCTGGGCGGGACGGGAAGCGGAGCTATCCCCGGGCCAGGGGAGGAGACGGAGGGAGGAGACGGAGGAGGCTCCCTCTCTGGATGCGGGGTATGGGGAGGTGCCCCTCCTCCTGCCCCCGGGGGGGCTGAATACGTCGCCCTTCCCAGCTGCCTCTGGCACGACAGCGTCCCATTCATGGGGGGGGAGGGGGAGGAAAGAGGGGCACTGGCCGCCCCGGGGTAGGAGGAACTCCGCGCTCAGCGGCCCCGGTTGCTCCCTCCCGGGCGCTCGGAGCAGGCGCGGGGCACTCCGGAGCCCCCCGAGGAGCATTTAAACCCGCTCGCCAGCTCCGAGCCCCCGAGCAGAGGGAGGCGATCACCGCCTTCGCCTCCAGCCGGGCACCCAGCACAGGGCTGGGGGCAGCCAGGGACCAGCCTCCTCCCCCGGGGCCGGCGTGCGGCTCACCCAAGGGTGACAGGCAGGGAGCAGCCCACGATCA
>NW_017729022.1:127278559-127295983 GCF_001723915.1 Gavialis gangeticus | reverse complement strand
CCCACCCACGCGGGTGACAGGCGGGATGCGGGACGCGGCTGGAGCCCATGGAACACGGAAACAGCGCGGAACGCGGCGGGGGGGTTCTAGGACGCGGCGCTCGAGAAGGGCTGGGGGAGGGGCAGCGCCCTGCTTACCTGCCCCGCTGCGATGCCCCCCGAGAGCCAGGCACGCGCCCGTCCCGCACTCCCGGCCCCGCGCTGCGCGGTGGAGTCGTGGCACTTTTTCCTCCGAGCTGGCGCTGAGCCTTTTTTTTCCAAGGGCTCCCCCTCCGCCCCGCCCCCGCGGCGCAGCATGGCGCCTCTGCCATTGGTCCCCTGCCCTGCCAATCCGCCCAATGAGCGAGGAGGAGGAGGAGGCCCGAGGGCTCCTGCGAATGGACTGGGCGGGCCTGTGACGTCCCGTGCCAGCCGGGCCAATGGTGGGCCACGAGGGGGGTTGTGGGAGTTGTAGTTCACCGCTGCGGGCTTTGACCCGAGGGAGGGAGCATCGCCTCTAGCAAACGCCCGCCCAGGAGCTGCCCGGACTCTGCCGGGCGTCGGGCTGGGCCGGGGCTGGCCTGGTATTTCTATCAGTGCAGGTGAAGGGAGGGATTAAAATAACGACATCAAAAATGAGTGATACATAGAGGGTCTCCCACTATGGGTCCCTGCAGCACCCAGCACCCTCCTGCCAGCGGTTCTCTCTGGGGTTTTGCTGGTTGCCCCCGCCTGGCATAATGCAGTTAGTTCCATTAAAGAAAATGAGAGGCCCCTGATTCACACTCTATATTTATTTTACAAGCCAAAATCCAGCCAGCCTAACAGGATTAAAACATCCCTTCAAACCAGCAGCAGCAGACAATGTTGCTGCAAAGGCCCTGGATCGGGCAAATACATCAGGTCATTCCTTAATGGACCCAAATACCATCATGGAAATAAATGGAACTAATCACATGAATAACCTTAAGCACCAGCTTAAGTGTTTTCAGGACCCAGAGCTAAGAAAGGGTTGAAGGTTCCAGCAAGAAGCATTACTGTAAACGGTGTGTTCAATGCTGGTCACACAGTGTAATATTCTCTCTATTTCTGTATTGGCTTTAGGGATCAGGGCCCTTTTTGTGCTGTGTGCGTGTATAATAAAATGGCAGTTCCTGCTGCAAAATGACCATATTCTGTGTTCGTACAAAACAAGACAAGTGAAGTAAGTAAGCCACTTGCTGCAGCTTGACTCTGTCTTCTACAGCAGGTAGATAACGGTGACATGTAGACACCACAGGTTAATAGTGAAAAAAATGAAATCATGAAGTTGTTTGAAAAAGTCTTGGCTGGGTTCAATTTTGAAGGCATATTCTTCCCACATCCTCCTGTGTCCCCATCTTCTTGTGTCCCGTCCTATTAAGCTGCTCACTAGACTCTTTCTTGAAAAGTTTCCCACTGGAGTACAGTTTTTCTGATCCAGATCACCCTTTGCAGTTAGCCTGCAGCTTTGAAATTCACTGCTGAGCTCACTATGGATTTGAATCGCTTCTTTGCTTTGGTTGTTAGCAGATGGGAACTGTTCTATTATGCTGTATGAGGGTTTTTGTATGAAGATAATAACCTGTATGTCGGCAAAGACCATCAAAAACATTACCATTTTGGCCTGATAGCTAATGTTTGAAATCTAATAGCATGGCACTGCAACAGCTGGCCATCACGAGATGGTTTTATGCTATGATACTTCTTTAAATACTCAATCTAGCTTTGCCTACTTAAGCTTGACTCTCTGCATAGCTGCAGATATCACTTAAGATTCATTTGCATGATTTTTACATTTAATAGAAATTTCCCCACAGGGACTTGGCTCCGTTATTTACAACTGGAAGAACATTATTGCACATTCCAATGAAACGTCATGCAAATATATACTAATCACAAGTGTCAATCAAATATCTGATTTGTATTACGTGGGATAACTCTGTGCACTGTGGCTGACACTATGCATCATTCCCATGAGAACCATAGCCCTTATTACTATTCAGGTTGCAGGAGATATTAGGGAGCTCATTCAAGATCAGTCCTTTACATGGCACACGGGGCAAACACATAATCAGAAGAATCCCACCTCCAAAATCCCAAAATCATCTAAATGGAGAAGGCAGACAGAAATCAAATGGCTGAAGATCATACATCAGGTCAGCTGAAGACGTGAGACTAAAAGGAAAGTCCCTTGTCTTAGGAGCCGATATCCGAACCACGGGGCCATAATGTCCTTCTAAGAAGTGATGGTATCGCATCAGCTGATCAGAATCCTTTGCCAACACAATGTCATGCATAGTTGCGAGCAAATTCAGTAGTGACAGATGGCCACATCAATTTATTACTGTGCCCAGGGCTAGAAGCAGCACCTGAGTACCTGCCTATCAGCAGAGCAGGAAAACTGTCTCACTTTGCTAGACCCATTCATGTCCTTTCTCTCTCTGGATCACCTTGCAAGAGACTGCTAGGAGACCTGTTTCCCTGCAGTAGCTCCACACTTCTCCCTGGACCTGTTCATACAGCAGTGATGCTCTTTGAGCTTTGCCCTGAGAATTGGTTCCAGTCTCCAGGCATTGCTGAGGATCATATTTGTCACTCCCCATCTCTTCACAATCCTTTTGCACTGCTCCTGTATTCAAAGCAAGTCATTTGCAGGAAGCCAGTTGCGAAAGGCCATGTATAATCAGGTCTCCCTTCTGGATAAGCTCTGAGCAGCTCCCATAGGCCCAGCCTACATCCGGTAAAGAAGTCCTAAACCTATGGTCCCTACAGACATGGTGGGATGGGCCTTGCAGAATCCCCTTTGTAGTGGCAACTCAAGCCCCCCTGGCCAATCAAGCTGGTCCAGCCCCACTCATGACTGAAGAATGACATACGAGGTCCAATAAACTACATCTTCTTGGTATGATGACAGCTCTGGCATGCAGAGGCTGGCATGCTAACATTATTCTGAACCTCCCAATCTACCTCCACCTGTTTACAACCTAGATTGTGAGCCCAGAAGCAGGCCAAATTAACTCCTGGATTAGACGCCAGAGTTGCATCTCCAATACCAGCATTCAGTCTGTCCCAGTCTAGACCATAGGGCGGGAGAGCAGATGGTCAGGAACATTGCAGAGGAAGGTAAAACCAGAACCTCAGGGGACTCCTGTGTATTGCTACCTTTGGCAATGGAGCAGTCAGACATCTGTCTGGGCTAAGCATCATTCTGTGAGTGCATGCAGAAGACACAATGACCCTCCAAGTAAGGTCTTCAAGAATCCTTAGCTCAGAAATACTAGTGGTCAAGTGCAATCTGCTGCCTTCCAGGCACCAACACGTACTGTCTATTAAGAGGCACGGTGTAGAATTCTGTGTCACCTACTGGACTACCAAAGTGCAAGCTTGCGACCAATTCTGAGTTACTTAACTAGAGGATAGAAATAATTGTTATTTCCTCTGGGTACATTAGTGGGTGTACTTACATGCCCTGAAGAAGTAATGAAATTTAGCTGAGTAACTCAGCATGGGTCTCAGTCTGCACTTCAGTCATCCACCAGGTAAAATGAGCCAGGGATAAGTCATTGTTAGAGATGATGATTACAGGCTTGTCTACACCCTGTCGTGGCACATCCTAGTAAAGACAGGACTGATCCCACTCCACCCAGCCACGCCCTCAGGCCCAAGCCAAACATAGTAGTTTGTCAGAGCAGCTGCTCCAGGCTCATTCCTCTGTGTCCACTCTCAAGCCCTTGGTCTCCAGTGGGCCTGAGAACTGCAGCTGGGGACAAGCCTACAGTGACCTCACTGGCAATTTTTCAATTTGGAGTATGCTTGTAGGCCTCGGTAGGCAGAGGATGCTTTGGCTCCCCCACTCCTGGAGCCACAGCCATAGATGAGCCCTGAGATTGCCAGGGGGCTATGGTGAGCACGTTTGGGGTGTGCAAATCTGGGATTTCACCTGCCTCCTCCATGTCCTACTGACTGTTATATATGTACTTCTTGAGTCCATCTGCTACCTCTTTATGCTGCTCTTGCAGTGAACAGCAGTCAGATCTGTCCAGCTGAATGCCTCCCATGTGCATGGGAGT
This sequence comes from Gavialis gangeticus, assembly GCF_001723915.1. Taxonomy (NCBI): domain Eukaryota; kingdom Metazoa; phylum Chordata; order Crocodylia; family Gavialidae; genus Gavialis; species Gavialis gangeticus. Next base: position 127,291,914 of record NW_017729022.1, on the reverse strand, counting down.
CCTATGCTGGCATGTGTATAGACACGGCATAGCTGGCTCCTGCAGCTCAGGACAGGGATGACTTAGAAACTCAGGGTACATTGATGGTGGGGTGGAGGCAGTGCAATCAACAGAGCAGTTGCAGACTTAGGTTGGGAATCACTGCTGTCAATGGTGACTCAGGCCTTGACCCCAAGCCCATTGAAGCAAACAGAAACCTTTCCATTTTCTGCAATAGGCACTGGAGCAAGCGCTTTGGAACTGATGACACTGAAACAATTCCTTTCTGACAGACTGTCAGGCAGGGACCAGAATAGCATAAAGACCACGTTATTCCATGCCCATCAGTGTTGAGGTGTCTTAATAGACTACAGGTAGGGCACAAAATTAACAGAACTGTCAGAGCATGGGTTCATCACTGGATAAGCTCCTGCATATATTTACTATCTGAGGCCAAAGAGGGAGAAAACGCATGTTGATAATAGATGGAAGAATGCAGAAAAGGAAAACTGAAAAATTAGCTGAAGCCTAAAGCCTTCACCATGCTATACTGTAATTAGCTTCACAAGAGCAACTGGAGGTCAGAATCCACTGGGCACAGTCAGTCCCTGCCCCAATCAGTGCACAGTCTCTCAAGATGAAACACAAAAGAGCTCCCCCCACTTTGCTTGGATTGCCCCAATGTCACACAGAAGATCTGTGCTAGAAGATGAATTTGAACTAAGTGTTCCTACATTTTAGTTCTATGACCCCAGGCTGTCCTTCCATTTGCTTTTATGGAACAGCTCTAGCCAGGAGCTAAGGCAGTTGTATGTTATCAAAGCTCTGACAGTCAGTTGGACATTGAATCTGGAGCAAAAGTTCATTTGTTATGAAATCAGGACTCAGGATATAATATTTAGACCCAGGATCCTAGGGTTGAACCTCAAGGGTCCATCCCTCTGCACAGATGCAGAATATGTTATCCCTATGCTGTTCCAGCCAGATACCTGTCCAGCCTCTTCAAAACTTCCAATGAAGGGGATTCTACAGCTTCTCACAGACAGCTTGTTCCATCATCCCACTGTTTTAGGAAGTTCTACCTGGGGTTTGATCTTAGCCTGCTTTGCAGACATTTGAACCCATTCATTTAAGGTAATAGTTTAAACCCCTTGGGAAAGATACTGTGACTCTTGATCTTTCTGGATTTCCCAGTCATCCCACAATCTCACCCCTTCCGACCAGATGCAGTTGCTTTTTAGGATCATAGGAAAGTAGGGCTGGAAGGTTATCTAAGTCAGCCCTCTGCTCAAGGCAGGATAATTCCTGACTAAACCACCCCAGCAAAGTGTCCAGCTAACCTATTCTTGAAAATTTCCAGGGATGGAAATTCCACAACTTCTCTGGGCAGCTTGTTACAGTGTTTAACCATCCTCATAGTCAGAAAGTTCTTCTTAATCTCCAATTTTAATTTACCCTGCTGCAGCTTAAGGCCACTGATCCTAGTTCTGTCCCCTACAACCACAAAGCCCAGTCTATATCCATCCTTTCTATAATTGCCTTTCAGGTATTTGAAGACTGTTAGCAGATCCCCCTCAGTCTTCTCTTCCCTAGACTGAATAACAGTAGTTCTTTCAGCCTTCTACCTTAAGTCTGTAGACTTATCACGCCTGTACAGCCTATAGCCCCTAATGTTAACTAGGCGACTGTGGCATAGATGCCTACACAGTCAGATGGATTGCAGATTGGCTGAAGGGTCGCACTCAGAGGGTGGTGGTGGATGGGTCATACTCAACCTGGGGGGAGGTGGGTAGCGGAGTCCCCCAGGGCTCGGTCCTGGGGCCTGCGCTGTTCAATTTCTTCATCAGCGATCTGGATGATGGGGTGGAAAGTAACCTGTTTAAATTCGCTGATGACACCAAAATCTGGGGGGAGGTGAGCACGCTAGCAGGGAGGGAGAGATTGCAGAGGGATCTGGATAGGTTACAGGGGTGGGCTAACAGGAACAGGATGCGTTTTAACACGGACAAGTGCAGGGTGCTGCACTTGGGCAGTAGGAACCAGCAGCACACTTACACAATGGGGAACTCCTTACTCGAGAGCACGGAGGCAGAAAGGGATCTTGGAGTCATTATTGACTCCAAGATGAACATGGGCCGACAATGCGAGGTCATGGTTGGCAGGGCTAACCGGACCTTGTCGTGCATCCACAGGTGCATCTCGAGTAGAGCCAAGGAGGTGATCCTCCCCCTCTACGCGACGCTGGTCAGGCCACAGCTGGAGTATTGTGTCCAGTTCTGTGCGCCCCATTTCAAGAGGGATGTGGACAACATGGAGAGGGTCCAGAGGAGGGCCACCCGCATGATCCGGGGACAACAGGGCAGACCCTACAGTGAGAGACTGCGGGACCTGAACCTATTCAGCCTCCACAAGAGAAGGCTGAGGGGGGACCTGGTGACCGTCTATAGACTCACTAGGGGGGACCAGAAGGGTTTGGGGGAGACGCTGTTTCCCCTAGCGCCCGCTGGCATAACAAGGAGTAATGGGCACAAGTTGATGGAGAGGAGGTATAGATTGGACATCCGCAAAAACTACTTCACAGTTAGGGCGGCTAGGAGCTGGAACCAACTTCCAAGGGAAGTGGTGCTGGCCCCTACCCTGGGGGTCTTTAAGAAGAGGCTGGATGCCTACCTGGCTGGACTCATTTGAGTCCCGTTTTTGTTTTGGGGTTTTGTTGTTCTCCCGCCCTGGCGGGGGGTCGGGCTAGAAGATCTGCTAGGTCCCTTCCAACCCTAAATCTATGAAACTATGAAACTATGAAGTCATGCTTCCCAGGCCTCTAATAATTTTTGTTACTCTCTGCTGGACTCTTTCCAATCTGTACACATCTTTCCTGAAGTGCGGGGCCCAAAACTGGACACAGTACCCCAGGTAAGGCCTCACCAATGCTAAACAGAGCAAACAGATTGGTTCCCTTGATTTGCAAGTGACATTCCTGTTAATACAACCCGGGATGCTGTTGGCTTTTTGTGCAACAAGAGCACACTGTTGGCTCATATTCAGCTTATGGTCCACTACAACCCCCAGGTCCTTCTCTACGGCCTAGCCAGTCATCTCCCAGTCTGCATTTGTGCAAGCAGTTATTCCATACCAAGGGAGGGACTTTGCACTTGTAGAACAAAAAGGTTAAATATGCAACAAATGCAGAATTTAAGTGGAATTAATGCGCCAAGATTTCAGGGCAGCTCCTGGGGAGGGAGGGGTAGATTCATTATTTTTAAATATATCATTTAATTCTATGGGCTGCAATGGTGTTACACTGATCCACACCAGCTGAGCTCTGGCCTGATAACTCTCTACCATACTGCTCAGAAAACAAGTGCTGCTATTGAAGCAGGGCTGAGATAGGTCAATGGGCCTTGTTTATTGCCTGGTACATCTCGCCACAACAGAGATGAGAATGAGTGACTCTTTCATGCAAACAGATGCGATGAAAAAAGTGAACAAATATGCTAATTGACAAACATTTCTGTTAATTATGGTAATGCTGCTGCTGTGCGGGGTCCCAAAATAATCACATGCACTTCTATTCTCAGCCGTTGCAAATGCTCCAAGGCTTTTCTGACTTTCCAGGATACTTGCAGCCAGCCTGGGTGCCAGGACTTTGTCAGACTGACTGAGGCTTCCACCTCCCCCACTGCCCCCAAGCAGAAGGGGCCTGATCTCAAAGAACTTGTTAAATCAACTAGGAGTCAGAGTATATCACATGCACTGGCTGTAATGTCAACACTCAGTCATAAAAGCATAGCAGGCAGGAAGCGGGGACTTGGGCTTAACCTGTTAGACTAGAGGCATCTATATATGTGCTCTGGGGTTGAGAGGGGCTCTGAGAGCCGCTCTAATTAAAGCACCCGCAGCATCACATGTATTCAGCTCCTGCGCTTCAAAATGGTGGCAGGGGCGCTCTAACTAAAGCTTGTTCAACAAGTTTTAGTTAAAGCGCCCCCACTGCCATTTTGAAATGCAGAGACACTGAATGCATGTCATGCAGAGTGTGGCAGGGTGTTGTTGGTGCCTGCCACTTTAAGGGCTGAGCCAAGCAGCAGCAGGTGCTTGATTGCAGCAGCCATTTTAAAACTCTGGCCACACATATAAACAGGGTAGTTCCCTGCTGGCAGAATGCAGTGTCCTGGAGGTAAGGGCAGGAGCTGTAGCGGGTGGGTTGGAGGCTCCTGGTCCTGGGCATCACCTAAAACTGCACCCTGCTGGGAGTGGGTGGCCTTGTGGGGCTTTCAGTAGTGCAGGAGTCCCCAGGAAATACCAGGCCAGTTACCACCCTGGTGAAAGGTGGGTTGGGATATCTTAACTCCTAGCCCCCACAACACTGTGGGTACAAGAGGACCAAGCACAGCTATGGCCACCTGAGCCCCCACTGGGGAGGGAAGCCCTGTGGTCCTGGTGAGGGATAGAGATGAGGATCCCTGATAAAGTGGAAGCCAGAGGGCTTGGAGCCTGGTATGTGTGTGTGAGTTTGTATAGAGTTGCCCTGGGAGAGGCCAAGGCAAGCTTGGCCCTGGTCAGGTAATTGGCTGGCTGCTAACCTGCTAAGGGTTGTGGGAGAGACCCAAAAGATGGTACATCTGCCACCCAAGGTAGGAGCTGGAAAAGCCTATGGCTGAAGGGGCCTGCTCTGGGAGGGAGCAAGATGGTATAAGTTGCTGATGTGTGGGAAAAACCCTGTGACTCCCTAGTAAGAGGAGGGTGGTATGAATGTGTGTGTCTGAGGCCTGACAACAAGGGCCAAGCTTGGTCTGGCTGTAGGCAGGAGCATTGTGTCATCTAGATGCCATCTGCAAGGGTTGGGCTGTGGTGTAGGGGAGGGATGGAGCTGCAGATAGCACCCCCTGACATCACAGCAAGAATGAGCAGCCTCCTGCCTTATTAAAACCAATTAAGAAACAACAACAGGGTGAGGCAGGTGGTTGGCCCAGAACAGATGGGTGGGTCAATGGCAGACAGGCCCTGAGAGAGCCCCCTGTTGTACAGAGGCTGCTGGAGAACGCTAATTGGCATGCTTCAGCAGACCTGCAGCAGCTCCCCCCACCCCGCTGCAAGGACTGGAGCTGCAGGCTCAGGCTTATGGAGCAGGACCACATGGAAAAGGCAGGCTCTGCCCCCTCCCCCTGTACAGCACTGGCCAGAGCCTTGCCAGTACTGGGCATGAGTGCCCCGACGACCTCACCTGCTGCTGCTCTCAGGGAATAGACTGTTCTTAGTGGTAGCAGATGACACAACAAGGAGCAATGGTCTCAAGTTACAACAAGGTAAGTTTAGGTTAGATATTCAGAAAAACTCTCACTAGGAGGGTGGTAAAGCACTGGAGCAGGTTACCTAGAGGTGGTGGAATCTCCATCCTTGGAGGTTTTTAAGGCCTGTCTTGTAGGGCTGTACAAAATTTCACAGGGAGTTTTCATTTCAACGTTGTTTCAACTTTTTTCAAGCTCAAAACTGTGCAGTTGAAACTAAACGAAAGGCTTCGAAACTGCCCTCGTTTCATTTTGAGGCTGGTGAAACATTTCGAAAGTTTCAAAGCTGGGCTTGCTTGCAGCCAAAGAGAAACTAAGGAGATGGAAGGCGAAGAGTGGGGGAAGGACTTCTTTGATATTGATGTGAAGCTGGTCAGTGACTGTAATCTTTCCCTGAGGTCCTTTCCAATCCCAGTGCTCTGGGGGAGGGATGGAAAAACAGCATAAAAAGCATTGTTTGAATTGAGCTTTCTCTGTGCCTTCACACAAGTGACACAAGTCTTGCTCTGAACAGTTTGAGGTGTAGTTTCCCAGAAAACCCTGCACCTATCTCCTTGAAACTTGACAGGCTTTGTGGCCTCAGCAGGGGCTACCCTCCCTGCTGTTTTTCATTCGAATCCGGCAAGAAACGATAAAGTATAGGCATTTTCATGATTCCTCATTATAGCTTATGGACAAAATGTCAAAATGTGTTAAAACAGTTTTGACAGAACGGAATAGTGCTTTGAAACTAAACAAAATGTCGAAATGAAACGCTGTCCCTTCAAAACAGGGAAATGGTAGTCAAAATGAAATGGTGCTGTTTCGCACAGCCCTACTGTCTTGACAAAGCCTTGGCTGACATGATCTAGTTGGGGCTGGCCCTGCTTTGAGCAGGGGGTTGGACTAGATGACTCCTTGAGGTCCCTTCCAACCCTAACTTTCGATGACTTGATTAATTGCGTCTGCTCCAATGTGTGCTAATCGGCATGCATCAGAGCAGAAGTCCATCACCTCTATAGGTGCCCTGGAGTGCTGGTAACCTATGCTTAAGTGCTGCTATTGCCTTCCCTTGAGTCCTACAGCAATTTTGGAACATGGGGCTCCAAGGGGTCGCTTGGGCCATAAAGTCCAATCTTGGAGTCCAAGTCTGAGTTACTTTAGAATGAACCGACAAAGGGACTTAGGTGCCTATGTTTACCATATTTACCTGCATACCACACGAATGCTTTCCTCCAAATCTGCCCTCCAAAACTGGGGTTTGTGTCTTAAGGGAAGCTGGTCTTTTTGTTTGTTTTTTGTTTGTTTGTATTTTTCTTCTTCTTTAGAATAGAAGCAAGCAGATGCTGTGCTCTAATGGACATCAAAATGGTTTCTGCTTCTCTCTGGCCTCGGCAAGCAGAAAGGGTAGAGTTGACTTGAGAGGGTAGAGTAACTAAGGAACTTGCAGTGAGTGTTGCTTGCCCTGAACCAGCTCAGTGCCTGCTTCAGGCATAAGTGAGCTACTGCATGCAGTCGGTAGTATGTGGATGGAACTTGTAGAAAGAAAGAAGCAATGGTTTTGCTACTGCCCTTGCAAAGGTCCATGGCCTAGCCATGTTGATGTCCTGCTATACCAAGAAGTTTCTGATGCCTTACCCAGACTGTCTCCTGGGATGCCACACTTCTTGGACATGCTGGGTTTCCAAGAGGACTGCCTTTGTCATACAGCCATGACTCCAGAAAACTTTTTTCTGCATTCTGCCTTCCAAAAACAAGGTGAAAGTCTTATTTGGAGGTGTGTGGTATATGCAAAAATACAGTATAATTTTGGGCCTCAAAGCCCTGCACAGCTGGTACCTACATTCCTGCTAGTAGAGGTCCCTGCATCTCCACTGCTGGGTATGTGCACAGACATCTAAACCCAGCATTGCTGACATGGTTGGCAGGTTTAGATATTCTCCCCATCTTGTCTGTGGGGCCTGCTCTGTGCCCATCCTAAAAACATACCACATCAGCAAGGAGGAGATGATACTGCCAGGCCCCTGCCTCCTATTCAATTGCTCAGTGTTCAGAGCAGTCACCTGGGAGAGACAAACTCACCTACCACCTTAGCCTAATTTGGAGCATAGATCTGAACCAAGCACTTGCCCCTGTGGGGCCTTCTAAGCCAACAGCCTGCCTGTCTCTCCTGTTGCTATTTTTCCATGTTGTATAACGTCCTAGAGACTCATTAGAGCAGACACAAGAGCCTGCTTGTCCAGCTGAGTACTCTCGCAAGCAAGGCCCTAGCATCATTCTTCTTCTCTGACCAAATGAACACTGAAGTAGTTTATGCACATACAACAGCTTCAACAGGAGAGACTTTGAGGTGGGGGCGGGGGGGAGAGAGGGGGATGATGGCTTCAGAGTACCCACTAGTCTAGGGACTTGGTATACATATCATGAGATGTGAGACTTGGGTTCAACTCTGCTTCCATCTCAGGCAGAGAAGGAATTTGAACCTTGCCTACTTAGCCAATTGCTTGAACTAGTGGGCTAAGGCACAATCTGCATCAGCCTTGCTTCTTCCTAGTAGCTGGGCTCTGTTCAAAAGAAGTGCTGGGAGACTTAGTAAGTTATGTTAGTTTGAAGTCAGTTAGAAGGCAGGGAAAATGTGTGCCTTATCTATCAAAGTAGATAGATGCACCTAACTCCAGGAGAGATTTCATGGCTTTCTCTTTCAGAATTGACCCTAAATCCTTGTAGCTCAGTTTCTTGCCTGTAAAAGGGGCTTCTGATTTGGCCTGGTTTGAAACTCTGTGAGCTCTTCGGAGCAAAGACTGTGAAAAGCAACACTGCTGCTGCTACCCAGTATCTAACAGGGGGCTGCACTGCAAAAAACGGCAGAAGGGGAAGGCAACCACAGTCAGCTGCATCTAGAGAAGGAATTTTAAGCAGGTAGGCTGCATCCTGGTGGAGTTTTGCCTGGTGTTCTTCGATCTGTAAATAAAATGCCACAGGATGTTCAGCAGCAACCAGGCCCTCTGAGATGTACTTCATGCACAAGGAAGTGCTGCCAGCAACAAGGTCCTCCCTCAGAGCACTAAAGTATGGGCCTGGCACTGACACGGGTCTCTTCCCAGAGCCACCACTCAATCCACCCCTTGCAATAGCACTGAAAAGTCTACTCCTATCTTTGCTTGGCTTTTCATCTCTGGTGAGACCAGCCCAGCTCCTGGGCTGGTTCTAGATCAGAACCTCCCATTGGTCTCTGATCCTGTGATGCTAACGATTCCTAGACCCCTTACCCATCTTATCACCATTTCTTCTATTTCCTTTCTTCTGCAGGCCGTATCTCTGGGGTAGCTCTGAGCAATCACAGCCTGGCTACTCTTCCAAGATTGAATTTCCCTGCTGTCAGAATGCAGCACTCTGCCTTGATTGTGCTAATTATTTTTGGCACATTAGTTTCTATTAACTTGCAGGGTATTTAAATAGAAGCCAGCTCCTCCATCATCTGGGCTGACACTGCCTGCAGAGCGCACAGCCAATCTCAGGGGCAGGCTGCAATAGCAAGGTGAGGCTGTCTTCATGGCTGTAGTATTGCTGGCCTCCTGGCTACAAGTCCTTAGGGTGTGTCAGTCCACATATCCCCATGACCTCAATGGAGCTAGCTGACTTGCATCAATTCTGGGAGATACTGCAGTGACAGAGGAAGCCTTTCATAACCCTTTGTGGTTCATAACTGATTTACTCCATACAAACTTTCCTCACAATCCCAGATTTATCCTTCCCAACTCTTGCCCAGAAGAAAGCAGAGCCTACCTACTGCTCCTGCTGGGCCTACCTAACCCCTTCCCTGCCCTGGTGGTGCGTACAGCCTGCCTATCCCACCATCTGTCCTCTATAGGGACTTGTTTGGATTGAATTTTCATTAGATTTTTTCACCTCCTTTATAGATTCTGATGCACAAATCCTAGGGTAGAGTTGATGCTTATCCTTCTCCATCTCCAGACATATTCCCAGTAACAGCAGCTTTTTTTCACAGCTGGGCAAAATTAATGTCTGCCCTGGGGAAAATGCACTTTTAACACCATGCCCAAGGCACCATGACTGCAGGATGTGGCTTAATAGGATTCAAGGAAGGGACTGGACATGTGGATATCAAGAATGTTGTTAACTATAACAAGGAAAAACCAAACAAAAGTCCTCCCACGCCAAACAGTTAGTCTGACTGGCATAGATATGGTGTGTCTACTTCTGTTGCTAATGGCACACAAGATAATGATGTGGCCAGCATCACACCCAGCTACCCTTAACCACCAGGCAGAATGACAGCATGCCCATTTAGAGCTGGGTTGATCAGGACTAGGCACTTCAGCACAAGCGCAGAACAAACCTTGCCCCACTGCCTTTTGAAGTGCTAGCAAGAGAGATTAACTGTTCTGCTACCACACCAATTTGCCGTTACACTAGTAAATCTTAATGCAGTGGCCAAGAAGCTTGTAAGACCTATAAACCTCTGGCAACTTATGATCATCAAAGCATATTACCCTATTGGGCAGCAGTAGCCCTTAAAAACCCCTGGTATGGATCAGCATTTCATAACATTGTGCTTAGCACTGTATCAACACAGACACAAAAGACAGCACCTAGCCCAAGCAGCCATGTATAAGACCTTTCCTCTTTATATGTCTAGTCTTACTATGACAGTTACATTACCTATAGGTAGAACAGGGATAGTCTGCATGAGGGTTTACATTAAAATTTGTGCTTCTCTAAACTTCTGAGCTGGAAGGGCCTCCATAGCCTCCCTCCAGCTTTACTGCTGATGGGGTAAATTAGGTGGTGAGCTGACCCTTTCTCTGGTCCTGCAGTCAGAGGACAAAAGCCCCTCCATTCTCAATCTGTGCTGGCTGCAAGGCAAAAGTTGCTGCCGGCTAGGTCAGCTGTGGACTTGCAAAGTTTGTTCATGTTCTTGTACAGCAAAAGAAGTGTTCTGTGCTTGGAAAAACAGAACTGCCCAACTAGAAAATGGCCTTGATCTGTGGATTCATGCTGCTTGCAAGCTTAACCAAAAGAGTGAAAGGGATGGGTATTGTGAATATTTTTCTGTGGTAAGAGCAGTGCTGGAAGTTCACAACCAGGATCCTGGACTATGCAGGCTAAAGAGCTAGCAGTAACCAACAGGTTGCTGGCAGGTGAGGGTGACCTGGGAAGGGCTTCTCTGAGTGATGATGTGAAGAGCAGTGTGGTAGCTTCTGTGAAAGCCAGAAAAGGCTTTGGAGTGGCACCTTGTTCATTAGGAAACACAGACTGCCAGATAGAATGCCACAAATCAATGATCCAAGCTAGCACACATGAAACTGATGCAGCTGATGGGAAAAGGTGAGATTTCGATCCCATAACAAGTTCTGCGGGGAATGATCTTTGCATCTCCAGCGAATTCTGAGTGTGGTGCATGGGTAGAGGGGTCTGCTGAGCCAGGGTCATGCACATGGAAGGGAGATCTGCCTGCCAGGACAGAATCCTAAGTGAGTGATTACTGACTAGCAATGCTACTGTGCTTCACCAGCAGTGGTTCTTCTACTAGGGCACTGACCCACCAAAACCTAAACATGAGAACCTACTTCCTTTCCTTTGAGTGCTATATGTCAGTCACGGTTCAATACAGTAGAGGGTTCAACTTTTTGGCCAGGCATGATGCACATTAGCCCTGCATCCTCCCCAAGTGCCTCTCTGATTGCCTTTCCCTACCCAATCTGCTACTCTGCTTTCTGCATCTTGCCCTGTTTGACCTGCTGCTTTGCTTTTTGCACTTTGCCATATCTGCTGCTGTGCTGCCTGTCCCATCCCCAATCTTCTGTGCGATATACAAAGGCTGCCCATGACATTTATGATGCAACCCCTGGTTTAATACATCTCTTATCCAAACACAGGATTCATAGGCGGTAAAGACGGATCTTCCACCAATTCTCAAGCTGCACCTGAAAGTCCAGACCCCCTTTAACTAAGTCTCCTAGCAGCACTTTGGAGAGGTCCTTTTAATGAATGACCATGTGAACAGTTGAAATTTCACCCCACCTAAAATGTTGATCTGGGTGTCATTCTTGGGAGTGAACTCAACACGCACACTCCTCTCATACAAGCAGCTATGAAATCCTCATTGCAGCATAGTCATTGACCACACAGTTCAAGCTGCCAGCTCAAAGAGGCCACTGTTGGTTCATAAACAGCTGCGCTGGCAGAGCCTGTGTGTGTATGCCTGCAACTGAGCTGCAATTCAGAGGCCACATCTGGTAGGAAAGGAAGGAATAGCACTAGGTGAGCTACAAGGACAAACAAGGCATTACAAAATGATGAGATTAAAGCAAATGACATGTGATAGGCTTGGGCTGCCGGTCTCCAGAAAGCAAGACCTTGGTGAACACGTGGTGTTTGGAACAGGTACATTTCCACTTGTTTCATCTCTTTCCCAAGATCACCTACACCACATGGTTTTTAGGCACCTCTCAATGGCTTCCAAAGTGGTCCAGAGAGCACTGTTGAGAAGCATGCCTCACCCACCCCTTCTTGCTGTGCATGTTCCAAGCTCAGACCTGAGCTTGGGGAGCCATCCTGATGGCATCCTCTGCCACTGCCCTGGAGCTCCCTGGGTCTGGCATGCTTGACAGCAGCAGTGTAGGGACACCTTTAATATCTCCTTGGTGCAGATGTGCAGGGCTTGCTTCTGAAGAAGTAGTCCTGCTATTACACTGAGCTTCATTGGGGTGTAGTTTTGGCCAGTCATGCCTGGCTGTGGGGCTTTGTCCTCATGACATTCCCAGTTAAGTATTTGCACCCAGACTGTCAGGTTTACATAATGTGTTTGCTGGGATTTGTATTTAGCTATGCAAAAAAAATGGCAAGCATCTGTGTGTGCCTGCATGGAACAACATTTTGCTCAGCATGGAAGCACATGTGGGGCAGGGACCTATTTTTTCTGCTAAGGTTATAAAGCACTTACCATACTTTTGCAGCTAACTAATGAGCTAACTAACCAAATAGTGTAAGTTATTGGAAATTTTAATAAGTAAACAAAGCTAGATTTGAACATGCAAACCTAACTACATACAGGTAACTGCTCTACCTGCAAAGCTATAGCAGATGCAGGCTTGTGTGGTACCATATATGCTACCTGACCTCTCTAGTTTGTCCCATTTGAGCTCCTGTAGCCATCTGGCTCCCTCCAACTTACAAAAGGAGGAGCTTAAGCTGTTTTTTCCCCACTTTTACTCTTTTGCTGCCTTTCTGTAAATTTCTTTTTTGTCCAGGGAGCCCCGCTACTGGAGCCGTGCAAACAGGCTGCACAAACAGGCGTGTTTGTCTGCCAGCGCATGAGTTAGTACGGAGTTCACGCAGGAGGGTGTGCAGGAGGGCCCGAGGACCTGCCTGCAAACCCCCCAGGATAGACAGTCCCAGCCATAGCCAGCCTACCAGAGGCATGACACCGATGGGCACATGCTGCACACCAAGGGTCCCCTTGGGCTCTGCGGCCCCCCCTCTGGCACCTCAGAGACGGCCACCCAGACTGAGCTCATGGTTCCGGGCTCCACACAGACAGAGCCTCTGGCTCTCAGCTGCGCAGGCTGCCTGTCCCTTTTTCAGGCTCTGGGGCCTAGGAGCATAGCCACCTCCCCTTGTGGGGTCTGCTTCCTTTTGGGGTCTCTGGCGTACCAGCTGGAGGAGCTCCAGGGCACAGTCCAGAGACTTCCAAGCCCAAAGGGTGGTAATTCCAACACAGATCAAAGGGAGCAGGAGGGCGTAAAGGCACCATGGCTCACCAAAAGCATCCGGGAATGTCTTCTAGCTAAAACGGAGGCGCACACCCAATGGAAGGGAGGGGCCATCACCAGGGAGGACTAGACTGCAGTTGCTCGGTGACGTAGGGGAGCAGTCAGGAAGGCCAAGGCGGAGATGGAACTAGCTTCCCGGATCAAGGACAACAAGAAGTCCTTTTTTAAATACACAGGGGGTAAAAAGAAGGTACTGGGTAACGTGGGACGCCTGCAAGACAAGCTAGGAAATTTGGTCGCCACACCAGACGACAAAGCTAACCTATTTAACGACTTCTTTGCCTCCATTTTCCTGAGCAGGGACCGAATCAGCCCC
>NW_017729022.1:127277863-127278113 GCF_001723915.1 Gavialis gangeticus | reverse complement strand
CATCCACAGATGCATCTCAAGCAGGTCCAAGGAGGTGATACTCCCCCTCTGTGCAACACTGGTCAGGCCGCAATTGGAGCACTGCGTCCAGTTCTGGGCACCGCACTTGAAGGGGGATATGGACAACATGGAGAGGGTCCAGAAGAGGTCCGCTCACATGATCAGGGGGCAGCAGGACAGGCCCTATAAGGAGAGGCTACAGGACCTGAATCCGTTCAGCCTCCACAAGAGAAGGCTGAGGGGGGATCTA
>NW_017729022.1:127182834-127183204 GCF_001723915.1 Gavialis gangeticus | reverse complement strand
TGAGAGGCTGGATACCTTCAAGTCAGCCGGCCCTAACAACTACACCCCAGGGTACTCAAGGAGCTGGCAAGCATCTTAGCCCAGCCCCTGGCACGGATCTTTGAAAACTCATAGCGCTCTGGTGTAGTGCCTGAAGACTGGAAGAAGGCCCTTCAAGAAAGGGAGGAAAGTGGATCTGGCTAACTATAGGCCCATCAGCCTGACTTCTATTCTGGGGAAGATCTTAGAAAAGTTTATTAAAGAGGCCATCCTTAATAGACTGGCCGACACCAACATCCTAAGGGATACCCAGCATGGGTTTGTTGCGGGTAGGTCTTGCTTGACCAATCTCATTTCCTTCTACGACCAGGTGACCTATCACCTGGACAAG
>NW_017729022.1:127182498-127182782 GCF_001723915.1 Gavialis gangeticus | reverse complement strand
CTTGACTTCAAAAAAGCCTTCGATCTGGTATCCCATGATCACCTCTTGGTGAAACTGGCCAATTGTCAGAAGGTAGTAATTGATGGCAGTCACGCATCATGGTGTCCTGTGACCAGTGGGGTCCCCCAGCGCTCTGTCCCTCGACCCATATTGTTCAGAATCTTCATTAATAATGTGGGCCTTGGAGTAAGGAGCGGACTGGCCAAGTTTGCCGATGACACCAAACTTTGGGGCAAAGCATCCACACCAGAAGACAGGAGGGCGATCCAGGCTGACCTGGACAG
>NW_017729022.1:127156407-127182236 GCF_001723915.1 Gavialis gangeticus | reverse complement strand
GCCTTGGTGAGGCCGCAGCTGGAGTACTGCGTCCAGTTTTGGGCTCCACAATTCAAAAAGGATGTGGAGAAGCTTGAGAGAGTCCAGAGAAGAGCCACGTGCATGATCAGAGGTCAGGAAAACAGACCTTACGACGACAGGCTGAGAGCCATGGGACTCTTTAGCCTGAAAAGGCGCAGGCTCAGGGGAGATCTGATGGCCACCTATAAGTTTATTAGGGGTGACCACCAGGATCTGGGGGAATGTTTGTTCACCAGAGCGCCCCAAGGGATGACGAGGTCAAACAGTTATAAACTACTGCGAGACCGTTTCAGGCTGGACATGAGGAAGAATTTCTTTACTGTCTGAGCCCCCAAGGTCTGGAACAGCCTGCCATCGGAGGTGGTTCGAGCACCTACATTGAACACCTTCAGGAGCAAATTGGATGCTTATCTTGCTGGGATCCTATGACCCCAGCTGACTTCCTGCCCTTCAGGTGGAGGGCTGGACCCGATGAACTTCCAAGGTCCCTTCCAGCCCTAATGTCTATGAAATCTATGAAATCTTCTGGTGTGTTTTGACAGGTGCTTTTATTGTTTGAGATTTGATTAAACAGCTCTTTTGCTAGGACAGTGCAAATGCCTAGTCTGTATGGCAGCTGAGCATGGTGTGGAGTGTCATGAGAAAAAGTTAGGAGGGATTATAAACATAGCCCCTGTACTGGATAGCTTGTGGCTTAGGTGTGTTTGTGCCTATGGATCTTAATGAGATTATTGATTTCAGCCTCTGTGGCTTGTCCTGTTTCTCTTCCTCTTCAGAAAACACGCCTTGTCTGTTGTGTTGTAAGCGTCCTTGGGAGTAGCCATGGGTCATGTCATGTCTCCTCTGATGGCAAAGTCTAGGGAAGGTTTTGGGGGAGGAAAAACCCATGTCTTTCCCCTTTCAAGTGTTCCTCTCTCTGTCCCTCTGTGCTTGAAGGGCCATCAGAGAAGTTGACTCCTTCCTTGAGAAAGTTGATGGGGATGTAGTGGAAGAGTAGACCCTTCTTTGGTGTCCCAATACTGCAGGCTCCACATGTCTTTATGAGGTGGAGAAGGGTCTCCAGTGAGTGGGTGGGTCATGCAGCTTGTCACTACAGTGCCTTTTCAGTGGAGTACCTGCTGGGTGTTGAGAATAGCTTGCTCCACCACCCTGGTGGCACAGGCTGCCAGTGGGGTCCCGGGCAAGTGAGGATGAAGCTATAGCGATGCGACTCTTTCACCTAATGGGCTAGGGGCACAACCTCATCCTGTTTAATGCTGAACTATGTGTCCTTGTTTCAGCACTTAGCTAGTGCTCAGGCTCTGGGGAACGGAGGTTCTGGTGAGTCAAACAGGCTAATGGAGTCCTTGAGTACCTTCATGCCCTCTTTCCCCTGGGACACGGCAGCTCCTCCCACTCTGTTCTCACCCCAGGGCTTCTAGTGAGTCACCTCCACTCCACACGAGTCCCAGAGCAGCCTGCCCCTTGCATACTACAATGAGGATGCTGGCTGAGACTCTCCAAGGTATTGCTAATTTGAAACAAAGAAACAAACACATTTCTCGCTCCCCTGTCTACTTCCCCAGTACCCACCAGAATTACCACCTCTTCCTCTTGTGGCCCACGGGCCCCATGGCAGGTGCCTCAGCTGCTCACATTGAAGATCTGTTTCCCTTTTATGCCACGATTTGCTTTCCTGTTGAGATAACCAAGGTTGCACTGGTTTTTGTGGATACGCTGATATCAGGCCTGATCTTGCAGGTGCCCTGAAGGTCAGGAAGTCAAGACTGAGCCCTTAAAACTTCCACAGCTGTGGCCAAATTTCCAAGGAGCTCCTTCCCCGAGTCCCCTTCCCCATGGGTGCTTCTGGATACTGAGCACTCTGACACCGGCTGCTGATCAAGGGGCTGCAACTGGAGCTGAGCTCCCTTGAAAACCTGGCCCTGACTACAGATATGAGCCCTTTCCTTTTTAAAGTGCTAGAACCCAGCTACCTGCGCTGAAGTCATCAGATGCATGAGATGCTCCCTATCTCTCGAATCAGGCCTATGAACACTATGGGCTAAAACCTTTTGGTGACTTTAAAATATCCCTCTTCTGTGGGTAGGGCTGTGGCATGACATGCATTGTTTCTCCCTGAGCTGCATTTGTGTGCTATATTTGTTTTTTTGCCACTCTGTAAAATATTTATGGCTGCGTGGTTGTAGCTGACAAGCGTGAGTACTGGAGCCTGCAGGCATTTTTCCTGCCAAAATCTCTAGTTGGCTTTGATCAGGACTTTCTGAATGGGAAAACGTGAAGAGTCCAGCACCTTGCAGGGCAGATAATGTATTTGGCACAGTGGGCATTGTCCTGCAAAAAAAGAATGATGTCACAGTGCAAGAAGGTTCCAGAAGCTTGTGATTCCTGGTGTCAGCGGGGGAGCAGGTCTCCAAACCAAGTCACAGTGGCAAGGGAGCTGTAAGGCCCATGTCTGAGTGTCATGCTGCTTGCAGACCTAGGATAGACTCAGTCTTCTTGGCCCTTCTCAGTCAAAGTCTGTGAGAAGGTGCAGGCGTGTCCTCCATTTCTTTGACCTGTATCAGCAAGGATCTCTGCCATCCCCTTTCTGCTGAGAATTTGTCTCCATCATCCCAGATGGCTGAGGTGAGCATATGAGGGACTGACAGACAGGCAAGGAAAGACAAGTGATGTCTGTGCTGTGGAGAAATCGGGAGTTAAGAGCTGTACATGGTAGGGGAGGACTCTGCTTCTCCCCTCTGCAGGCCCATGCAGAGTCATTAAACACTGACTTCACCTACGCAGGGGAAATCGATGTCTCAGCAGCCGTAGAGGTCCACCAGCAATATCAATTTGGATACGTTAACCTTGTCTACACTATTGGTAGCAAGGCACTACTGCATCATTGCCAGAAAACACCTGCTCGTTTCCCAGCGTAAACCCACCGGAGGCATGAGGCAGCATTGACAATGAAGCCAAAATTCTCCAACTTTGCAGGTTTCTATTCCTGGGTATCATCTTGACAACTTGCATCTGATCTTCAGATCAGCTGCTGAGACAAAGTAGTTAGCACTAAATTCCAGCAAGTAAGAAATCAAGTGAAGATGAACTAGAACCTCTTTTATGGCATAGAAAATGATATCTATGTGGGAATACAATTGCTGAGTTCAAGTGAGGCCAGTTGCCTGATTTGGGGCATCATCTTATGGAAAAGGGTCAGAATACCATGCAAGAAACATTGGATGGCCTTGAGTAGTAGAAAGCATGTGGTCATGCACTTAGGAACTAATAACAGGAATGGCTGCAACAAGCAGGGAGGTCCACAGTTGGAAATGGCTGAGATAGGGAAGGACTTGGGTGTACTAGCTAGTAAGGAGACGGCTGAGCCGCCAGTGTTAGGCAGCCACGAAAAACCAGACATGAGCCCAGGAACGTATCAGACAGGGCATTTCCAGTTCTGTCAGAAAAGTACTCTTGTACCCAGATCTGGTGAGACTTTGTCTAGAGTACTGTGTATGCTTCTGGTCAGCTGATGCACTCAGACTAGAGCAAGTGCAGAGAAGGACTCCTAGGATTATTGGGGAAATAGGAAAACTAGAAGAGATGGGCTTGTTTAGCTTATCAGTAGGAAGGCTGAGAGGGGATATCTGTAAATACATCTGGGTGTAAACACCAGGGAAGCAGAAGGGCTCTTTGAGTTGTCGGGTAATGTTGGTACCAGAACGAGTGGGTATAAAACTCAGCAGGAACAACTTTAGGTTGGAAATTAGAAGCAGGTTTCTGACCCTCAGAGCAGAGAGATTTTGAAGCATCCTGCTTGTGGGAGAATTGGGGGCAAAAAATCTGTTTCCACATCAGCACTTAATTGGCTTATGTCGGGGATCATGTGAGATGGTTTATGATGGCAGGAGACAGGACCACGTGACCTATGAGGTCCCATCAGGTGTGGGGTCTGTGAGGGACCCCTCCCTCGCTGCTGAGGCAGGGCTAAGGTTAGCTCCAGGCTTCCAAATGAAAGCTACCCGTCTTGGCTATATATGAGTTATGTCTAACCCTCCAAACTCACATTTGCTGTTCTTACTTTCTGACATCAATCATCAACAGCAAATACGATGGGCTGGGGGAGATGCTGAACTGGTGTGCTATGTAGATAGCTTTGAGATTAAAAGGAGAGACATTTGGCTAGGAGTAAATGGGCTACATGGGTGATTCTTGTCTTCCAAGATGACCCCGAGAATTGTAATCTCATTGTAGGCCATTTATGGATTCATATTCACCTGACTTTTCCTCTTCCTGCCGCTGTTCCAGATGATGGCTATCAGCACCCAAAAGTTCAATGTGTTTGTATCTGAGCCAATGGGTGACAAGGATATTACAAAAGTAGATGGGATTAATGATGAGCTCGGAATGAAATTAGCTGCAAAAGGCTTTAACAAGGTAATCTCCCTTCTTCCTTACCAGGCTCCTTTTATTTCCCTTTTTTCTTTTCTTTTTCTTTTCTTTTTTTTACTCAGTGAGTACCATGGGATTATTTCATTAAAGAGGTGTTGTCTGTAACTTGTGATCAAGCATCTCCTGCTAAGAGCATTTCAGCACAATATATTAATCTGAAATGTGGAGTGCAGTTCCACTGAATTATTCAAAGGAATTGATGCTAAATGTTACACAAAGGGACAAAGTCAAATACCTTGGGTCCTAAAATTGATGCAGTTTGACAGTTACTCCATCTTCAAGGTCTACCCAGTAATGTTCCAACCATGCCTTTCGGGCGTTTTCAACCACTTGTCATTGTTGTTGCAGAATTTGTTTGTTTAAAGGCCAAGAGGACTTCCCATGGGGGAGAAGGAGGTGGTTTGGAAGCTGTGTTTATGGAATTGAAAATTCAAAGCCTACAGTTCTTGTGATGAGGCTGGTAGCAGCCACAGTAAAGAGGGTTAAGATACTAAAGTTACAGGACCAGTTTGGGAAATTCCACTGATGGATAAGCTGGACCCTGTGAGGCAGCATAGGCTTTTACTGTCCTACTCCCTATCCTTGGATGCCCTTAAGCCATCTCCCACATGGAAAACAATTATATCACTCCTACTCCCATTTATCTTGGGTGTTGAAAGGCTGGTCAATAGAAAGGGACATGGGAAGCTCTCTGGCAGGGTTTTAAGAGCAGAGTCATTTCCACCTACCTGTATTTGTGATCATTTGAGTGGTTAATATGTACCGTGGGCACAACCGTATGTGTGGTGAGCTGGGTGGTTAATACAAAATAGACTGTGGTCACCATGTGCAGGCCATGTCTCTTCCTAGTACATGCCGCTACCATGTACCATTCTGAGCTCCTCCTGCTCAGTCTGCACTGAACTGGAGTACTAATGGGCAGGTGGCAGAGTCCTTGAAAAAGTCTTTTAGGTGACAATGTCAGTCAAGGCAGGTCAGTGTGTAAACACCACAGCTGCAAGGCTCTCACAAACTAGAATTTCAAGCGACAATCCATTCACGACACAGCAAACTGAATGAGGAATTGTTTCTAGCTTTGACTCATGCCCTGCATAAAGTCACAGCAGAAACTGGCCCAGTGTTTCCTGGAGTATTGCAAGGATGGTGTAAACCTGCAGAAGTTTGGCATCATGAAACAAGCCCCTTTTAAGGGAATCAGGGCATGAAGTTGCATGAAACTTAGTAACTTCATGGATGCTTATGGAGCTGGGAAATAATAGGAGAAGCTTTTGGCACTGTGGAAAGGGAATCTGTTGTCAGCTCGTACCAGAGGAAACGAAACACTTTGACTACTAAGTCTTGGTGATCTTGTTCCTCTTGGTCTACAGATCTCAGCCCCATTTTATAAATGGACAATTCTCTTTACATAGGCAGTGCCCAGCAAAATAGTTACTCCTTTTGACCCGCACAGTGAGCGGAAATGAAGGGTCTCATGGGCTCTTCTGGTGTGGAGAAGAACTTTACAGTGGAATTGGGTTCTTTCTGATGCAACCCTGTCTTGTTACAAAGAATATGTGAAGTCCCATTTCCTTGAGCCACAGGAGTAAAAATGCAGATGAGACCTTCCTTGACTGCAGTGAGCACCTTTCAAAGCAGCCAGCTGCTGTGTGTCGTACAGGTTAATTGGGTGCCTGGCTCAGTGGTTGGGATCAGGGGGCAAAAATACTAGCTTGTGCTGTTCCCTTCTTCCTTGCAGGCATACATCCTTCTGGGCCAGTTCCTCTTGTTGAAAAAGGACTCTGCAGTTTTCCAGAGATGGCTGAAAGGGACTTATGGAGCCAGTCCCACTGAGGCTCAGCGGTGTGCTTCCTGCCTGTTGGAGTGGTGCGGTTCCTTCCTGTAAAGACCTGCCCACTAAGCCTTGATGGTAGACTTAGCAGGACTCTTCCAAGGGCTGAAATAAAGCAGCTCTTGAATGAATTGTACAGCCCAAATGGCTTATATTTGGATAGTTTCTGCTGTCCCCAATCCTGTAAATGCTTGTGTGCAGGGACTGAGCTTGTTCTTGGGCAAAGCAGGTCACATGCTGCCTTTAGGGAGCTCTGTGAATCCTCACTGTATCTATGACCAGAGTCCTAGCATGGTGCAAATAGGGAAATCTGGAACATCCTGATTTTAGGTGAACTGTTAACTAAAATCCTGGTTCAGCAAGGTACATAAGCAGATGCTTAACTTGAACTGCAGGACTGGTGCTGCTGCCCTTGGGCATCTAGGCCTCATGCTTTAGTTTAGAGAAGCGTTTTAATTCCCTGCAAATCTGGGCTTAAAAGGCAGGATGTTTTTCTGGTTCAAGCACTAGGGTGGGACTCAAGACATGGGTTTTGTTCCTAGTTCTGCCCTGGATTTCTTGTATGACCTTGGACATACTACTTAGCCTGACACTGTCCAAAATGACAACCAACTGTGGCTTCTGATACATAGGACTTGCTTTTGCAGAGGTGCTGAGTATTTATGACTACTGCTGGCCTCTTCTGCAAATAAGATGCAGAACAGTCCCCTGGTAGCCTGGGCTTTAATCTATTTGCATCTTGGCTTTCTCCACTGTAGGAGGGTGGGTAGTCCCTGCTGCTGAGGAAGGTGCTATGTAGATTCATTGTTATAAATGTTTGTCAAGGGATTTCAGATCTGCCCATGGAAACCAGAGGAAATACAACCTCTAAGCACCCTGGCCCTGTACTGGTTTGATTAACCAAACTTTATACTGCTCCTGGACTGGTGAAGAATGGGAAAACAGGAGGATGGCTTGAGCAGCATAATAGCCCTATGTCACACCAGCACTAGGCATGCAAGAGTGACGGAAGCCAGAGTATGCTGCATTCCAGCTAGCCTGGGCTGGCAGAGCAGTCCATATCCAGCTGTGGGAAGTTGCTGTAATCTAGAGCAGCGTTTCTCAACCCAGGGGTTGTGACCCAAAAGTGGGTTGCAAGAATATATGAATGGGCCGTGAACAAACTTTAAAAATGGATCATATTTTGCATACATTTTTGAAAAAATAGATGCTGCTTGTGCTTCACCATATGTTAACCTGTGCATACTAATAAACAGGGATCCAGGTTTTCCATTTGCCATGGAAAAACGTGGATTTTCTCCTTTAAAGAGCTGCAGTAGAGCTGTGGCCTGATGAACAAGCAGGTGGCAGAGAGAGGAGGCAAGGGCAATGCAGCTGCTGCACCCCTGCCTCTGTCCATTACTCCTCATGCTGCTGGTGGTGCAGCTGGTGTGGGGTTCTGCGTGGCAGCAGCAGCAGCAGCAACAAGTCTCTCTGCTCTGCTCTGCCTTCCCATACCTGCTGGGCCATGGAGGTGGCTCCTGTCCATGCCAGGACCAGCCAGGCTGCAGCCCCATGCCCACTGTGGGCACACAAATCTGGGAGGGCATGTGCCCCCCTGCCCCACACACTGGGGGGGCTGGGGCCTGGGGAAAACAGGTTGGGAGTGAAAGGCACCAGCAGAGCTGGGGAATCGGGGGTTGTGGTTTGGATGGGAGTGAAGGACACTGGTAAGGCCAGCGGGCTCTTTTCTAGCTAAACTATTTACTGGGCTTGGACTAGCTCTCTGTTTACAAATGGGTCCTGGTACAAAAAAAGGTTGACACCCACTGGTCTAGATCAGCCTCAAGGCTTTACACTAGTTGAGCCCAGAATTTGGCATTTTAATTTTCTTTACCCCCAGCTGTGCCATTTGTGGGTGAAGAGGGGATTCCCGAAAGATTTCGGGATTCCCTCTCTCCCTCTCATGTATTCACTCAACCATACTTATGTGCTTTGTTTCCCTCTGGCATCCTTTCCCATACTGCTTCATGGGACAAATGACTGGCATTCTGGAGTGACTCAGTAAAAAAAAAAAGCATCGTTGTGATTCCACATTGTGTGTCTGCCTGCAGTTCAGCTGTGTTCACTTCACATGTAAAAAACTGAGGTGTGTTTTCCCACGTGTCATTCCACCAAACTCTGCTTGGGCTCAGAATATAACTGGATTACTTCTTGGTGCTGGTGATGTGTACTAAAGATTGTAGTGTATAGGGATGTCAGTGAGAGGGTGTCATCAACTACCATCCAGGAATCTTGTGTCCTTAATCAGCTCAGGCATGCTGTGAGTGAGTCTGCTATGAACACTTATACTTTTTTGCCATCATATTCTGCCCAGGAAGGCACATAAATAAATCTGTGGGTGTCCCTGAAATGTAATGTATTAGGGTTCTGCTGCTGCTGCTGCTGCTGCTGCGTAAAAACTAACAAATTCCAGCTGGTTCCCTGGTAGAGTTAGCAAGACCCTGAATGCAGGTAATCAGTTGGGTAAAGATGATGCTATTTTTCACATCCACGGACTCTCAGGTCTTTGTTCCTGAAAATGTGGCAAGTTGCATGTCCATTTTGCATAGACAGTATTAGAAGTTTGAAATCCCACAAGAGGGAAGAGCCTTTTAACCTTTGCCAGAAAACCCATCACCAAAGTGCAGATGCCTGGCCTCTTTCCACTAGGCTAGGGACAGACATTACACATAAACCAGTTTAAGTGATCAGAAACTGGTTTAAGCCTGTAACAGAACAGAGATTCAGCGCACATAAAGCAGTTTGAAAATGATTGAAACTGATTTGAGATAAACCTGGTTGAATGTAGTATCAGACTTAACTGATTTGGGTCAAACTGGTTTATGTAATGTCTGTCCCAGACCCCTTCCTAGTTAAACTTAAACCAGAGTCCTTCAGCATCCCGGATGCTTTGCAGCCATGGGAAAGGCTCTTAGCTCCACAGCAGAGCTGGCCCCTCCCCTCTGCTCCCTGGCTGGAGCTCCAGTGGAGACTTGCAGGCACAGCAGGGTCTGCCTGCTTCCCCCTGCCCCATACCCCCCTTCACCACTCGCTGCTTAAGCAGGGATTCCCCCCTCCCCTCTCCCAGAGCACAGACCATAGCCAGCATGTGGTATGCTAGCTAATGCTGAGAGGTGTCTGTGTAAGGCAGACAGGACCGTGCCAGCTTAGGGCTTTTTGGAGCTAATCAACAGGTAGCTGGTAGTGTTCCTCCATTCCTTCCTTGGAAAAAATGTTTAAGAGCCGGAACTAATGAGAGAGACTTTTGTTTTGCTCATGGGCTGATAAATGGGCTGTGTTAACTCCCTGATGTGTAAGTAAATGCTGTGTAACTCCCTGCTGGCTCTGTCACTGGAGCAGCGAAGGGGGGGAACCCCTCCCTAATCAGAGCGTCCTGCCGTGGCCTGGCCATGCCCTCCCCACCACCACTCAGCACCATGGAAGGGTAGGAAGGGCTGCTCTAGCACCCCCCGGCTTCTTGTCCAACCCACTGCAGACATGTGCCTGCATTTCTTCAACCCAGAGGGGATGTCTGTATGGTTACAAACTGGTTCAGCCTAGCCAGGTTAGACTAACCTGCAAAGATTGAATCAATTCAGGCTCAAGCTTTTTGAATGTCTGTCTTTAGCCCTACTGTGCATGTTCCTGGAGCACTGACTCAGGTCAATGATCCTGGCTTCTATGAAGTGGAATAGCTGCTATAGCCTAGAGTGCTGTTTTCGTAGAGGACACAGCTTTAAACACCTTGAACTAAAAGTAGGTTTCCTTGCCAGACATCTCAGGTATTGACGCAAGCTCTGCTCCATGCATGAATAAAAAGCAAGATTCTGGCTTTGTCTTCAGTAACTCTATATCCCAGTAGCGTCTGTGTGAAAGAAAATAGCCAAGAATCATTGGGCTTCATCTCAGAACACCTCTTCCTTTTAAAAGACATCTTCATTTCATGTGTCCTTACTGGGTTACAGCAGGACTTCCAGATTTGAGGTTTCCTTTGAAAATTCTGTGCTCAGAGGCCAGAGGAAAGTAAGACAATTGTCCACTGGAGAACTCATTTTTCCAGAAGCATAATAAAGCAGCTCTACGGCCTGGACAGTGGCAGCCCACAGGGCAGGGCTGGCTACCACCAGCAGTGGTGTAAACAGCTGCCAGCTGTGGTGGCAGTTATTTTTTCCCCTCCCTTTCTCCCCACGATAGCAGCGTCTGGGGATGCTGCCCTGGTCAGCTTCCTCCCCCCCCCACCAATTAGGCTACTGCATTTTTCTCTATAACTTGCATCACTGGTGCATTTCCAAGAGGGAAAAAGCAAAAGCCTGGAGCTCACGGATGACTAGCAGAAAAAACTTTTGCCATCCTGAATGCCAGGACCTATGTCTTTTGGGGTAATGGACATCTTCTCAGGAGGGTGACCTGACTGTTTTTTGCAAGCCTACCATAGACTGTGTGATAACTGGTCTGTTCCTTCATGGTATCATTTTATGCCGTTGCAACAGAAAAGTGGCTAAGTGTCAGCGGCCACTCTAGTTAATAAACCCGCCGAGGGCAAATCTGGCCTCACTCTAAGCAGGCCTAGTTCTGAAAGCCCTAGTCTTGTGGCCACTTGTGCCAGGGATGAATCTAGCCTCAGAAGGCCAAATACAGCAGGGACAAATATGAAGACAAGTCTTGTGATGAAAGCATTTAGCAGAAACACAGGAGACCCATTTCCAGCTCCAATACGGACTCTGTGACTTGGGACTTCATCTCTTTGTGCCTTCATTCCCTGTCTGTAAAAGGAGGTTGTAGAGATTTCCTTTCTTCTATGCTTTGCCTTCAAACTCAGACATCATAGCATCCCCAAGGAGAAGAATTTAGGCTGCTTTGCTAAAGGAGTGATGAGGAGGGAGACAAAAAAAAGTAGGCGCAAATCTAACTGCTTCTGTAGGTGGGTAAATAGCACGTATGTGGCTAATATTAGCCACACAGGTGGCATTTAAGGCAATTACACAGATTCTAGATCCTGCTTTCCCCCTGTACAACTCTGTACATGCTTTGACCTGTTCTCGGCACTTATGCTCTATAGTGATGCTATTACCTCTGCTCCACCCTCCCAGAGGTTAGCCACAGGAAAACCACAGCTAGCAACTGAACGGAGAAAGATCTGCTCCTGCCCCAGTATTGTCCCTCCATTTTCTCTCATCAGTATTTCATGCAAAATACAGAAACACTCTTGGGAGCAGGAGCTGGGCCCCAGAGTGAGGATCCCTTCCTTCCAGGACCGTGCCCTACTTCCTGGCTGTGTCTACATGAGATGCTTTACTGCAGAGTAGACTAATCTACTGTGCAGTAAAGCTTAACTGTCTATACCTGCAGGTGCTTACTGTGCAGTAAATTAGTCTACTGCACAGTAAATTTACTACCTGAATATGTAGGTACTAAATTTACTGCACAGTAAAATCAAATAGCAGTAATTGCATGTGTAGACATGACCCTGAGTCACAGAGCCAGGCTCCTTTTTTACTTGCTCTCTTTCTGGTTCCACAAATCGTTGTTTTGCCTAGCCCATAGCCTGGTAGTTACGGCACTGTTCTGGAAAGGAGGAAATGTAGGTTCAAAACTCCTCTAGGGAAAGGGGACCTAAAGTCTGGGTCCTCTGCTTCCTAGGCAAGTGCCTGAACCACTCAGCTCTTAGGCTAAGGTGGTATGGCATCTTCTCTATCAAAGCCATTGCTACTTGTGTTTTTTTTCTGAGACTAATATTTCAGGGACTTGTTTGGAGTTTACATGTTTTCTGGGAGCACCAGGATGGCCACAGAGCATAAATGGCCAGAGTCAGTCCCTTCTGCACACGCTCAGAAGGACAAGTCAATTTGTATAGGGAAAACATAATCCAAAGGCCACGTACTCAGTTAACATTAACCTCACAAGTGCTACTTACCTGGGTAAGGGGCAGCTGGATCCTGACAGGGAAGGGAGAGATTTGCAAGAGAATTTTCTTCTTCTACAATGAGAACAGAGGAGGAAATGCCAGAAAGGCAGCGTCTCGCTACAAAACATGAGGCACAAGGCAGTACGATTTGTTTTTACATATTTATTTTATAACCAGTAAGCAATCCTGGTGCATTGCAAATAACACACAGGCATTTCTCCTGCTTCAGGCTATCTTTTGTGAGGACTAGTTAGGAGACCAAACAACATGCTTTAAAGTAATCCTTCCAGGCCTGGCCAGCAATAGGTGGATTAAAAGCCTTTTGAAATAAATGGGAATCTTTCCAGTGATTTCCAAAGGCTTTGGATCAGGTCTTTATAAACACTGTTTATAATAAATTCCTAGGTCTTGCACCGCACTTTTCATCAGTAGATTGCAACATGCTTTAGAAAGGAAGCCACTCTCTTTAGCTCCATTTTACAGCTGGGGAAACTAAAGGACAGAGTGGTTAATTGAAAACTTGCCCATGGTCACCCAGCTGGTCAGTGGCAAAACCTAGATCACCTGAGTCCCAGTCAAATACATTAACTACTACCACCTTCATTTTCCAGGGATACATTCCTGCCGCAGGGGTAAACTCATGTCTGCACTGGCAAAGCAGTTCAGCCATGAAAATATGTTTCCTGGCTGATTTTGTTTAAAAAATTTAAGAAGTTATTTTGGTAGAAAAAGCCTTTTTTCCCCAAGAAAAACAGTTGTTTTTAAGCAAACTTGTACAGAGATTTTTAACTGAAACTTGCCTTGGCCTTTTTCTTTTAGCATTTCCAAAATTTTTAAATTTTAGTTTTTGAAATTTGCAAATATTAAAAAAAGGGCCCACCATGTGACTGAATGGAGCAAGCAGTTTGGGTGGAAGGGGCGGGAATCACACCAAGGTTCCTGGTAGGGAGAAGAGAATAGGATGCACAGAATCTCTGTCCTGGTATGGAAAGAGGAATGAGGGACACAAGGAGCCCTTGGTGTTTGGGAAGCATCACACCTTGGGGAGCAGCAAGTCTCTGAAGCAGGGGAGGACGAGAGCTTGTGGGGTGAGGCAGAGGGATTCAAAAGACTTCTGGTGGATGCCAGGAGCTGAGTGTATAGGAGCTCTTACTCATAAGATGACTCTTTATTCCCCTGATCTGCACCACTTCCCGTTTGAAGTCATCTTTCTTGGACACAGGCAACCAGAGTTGTATGCAGTGTTGCAAGAGACATCTCAGAGCATTAACATTTCCTTCTCTCTACTGGAAACACCTTGCCCAGTGGCTTTGTAGGATTACGCTACCTTTCTCTATGGCTGCCTTGATAAGTACACATCTGGAAGCAGCTGTTCACCCAGTTGAGCAGAATGGTCCCAAAGGCATCATTACAAATGTAGCAAATACATAATAGATTTAATGCACTTAGGCTGGAGTCAATCCCCGTAGCCCTGTCCAAGTCCAGCCAAGCTCAACTAACCTGTCAGCTGGGGATCCAACCCACTGATGTCAGAGACACCAGAGAGCTCCATTCCAGTCCCTTGTTGATCAAGAACAGACTCCTTCTAAAACTCCAGCCTTCAATTGTTGTCCTCTCAGGAAAACAGTATAGGGAACTTCAGTGTATAAAGTGCTTTCTAGAAAAATGTCCATCTGTGTCATAAAGGGATGCAACAATTAAAGGGCAAATTAGTATTATTGTTATTATTACTATTATTATTACTAAATAACAATAAAAATAATAGTAATAATTAGTACTGTCATGGAAACACATCCTGGAACAAGACCCCACTGTGCCAGGTGCTGTCCAAACACAAGAGAATGCTCCCTGCCCCAGGAACTAAGTAGGCATTTGAAACACCACACAGTGATGTCAGTTCTGGTCTGACACTACACTTATTTTAGATGCCGACCTTCTAGCACCTCACATCACAGCATTTGAGTGAGTCACGTTCATGAAAGAGTTAATCTCTCCCAAGTTACTGGGTCACAGTGCTCCAGGATCAGGGATCAGCCAGTGGGGTTGACTCTGATGTCATCATGCATCTATACTGTGTTTTATTGACTGCACTGTCAGCCCATGTCCAGCAGGGCCATTGCATATATATTGGTGATGTTGCAATAGGTCCGGCTGTTCTCACAGGAGCCCTTCCCTTTCACCAATATATTTAGCAGGGCTGAGATGGAATGCAGCAGAAATGTGGGTAATAAAATCAGCTTTTTTCTACTCTGCCTCTATTTCAAGCACTGTTCCTCCAAGAAATAACGCTGGGCAAACTTCGGGAGACTTGGAGGTCTAGTTCTAAAAGGCAACCAAAAGATCAGATGCCTGTTTTGGGATTTTTGAGGCTCCTGACACAGAAGTAAATGATGATATGCAGAAAATCGTGATTGCAAGCAAAATCTGATCAGTCCACTCATTGCACGGGTATAATTATTTGGTTGAAGGGCATGGGTTTTTCTTTCAATGAAACAGTTATATTGGTACAACACCCAGTGTGGATGTGGTTATACAAAAGTACATGTGATCTGCAATTATGATAAAGTTAATTCTTTTTCCCACATGGGAACAGCTGTGCCGTTATAAAGTACCATTCCCAGAGTCCCAAATAATCATGCAGATTGGTATAGTACCCCCTAGACTACAAAGCTGTGTCCATTTACCTACATCCAGGTTCTGGCCCAGTCTTTTTCAAAGGCAGCCAATGACAGAAAACCTGTAAAGCGGACATGAGATGAAGCTGGACTTTAGTGACATCACACCAAGGCTATACTTGGCACCCACACAGATTTAAAGGAAAAGAAACATGGTGCTACTTAGTGTTTGCAAACCCGTGCTTGGCTCTGGAATGTTATAACGCTTTGCCATCATTTCTGTCTGCTTTGCCTTTGGGGCAGGAGCTGTCTCCTACTAGCTGTCTGTACAGGGCCTAGCACAATGGAGCCCAGACCTGGCTTGACCCCCTAGGCACTACCATGACAATCCTAATCACTGAGACTGGACACATCCTTCTGCACTGAGGCAGATGAAACTGGTTCTGTCTGACCTGCCAAATGACTTATGTTAGGGGATGGATTCAGCTTGCCAAGCAACGTTATTTGGTCCACAGAACCAGAACATCAGCAGCAATTCGGCAGCAGAGAAAGTTACTGCGGCAGCCAGGTCACAGGTGGTGGCCTGCTTTTGGACCAAGCCCTGTTTAAATATCCCACCACTGCTCAAATGTTGCCAAACCCTAACTCAGGCCATGTCTCCAGTCCCCTGGTCTGATAAGCAGCTCCATTACAGCAGCTGCACCACCAGAGTTACATACACGCTGGGAAAGCACCAGCTGCTGAAGGGACCTCAGCAATCAGCAAAAGACATGGAAATATCTTCATGCAACTTCAGTTATCTGCCAGGAAAACAGAAGCCTCACTCTGCTCAGCAGAGGTGCAGTGACTCTGTGGGCAGGGGGGAAAGCTCTGCTGCTGCTATGAAGTTCACAGGGGCTCGTAGTTTTACTAGCAGAATGGGAACAGAGGTCTGGAGAGCAGGTCATACCAGGAGAGGCTGAAAGACATGGGACTGTTCAACCTGAAGAAAAGACAACTTAGAGGGGACTGGGTGGCAGCCAGTAAGTATATTAGGGGCATACATCAGGGTCTGGGGGAGCATCTGTTCACCAACACACCCCAGGAGAAGACAAGAAACAATGGGCACAAACTAATAGAACATCACTTCAGACTGGACATAAGGAAAATCTTCCTTACAAGTCAAGTGCCAAGGGTCTAGAACAGGCTCCCCCAGGGGTGGTACAGTCACCCACCCCTAGCAATCTTCAAAAAGTATCTTGACGCCCACCTTGCAGGGGTCATCTGATCCCAGCAGTCTTTCCTGCCCAAGTGCCTTTTTATAAGGTCCCTTCCAGCCCCTAACATCTATGAATCTATGAATATGAAAGATGCTAGCAAGCAGGACCCCAGTGAGTGCAACGAGGAGGTCTGAACAGTATCACTCATGCTGTGAGAACATAGCCTGTGTATATTGTCTCTTTGGAGTAAGCAATTCAGAATAAAAGCAACTCTTGGCCTGTCATGGCACAGGCCAAAGGGAAGATTTTTTGGAGCTGTGACAAGTTCTTTAAAAATAAAAAAACAACTGAAAAGAGACTGACTAAGGGAAAGCGGGGAGGGTGCAACAAAAGAAATAAGGTTATCATGACCTTTGTCAGTGGAGCACCGTGACATGATGCGACTGAGTCTCCATTGTACATTGACAATGACCTGTTATGTGTTCACACCCTCTTTGGAAACTGAAAGCCAAGAGTCTTGTGAAGCCAAACAGTACTGACAAACAAAACCAAGAGATTTGGCTGGGCGCAGGCAGGACAGATATCCTGGTGGGAGGGCTAAGACAGCCATTGGCAAAAGCAAAACTTCTTTCTCAGTGAAACACGAGGAGCTATATGTTGTCATCTCCAGCCCAGAAGCCCCGGAGAGCTCTGTAAGTTCTGTTCTGACAATTAAATGGTCATGGTAGCTTACGTGTGCATATTCAGATCTCAGAAACCGCTGAATAAACATGGAGGACCAAATTATTTCATGATATAAATTGCTGCAATTGCAAGATGCTCAATGGAGCCTCTCCTCTTTACATCACCTGTGCATTTGACCCCCAAATACCATGTAGCACATTCTTTATTTATTCAGGATTAGCACGGATCCTGGTTTTCTCTGATAAAAAAAATCCCAAATTTTCTGATTTAAAAAAACCCCCAAAATCCACATTTTTCTGTAATTAAAATTACAATATGTGTGTGTGTGTTAGCAGTGTTTCATTTTAATCACAGATAACTGTGGATTTTGAGTTATTTTTTTAAATCAGAAAATTTGGGATTTTTTTTATCAGAGAAAACGAGGATACCTGATGATTAGGAACCATAGGCAACTGGTAGGGGGTGCACGTGCCCCCCCACCCCGACGGGTGACGGTCAACACTGATGCTGTTGGTAGGGCTGGTGCCATTTCTGCAGGTGCCCCCCCAGATCCAGGAGGCACCAGTCACTCATGTTAGGGACCTACCTAATTCACAGATGCACACCCCCAATTTCACGGGCAGAATGCAGCCTTAGGTGACCATTTCCTGGGCAGAGCTCCTCCCCTTGCTGCTGATCGGCTGTGGAGGCTTCCTGTTGTTTGCCCCCCCCCCCACCCCTTTCCACTGATTGGCTGTGGGGGCTGTCCGTCATGCAGCCCCACCCCTCACTGCCAATTGGTGGAGAGGGGTGGGGCCACATGACAGGCAGCCCTTGCAGCTAATCAGCAGCAAGAGGCAGGGATGGCAGCCATCTTGCCAGCAGCCGTTTTAGCAGAAAGACTTCCCTTACTTTCCTCTCTGGTGAGCTGTTACAATGCTCAGTAATTGTTGCAGATTTCATGGATTCTGCAGATTTGGGGTTATTTTTTAAAATCAGCTCTCCACGCTTCCCAGCTGCATTCATGCCCATGTGCATGCTGCAGCTGTGCATGTGCATGCAACATCCAGGGCCCCCCGCACAGAAGCCACAAATGTATTTGTCAGTGACATTATCAGCTACACTGGCCAAAAAAAGCTGATAGCCAATAATGTTAATTTTCCTCTTATTGGTGCCAATCCAGTACGTGACCGATATATTAGTGTA
Organism: Gavialis gangeticus; assembly: GCF_001723915.1. Taxonomy (NCBI): domain Eukaryota; kingdom Metazoa; phylum Chordata; order Crocodylia; family Gavialidae; genus Gavialis; species Gavialis gangeticus. Next base: position 127,164,347 of record NW_017729022.1, on the reverse strand, counting down.
CCTCTAATATATACTGCATTTTTCATATACAAGATGTACATTTTCCCCAAAAGTCAGTCCCTCAAAATTTGATATATTAAGCAGGGAAGCTGATTTTCTGCCTGGCAAAGAAACACTCTGCTTTGATTCCTGCTTCACAGTGCAGCAGCTGTGGTATTATTATTCAGGCAGCTGAGTGAGTCAACTGAGTTAATGGCACATTGTTCTCCACTGCACTGTGTTTTTAATGGTCTTGATGTTCCACTAATCAAGCTGACCTTTCTTTAGACAATTTTGCTGTTTGCTAGGTGCTCCTGGTCTCTGTTCTTGTATTTCATAGTCTGAGCAAAAAAAGGAGGGTGAGTAAACTGATGATTAGGCCCTGTCCCTGCTCTATGCAGCCATAACTCTGGAAAAAAATCTTTTTCTTCATTCGGCCTTTCAAAAACAAGGTGTGTATTATATTCCAGATTGTGATCAAACACAGTAATTAATCCTGGGACAGGAAAGGACAGTATAAATGGCAGCACTGCTAACCCTAAAATAACAAGTCAGGGCCCAAAAATCGTAAGATTGACCCCCAAAATTGTTTAAAAAATAATAAATTCAAAGAATATTTTATTTGCATTGCAGTATTTGAGCTTTTAGGGGTCATATTTTCCAAGTCAGCAAACCTCCCACAGCTCATCCCAAGGGACACACAGCCAGTCTGTACTTTGACTTAATGAACTGTTTACCTGGATAGCTGCATGGGTCCTGGCTTTCATATCAGCTGATACTCCAAACTGAAGACTAGTTCATAGAGTCTTTGGAAATACAAATCTACGAGTAAAAAAATATAATGAAACAAACGCCAAATCAGCAGGTATCCTGGTTTTCTCAGATAAAAAAAACAAACAACCCAAGTTTTAGATTTAAAAAAGTAACCCAAAACCCACATTTTTCCATGATTAAAATGGAAAGCCATAGTGGTGTTTCATTTTAATAATGGTAAACTGTGGATTTTGGGTTACTGAATTTAATCCAGAAATCAGGGATTTTTTTTTTAATCAGAGAAAACCAGGATCCCTAAAAATCAGACTCTAGAATAAGGGATCAAAACCTGTCAGTGGACAGATCCTCCCACACAAGCATTGCTCTCCCAGATGTCTGGTTGCTGCTAGTTCAGAATGAGCCCAGAGTGCTCCACAAGCATCTATCACCCTCCAGCAGCCTGCGAAAGGGTCTTAAAGAGACAGTGTCTTAACAATCCACTCCTGCTGTACAATTAGCGTAAGTCGCTTTCACTAAACATCTGCTTGTTAAGTGCAGTGGTAACTGCACTATTCTTACATTTAGGCACCCAGGATGTGTAATCTGGTTTGTAGGCCCAGGAGCTACACATTACGGCAAGGGAACTTTGAGAATGTCAAGGTGTCTTACTGCAGTTTTGAAGGTCTGAGTTCAAGCCCGACTCTGGACTCACCCTGGAAGCTGCCCCCTATCAACCCTGCTATAAGTGGGTACCTAACATTTGAGCTGAGGAGCAAAGGCAGCTGGAGGTGGTACTGCCACATCCACATCACTCCCATGAGTGCTCTTAGATTGGAAAACCGTTCTGCAGTTTGCCTGCGTGTGCACATATTTTGCAGAAGAAAGTTAGGTGGATTTCCAGCTCCTCAAGCAGCATATGCAGTATTCTCCATGGGAAAACAAAGGGCTGACTCCCAGTCGCTCCCAAAATTACAGAGCCATCTCCTGATCTGTGGAACAAGATTAGAAACTCAAACTCAGTCTCCCATAGGACAGGAAGTTCACGGCCCTACATTATGTCAAAATGGATTGAAGAGCCAACACCATCCTGATCCAAACCAAATGGAAAAGCAACCTCTTTGCTTGTTTACGTGTATGTAACCCCTTATGTGTACGGGGATTTTCCATAAATAATAGCCTAAGGACTTTGGGAAGCCTTTCTGGATTAAAAACCAGTTTGCTGATGACTTAGGCAAGCTGTAAAACTGTATTCGTTAATCAGTACCTGCATTCCAAGCCAGAGAAATCAAAGGGAAGACAATTAAGTGTTATACAATCCTCTCAAGCTGATCCTTCTGAGGAGGGACAGCCAGATGGGACTCATTATTGCCTGGGACTCATGTTATTAAAAAGGCACCGTGTCCAAAATTTGGAAAAGAAACTTTCATGGTTTAGGGTGGCATGGATTTTTGGACACCTGGATGGGGATGCCTCAAGGGTGCTCAATTTTCAAAAGGTGATAAGTCTTCTTACTCTCAGGGAATCAGGCCCCATTTAGAGTCTTTTTCTATAAAGTCACTATTTTGAAAATATCCCCCATAAACTTTGGAAGCCCAATAACAAAGTATAATTCAGGCATAATTTGCAGGACTGTAATTTTATAAGAAGCTGCCATTTCAGAACAGCAACTCTAATGGTTTTTAAATAACATCTTCCCCTACCCCCCAAATGTCATTTCTAATTATTTATTCACTTAGATCCACACTATTTCATACACAATATTTTTACAACATACTTATCATTCACAGTTAACAATAACCAGGCAGAAGACTGATCACATAATCTGCCCTGTGCTTTCAAGAAGCCAAGATGTCAAAATAGCCAGATCCACAGCAAGAGATGTATAATGTTAGACTTGCTGTTTGCACCCTAACAATCACAGCTGAAGTGGTTCAGTGGGACTGAATGTTATCCCAGACACTGAATAAACAGCAGACTTTCTCCAACTGCACTTGCTAGACTGGGCCACAGCCAAGGAGGTATTTTCATTTCAGCCATACGCCGGCACACCCTCCCCTTCTCCAACTGGTTTGTTAACTTCTCAGTGTGCCTCTGCTCTGGGCAGACTTGGCCACAGCTGCTTGTTTTTAGGTCAAGGTCCGTATTTTAAGAATGCCTTGTGATAGGGGTGGTTTCCTCCTTTTTCAGGTGCCTAACTCAGAGCACCTGAGAGGGACCCAGTAGACTAGATAAGTTATCACAGAGGTGGGTCACCCCTTTGTCTCCTATATGAGAAGCCTGCTGCAGACAGCCCTACTACAGGAATACCAAATGATGGCTTGGAGCAATTGTTCTTCTTGCCCTCTCTCCAACACCCATGCCCTTAGAAGGACCTAACTTTGAGAAAGACTTGAGTACCTCTCCTGAAAAAGCCCTGGCCCTTTAAGGCATCACAGACTGAGCACCAAACATCACTTTTAACTGTTGTAATTTATACATATGACATTTATGCCTGTTATAGAGACAAGGACCCCTTTGTGTTATGCACTGTGTAGATCTGTAGCAAGAAGCAGCACCTGCCTTAAAGAAGCTCATGTTTTAGGTAAAGAATGGGACATTATTCCCATTTGATAGATGGGAGGCTGAGGCAGAAGCTCATACAGGACAGAGACAGAGAGCTGGGAACTGAAGCAACATCTTCTAATTCTTAACCCTCTCTCTTAACCAGAAGACTAAATTTCCTTATTAGCTATTTTTCCTTCTTTCGTCCCTCTTGTGAATTTAGTCCCAAATCAAGTTCAGGACTTGACCAAAAAAATGCTATTTATCTGGAGGTGGAGAGGGGACTCACAGCAAGACAACTTTTACAGCTCTTTTCACAGCAGGATGCACACTGCAAAAATATATTTTGTCAGTATTTGCTCAGATTTATTTGGACGGCTTGCAGAATTCAAGCAAACAACCTCTCTCTGCCTCAGTGCTTACAATGTTCTATTAATTCACATTCATTAATTTACTCAATTAATTCAATTGAGTTCATTCATTCAAGCAATTAAATATTTCTCCTAATGTACGTTCCAGTGGTGTTGATGCTTCAGGGCGGTAAGTTTTATGCTTACATGGTTGTGTTTTCCAACAAGAAAGCAGTACCGCCTTACACAGATGGAGAAGGAATTATATAAAGTAAGGGAGGGTCAGACTGCAAATAGGATTGCATGTGCCTACACTATTATAAGAGGCTATTATATGATCTTGCACAATAATAATTACACACTGTTGTTAATCACCTTGTCAAGCTCATAGCTTAAAGGAAGTTAATGTTTTTAAGAGTGAGGCCTTAAGCTGGATTTCTAAATGTCAGCAAGAAAAGCTTTAATATCTTTCTAGAGGTTCCTAGTTCTGGACCTGACCATACAAATTGCTTCCTTCCCCTCAGAGACTCAAACTCCCAGTGATTTCTTCAAGCCTTCTTAGTGATTATAAGGGAGGTACTCAGCCAATCTGGGGACAAACCCACCGTGTGACTTATATGATCAATCACAACTCACCAACACAGCTCCCAAGTGTGGTTGCTGCTGGGAACGATCTTCAGTCCATTGATGGAGTATAAATACTAAACCTGGTAGGCCTATGCTTAGTAACTTTAAGGAGTGAACACGTTCCAGGAAACTGTGATAACCAGGGAGGCACAAAGGTCCTTACCCAAAGCCTCTTGAAGTCAATGGGAAAATAATCCCTGGTAACATTAATAAGTTTTGGACAAAACCCAAAGAGAAGGCAAATCTGTCAAACAAATGACTCTGTATCACTTATTCCATTATTTCTATTCTTCTGAATTACTTTATTTTGAAACAAAAATCAACTCCTCGATCTATTCAATTTATTTTAATCTATTGTCTTTTATTCCCTTTCCCTCTTGCATTCTTTCAGAGAATTTACACACACAGCTGCAGATTAAGGGTCTACAAAAGACTCATTGAAGTATACTCTTGTGCAATGTTGCCAACTCCCGTGATTTTATTGCAGGCCTCACAATATTCAGCATTTCTTAAACTGCTTCCTGGAACACCAAGCATATGAACCTTAGTTTGCACTGCAAAAAAAAAGGTGGGGTATATGTAGACCTCATGGTTGCAAAGAAAACCTTCAACATGTGATCCCACTGCACCCCAGAGGCCCAGAAACCAGAAGGCAAATAAAAAGAACCTTAAATTTACCCTTACTAAAACATACCTCAGGATTGCGGTGGGCCTGACTCATGATTTCTGAATGCTTAGGGTTGGTAATATTGCTTTGTAATGTGCTACAGGAAGCCAGCAATTCTCAGCCAGAACCTGGAAGAAGCCACACATATCCAGAAAGGAGCTACAATCCAGTATGGTGCTTAGTGAATGAGGTCAATCACCCCATGGCTCTGTTACCCCTGGCCCCTGAAAAGGAGCGAACAACCACAGCACTGTGAGCCTTCTCCCTGTTTCTTACCTCATTTGCCCTGCCCACTACATTAGGGGATGGGAGCAGCACTGAGGCAGGGCTTTATCTGGATTCTGGCCAGGAAGAGTTCTTGCGAAGGAAATATTCTCAGAGGAGCCTTTCCACCCTTTCTAAGGCTATTTCAAACCTCGAGAGCAGCTGTAACTGAGAATCAGGCTCTCCGTGTCTGCAGCAGTCAGCGGGTAATCTTCTAAAGCTCTTCTGATCTCATTCTTTTTTACCAATGTCAATGAAGACCTCATAAAGGCCATCCCAGTAACTCATTTTCCAGTGTCACTGAGTGGATGTTGCTTCCTCATTTCCTGTTCAAGCTGCAAAGGCTTAAAGTGTTGCAGTGCTTTGAGCGAAATACCCAGAATGAAGTTTGCAAATGTAGGATGAAGCATTAGCAGGACTTTGTTTTGTGTTGTTCCCAATGTGTGCTGTGAAAAGTCCTCTCCTTTGAACTCAGTTTCTCTCTATGCTGTATTTTCTCACCAGCACACACCAAAGTATATTAATTCTGTGTGTTTGTTTTGGAAATGCCCGGTGTGCAAACATCTCTTTTCTAGGTCAGTGGTTTTCAGCATCCTGTTTGCAAATGTGGATTGTACAGACGAGATACGAACTGGGAGAAATTATTGCACTTATTTCATTCTTTTCCTCAAAAACTGCTAGGGAGAGATAAAAAGACCAAACTCCAGAGAATGCAATCAGTGCTTAGCTACTGGAAATCAGCAAACTCCACTGATTGCACCAAAGTTAAAAACAGATGTGGGTGCAGACAGGAATGCTTGCAAACAAGTGGAGCCCTGGGCAGTGCAGGGTGCAACACTCACCCCAGCCCGTGCTGGAGCAGCCCCAGGAGCAGCCAACACCAGCTGCCTGTACCAGGGCATAGTGCAGCCCAGGAGCAGAGGTGAGTGGGGACAAGCAGAGACCAAGTGCAGGGGGACAAGCAGAGCATAGTGCAGCCCAGCAGCTGCAGGCAGCTGACACTGGCCACTGCCAGGGCCACTGCAGTGGGGCCTGGGGTGAGTGATGCGCCCTGTACCACCCAGGGCTCCGCTTGTCTGCACTCATGCCAGCCCATCCTGGAGCGGCCCTGGGAGCAGCCAACACCAGCTACCTGCACCATGGCGCAGCACAGCCCAGGAGCTGGGGTGAGCCCAGGTGCGGGGGGACAGGTGGAGCACAGTGCAGCCCAGTGGCTGCAGGCAACTGGCATCAGCTGCTCCTGGGGCTGCTGCAGCTGGGGCTGGGGTGAGTGGGGCCATGGCCCTTTCCCCTCCCACTACAAACTTACCTGCTTGGGCGGGAGGGTGTCTTTGTTGACCACATAAGAGCAAATTTACCTCACAGAGAACGAATTATGGTTCTAAATATGCTCATTGCATAAGAGCGAATTCGCATATAAAGAAACCGCATAAATCGAGGGAAACCTGTAGAATAAAATGTATTTGACTATCTGAAATCAAGGCGGGGGAATGCTTTTCTTCTTTAGCAAACGCATTTATGTTTTTAAGCTGGTTTAAAACAGTGACTGAATTTGTAACCTGTTCAGAATGGCTGAAAGTTGTACCCACCCACAGCACAAGTTCCTTATGCAATTCACCTGGTGAAACCTCCATCATTTCCCATTGCCTCCTGCCCATTCTTTACAAGACTGAACCAGCTCTCTAACAATTTGTGGACATTATTCCTAGTAACCCCGGGTGGTGCCCAGGGAAACAGAGCCTCCCTCAATTCCTGCTGGTCCCCCCTGGTGAGTTTGTAAACAGCCACCAGATCCCCTCTCAGCCTTCTCTTGTGGAGGCTGAATAGGTCCAGGCCCTTTAGCCTCTCTTCATAGGGCCTGCCCCGCTGCCCCTTGACCATGCAAGTGGCCCTCCTCTGGACCCTCTCAATGCTAGCCACATCCCTCTTGAGGTGCGGTGCCCAGAACTGGACCAGTACTCCAACTGTGGCCTGACCAATGCTGCATAGAGGGGAAGGATCACCTCCCTGGACCTGCTTGTGATGCATCTGTAGATGCACAACAAGGTGTGGTTATCCTTACTGACCGCTTCCTTGCATTTGTGTCTCATGTCCCTCCTGGAGTCAACAATGACTCCAAGATCCCTTTCTGCCACCGCGTTGACAAGAAGGGTGTTCCCCAGCCTATAGGTGTCTTGCTGGTTCCTTCTCCCTAGATGCACACCTTGCACTTGTCTGCGTTGAATTCCATCCTATTCTCATCCACCCATCTCTGTAATTTGTCTAGATCTGGATTCTGTCCCTCTCCTCCAGCGTGTCCACTGTGCCCCACAACTTGGTGTCATTAGTGAATTTGGACAGTGTGCATTCCACACCCACATCCAGATCACTGATAAAGATGTAGAACAGTACAGGTCCCAGGACTGAGCCCTGGGGGACTCCATTGCCCACGTCCTTCCTGGTCGAAAATGACCCATCCACCACCACCCTCGGGGTGCGACCATCTAGCCAATTTGCTACCCATCTGACTGTGTAGGCATCAATGATAGGATCTCATGGGAAACAGGATCAAAGGCCTTGCCAAAGTCTAGATAAATTATATCAACCTCATGCTCCTTGTCCAGCTAATTAGTTACCTGGTCATAAAAGGACACTAGGTTTGTTAGGCATGACCTGCTCTCGACAAATCTATGCTGGTTGCTTCTTAATACCCCACCACTTATAAGCTTGTGGTTGATGGCCTTGTTGACAATTTTTTCAAAGATTTTTCTCAGGACCGA
>NW_017729022.1:127150825-127151407 GCF_001723915.1 Gavialis gangeticus | reverse complement strand
CTTATTGAACCTCCTGAGTTTTCTGTTGGCCCAATCCTTCAATTTGTCTAAGTCACTATGTCTCTAATTACATTCCAATATTCAGTTACGTAAGCACACCATTAGTAGACTTAGGATCAAGTTTTCTTTGGCAAAGTTTTTATTTGACCAACTATATAGTAGGGAGAGACGTTGGACAAGTTTATGGGCACAAAATGCTCCAAATCTTGCTATTCATGTAGTCAATAGACTGTCATGGCCACAACAGATATCACTAATGCATCATGCAGAGCCAGCCTTAGGGGTGGGTGGCATGGGCAACCACTGAGGGCACTCTTGTCTGGGAGCACCACAGAAACATACACGCATATCCTGCCCTGCCCCACTGCTAGTGCCAGGTGGAAGCTATTGGGAGATTCTGGTGGCAATTAATCCTCGGGGCTGGGCAGCGGGGCCTGACCCCCCTTCCAGCTGCACCCAAAATTAATTGGAGCCATCCAACCAGAGCACACAGGATAAAAAGCCATTGGGCAGTAGCAGGTGCTGCCAGGCAGCATGAAGGGCCAGGAGGAGGGTGCTGAGGGCCAAGTCAAGGGCAAGGCA
>NW_017729022.1:127126268-127145825 GCF_001723915.1 Gavialis gangeticus | reverse complement strand
TCCCAGGACTGAGCCCTGGGGGACTCCATTGCCCACGTCCTTCCTGGTCGAAAATGACCCATCCACCACCACCCTCGGGGTGCGACCATCTAGCCAATTTGCTACCCATCTGACTGTGTAGGCATCAATGATAGGATCTCATGGGAAACAGGATCAAAGGCCTTGCCAAAGTCTAGATAAATTATATCAACCTCATGCTCCTTGTCCAGCTAATTAGTTACCTGGTCATAAAAGGACACTAGGTTTGTTAGGCATGACCTGCTCTCGACAAATCTATGCTGGTTGCTTCTTAATACCCCACCACTTATAAGCTTGTGGTTGATGGCCTTGTTGACAATTTTTTCAAAGATTTTTCTCAGGACCGAGATTAGACTGACTGGTCTGTAATTTGCAGGCTTGTCCCTTTTCCCTTTCTTAAAGATGGGTACCACATTAGCCCTCTTCCAGTTGTTCAGGATCACTCCCAAATTCCACGACTCTTTGAACAGCTTTGCCAGAGGCTCTGCTATGAGCTCAAATCAATTAAAAGAAAAAAAATGGGTTACATTTTCCAAGGAACTAGTGATTGGGATTTTTATTAATTTGGGGACATCTAATTAGAAACACTTTACAGGGATTCCATTATCTAGAATGTTAATGCTCAGTATTTTACATAAGCTGGACCGTTTACTGCATTTGAAGTGAAGCTGCAAAAAACAGAGGCATCAGGAATCAGTAAGTTACCACAATCCCTCATTCATTTCTCAGACATGTAGGGGGGTTTGGGGGGCATGTGCCCCCCCCCCCGAGATTGGCCCTCTCCAGCCAAGGAGTGGAGGGCAATGGCCGGTGTCCACCCTTTTCTGGGTTTGCCGGTGTCCACCCTTTTCTGGGTTTGCCACCGGCACTTCCGGTTTGCTACTGGCACTTCTGCTCGTGGTGGCAATCAGCTGCTGCCGGCCCCCCCCCCGCCGGTTGGTGGTCAGCCACTGGTGCCCTCCCAGGATAAGGAGGCACTAGTCGCCCATGGATCGAGAATAGCTATGGGAGGCAACCATTTTTAATCACCAGGCTTGATCCTAACCCCCTAGAGCTAGAATCCCTATCCTCTCAACAAGCAAAGATGAATAATGTTTCATTACATGCAGTCCAAGAAGAAGGAAAAAAAGAGAGATTAGTTGGGAAGATTTTTCTGGAGCTAGATTCAAAGTTCAGCTGTCAGTCCTAACTACTCCCCATTACTTTGTCATAGAATTGTAGAATCATAGAAAATGAGGGTTGGAAGGGCCCTCAGGAGGTCATGTAGTCCAACCCCCTGCTCAAAGCAGGATCATCCCAAACTATATCATCCCAGCCAAAGCTTTGTCTAGTCAGGTATTAAAAACCTCCAAGGATGGTGCTTCCATCACCTCTCTAAGTAACCTGTTCCAGTGTTTTACTACCCTCCTAGTGAAAAAAATCTTCCTAATATGTCAGCTAAACTTCCCTTGCTCCAACTTGAGGCCATTGCTCCTTGTTCTGTCATCTGCCACCACTGAAAACAGTCTAGCTCCAGCCTCTTTCCAACCCTCCTTCAGGTAGTTGAAGGCTGCTATTAAATCCCCTCTCAGTCTTTTCTTCTTTAGAATAAATAAACCCAGTTCCCTCAGTCTTTCCTCATAAGTCATGTCCCCCAGCTCCCTCACCATCTGTGTTGCCCTCTGTTGAATCCTCTCTAATATCTCCACATCCTTTCTGTAATGGGGGGGGAGGGGCAAAACTGAACACAGCACTTTAGATGTGGCCTCACCAGTGCAGAATAGAGGAGAATAATCACTTCCCTTGACCTGCTGGCAACACACCTACCAATGCAGCCCAGTATGCCGTTAGACTTCTTGGCAAGTAGGGCACACTGCTGGCTTATATTAAGCTTGTTGTCCAATGTAACCCCCAGGTCCTTTTCTGCAGAGCTGCTGCCCAGCCACTCAGACCCCAGCCTGTCCTGGTGCATGGGATTGTTCTGTCCTAAGTGCAGGATTTTGTACTTGTCCTTATTGAACCTCCTGAGTTTTCTGTTGGCCCAATCCTTCAATTTGTCTAAGTCACTATGTCTCTAATTACATTCCAATATTCAGTTACGTAAGCACACCATTAGTAGACTTAGGATCAAGTTTTCTTTGGCAAAGTTTTTATTTGACCAACTATATAGTAGGGAGAGACGTTGGACAAGTTTATGGGCACAAAATGCTCCAAATCTTGCTATTCATGTAGTCAATAGACTGTCATGGCCACAACAGATATCACTAATGCATCATGCAGAGCCAGCCTTAGGGGTGGGTGGCATGGGCAACCACTGAGGGCACTCTTGTCTGGGAGCACCACAGAAACATACACGCATATCCTGCCCTGCCCCACTGCTAGTGCCAGGTGGAAGCTATTGGGAGATTCTGGTGGCAATTAATCCTCGGGGCTGGGCAGCGGGGCCTGACCCCCCTTCCAGCTGCACCCAAAATTAATTGGAGCCATCCAACCAGAGCACACAGGATAAAAAGCCATTGGGCAGTAGCAGGTGCTGCCAGGCAGCATGAAGGGCCAGGAGGAGGGTGCTGAGGGCCAAGTCAAGGGCAAGGCAGCAGTGCCTAACAAGAAGGCAGCACAGCTAGGTGGCCCTCACTTGCACTCCAAGGGCTTCATCATCACCGACCTGCTGGGGCTGGAGCATGAGCTGCAGCACCCCCCTGGCTACTGCTACCACCACAACTGCCAACGGCACAGGTGGCAGCACCCTACCACAGGCTGGGCTCCCCACAGGGTCCCCTGCCACCCACAGCCACTAGGGCACGTGTGCCCCTCATGCACACACTCCCCCACACCCCTTGCATACACTTCTGCTCACCTTCCAACACACATACCCCTTCACACATACCCCTCCCCTGCACACCCCCCCACCATCCAGACTCCCCCCATACTCCCTTCACACACATGCCATGCGCACACTCTTCACACACCACCAGTGACTTGGGAGGATGCTGAGGAGGCAGGGTTGGCACCAAAATACAAGTTCACCCAGGATGCCATTTTCCCTAAGGCCAGCTCTGGCATCAGGGCATCTGCTCTCTACTGTACAGCTGTCATTTTCCCAGCAGAGCAAGGCAGCTATGCCTCTATGACTCAGAACTTGAATTTCCAGGCGAACATCTTCAGAGCTAAGAAAGTTCATGCAGCCACTGCTGTTTTTATCCCAAAAGCAAAGGTCAATACATTACAATAGCACTGGGACGAAAAGAGACTAGTTTCCAATCGCAGGTAGGATGCAAAAAAAACATTGACCATACGGAAAGGGAAATCAACAATATAAAATAAAATGCAGGCACTCGAAGGTGTTGGCTTGTCTCTAGCCCTCCAAATATTAGACAGGTCTATGGATTTTAGGTAGGAATGATCTCATTTCATATCTGTAGGCACATGAATCAGAAAGGATTAGAAGGAAACATACTTCTTTTTTCTGTAACCACAAAACACTTCCCTCCCTCCCCACTAAAAGGATCATGCATATATATCACGTCTGGAACTGGCCTTGAATTTTACAGGTCTACATAAAAGAAACTAAACGGTTCATATTATTCTTGATGCAAAGACCCTTGTGATTAATGGCAAGTTGCTCCCTGACTTCACTGGGCTTTGAATCAGGCCCTAAAAATGCAAGGCAGCCCATCCCATGCCATTCGCATAAGCAATTTCACAGTGAAAATTAAGTTCAAGTATCCTAGAAATCCACTGAAGGCAGCCAAAAAGCCAGAGGCAACACCTAGAAAAATGCATTCCAGATTTCTGTGTCTGGGCTTTGCAATGACATTAGAGCTTCCAAACTTGTCTACATAGAAGAAAACCAATGGGTATTGCTAGAGCAAAACTACAGAAGAATAATGAACAACAACCCTATCATTAATATTAGCAATTTGTCATAATATTGTTGACAATATGGGTAGTTATTAATTATACATTACACATTATTGTGCATTATGGTATATGCACTGCACATTACAATTTTCATGGCATTGTAGATTAATTATATATGAATAATTATTCCACCCTAGCAGTGCCTATTTCTCTATGTTCACAAGCCCTTATTTCATGACTGTTTCATCTGAGACCTGCCTTAAGATAAAGCCAATCAATATGTTTTCAACCAGTCCTTTTTTTTACAGCTGTTTCACCTTTTTTTCCATCTTTTTCCTAGACTGATTTTTTTAATGAAAAAATGTCAATATCTTTCAATGTTCTGGTGAAAAATGTAATCGTTCCTCATTTTCCTCCTCTCCCCCCAATTTATTTTTTATCAAAAGCATTATTCAAATGGATGGAAAAAATATCTATGAATTAAAGGGGAGGGGAAAGGTGGGATTGTGGGCCAAATTTATTAATAAAAATGCTTTTGGCGAATGTAAAGTGCTGATTTCCTTTTGATACTGAATGCGCCATTCAACAGGCAGTAGTACTTTTTGCTTGCTATACAGCCCTTCAATGTGCCAAACATTTACCAACAAAGACATCCTTCTAACACCCCCATGCAGCAGGGCAGTATCATTAAGCCTGAATTCCAGATGAGGAATCTGAATTTCCACACACGGAGTGGGAGGGGGAAGAGTGGGGGTCAGTTAATTGTAGGGTGAGAGGAGCTACTGCTCTGCAGATTCTCCTGTCTGCTACTGAGTAGCTCGCTGGGTTCCTCCCTCACCCCAGCCCACACAGACAGGCATGTCTACTGCTGTGCCCAGCTTCACCAAGCCAGATCCACTGTGGCAAGGTACTCCACTACATTCAAGGGGATCCTCCCATCTTTGGATGATACAAAGCCAACGTAAGAAATGCCATTAAATGGATCAAACCATAGAACCATCTATCCCAGTATCCTGCCATCCATAGAGCGGCTGCTGAAGGGAAGGGTAAATAGGGCATGTTCGGCATTTTCCGCTCCCTATTTCTCTCCCCCTGCATTGCCAGCATTCAACTCCTCTCCTACTGCAGCTTCCAGCATTCACAAATGCCATGAATTATGACCCTGCGTCTGTCCACCAATGGGTCTGTCTGACCTAACAATAAAGCCTCCTGGTTTTGACCTTCTGTGATAAACATGGAACCAAACTGGGCATGGCTGCTGCAGTCACTTGATGCACAGGTGGTGTATTACAAGGATGGGCAAAATGCGGCCATATGTGGCCTGCCAGGCCATCTATCTGGCCCACAGGGCCCCAAAAAAATTGAAAAAAATAATATTTATCTGCCCTTGGCTGCCTGTCATGTGGCCCTCGATGGCTTGCCAAAACTCAATAAGCGGCCCTCTGCCCAAAATAGTTGCCTACCCCTGGTGTATTAGGACTTCTGCAGAATGTGACTGGCAACAGTGATCAAACGATGAACCACACAACGACACTCTGCCCTCTATACAAATTTGATGGTGACTATGCAGAGCTGCATTCCCTGTCCTCAAGAGCATTAGACTAGCTAACTAACCCTAAACTGGACTTGTAATTGTTGCTCCAAGTCAGCCATACAAAAGATGTCCACCAATGTCCTTTGAGATACTGTACCCTCTGTAGAAAAGGTATGCAGTTCCTGCAGTGCTATGTGCTACAGGGAACCCTCCCAGGGGCCTACAGCAAAACAGTATAAGAACACCCCTTTATCATGCTTGGCCAATGCATTGGTGTGGCTGCCTCACAAAGGAAAACCACAGCAGAAGGCATGGGTCCACACTTTCACCTTGGTGTGTCACTTCCTAGGAGGGTGAGTCACTTCCTTGTGACACATGAATCCCTGTTACAATTATTCATCATGGAAACTACCAGCTGACAGGGCGGAAGGCCCTGTGTGGTGAGCTAGGCCAGGCGGTGCTGCACGTTCCATCAATAGGAGATGTAGTAGACATGATAGAGGCCCTGAAGCCATGACCTGAACAGGCCTCTCTGCTGGTGGTCTCAAAAGCACCATAAATGGGCTGCTACATTTCAATGGGATATCCCGGTTACTGGCTTTGAACCACTCAGTGGCCTTTTAGCTTCCTTCCTTCACTATTTTCTTTTGCAGCAAATCAAACTCTTTTTTTAATGTTTTAAGTAATGGCAGCCAAGTGGTCAGCTCTTCAAGAGGTGGTAAAACAGTACAGCTTTGCAGCAGTCATCAGAGCTGCCCTGACATAGGCCAGGTGAGGCTCTGCTGGAGTGCGTTCACATCTGCACCACCCTCCATCCCAGGTCAGAACCTGCCATTCTGCCTTCTGGCTCTAAACTGGTCTTGCTCTGGATTTGAATTGGTGTCAGTGAGTTCTAGGTCTGCACCTAAGAGAATTGATTCATATTCACATAATTACCATAAAGTCTTCTGCAGCGAACAGCTTTTCCCCCCACACACACAATGTTATGACCTGCTGAGTGTAGCATAACATGCTAACTTCAGTGTAACACATCATGCATAGCATGCCCCATCTTGTTCTTTATTCTCTCCTCTGGCATAGCCTGATCCTACGCACAATGAAGCCAATGTCTGTCTTTCCAATGAGTTCTATAGAAACTGGAGGGCCCATTAAGAATTGTTGTCTTGCCTATGTTTCTACAAACTCAACCAAAGCTAGCAAAATAAAGATCTTGCTGGGGAAAGGAGCTTGTTTGTTGGTTCTTTATAACATATAGGATTCATCTAGAGGAATGATGAACTGCTCTGGACCTTCAGGGCTGGATCTAGTGTCTGTTGAAATCAACAGGAGTGGTTCCAGTAGCTGCGACAGGCTTTGGATCAGACCTACAAAACTGGCCTAAAACTCGAGCTGAAGAAAATCAAATGTCTTCTGAGGTTTGATAAGGCCTGGTCATTTCTGCAAGCTTCTGCCATCACTGGCTGTGGCTGGGACTGGAAGTAGAAGGACCATGAGGAGGACTGTTTTCCAGATAGACTCAGAAGAAACTAAGGCATTATGGGTAAGAAATGGTGTGCAACAACTTGTCTGCAGGCTGGATCCAAAGGCTACTGAAGTAAAAAAAGAGCCTTTCCACTGATTTCACTAAGTTTCCCCAGCCAAAATGGCTCGTATAGGCACTGACACAGAAATGGGCTCAATCTTCCCTTTCCAGCATGGCAGCCCTTCCTGTAGCAGTCAGTGATTTCCATCATCTTTACCTGCAAAAGGGGACTGCTGGTTGGCATAAAAGCTGATTTTCCTTACCAGGTCATTTCTTCCCTAGCATTGCAGGGGTGCATTGGCTGTTAGAGCTGCTCAGGTCTGCAGCTCAAACCCCACAGAAAGAGTAAATGGCTAACATAAGGCCATGGTCCTGCCAGTGCTTGCACATAGGCTCCATATGGCTGGAGAGAGTAAGCTGAGTGGAGTCTTACAATTCCCCCAGGTAAAATCCTGCTGTCCTTTCTCAGCCCAACACCTCCCAGTATCAACAGGAGTTTGCTTGACTGAGCAATATCGACTAAGGATTTTGTCCTAATGCAGGCAACCCAGCAGCTACACATTCTTATGAGGAGTGCATGGGAAATTATTTATTTCTACCAGGTAAATTTTTTGTGATGTCAAAAATTGTCTTATTTTCCATCAAGGGGAACCAAAATCCTTCAATATGGCAAGATAGAGAGAAGGACATGGATCCGTCCTATCCCAAAATAGACCTAGGGGTTAAACTAGCCAAAAGGCAAATTAAGGTTCAAACTCAGGTCTGACTCAGACAGAGCAGAGACTTGGACCTTGATCTCACACTGTGCAGGTAGGAGTAGGCTTGCCAACTCTGTTTGAATCTATTCTGGGAGGTTTCTGGAATGCTAATGTGCCCACAACGCAAATGTACCCACATGCTTGCGTGTAACAGTTACCAATTACAGTAAATAGCCTGCGTCAGGAAGGCAAATGCACGTGGCTATTACATTTAAAAACCTACTGGACTACTCCATTAATCAGATTCAACGTTTAATATTTATTTTAATGAACGCCCTATCATTGCTCTCCTGGGTGACTCTCAACGGTCTCCTGGAGATTTATATCTAATTCCTGGAGACTCCAGGCCAATCCTGGAGGGTTGGCAACTTTAGGTGGGAGCCCTAACCCCTTGGTATTGGCTCTCCAGGGGTTCTCGCTTGCTCCAGAACCCCTTCATCTTTCAGACTGCTAAACTCCCTTCCATGCAAGCCATGAGCTTTTAAAAAATGGTTCAAAAATGGTTTTATCAGTAGATTTGCAAACTCCTTTTAGTCCTACAGATGTCTAGCAAAATCTACAGGAGAAGGAATAGCAGAACTCAGGAAACCCCCTTCTATGTAGGGAAAGAAATGTGCCTTGGGCACCAGGCCTTAAAGTGACAAGCAGAAAGCCTGAAGCCCTGGATTACCGGGTACTTACCAAGACCCTACTCTGTGCTTGGTGCAATACACGAAGAGCTCATGAGCTAATTCTTTAGCATATTGCTCAAAGCTGAAAAACTATCCCACAGCAGCTCAAAGCTGTGGCTATTAATAGCTCCGAAAAGGCTGTTCTTCAGTGACTGGACCCATTTCGGCACCAGCAGGCAGGTTTCTCTTTTTGAGAGGTGAGTTATTATGTCTGAAGCCTATCGGTTTCCTAGTCAGAACACAAACTTCTTTCACCCTCTGTTCCTTACGGTGATGTCAGGAGACGGGTGAGTAAATAGCACAGGATATCTTTGAACTTGAAAGGCATGGATGGGATCTCTGGGTGATGAGTGCTGTGTAGGAGTAAGCTGGAGACTGAATTGTCACAGGAAAGCTCTCTTATTTATTTTTCCAGCACAAAGATATCCCTGGAGCTTTACATTCTCTCATGGCTCCCTTTCTCTGTCTAAATACAGAAGATGATGAAATTGGCCCAGTCTCTCTCCTCTCCCCTCCAGCTCCCGTTAGTACACACTTTTAATTTGTGATGTTCCATGTGAGAATTGAACTTAGTGGCTGGAAGTTAAAGCTAGAAAAAGTTCAAGCTGGAAATAAAGTATACATTCTTCCAATGAGGGTAGTAACCCCTGCAACAGATTGACAGGAGACATAGTGGATTCTCCATCTCCTAGGGCTAGATTCTGCTCCATGTGTGGGGCATGCATCTAAGTGCAACTAGTAAGGCATCACCTGAACACCCATCAATGCAGCAGTCATCAACGTTTGGCAGCAGCGAATTAGAGCAACTAAGCTTCGGTCCCGGATGGATTGGATTAGAGCAACCCAGCTGCTGTTCTCAATTGCTGCTGCTTCTGGTTGCCTGGCTATGCAGAATGGGGCCAGCCCTCCCTCCCCCTGGCCGCCAGCCACACAGCACAGCCAGGCAGCCAGGCAGAGGGCTTTGCCTGCACTGAGTGGCAAGGGAGCAGGAAAATACAGTGGCAATGGCAGCAGCCAGGTGAGGAGTTCTGCAGCTAGATCCGCTGGCTCTGAGTGGCTAGCCACTGACTTAATACATCTGCTTTCATAACGCACTATCTTCTGACCCTTAAGACTGAGTCACAAAAAAGTAGTGAGATGGAGGAGGACCCACCCACCTTCTGTATGAACTGTTTTTCAAGGACGAAAGCAGTGTGGGATAGAATCACACTTAGATACCTAAGTCCACTTACATGCCTAACAGAGGAACAGAAACTGGCCTTTTCTATCTTCAAATGAAGCCTAGCTGTCTGTCCAAAAGATCTGCTTTAGCCTGACACAAATTATGAAGCTCAGTATGGGGGTAACTGGGAGGTCTGTGACCTGTGTAATATGGAAAATTAGGCTAGTATCCGCTTTTGGCCTTAAAATCCCGGAATGTAGGTTCTGATCTCCATATCCTCTGAAGTCAATGGAAAGACACCCCCCCCATCGATTTCAAGAGCAAGTGAAAGGGGCCTCTTGTGAACAAAGTGCTCTTGTTGCAAATTGGACCTCTGGGAATGGCCCAGTATAAGCCGACCCCAGCATCTTCCATGTCCGTGCTAGAAATATCCTTTTCTGGGTATGATACCATGGAGACGGCCGTCACCTTGCTGCATGTGGAGAATATATGCATTCCAGTGAGCACTCTTTAGAATCAGCAAGTGGGTAGAAGGCCTTTTAAAGCACGTGTCCAGCCATAGGAATGCCTTACTGTAAGCTCAAACCTGCAACTGTTACATATGGGTGCTGAAATCAATGGATCCAGGCAGATTTATAGCAGCAGAGGGTCTGCCTGGTTCTTGCTCTATAAAGCCAGATTCAAAATCCCGTTCTCATTTTGGCTGGACCCCTGCTTCTTGAGCATTCTGCTTCTGGGATAATGTGCTGCTCATTATAAGCAAGGCTATTGTAATCTGTCCTGTGGTAATTGGATGATATCTAATTATCTACAATACAGATGTTCTTTCTCAATGCAAACTGGTTCTGCAAACAGGGAGCACAATGGGAAGCTGTGGAAAATATTTGTCAAGTAAAGAAAATAAATAAATTCACTGCCTATCTTGAGGCGACAGGAAGCGAACATCCTAGTGCATCTCAGTGCTGCTGCAGACTGTAGGGTCCACTAAGCAACCAGTGCTGACTTCCTTAAAGACAATTTGCTTAGGCCTTTGTTGGGCCATTCCAGGAGCATGGAGTAAAGGTTCTTACCAAGGCTCCCATCCTGCAGTAAATTGTGCACAAGTGGATCCCTGAAGATGGTACTGTGTCCCTTGGAAGGCAACAGGCTCTATGGGGTCACACCTCTGCAGGGCTTTGGTTCAGTGGGTAGTCACACCTCTGACCTTGTCTGGGCTTGCAACTGCTCCTGCTGGACATCAATGATGAGCAAAACTCTGTTGACTTCAGTGGGGGATGGATCAGGCCAGCATTTCAGCCTATTCTCAACCACAACTCTTCCACCCTGTGCTCAGCATTAGACAGTTTGGAAGCATTGCTCCATGTTAATCCTCCAGGGTTTTGCTAGAGCAGTGATTCTCAACCAGAGTGCCTGGCACCCTCAGGTGCCATGAGATGCTTTTAAGGGTTCCACAGATTAGTAGTACTGTTAGGCCTGTAAACACCTACACATGATTCGCAAGATAAACTCAGAGAGTTCAAATAAGAATCCATAGTGTCAAAACCGTTCTGCCCTGTTGTAGCCTGTTTGAGTTTTTTGCAACAGAAAAATTGATCTGTTGTTTTTTTCATAGTCAAGTGTTTTTTCATAGTTAAGGAACCAGGTAAAAGCTAAGAGCTGGCATTTCCTGAGAGGTGTCTTAAGTCTAAAGAGGTTGAGCTCCACCATGCTAGATGCTTTTTCAGTTGAATTTAGAGGCTAGAATTTTTATGTAATGTATGGTGCCTAATCCTAAAATAAATATGATGGCCAGATGGATATTCAGCTACTGGCCCTAATGATGTATCTACTAAGCTATCTTAGGACTCTTCCCTCTCTGGACAGTGCATGTATGACCTAAACTCCACTCCAGAGATTCTCTTTCTCCAGGGCTCTGTTTACCTCATGCTCTCACAATTTCCTATTTAAAAAATGATCTAAAGTAGGACTCAGGAAATATCCTCTGCTCCCTTACGACTGGCCACAGACAGTTGGAAAGAAAAGGCCAGGGATGTTTGGAGGCTGGTGCTCTAATTTGCTTAACACATGGAAAAGGTGTTTGGATCCTCACTGCAGTAAGCAGGAGATGATAGTTGCTCTTGAGAGGCAGTGCTGGAAGCAGGCCTCAGTTGACATGTTGCAAAAAGGAATTATAAAGAGTTTCCTGTTGTTGGGAAAAGGCTCGTTGTCCCATCTCTGCCCTTGGATTAATGGATTCTACTCAGCTTGCATGATATACAAGGCATATGTGTCTAGCATTATGTGCTACTAGGTGATGTGGTGGCATGGGGGCTGCCTGGGCCATCAAGTCCAGCGTGCTGAGTTCACAGACAGTTGCTAACCCCAGGAATCCTAAAATCTCTGTACATCAACCCTGATCCACAACTACAAGGCACAATACCTGGAAGACCAGGAACACTCTAACATACCACAGATAAGTATAAGCAAGACAAGGGCATTAGCAATGCCCTGTCTGTATAACTGTAGGAAATCCCACTGTTTTCCCATCAATGCAGTCATGGGTCATTTCACTCCCTGACAGGGGCACTAGGATTTGAACCTAGAGTGACTGAGCTATAAGAGGCAGAGGCAAAGACCATGGCACCACCAAGCACCTGGTCAGAGACCAGCTCCCATTCAGCCTGGTCCCTCCCATGAGGACATTGCTAAGGAGTCAGATGACCAGAAAAAACCTATGGGAACTGCAAGCCCCTGGAAGGGGGCTATAAAACCCCTCCTACTTCCTATTGGACCTGTCCCACCAATGGCATTCCTATGTGTGCTTCTTGGACTCCAGCCCTCCTGTTTACTCCCACCTGATCCCAGCCTGGCCACAGTGCCTGCCCTTACCCTATTTGGACCTCCCAGCTCTGATCTACTGTCTGCCCTGACCAAAGTCCTGCCTCAACCCTTGGCCTGATAACTCAGGCTGCAACAGATACCTGGTGTGGCCCCAGCCTGCCTATGTGACCATCCACAGCCCAGTCAATCCTGACACACGCAGCTGTCTCCCTACCAACACATTTTATTCAGGTAGCTGCATCTTAGCAGTGCATTCAGGGTCACACGTGCATACCGACTAGACAGCTAATAAGAGAGAGCTTTGGGAGAGGCTAGATTTGTAGATCATACAAAGCAATACAGGGGACTGTTGGTACCAGCTGAGTCTATTCTTAGGTCATGAAGTCATTGCCCTCAGATTCTGGGCTTGTAAGCTACAGTCCTATCACATGCATCTGCCCTTTCCAAACACTTACTGTCTCAAGAGGTCCTAATTACATGGGCCTACCCCTGGGGATGTAGGGCTGAGGGACCCAGCCCTGGATTTGCCTTGAGCTAGAATTCCTGGTCATTATAGCTGCTCTTCAGTCCTAGTTTTGGGGCAGGTAGTGCCTTTTACTCTGAGCCCCCATGGAATTCAGATTCTCCATCCCTGTTGTCTTGAAAACCTACTGGCATTGTCTAAGCTCAACCTCTGAGGAAAGCTTCTGTGGTTGCTTGATCCCCAGAGCAGCCCCACTGGTCAAGAAAGCTATAAGCCAAGGCACTAGAATTGAGATGCATAGGAATAGTCAAACTGGTTCAAAACCCAAATCCATGGAGCCCAAGTATTTTACTTGAGAGCAGCCAGTCCCAGAGGCATCCAAGAAGAATCTAAAAACATTGTATTAATTAGGCAGATGTGTGGTATCCAGTTTGAGGGGGTGTTTTTTTACCACCATGTTATGTAGAGTGGCTTTGAACACTGTAAAACTCCCAGGGCTCTGTCACAACTGGAGCTCTCACAATTGACACTACATAACAGACGGCTCCTGAGTTCTCAGCTTCTACCACCTCATCACTGCCTTTGCTAATGACCGCTGGGTATCGCTACCTTCTAGCCAGTTTGGGTGTTAGTTATCCTTGTCTCATAAGAACAGTCCTTCCCTGTCTTTTAGCTTGCCTTTGTTTGCTTTTTCAGCTTTCAGATATTTTTTCTTCCCAGGAATTCTCTCTGTCAGGTGTTAAAAAGTACAGCTTGCTTCAGCGCAGAGAGCAGAACCTACACACCAGCAGCTTTTGCTCTTAGCATAGGCTGCATTGATCGTACGCAGAACTATGCACAGTGACATTCCAAGACCACAACATTCCTTGTTAGCATCAGTCTACTGCTATGCTACAAAGGATGCATATGGAAACATGTAATACCAGGCTATAATTTTATGCATCAATGGATTGCAAAACGGCCGTAGACCACAAGCCCAGAATCTGAGGGCAATGAGTTTATGACCTAAAAATAGACTCAGCTGGTACCAACAGTCCCCTGTATTACTACTGTATGATGTTCAGATCTAGCCTTTCCCAAACCTCTCTCTTATTAGCTTTCTAGTTGGTTGGAAAGGGACCCAAGCCAAAATCCTAGATTGGATCTTCCCCATACTTTTTGTAGTGTTCAAAACCTCAGTCCAAATTCTGTGGCTCGGGTCCACATCTCAATAATAGTGTAGAGAGGTACAAATTCATGGGCATGTGGAAATATGGGGACCGCACACAAAATTGTAGTTGTAGGGTGCCTTGGAAATACTGTAGAAAAAGAGAGGGAGAGAGGGGGAAAGAGGAAGAAACTACCACTAAAGAGAGACCATGATTTGACAGGGAGGGGAGTCCACAATGAGTGGTCACTCCTTAAGTATGTGATCCTAAAAGCACAAGGGAAGTCCATTCTGGCCCATAGGAAAGGTAGCAAAAGGGCTGGGAGACCCCTTGGCTCAATAAGGAACTCATGGACCTCCTGAATCTGAAAAGAGAAGCCTATAAGGGATGGAAGTCAGGAACTACCACTAAGGAGGATTATGCAGCACTGGCCTGCTCCTGTACTACTCACAGGTAAATACTCCCAGGCAGGCCTCTACAAATGCAGAGATGTGGGAGCAAATTTGCTGCTCCCAGCAGCAAATTTTTTTCTCTGTCTGGGAGCCTGCTGCAACAGGCTCCTGCTGCCACCAGGGGGAGCAGGAAGCTCCAGCTGCAGCTGCCATTTTAAAAAGACAGCCACCTTTAAAAGGCAGCCCCGCTCCTTGGCCTGGTGCATTTCTGTCCAGGAGCAGTGTGCACAGCACAGGGGCACGATATGGCAGCTCTCACGCAGAAGCCTCTGCCTCCCTGAGCTATGGCTGTTCCAGGCCCTGCCCCAACAACCTAGGCTCCTGCTGCACTGGCCCTACTGGCCCATTCTACCGGCCGTTGGCTGGCCCATGGCTCTCTAGGCCCTGCCAGCTCCCCCAGAAGCAGCATCCATTTGCCCAGCCCCACCACGCTGTCCCAGAGCTGATGCCATTGCTGCTGCCACACAACTGCCACTTGGACCCCATCCTGCTGACTGTACCCCAGCAGGGATACCAACGATGCACTCCAGGATGCCACCACCAGGGCCGCCCTCTGGGCCCTCCAGCCCTACCGCCTCTGGGCCTACCAGGCCAGCGAGGACTGATGGCTGCACATCATCCATGGTTTCATAATTTCTAGGGTCAGAAGGGACCTGAGCAGATCATCAAGTCCGACCCCCTGCCTTGGCAGGAAAAAGTACTGGGGTCAAACGACCCCAGCAAGGTGTTCGACTAGCCTCGTCTTAAAGACTCCCAGGGTAAGAGGCAGCACCACTTCGCTTGGAAGTTGGTTCCAGATTCTAGCCGCCCTGACAGCAAAGTAGCGCCTCCTAATGTCTAGTCAGTTGTTTTTTTCTGACTTCCCACATATCTAAAGAAGAACTTTTTAGTGTCCTTGATTTCTGTAGCCAGTCTGAGTTTGGTTTCAGCCTTGGCTTTCTTAGTTCACTCCCTACAGGTGCAGGCCAGTGCTGAATACTCCTTAGTGGTGTTTCCTGCCTTCTATCCTTTATTATCATCTTTTTTTAGGTACAGGAGGTCCATGAGTTCACTATTGAGCCAAGGAGATCACGCAGCCATTTTGCTCCCTTTCCTATGGGCTGGAATGGATTTCCCTTGTGCTTCAAAGATTGCGTCAAGTAGCGACCATTCATCATGGACTCCCCTCCCTGTCAGATCAGGGCCTCTCAGGGCCTCAACAACTAGCCTCCTGAGCTTGTGAAAGTTGGCATTCCTAAAGTTGAGGATTTCTGCATTGCTGACTGATTTGCCAGATTTGTGACGGATAAATAAAGTGATCAACTCATGGTCATTGTCTCCCAGCTTCCCTTCGATTCTCAGGTCACTCACTAGATCATCTCCTTTGACCAGTACCAGGTCTACCAGCGCCTTACTTCTTGTTGGCCTATAGACTTCATGAGACAAGTAGAGCTCATCAGTGCAAGTGAGGAAGCTTCAAGACTGAACAGATTTGGCTGCGTGCTCTTCCCATGAGATGTCAGGTATTTGAAGTCACCCGTGACAGCCATGCACTATCAGCGTGCAGCCTCTGCCAGTTCCCTAGCAAATTTGTGGTCAAGCTCTTGCTCCTGATTAGGAGCTCTATAGTAGACTCCTACCATTATATCTTCATCACTACTTTCCCCCCACATTCTAACTCAAAGGGCCTCAAGTCACCCTCCTTGGATGCCAATCTCTGCTTGTAGGGAAGTGTACTTCTCCTTCACATAGAGAGCTACACCCCTGCCCTTTCTTGCAACATGATCCCTCCTGTACCAGGTAGCCATCTATCCAGCAGACTTGGGATGATAAGCAGTGGCTGGAGGCATTCTGGACCTCCTGGAGCAGCTCCGCCCACATCTGGAGTGGCAGGACACTAACATGCAGCCACCCCTCCCTGCGGACACTCGGGTGGCCATCGCCCTGCTCAAGTTGGACATGCCCACTAGCCTCCACTACATGGCCGAGTGCTGGCCCACAGAGTGGGAGTGCTGGATGAAGTACTGCAGTCGACACAATCAGCCATGGAGGGTTTCCCCCCGGCTGGTGAGACTGGCTGTAGGAGACCCCTCCCCCCGGTCGCTGACTGGTTGCTGGGGGGGCACGTGTCCTCCCTGACTAAGGTGGCACCAGTCACTCATGTGGCTGACCACCTCCTCCTATGCTCCCCACTGTAGCTCAACTGGACAGCTGCCCAAGGATCCACATCCCAGCACCTGCCCCCAGCACCACACTCACTGCAGACAGTTCTCAGAAAAACACTTTATTGCCCTCACAACAAATAGACCCACTGTCCCCACTCCCTCCCCAACACCGGAGTCCCTTCCCCCTCCCTCCCCAACACCAACGGCCCTCCACCACCCACCAACAATAGAAAACCCTCTCCCTCATGCAAACTATTTGCAATGTGGTGTGTCTGTGCGCCCTCCTGGGGTGGGTGGCCATGAGGTAGGGGTTCCTAGGGGTTGGACCCTGAGGACTGGTGGACAGCACCCCAGGATCTGGCCATTCCCATGCAGGTGCACATGCTGTGGTGAATCTAGTGGGTGGGGGGCTCACCCAGGGGTGACAGAAGCTGCTGGTCCCCCAGCGTGGGTAGCTTCCCCTCTGGCAGCCAGTGGCCAGGGCCAGTAGGGCTGGCACGTAGTCCTGGGCCCACTGCTCATATGGAACCAGGGTGAGCAGCAGGGCTGGGCCCAGGTATGGGGCCCAGGCTGGGGCAGGGGCTCCTGGCTAGTAAAAGCAGTGTTGGGTCTCCACCCAGGCCCATGAGGGGCCCTGCTGCTGGGCAGGTAGGGGGGCAGGCAGGGCTAGGACTGGGGCAGGGCAGCAGGCAGCATAAAGATGACTGTCAC
Organism: Gavialis gangeticus; assembly: GCF_001723915.1. Lineage (NCBI taxonomy): Eukaryota > Metazoa > Chordata > Crocodylia > Gavialidae > Gavialis > Gavialis gangeticus. The sequence goes on along the minus strand of NW_017729022.1, from coordinate 127,128,582 downwards.
TCAATGGTCCTCCTCCATGACCTGCACTGCCCTGGCCATGATTGTGCCCTGCTCCCACAGGGTCTCCACATGCTCACAATCCAGGGCCAGGACCTGCACCCTGAACTCCTAGTCTGCCTGGTCCCGTGCCTCTTTGTGCCGGTCCCACGTGTCCTCTCAGGCCATATCCTCCACCCACCACCTGTCCTGCCAGGCAATGTGCTCCACTTGCCATGTCTGCGCATCCACCTGCTGGTCCTCTGTGGCCATCACCAGCCAGCCCAGGAGGAGGGTCCAATCCTGGATTCTCCTCCTGCAAAGCTGGTGCATCCCCAGGGCCCCAGCAATGGGTGACAATGACACTCAGGCCACATGCCAGCTGGCAATGGTGGCCTCTCTCCCGCGTGCAGCTGCATGGCCTGGAGAGCCATGAGAAAAAAGCTGTTTGTGAGAGTTTGCAACTTTTGAGAGATAAGATGCTTTGTGCTAGGGGTTGTGCAGTGCCTGGCCTCAGATTGGAAAGTGTCCATGGGTGCCCAGGGACCACGGTAAGTCAGCTAGACATGCCTGGGCCCACGCGGCCACCAGTTGAGTCCCCTGTCCCCACTCGCTCTCCTGGGGCCAGCAGGCTGCTGGGTGCTGGCTGCAGACAGCCTGCCTCCCCCACTCTGTTCCCAAGCTAGGGCAGGCCAGGCTTCTGGCAGCAGCTGCTGCCATGGCTCCAAACCCCAAAGCCCCCACTTCTCCTCCTACAGAACAGCCTGTCTCCTGTGCTGCCGCTTAGCCCAAGGTGCCTGGGCTCAGGGATCGTGGGGCTCCTGGACGACTGGGACTAGGAACTGGCCACATCCCCAACCTTCCCACAGGGGACCTCTCTGGGTAGGCACCCCAGGGCCAGCCCCACCCCTGCACTGGAACTGCACCCTGAGCTGCCACTGATGCACGTGTCCCAGGCACTACCCAAGGAGCTGTTTGCACGGGGTACCTGAACCACTACACCCTGCTGATGATGATCACCATGGTGCCCAGGGTGCACCTGCACATCTGGCATGGCACCCTGAGCCTCAACAGTGTGGGGGGCAAGCCTGGGCTGCCCTGTAACCTCCACTGCTACCTGGACAGGTATCTGTGGCTGTGCTACATGTTCCTACCCTCCACAGCTGAGGAGAATATTGCTGCCCATCATCTATGTATTCCTCGGCGTGTAAAAGGCCCATGGTATGTAAGAGCTCCCCCCCCTCCCCCACCCGGGAGGAGCTGGCACTGCTGACAGCCAGCGGTGACATGGCTGGTTACACCTCATGGCTGCGGTTGAGGCTGTGGAGCTGTCAGGGCAGGTACTGACCTGGGCTTGACCTGACCAGTGACCTGGGCTCCCTGAGCTGCTGCTGGAGGCTCAGAGGGACCGGCTGCTGGTGCCCTGAGGAGCCCTCCCAAGGCAACATGTCACCTCAGGTGCCAGACTGGAGTAGAGGCTCAGGCAGGACACCCATGCTGCTGTACACAGCACGGCTGCAGCCTGGGTCCCAGGGCACAAGGATGGTGTCCAGTTGCCACATAAAAGGCATGGATTTGAAGGCACTCCCAGACTGATGACTGTGGTTGGTGGTAACCCACTGTGTCCACAAGGCCTTGACTTCTATGCAGCACTGCCACTCTGACTGGTCATGCCCACACTCCCGTATCCAGACTGACAACCCCTCATAGATGTGGGCATTAAAGCGCCTGCCCTGCGCAAACTGCTGTTGCATCTTCACCTCACCCTACAACACCAAGAGGTCACCAGTCTCCTTCTGTAACCAGTTGGGGCGCCAGGTAGTGGTGAATGGCATTGGTGATGAGGCCACTGGGGCTCCCAGACTGGCTCTCCAGGCCTCCATGCAGTTGTCCCTGTGCTGCCAGGCCTGGGCAGCTGCCTGCAGTGTGCAGTGCAGGGGCATGGCACAGAACTAGGAGCTGCACGGCAAGGCGATTACCCACAGCACCCGCAGGCTCCAGCCAGGTTGCTGGGGGTTGGCTGCAGGCAGCTGGAGCTGGTCCCGGAAGCTAGAAGCTGGCTGCAGCTGGGCCTGGGGGCTGACAGGTCTGGAAGGAGCCTGCAGCAGCCTGAAGGGTTGAATGGCATGTGCCTGGCAGCCACGCAGCATTGCAGTGCCAGGCAGTGACACAGGCAGACTGGCACAAGAATCCTCCCCCCAGGCTCCCTACTGTTGTGCTCAAGGGCTCAAAATGTCTGCAGGCTTTTAAAGGTCCTGTGGCTGGGGCTGCCATAGAGGCAGGCCAGCCCTAGGGCAGGAGAGGCTCCCAGCCCTGGGGACTTGGGGCTGAGCTCAGG
>NW_017729022.1:127113435-127126218 GCF_001723915.1 Gavialis gangeticus | reverse complement strand
CCTGTGGCTGGGGCTGCCATAGAGGCAGGCCAGCCCTAGAGCAAGAGAGACTCCCAGCCCTGGGGTCCTGGGGCTGTGCTCAGGCTGGCCTCCTAGTGGCAGAGCTGACCAGGAGCAAATCTGCTCCTGGGTGGCATCCACACAAGCATTACTGCACAGTAAGTACTTGCGAGTAAACTTGCTACTTGCATTGGCAGGTAGCTAATTTGCTCATGAATAGCAAAGTTTGCTGCACAGTCAGTGTGTAGATGTACATGTAGATGCACACACTGACTGTGCAGTAAACTACGTTACTTCACAGTAAACTATCTCGTGTAGATGCACCCAGTGAAGTGCTTAAAGTCAGAATAGACCAAAGTGATGACAGGTAGGAGGTGAAGAGACTTGAAGTAAGGCAGAGCCCAGTCCAACACCCTCCCCCCTGCCTTCTTCCCTTGAAGACCACCTGGGCCTATGAGTTCTCACTGTGGGATGCCTCAAGGGGCTGCAGGTGGGATAGGGTCCCATGGAGCTCCACCCCACCCCCACCTGGGTTTCAAAAAGGGACATCAACACCTCACCCACAGAAAGGAGGTAGTGGTGGCCTAGTGCTGTTTCTGGCATGCCTGATCTCATGCTTCTAGCTTGGAGTGTCTCTAGCTGCATTAGCTCTTTCTACAAAGTTTCCTGATTTCATTTGGCAGGATCACGTCAGTGTACTCCATGGGTAATGCATGCCAAACACTAACCAGCCAGTTCACAGCCTCCCCCCAAACTGCACTGTCAGATTGCACCTGCTTGGCTGAGCAGCCACATCTGGAAGAAATAAGCACCAGTCACTGGTGGCAGCCAGATGTTCACAGCCCTTCCAAGCAGCTTCATGGAGCCATAACCTGGCATTGTGACTCAATGCCTGGATCTCATTTCTAGAGGCAACTGCCCTCAGTGGAGCACCAAGCTCATCCACAAACGACCTTCCAAGACCCAAGTTTCTGCTGGCGTGGGGATCCCAGCAAGGTCAAGAAAACTGGGGCATGGGGGCAGAGATGCCTTTCCTCACTGTGCATGTTTAAGGTGTTGTGTTCTTCCCACAGAGCAGGGAGCTCTGGAGCTCATTCCAGGGGCAGGATGGGTTTCCATTCTCCACTACAGGACCAGTGAGAACTCCCACCAGGACAGCCTGGTACAGCCCAGCATTTCTAGAACAATGAATACACCAAGAGCTGGCCCCTTCTTCAGTATCGCTCCAAGAAGTAGTCAGGTCAAGTAGCTGACCGGCTTGACTTGTGCCAACAAGCTTTCCCCAGGGCAAACTGAAATGGCCAAAAGTAAGAAAGCGTACAACGGATGTTCTTTGAATAGCCACTGGTGGGAAGCATGGCTTTTGTTCAGAATATTTCCTGAGCTCTGGGCCACTTGAACTCTTCTCAGTGACCACGCCATGGACTGTTGGAATGGTATCTACTGAATAATACCTGTTCTTTCAAGGAGGATAGCAATGAATCAACAGGTTTATTAATTGGTGCTATGCATTTTTTTGCAAAGGCTTTCCCTTCCCTCGCCCCACACTGTTTTAGTTTCTTTTATGTTTCCTCAGAAAGAACATCAGTGAAATGTAGCTCTCAGAAAAAAGGAGCAACCATGAGCAATGGCCAGAGGCCTACAGAGCGCTGCCAAGTTTTCCCCACCCTACTGTGCCAGGGAGCCATAGACAAAACCAGAAACATTCCTTACTATTCCAGCCTGAACCGTCCCATGAATCAACAAGGCCAGAGGAGTGGAACTGGGAGATGACTCAGGGCATTATTGCAAGGATAGAGAGGGCACTTGAAGGCCACCGAATCAATTTTAATTAAGAAGTCATATTAGAACTGAGCTCCCCAGAAGTGACCAAAAGCCACATGCTGGTCACTACCTCATTGCAACCCTTAGGTAACATCTAATAAAGTAGTTTTCAACCTTTTTAGACTCCAGGTACCCCATGTTAAGACTCAAGGCACCTCTTGTTAAACTAAAGACACCCCATGGAAAATGCCAGCTTTTAGCTTTCCCTCTTTTCTTGATTATAGAAAAACAGTAGAGCCATTCTTCTGTTGCAAAGAACTCAGAAAGACTACATAAGTCAGGATGTTGAAGTCCTATGTGAAATCTCTGGGTTCATCTTGCACACCTGACAGTACTGCTACTGCATGGCACCCCACAACACCTTTAAAATGATCTTGAAGCACACTGGTTGAAAATCACTGGTCTAACATCCTTAGAGCTGGTGACCCCTGCCCTGAACAGTTGAATGGCAGCGCTAGGGAGGGAGGGACATCTAATGTACTCTATAAAACCAAGAACATCCAAACGTTGGATACAATTATTGGACAGTGCAAGTTATCACTCACACCCTGACTTGAGAACATATTGTGTGTAAGGACTGGTCAAACATCTTCAGTAAATCGGGTGTGGAGAGATTCTGTTTTTTCATCACAGAAAAGTTAATTTTTGTGTTTGTTAAAAAACAAGTGCTCCTAAATTAAAATATTTTGGCTAAGCCAAAGTGTGTTTATCTGGCAGTGCTACACGTTGATTGCAGCCTGTCCCCATTTTCTCCTTTATGGGATAGGCTCTTCAGACAGACTACATCTCCCATGAGGTATTGCTTCCTATACCCGGAGGAGAAAATGTGATGCATCTGGGGAGAGGCAGTCCAAAGGAGCCTGCTTTAACATGGAAGCCCAAAGCACTCAAACTACAATAACCATGAGGAACCACAACAGCATATCAAGTCTAAAATATTTCTCAACTGAAGACATTTTTTTTCCTTTTTGTTTAGGGATTAAATCTTTACTATTTTAATTTTTGCAAGGAATTGAAAGTTTTCATGAAAAGTTACATGAAAATTAAAATTTTCTCAATATCCAGTCAGCACTATTGAAAGTATCCCTGAGTACGTTGTGAGTAGGGATTAAACTAGGACCACTAGATCTAGATATCTAAGTCTCCGCTACTTGACTTAATAGGTTAACACTGCATTATGCTTGAGATGGTTGCAGCTGCATAAGTCTTCCTTTGTGATCCACGCGTCAGAGGAGGACAAAGAGCCATGCCCTATATTAGCCTGGATTGCACATGCACAAACTCATTGATCACATTATTATCTCCTAGATCACTGGCTAACTGGGTCAGAGACTGTCATTTGGTAGATGTTTGCATAGCACTGTGTGCATCAGGGATTTGTCCTCATTAGAGCCTCGAGATATGGATTGATTTGGTAATTTAAATTGAACAGCTATACATTTTTCAAATATAAAGAAATCAAATATGTAAATCCCAAATAAATCTAGCCATCTTTCAAAACTAGACCCAAATGTTCAAGATCAAAAATAAAAAAAATCCAAATTAGAATTTGTCTATGATGGATCACAGTATAAATGTTTGGTGTTATGATCATATACAATTGTAATAAAAGCAGGTACATCACTACTTGTCTGCCTGAGCCTGTCTTCTGTATGAAACTTGAGTGCTTCTCTCAGTGAAAGTTTTATCCAGTTAACTATGAAGATCCCTATGTGTCTCTGCAGATTGTCATTGCCTTGATATCAAGTGAGAAAATCCAAATAGTTGAAACCATCTGTTTGCTGTAGGCGCTGATATGACCCTCCTGCTGCTACAGCATCTTGGCACCTTATTCACCAATCCTCCCAATGTCGCTGTAATGAAGCAAAGGACGGTTAACCCCATTTTTACACAAGGAACTGAGCCACTGAGTGACAGTAAGTAACTTCCCTAAGATCCCACAGAGAGTCTGTGGCTCAGCCAGTAAGTAGACCTAGCTCTTCTGACAGAGGCCTAGTCTCTGTCTTAATCCCCCCAACCTTTAAGGTGGTGAGGTGCTAGTTGGCCATTCCCCTCCTTAAAACCCTCTTGTGACTTCTGCTGAAGAGAGGCAGAGAGAGAAAACAGCTTGGTCATAAGTTGACGAAGCTGAGTATCTGTTATTACTGTGGTAGCACCAAGAAGCCCCAGTATGGAACAAGATCTGTGTCCTGGACTCCATGCAGAAACAAAAAGATGCTCCCTGTCCCAAAGACCTTGCAATCTAAGTAACACAAAGCCCCCTCCTTCCCTACCTGGCAGAGAGGGAGAGAAGCCAAAAGAATGGGCAGGAGCCATGTCAGGTTAACTGCGACCCACCCACACTCTGACTCCACAACAGTCTGTACCAAGAAAGCTAGAAAATCTGACAGCATTTCAAAGCTGGAAGGCTGGAAGCTGGGACAAAGGGTTACATCACTCCTTCTGGGTAACATTATGCGAGAAAAAAATTAGCCTCTGTGATTTAGCAATGAGGCACACGGTTCGTTGTTACCAGGGGTCTTACTGCCATGCCACACAGACCTGTCTACTAACTTGGGCAAATAATGCTGAACCCAACAGCACAGCTGCACCACAGTTAAATAAAGGGCTTGTCCTCCAAGCATAAGCAAGGCCCCACATCTGGTCACAAGAGCAGAAGTAAGAATGATGGAAACAGCTGTTTGTGGATTTAGCCTCTTTAGTGGTTTTGGGAGCAGGCAGGCTAACAATCCTTTTTTTAGCCCAGAAGAAAGAGAATAAAATGTGGAGGCTGGAGCTTAAACTACAAAAATGTAAATGGTAATTAAGATGCCTCTTGTTAACAGAGTAAGGCGCAATCAAAAGAATTTATCAAAGGGCACAGTAGATTCTACTTCACTTTCAAGACTGGCTCATTCTGAAAGATGCCATAGCCCAACCAGAAATAATGGGTGTGAAGGAAGTAGAGCACAGCTTTAATGTTATGAATACTACAGGTTTCCCTTGCTTTATGGTTTTTTAGTGACGCTTACTGTGTAGTAGCTTAATACTATTGTGCAGTAGCGTATTAGCATGGTTTTTGCTTGGCACCCTACTGCACAGTGTTATTAAGCTACTGCACATTAAGAATCTGATGTAGATGTGCCCACTGTGAACTGGTCACTATACAGTGGGTCTAGGACTTTCTTGTTTAATTCATTTATCTTCCTAAGTAGAGGGTTATGGAAAGCAAAACCAGGAAGGCAAATGCAGTCTTACCCCAGAAAAGTGACTTCAAACACTAAAGGGGCAGTGATCTATGCCCAGACTGTACTGGCATAGCTGCTTTGCTGTTCTCAGAACTAGGTACAAAACAGAAACGAAAGAGGTAAATGCTTCTCAGGAGGAGAAGGGGCTGCCGTCACTTGTCAGAAGTTCTCTGTGGAGGCAAGCTGACAAAGCAGGGCTCTGGGGACAAAGTCTGAATAGACTGACCAGATCCAGGGAATGGGAAGTCTTGGGAAAAGAAGCTTTCCAACTAAAAGACTTTTTAGATTTTAATCCCTACCCTGGCCTATCCATGGATAGATCTGATCTGCCTACACCTGTGGATTTTTTGGCAGATGAACTATTTGATGGAAAAAAATTCACCCAGATTCAGTCCTGATGACCTTGCAGCCTGGATGCATAACGCTGAGCTGTCATCCTAACAAAAAGGATTCAGAGTCACTTGCTGACCTCAGAGCAAATATCTCCTGCTGTGCCTACACATTTCTGTATAGTCCATTTCTAGGTTGGCTTTACCCTATGGATGATTCCACTTTTAAAGGATTAGGGGTCATTGACTAACAATATTCATTTCCCCACCCTCAGCCTGATCTGCTGCCAAAAGTGGAGTAGTGGAAGAGCTGTGCCCTATGGGTGCCTATACACAAGCAGGGAGGTTGCTCTGATGTCCTGTCATTCCAGTGCTCCAACAGCTTCCTGCGTCTCGTTTATCAGCGTCCCTGTGCTCCAAAAATGGCGGCAAGGACACTTTATCTAAAGCTCATTTGAGCCTTAAAGGTCCACATGCAACAGAGCCCAACAGCCTTAACTCTACACCCAGTAGGAGCCAGGAGAATTTAGGGACATTGTGGGCATGTCTACATGAGACATTTACTGTGGAGCTGACTAATTAGCTCTGCCGTGAACATTTCAGCATCTACATGTGCACCCCTATTGGCACAGGAAACTAAAAATACAAGTACTACCCTGCTGCAGAGGCTTTTCATGCACAGCAGTGCATGATGCTAACCTGGCTGGCTGGCGTATGAATGTGCTTCAGTTCAGGGGCTGCCTGCTCGCTAACCCCACACTGAAGCAACCTTGTGCCCCAGACAGCTCCTTGGCAGCACACTGAGGCCCAGTCACAGCAGCTCTGGGATGGCAGGCTGACCCCTCTCACTGGTCCCCTGCCAACCAGGTTCAACGTGCTGCAGTCTGGGTGCACATACAACTGGTGTGCCCAGAAGATTCCAGGGAGCAATAAACTGCAGAGCAATAAGCTCTGCAGTTTATTCATATGACGTAAAACCACATGTTGATGCGCCCAGTGGACGCAGCTACACGTTTATTAGTGTGCTGTAGTTATGGCACATAAAGTTTAGTACTTGGATAACCAAGTACTTGGAACTCTGGCTTGCATCCATAGATGCTTCTCAAGCAAATCCCAGGACATCATTCTCCCATTGTACTCAGCCTTGGTGAGGCCACAGCTGGAGTACTGTATCCAATTCTGGGCTCCACAATTTAAAAAGGATGTGGAAAAGTTTGAGAGAGTCCAGAGGAGAGCCACGTGTATGATCAGAAGGCAGGAGAACAGGCCCTATGATGAGTCCCCCCATGGGACTCTTCAACCTGGAAGAGCACAGGTTCAGGGGGGACCTGGTGGCTTCCTATAAGTATATAAGGGGTACTCAGAGCACCCCAGAGGATAACAAGGTCCAAAAGTCACAAACTCCTCCAAGACTGTCTCAGGCTGTCTGAACCCCCAAGGCCTGAAATAGACTCCCTCCAGAGCTGGTGCCAGCACCTACTCTGGACTCATTCAAGAAACATTTGGACATTTATCTTGCTGGGATCCTTTGACCCTAGCTGACTTGCTGCTCCTGGGGCAGGGGGCTGGACTCAATGATCTTCTGAGGTCCCTTCCAGCCCAAATGCCTATGAAATCCATGAACTCTATGAATGCACAGTTAACTCACGCTACTGTGCAGGAACGCAGCTACACAGGTTTTTAGTGATGTTTACTGCACAGTAGTCTAATACTACTGCACAGGAGCATATCAGGCCTGGGTTTTGCTCAGCACGCTACTGCACAGTGTTATGAGGCTACTGTGCAGCTACCGTCTCATGTCGATGTGCCCAGTATATAGTAGGTCCCTTCTAACAAAAACTGATTTGGGAACCTGTCTCCATGGAAACTCAATAGGACTTAGGTACTTCAGAAAATTCCTCCTTGCATCGCTATTTCCATTTCCGTTTCCATTTCCACATTGCTTTACTGAGTGAGAGCAGACATACTCTTGGTGACTTGTGAAGGAAAAAATGCACTGAGTTTGTGAAACTTTTACTTTTTACCCTTCTTATTTAGGATGTTGAAAGGGTGTCTGAAAGCTGGTGAAGGACAGGTTAGAAGTAAAGCAGGGACACTGGCTTGCATCAGTGTAGAAACCTACAGCTGCGTCATGGGAGCATTTTGTGTCTGGTTTGCACAGATGTAAATGACAGCATCAGGGCAATGAAGGGAAGCCAGGTCCCCAGGACAAAGGTGTTTTTGACAGCAAATTAAAGATTGTTTTACTGTGCTGACCTGCTCTCCTTTAGAACTAATTACTGTTGTAGCTGATGACCCAGGTGAGAAGGAAACAGGAGGCAGCAGAAGTTTTCTTTGGACACGAACTATTGCTAGAAGGTCCTGCTCCATGTTCATTCTGAAAAGATAGAAGAGAGAAAATGTAGGCTTCTTTCTCCCACCCTCACACCAAGATCGGACACTTGTGCCATATTTAAAGTTAGGCTGTTGCCCTCTGAGAGGCAAGTAGACTTCCAAATAGGGCAGGATCCCCTGTTGGCATATATCAGTGGGGTGTGCTGATTTCCAGAACTCCACTGACTGCTACCTGAAGATGAAGATGACTATCATCTGAAGCTGAAGATCTGGCCCATCAAGTCTGGCTTTCTCTAGTTGTGTGTGTGGCTTCTCCATGAATCCCCTTTGCTTAGAAAAGCATTCCTGGGAAATGTGTGTGCTTAAATATATGTTTCTGGTGCACAGGTGAGTTCATTATTGGAATCAGATAGGACAAGCTGTTTGGAAATAAAGTTTCTGACGGAGTGACGTGTCAGGAAATCTTTTACTTCACCTCTTTTTCAGCAACAGTCTGAAATTCAAGGAATATCACCTGCTACTGGAACCACCCCCACACAAGCAATGCCTGAAGGTCACGGATGCAAACAAATATTTGATGAATCAATATATTGCGACCTTGAACACTGAACCACCTGTTCGTTTACCATGGCCCCTTTGCATGGGTATCTCTGAGCTCTGGCACACCATGCATGCTGCATTTCCTTAGCTCCTCTCTTGCAGCCCACTTTGTGTTCACTGCCTCTGTCTGACTGACATAGTCCTTTCCTGACAGGCTTTTCTATGCTCAGTAAGCGGAAAACCTCTCTAGATATCAGCAGGAAAAAAATAATTTGACTTTGAGCACAGCTGTAGGCAGGAAATCTGGACTTCTGCTGATCCATCTCTAAGAATGGTCATTTGAAGCCTTGACTGTTTTGAGCGTGCTGTCAGAAAATGAGCGCAGGTGTCAAAAATGGGTCTAATCTACCCCTACTCCCCCTGAGAACTGTCAAAAGACCCCTTTTATGACACTTGTTTAAACCCCCCCCACACACACATTTATTTTAAAAATGTTTTTTTCACAGTTCTCACAAAGTATAGGGGAGCATGGGGGTGGGGGGTGTAGGGAGTGCGTTTCAGGACACTGGGCATATCTACAGAAGCATTTGATTGATCCAAGATCAGTTTACTTGTGAGTGAACTACTCACAAGTAAATGCTCCCGGGCAGGCATTTACACATGCAGAGATGTGGGAGCAGAATTGCTGGTCCTAGAAGCAAACTGCTCCCACTTCCTGTGGCCCTGTAATGGGCCCCTGCTGCCATCAGGGGGAACTCGAAGATCCCCCTGGATGCTAGCCCAGGGGCTGGCAGGGAGCACTGGGCTTGCATCCCCCCTGGGGGCTGCCTACTGCCAGGAAACGGACAATGCCCCCCTGTCCTGGCAGCAAGGAGCTCCCAGCCCTGGCTCCCTGATCAAGGCAGGGGACTTGAAAAGAACTGAAGGGGAGGGGCCTGTTCCCTGCTCAGCTCCACCAACGCAGATCTGGGCGGAGAATAGGTTGAGGAGCTTGTTCCTGGCTCAGCTCTGCAATCATGAAGCTGGGCAGGGAACAGCCCCCCCGCCCCGCCAGCAGGGAGCTCCCAGTGCTGACCTCATGACTTTGGGGCCAGAGCTGGGAGGTCCTTATCTCCCAGCCTGAGCTTTGTGGTCATGGGGGCTCGGGCTGTGACAGTCTTATGTTCCAGCATCAGGTTCTTGGTCATGGGGCTGGCTGTGGGAGATAAGGATCTCCCAGCCCCCACTTCCGATCATGATCTCAGAGTGGGGAGCCTGGACCTCCCTGTTGCTGGGACAGGGGGACACAGTCCCCAGCCAGGCTCCAGAGGTAGAGCCTACCCCAGCAGCAGGTAGCTTTTGGGGGCAGGGAGCAATCTCCCCCCTCCTGGTGGCCAGCTGATGGGGAGCAGATTTGCTCCTGGTTAGGCATCTACATGAGCACTACGGTACAGTAACTACTTGTGAGTAAATTTGCTACTTGCATTTACAGGCAGCAAATTTAAGTGAGGTTTACTGTGCAGTAAGTGTGTGCACATGTGGACACACAAGCTTATTGTGCAGTAAACTACACTACTTCTCAGTAAGCGTCTCATGTAGGTACACCCACTGTGAGTTAAGTTCTTCCTTAGCATTGCCAGACCTGGAGTAGAGACTGATGGGAGTAGGTTTGTGCCTATTCAGTTCTGAGTCTCTGGAAAGTAAGCTTTCCATGTTGATTTATACCCACTGAAGACCCAGTCCCCTGTTGTGGAGGTAATCCATATCATAGGCACATGGGACTGGAAGAGGCTTCCTGAGCTAATGAGTCCAGTGCTGTCATAATCCCACTTGATGTTTTTGATGAATCACTAAACTCACAAATGACTCTGCGTTTGTTTCAACGTTGCTGGTTTAGCAGTGCATCAGACCATGACAGACTGTACACTTGGTGAACTAAGAGTATTATAAGAAACCGATAGTCAGAAGCTGTCACCATTGTTAGATCTTTTGTGGCTGTAGGGATGACAGGATGTGGACCATCCTCCTTGGAAAGTGCTGGTTTCTGGTGTTTGAGCTAAAGGAAGTGGCATCTCAGGAGAGATGAATGAGCCGTTTCCCTTCCCTCCAGCAGAGGGGAATTGTGCATCTTGACTGGGAGCATCTGACTATAACCCTTTGCAATTCCTTAGCCAACCTGTGTGCATCCAAGCCTGCAACCCTCACCATTCAGAGCTGTGGTGAACACAGTGCTCCCAAACCACCCCTCGGAGCATGAAGGGGACAAAGCAATAAGCCATCATCCTGCATCTGCCTTGTTGAAAGCTCATTTAGGTCTTGTTCTCTCATCCGTTGGTCGGGGAGGGTTGGTGGGGGGGAGTAGTGTATGCCCAGGCAGCCCCTGCCTCTCTCGCCCATGAGCTTCTGAAGAGCTTCAGGTTTCTAACCCTTCCACAGGTTTTGGTTTCAGTTTTCTGCCTGGAGAACCACCCCCCAACACCCCCACCCTCCAGGTTGCAAGATGGCACTTTCTGAAGTGGGACTAGCCAGGCAATATATCTCAGCATGGTTGGAGGTGAACTTTAAGGGAACCAATGCCTGTGTTGTCCTGAAAACAACATCTGACAGGTCTACGAGGAGTCGTCATCTGCTTTCCATCTGGTGTGCATGCAACTCTTCTTAGGGCCAACCTGCAGAAGCCCTACAGCAAGTCATGCAAAAACAAACAGAACATGCCATATTCATAAAGTATTCTGGGCATCTCTTATGGCCTTCATACCCATGAGGGGCTAAGATACCTATTGAAATCTAATGCCTGCTGAAAACAAAGGGAGTTGGTCATCCTGATATCTCTGAAGATATGAGTCTAATGCAGGGAGTTTGCAGCAGAGGGTGGAACAGATCTTCTGAGTCTTGGCCAGAAGGATATTCTTGCTTTGGGACTAATATACACCCAGCTGCAGACTCCTCTTGGGCAGACAAGATTTGAATGACTAATATAATAAAACATACGGGCAAAGTTGCGGGGTGAAGGGACAGAATATGCCCTAGGTCATTTTTAGGTTACTTCAAAGAAATAAAAAAGGGCACTAGCCCCATTTTGTCCGCAGGTCATCTCTACGGTTCCTATGATTGGTGCTGCTACTTCTTCTCCAGAATATAAAACTGTCTTCTGTAACTTCTGCCTGCTATCCTGTTGCTGTTTTCAAAATGGGTGGGGGAAAGGGAATGGAGAGAGTTTGGTCTGGGGGGGTTTCAGCTCCACTGGAGGGTGGGGCGGGTGGATTGGAGCCTCCCCCCAAGGGGGGAGGCTCCAATTCACCCACCCCACCCTCTAGCACTGGCTGGGGAGCCCCTAGAATGAGCTCCCTCTGCTCCCTTTCTCTCTCCCATTCTGAAAACTTTGCAGGAGGAGGGGCCATTGCTAGTGGAAATAGTGAACTTCTGTTTGGTCTGGGGGATTGTTGTAACTCAGAACACTTACTGCAAAGTGTTCTCAGTTACAGCCGGGAGCTATACTTCTGTCTGAGCCCACACATATATCCTGGGAGAAAGGCTGCTAGTCTGGACTTCTAAATACAGGTCAATGCAAGCTCTTCTTTTAGCTGAAAATATAAAGGCCCAGAAGCCCCGGGCAGGATCTGAGGCCAGTGATGATGACTGCTGTAGTGTAGCTGGGAAAACCCCACACTTCCCTTGCTTCTGAATGTCAGCCTGCCATACATGGTGACAACAGGGAGCTGCAGTTAGTTCCTTCATCTTCTCCTAGGCCTGCTTGCAAGGAAATCCTGAGAGAGAACAAAAGACTTGGTTAACCCTCCTTATGAGACCATGCAAAGGCCCCTTGGTGCTTTTACTGAAGGGCTCACCTCCTGGGGAGTCATAGCGGTCTGCATGGACTCCTTTTGACCCCACCCATTGCTTGGTTTTTACACAAACACAGCTGCTCAAGTGTAGCTGAACCAGACTTCAAGGCCACATTATTTTCAACAGTGTCAGTTTCAGGCACCACTTTTGGACACCCCTTTCCTAAAAATACCACCTGTAACTTTCAAGAATTAAAAAGATGGTTAGTAGTAGTACTCAGTTAGCAAGCCCACACTTTTGACTGCCTGGAAATTATTTTCCATTTACAAGAGATACTTCATTGTTTTTCACCCATGAGTCGCAGCTTACTATGATTGACTGAGGGGACAATAAATAGCTATTTGCACTAATTGCCTTCTCTTCAGCATTCCCAATTTCTCCCTATGTGCTGTGGGAGTTTTTCAGCTTTGGTGTGTATACAAGTGGCACAGGTGGACCCTTGCCTTGATCACTGATAGGACTAGTGTGGTTATGGTTCAGCAATTTCTGCAGCAAATAGCATTTAAGAGGGTAATGAGTCCAGCATCACATCCAGCTACCTTTTTGTTCCTCAGCCTGGGGCGTGTGTAGATGAAACAGGGCCCTAAATTGAAGCGGTGGGTTTTTAAAAACACTGCTTAAATTTCGGGTGAAGTAAACCCCTGTGTTGTGTATACCTGTGTCTTACCTGCCTCTCCAGTGGCAGGGCAGGGAGGGAGAGCTGA
>NW_017729022.1:127107988-127108435 GCF_001723915.1 Gavialis gangeticus | reverse complement strand
TTTTTAAAAACACTGCTTAAATTTCGGGTGAAGTAAACCCCTGTGTTGTGTATACCTGTGTCTTACCTGCCTCTCCAGTGGCAGGGCAGGGAGGGAGAGCTGACAGCAGGTGGCACAGTCCCTGGGACATGGGAGGCAAGTGGGGGGGTTGGTGTTTTCCTCCACAGCAGTGGTGACCCCCCCAGGCAACTCCCACCCACTGGCACCTGGCTCAGGTGATCCTGGGGTGGGCACCGCAGACACGGGGGGGGAAGAACTAGTTCCCCATGCAGCTCAGGCAGGCAAGCAGGCTCCGGGGAGGGGGGAAGATCAGGCTTGCCACTTTTTATTTCCTTCTGTGGAGCCTGTCTTTCCGGGCTGCTGCCAGGCTGCCTGCATGGGCTGCCTGCACAGTCCCTCAGCTGGACAGAGCCCGGTGCTTCACTCCGCAGCTGTAGGGCAGCAAAC
>NW_017729022.1:127105871-127107977 GCF_001723915.1 Gavialis gangeticus | reverse complement strand
CCCTTCCAGCCCTAATGTCTATGAAATCTATGAAAGATCTAGACTTCAGGTGTGCTTGAGTGGCAGCTTGGGTGCCCTTGGAGCATCCTACCCACCTCATTCCCAGGGCTGATTGGTGCAGACGGTATGGCACATTTCCTCAGCAGCAAGATGGAGTATCTTGCTAGTGGGATGTAGACATGCCCTTAGCAAAGCAGCCCTGGAATACAAAGGCAGCAACCCACAGCAATTTTTAAACCTGGAGAGAATATCAACAAAATTTTCCCCAGGCATCTATTCAACTCTGATGATGTTAGCTCTCCACATAGCTTGGGTGGGACCTTATGGAAGCTTAATTACTGAATAGATGCCTTGTGCTTTAAGGTGCCTCTGAATGTTAGTTATTAACCTATTTGTGTTTAAAATGCACCAGTTCAAAGCCACACTTCATTGTTTTATCTGTGAAACACTCCTTATTCTACACTGCTCTCTAGGCCAGGCCTGAGGCAAGGCCCATTGAAGTCAAATGTAGATACTTCCCATGGCCTCAGCAGGGCTCAGGATCCTTTTTGCTATCCCTGCGTACATTCACCTTAGATAACTTGCTGTAGAGCCCACACCCGCTGCAGCACGCAGCGTCACCCTGCAGTGTTCAGAAGTGCAGCCTCCCCGGGCTAGCACAAAAGCCTCCTGTGTTTCCTCAGCTCACCCCTGCAAAATGGAAAAACCTGATGTACAGAGTGTTCATCAAACTTAGTCCTCCCCCTCGTCCGCCAGGGGATCACGTCACCACAGAAAGAGCCTGTGTGGCAGCCACAGCGCGCGCTGCTCGGACAGGAGTCATAAAGCTCCTTTAAGCTGCTCGGCACAAAGCAGAGTCTGTACTGCACAGGCTGGTGGGTTCTCCATCTCCCTCCCTCCACCAGGCACTGAGAAGTGAGTCATCTTAGATCCACAGTGCTGCCAGGGCTGGACCAACAAGAGGGCCAGACTGGCAGGAGGGGGGGAGAGGAAGAAATATATGTGTCTGCTTGGTAACGAATGGACATCTGTAAATAGAAGACAGCTGCTGTCTGTGATGTTAGCTGGAGGCATCACCATATAATGCCGCAAAGCATATCTCTCTCCCCCAGTTTGGATATAGATTCCCTTGGTCAAGAATATTTTTTTCTGTGAAAAATGGCTATTTTTGACACAGGATTTTTTTTGTGAAAAATGTCTAATTCTGCCAGTATTTGGAGGGGAGGGACTTCATCCACGTCATTTTTCTATTTCATTAGAAAAAGCCCCAAAAGCTTGAAAGAAAATCTTTTGATAAAAAAAAATCTTTCTCTCATCATTTTTTTCATAGGGAGGGGGGAAGAGGGGAATGAAATCACTGTCCAGCCAATAGGATTCATGGGCCTTGTGGTGTTTGATATTTTCTTAAAGGCTCAGCTCCTTGAGTCAGCTTCCAATTAAATAAAAAGCTTCTGGCTTTTATGGCTGTGGAGAAAAATCCTGGAAATGTCAACCTCCAGGTTCAAACACCAGAAGGCAAATTGCTAGTATGGCTTTCTTTTACCTCCAGTAATTTTTTAACCAAGTCTTCTTATTTGGAGACTCATGATTTTTTAACTTTTGCAATGATGATACCATGTCCCTGAGCAATTGACTTTTCAAAGGATTGGAAAGGAGTCAGTCAGCTCCTCCAAGAGGCATAATCTTGAAAAGGCCCTTGTGTTGAGGGTTCCTGGGAGGTGGGGGGTGAGCTGCTGCAAGAAGAAAGAAAGGCCTGACTTGTAAAAGAGACCCCTGCTGCAAACAGCTTGCCCTGTGCATGGGATGAGTGCCCTACTGTGGGAGGCCTGTCCAGTCCGTTGGCAGGATTTCCTGTCATGGGAGACCTGCCCCATGGTGGGAAATGTCATGCTGGGGGAAGGGGTGGGGAGAAGAAGGGGGCACATCACACAGGGAGCACACCACACGGCGCGCCAGCAGTTGGCCTGTTAGGCTCTGCAACTAACTTGATGTGAAATTAAGCCTTTGGCAGCCCTTATGCAAAAGAGCTCCCTCAACACCTCCAAATTTCAGCTCCCTTCTGCTTCTTTGGCAACCCCAGCCAAATCCCATCCAGTTCACTTTCCC
>NW_017729022.1:127102854-127105860 GCF_001723915.1 Gavialis gangeticus | reverse complement strand
TTGGCAACCCCAGCCAAATCCCATCCAGTTCACTTTCCCAACCTGTGAAATGATGCACAGGATTCAGCAGCGAGCTGATGGCCATGAATCAATGGGTAGGAGTGGTGGGCAGGGAGGACTGCTCCAAATGAGTGTTTTATTTCAGTTTTGCAAGAGGTTTTCCAGAGGGATCAATAGGGAGAAAAGTGTTAAATGTTACAAGTTCTGATTTCACCCTGGGGCTGATCCAAAACCTTTTGGAGTCAGTGGAAAAAATTCCCAAAGGCTTCAGCAAGTTTTGGATCAATTCCTTTAAATTGGCCTTGCCAAAGGAAGCGCAAGCCAGGATCGTACTGAAAAGCAAAGATAAAATGCAAAAGGCAAGCAGAGGGAAATAGACAAAGCGGATGGGTGGAAGTAGATGTCAGAAAAATGATTGAGACAAAGCTGATTAAGAGCAGGAGCTGTCAAACAGGAGTGGCAGGGGGGCTAAGAAAAGTAGAAATCTACAGAAGGCGGCAGCACCCCAGTGGCCCATTTCATCCTGCTCAGATCTCTGCATGGAGAGAGCTTCTTGCTGTGAAACGCATGTAGCGCGGCTCCCCAGAGAGCCACAGATCTAAACCTGGAGCACAGAAACTGCTTTTGGACAACACAAGGTTTCTTCAAAGTGTTCCCTGGGCTGGGAGCGGGGAATCATAGTGCTGACCACAGTGGGCCTCTACTCTGTGCAAGAGCACCACCAAGCAGGAGCCAGCAGCTGTCTCTGGGCAGCAGAGGTCCAGGGGCTGCACCCTTGGTGGCAGCCCCAGAAGAGGCAGCAGCTGGGGATGAACTAGCTGAGGCAGCGAGGCTAGCAGTGGTGGCAGCTGCCGCTTACACCCCATAGTCACCCACTGTTTGTTACTCTAGTGCTGGGTAGTATGCACCAGCTACTGACAAAGAAAGCACGAAGTAAGATGCAGCCAGTCTGGCAGATTTACCCAGGTTCAAATTATACTTTAACTCTTGTGGGGAGGGGAGAGGTCTGCAAAAAAAATTGGGCTGCCCATCATGATGCCCTAATAAAATTAGAGACTGCCCCAGGTTATGATTTTCAAGTCTTACGGGGGGCTCTCGTCTCCTATGGCGGGGGCACAGCCCCTCCTTAACTCTCCCCTAATTTGAACCCTGGTTTTACCCATATCCTTTCACACCTCCCGGTGAAGTGAGCTTCAGTCCACAAAACCTTGTGCTTGCTGTCTGTTTGTCTATCTAATCTATATCTATTTAGGTTCATCTATAATAAGGGTGGGCAATTATTTGGGCTGGAGGGCCATTTAAGGAGTTTTGGTGAGCTACCGTGGGCCGGGTCATTCCCTCCCTGCTCCCCACCTCTCCACCTGCCCCTCTGCTCACCAAAACTCCCTAAGTAGCTCTGCCCTGAGGCCAAGCCATGTGTTGTCACTGCCTGTCAATCTGGGCCTTGTCCCGGGGTCTCCATGGCACACTGCAGGGAGGGCACACTCAGCCGTGTGGATGGATGGATCTACAGGTGGGTGGAGAGTGGTGTCTGAGAGCAGGACAGGCAGGTGTGAGAGCAGGATCTTGGGAGCTTGCCCCTGCCCACGTAACCATAGCCCATAGCAGGGATGTGCAGGCAGCAGATCATGGCTCTGTCCCGAGTCCTGGTCCTGTGCTATCACCACCCAAGATCCCAAATGCTGCTCCCCACCCACCCTGCCTGCCTGGGTCCCAGGTCAGTCTCCATGCAGACTCCACCTGTCCGTTCATTCCATCTGATGCCCTCGGTGGTGGATGCAGGTCGGACCAGCTGGCGTGCTCAGGCAGGAGGGCCAGGTCTGACAGTGGTGGCAACACTAGTGGCAGTAGCCGGAAGTAGCTGCTGCCACAAGAGCTGCCAGGTAGTGGAGTCCAGCCGCTGCACACCCGGGGATGATGGGACCAGCCACACGTGCCATGACTCAGGCTGCCCCCCACACCAGGGCCAGGCAGGGTCAAGGAGCCCACTGTGGGCTGGATAAAATCCCTTGGTGGATTGTATTTTGCCCACCCCTGGTCTATAAGGTACAAGTCTACCCTGCCCTCTGCTTGACTTTAAACAAACGTGACTATATTGTCTCTCAGTTTCACACAGGCTAAGCAGTGGCTGGGTTCTGCAGGCCACCCCTGGGACTGCCCTGACTTAAATCTTTTTTTCCTCCCTGGTGTTTGAGCCCCTGATGTATGGAAAGACAGTAATCACTTCCCCTCTCAGCCTTCTTTTTACTCAGCTAAACCAACTAGTCTCCCCTGGTGTCCTCTCCTATGATCAGCTCTCCACACATCTAGCCCTTCACTGGGATTACTCCAGTTTGAGTTCATCTGTCTTGAAGATGAGGTCCCAGAACTGCGTACAGTACTCCAGATGAGGTCTCTGGAGTGCCAGGGACCACAGCATTAGTGCTTCCCTCTCTCCACTGGAGCTACCTCTTCTAACATATCCTAGTATAGCATTTGTTTTTTTAACTGAGAGCATCACAAGAGCTTCTGGGGAATATTAACAGAACAGACTTATTCCTGGACATTTTTCAGGTACCCTGCTGGGCGTAAGAGTAGCCTGGGGGTCGACTCTTGGGGCCAAAAAAGTGCTTCTGTCATGCTGATGGGGTGCCAGAATTGAAGTGCTCCCTGTAGCCCCTCAGAATAAAGTTGTGAAACCAGGTCCTTGTATGGAAATACCTGGAAGGAAACTGAATTCTTGGGGTGACCCATGTAGATGAAGTTACAGTTAACCAGCCAGGATGGCTATTCAGCACAATTCCATTAAAGCTAGGCCAAAGGGGTGAGTTCTGGGGAGGGGGAATTAGTCTGTCTGACTAGGAGATGCAGCCAGTGACAGACTGGATTAGCATGGCTGGTGTCTGAAAACATCTGGCTGGGGCTGAAACTGACAGCAGCAGCCAGAAGGAGCTGCTGCCGCCAGAGATTCTAGGAAATGGAGTCCAGCCATGGACCAGATCTGCCATTTTGCCCACCCCTGCTCTA
>NW_017729022.1:127089057-127097854 GCF_001723915.1 Gavialis gangeticus | reverse complement strand
TACAGTTAACCAGCCAGGATGGCTATTCAGCACAATTCCATTAAAGCTAGGCCAAAGGGGTGAGTTCTGGGGAGGGGGAATTAGTCTGTCTGACTAGGAGATGCAGCCAGTGACAGACTGGATTAGCATGGCTGGTGTCTGAAAACATCTGGCTGGGGCAGAAATGATGAGCGGTCAATAAAAGACCAGGGGACTGACTTGACAGAAGTATCTGCTGAAGACAATGAAAACAAGCAATGAGACTGGTATGCAAGTGTGTTCTCCAGCAAAAATAGAGACCATAGGAGGGAAGATGGGGTGCCCGTTAGATTGTGTGTAAGCATGTGAATGCGCCAGAGAACCAGCATCCCCCCATATCAGATCCTCTAAGCGCATTGAGGAGCAATGAAAGCAAAGCTAAATCACAGGCTGTAGGATGCATCAATCAATCTCACCATCCACACCCCCAACTGTAATTGGAAAATGCCTGAAAAAGACTTAAGGAGGTGTGTTGACAACAAGGGACTACAATTCACAGCCAGTTTGGAGGAGCTGCCCAAATGGTAGCTATCCAGGATAAAATAACAGGAACAACATTTTTAGCAGCTTGGATTCCATCCAGCTAAAGTGACACCTGAAGATTACGAAAAAACTGCTGCTGTCAAACCCTCTGGATTGTCTCCACCAAATGCTTCTCGGATTTATGAAAGAACCAGGGACAGTTCACTGGGTGGCAAGTAGTGAGAGCTGGACATCTCACACACTAAGATGACTTCATTTGTTTCCACAGAACATGGGAGGAACATCTGGTAGAAGTGGACAGGATTTGAGGCACGTTTTAAACTTGCAGGAAATAACTGTCACATTGTGGTGTGTTGCATCACCTTCCTGGGACTGAATGTCAAAGAGGAGAGATGGACATCTCAGTTCCAGGACCTGGAGTGTTATAAAGGACCAGGGTTCTTGTGGACCCAGCAGAGGTGTGTGGAGGTAGATAGGCCTCTGCAGACCTGAGGGGATGGTTTTACAGAATTTCAGAGAATGAGAAGCCCCCTTATACCATTTAATTAGGAGTGAAATTGTTTGAATGGGAAGAACCTCCAAAAAAAGCATTTGTGTAACTGAAGGAAAAATTAAACCATGCTCTGCTTAAATACCCCAATGCATCCCATCCACCCTAGTAACCTGTCCCTAAGACTGAACAAATGATGAACTTGTGGGTGGTGAACCAGATGAACAGTTGAGTGCTACTGCCTCCCTGGGAGCATTTGCTGTTGCAAAAGATGAATTACACTCCCAGAGCTTCCCAAACAGCAGTTCCCAACTAACTTGCTTAGTGCCTGTTCTTTCACACTGAAATCCTTACAAGACTGCAACGCAGGAGAGGGCCAATTTAGCATGCCCAAAAGAGTGAGAAAAAGGAAAGCAGGCTGGCTTCTGTGGCAACACTTAGACTATTTTTAATATCCACCTAACTGGCCCATCTGCTGCCCTGAATCTGGCTCACTGCTGGTTTTTGTCCTCAAGATGTAGTCACTGTTGTTTTTGTGATACCAGGAGCTGAAAACCTCAGGTGGAATCAAAAGCAGTCATCCTGAAGTGACACTAAAGTTAAAAAAAAGAGAAGGACTCAATTCCAGTTCAAGGTTACAATGAGCACAGAGAGTTAGATGGTGAAGAATTCACAGAACTCACCATCCACCCTTGGCTATCAACTAGATAGTCTGAAGGCATTACCATAATAAACCTGGTAACTATTTACCCTCTAGCGTCCCCTAGTGCATCACTTAAGAATGATTACTTAAAGGTAGATCAGTGATGTGAAAGTCTTTGGTGCAAGTTATTTCTCATATTATATTGGAATGAACAGTATCTGGCACACAGGGCCCCAAACTCAGTGGAGATCCCTAAGTGCTGCATTGATACCACTACTAGTGTCAGGTGGGCAAAAAACAAGGGCTGGAGTATTCAACCATGCTCAGGAGTTTGGGAGGATTTGGAAAAGCACAGCTGGAATCTGTTCCTGAATTCCCCTCCTCTCCCCACCCCCTCCCCAGGAAGTTGGCTGGAGCCCAGCTCTGAGAAGAAACATTATTTTTAATTTTGTTGTGCAATAACCTTTCCATCACTGATGTGGCTTGACAGAAGAGACACCACCCAGGTTTGCCTACAAGCATAAACTTTTTATTTCCATTGCTCGACCCCACAGTACTCAGAAAAGCTGGGATTATAGATTTAAAGCAACCCAGTTGCTCTTCTCCATGAGTCTTATACTGCAGGTTGTCACTGATGTTCTCAAGAAGGAACATAGTTTTAGGATTTGGGCAAATTATGTTCCAACACAATCACATTTACACAGAACTGAACCCTACCCTCCCTTGGCTGTGGTCTTCATAGAGAATCACGTATTCTCATACATCATACATCAAAAGTACATGGAAAGAAGGAATTGCAGCATTTACCCCTATATTGAGTCAGGTATCTTCCAAAAACGCATTCAGTTTTGACCAAAAGAACAATACAGGGCCCAGAACCTCAAAGGTATCCAGCCACCTAACTCTTCCTGAGATCATCTCTTAGATTTGAGGTCTTAGTCCCCTTGTCTGTACCTTTAATTTCCTGCAGACATAGGATGCACCAAATAATTGGGCTACATCTTCCAAAGAGCAGCACACCCATAAGATGAAGCAGTTGGATTTTCAAAATTACTTGGTCCCTAGCAGCAATCTTTGGGGAAAAAGATTAATCAGAAGAAGAGTGTGCAGGTCACATTGAGCATCCAGCCCTGTGCAAAAGGAAGAGACTTGTCTGTGAGCATTTGGGCCTGCATCCTGGCTGTCGTCTTTGCTCTGAGTCACATCCTGAGCCTTACTTGCTAAGCTGAAGAGCTTACTTCATCAGTTACTGACTGGTGACCACAGGGAAGCTGTTTGTGTCATTTTCCAAGAACAGCTGTTCTCCCATTTTTTAAACAGAACTAACTGGTTTTGCAGATGGGCTAACTTGAATGTCAATAGTCATATGAGCTATTTTAAGTCAGACATTTCCTTAATTTGAGCCAGTCAGCAGGATTAGAAACATCCTATCCCAACACGGTATTCTTCCCACTCACACAACCCTGCTTTGTTTTACCACAACCAGTGAGTTGAACACTAATTGCAATGGGCAGGCCCTGTGATATTATGGGTAAAACTCTACTGTGGAGTACAGCTGGTTCTCTTCTTATTTCTTGGTTCTCTTCTTGATTCTGATGACAGTCTGTTAAACAGAAATCTCCATGGCTCTCTTTCTCCTCCTCCTATTTGTTTAGATGACAAACTTCTTGGGGAATGGCCTTGCTCTTGCTGTGTATCTCCAGCACCTAGTACTGTACTATGCCAGCCCATCTTGAACTCACCTAATACTAATAAAGTAAGAAAAAATTATCCTCCTCCAACCTCTTCCCAGTTTAGCCTATATACTGGTGGTTAGGGCATGCTTCTGGCTGGCGCCATCTGGGTTCAGATGCCTCCAGGCAGAGGAGGTACTTGAACCTGGCTCTTCCTCATCCTGGGTGAACATCATAACCACCTAGCTACTGTCTAAAAAGGAAGAGAGTGAATGAGCCCAAACTATACATATAGTCCCAAAAAGATAATTTTCAGTTGACATTAGGGTTGGTAACATTTCATCTACAATTTATTTTCATCTCAAGTGTGGGTTGGGAACTTCATCCCAAACTATTGGCCAGTTTCAAGTGAACGAAAACTGAATAAATGGACAGCCCATAAACACTGGCCCCACACTGAGTTCCCATCATTTTCCTTCACTGAGATATATGGGATATTCTCATACAAACTGTCCAGCCAATTTCACACAAATGTTTTATGTATATGCGCCTGCTTAGTTAGATAGTGCTGTCACTGATACATGTCATAAACTACACTGGCTCCACTACATCTAGTGCCTTCCTTGGCCAAGCCCTAGCAGGCCTGACTTGACTCAATAAAACTGTCCACTGCATCCTGCCATAGACAACCCATGCCACTCCAAACATTAGAGTGAAAGGGCTGTCTGTGTCCTTGCCAGAAAGAGTGCATGTGTTCTTATCTAGCCTTGGAAGCCAAGCAAGCCTGGGCCTGGCTAGTACTTAGATGGAAACCAATTAGGAGTTGGGTGTCCTAGGAACAAGTCAAGGAGTTATGGTTGAATAGATGGTAAATATTCAAGGACAGACTCCAAGACTTTGTATGGCCTCACTATTGCTGGAGAGGTGATGCACAGGCATCCAAAAAAAAGCAGAGAGGGAATCCAATTTTTCATTTGTTATAAACTGTCTCCATGTCAACAAAGCAGATGAAGATATAGCCCAGAGGCCCTCCATCCTCACTCACCAGTCTTGAAATTCAAGATTACATTGATTAAAACATTCAGCTTTCTTTTTTTTTTCCAGAAGTGAAAGTCCAACCAGACCTTGCTGACAGGTCACACTGAGCATTTCTAACTAAATCCAAGTGCACTCAGGTTTTTGGCCAGATTTCCAGCTGGCATAAACCAATGAAGTCAATGAATCAACACCATTTTGCACCAGCTGAAAAATTATCACCTCATTCTAGGACAGGAGTTCTCAATTTTTTTTCATTAATAAGCACTGCAATAACAGCCTTTTTCATGGAGCATTAAAAGAAAATCAAAGGTATATAATTGTCGTATACAAGGATGCTGGTTTTCTCTGTTTAAAAATTGCAAATTATTGGATTAAAAGCCCCCAAATCCATGATTAAAATGAAATGTCACTATATCTATCTATCTATCTATCTATATATAGGTATCAGTTGAACACAATGTTTTATTGATATATTTACAATTTTAGAATCATAGAATCATAGAAGGAAAGACCGCAAGGGACTTGTAAGTTCACCAAGTCTGGTCCCCAGCCATGGGCAGGAGGTAGTTGGGCTCAAATGAGCTCAACGAGGTGCTTGTCCAGCCTCCTCTTGAACACCACCATGGTGCCGACTGCACCACCTCTGCTGGGAGTGTGTTCCAGATTCTAGTTACCCATAAGGAAAAGAAGTTTTTCTTTCTGTCTAGCCTAAACTTTTCCTTGACTAACTTGACTAACTTGTGCCCATTAGACCTCATCTTCCCAGGGGGTGCTTTTCTGAAAAGTTGCTCTCCTAGATCCTGGTGTTCTCTCTTGACATATTTGTAGGCAGTTATCAAGTCACCCTTCAGCCTTCTTTTACTCAGACTGAACAAACCCAGATCCCCCAGGCCCTTGATCATGCAGGTGACCCTTCTCTGCATCCTTTCAAGCTTGTCCACACCCTTCTTGAAGTGCAGTGCCCAGAACTGGATGCAGTACTCCAGCTGTGGCCTCACCAATGCCAAATAGAGGGGGAGGAGTACCTCTCTGGATCTCTTGGTGACACATCTGCTGATGCACTCCAGAGTTCTATTTGCTCTGTTGGCAACTTTGTCACACTGGTGGCTCATATTCATCCCTTGTTTAATTGTCACCCCTAGGTCCCTTTCGGATGCAGTGCCAGCCAGTGGTTCACCACCCATCATATAGGTATGATGAGGGTTCTTCCTACCCAGATAAAGGACCTGGCACTTGTCCCTGTTGAACCTCATCTGATTGTGTTCAGCCCATAGGACCAGCCTGTCAATGTCATTCTTGATCTTTGCCTTGTCCTCAGATGTGCCCACTTGTCCCCACAGCTTGGTGTAATTTGCAAACTTAATCATTACGCTTTTCACTCCCTCATCCAGGTCATTGATAAAGTTGTTAAAGAGCACAGGCCCAAGCACTGATCCCTGGGGTCACTCCAGAATGAGGCCACCTCATCAATTACCACTCGCTGGGATTGGCTGCTGAGCCAGTAGCCAACCCACCTCACTGTGGTCTGCTCTAGGCCAGTACTCTCCAACTTAATTGAGAGGATTTCATGGGAAACAGTATCAAAGGCCTTGCTGAAATCTAGGTAGATGACATCCACTTCCTGTCCCATGTGCAGCTGGTTAGTTACCTGGTCATAAAAGGACACCAGGTTTGTTTGGCATGACCTGCCCTCAACAAAGCCATGCTGGTTGTTTCTCAGTACCCCACCAGTTGCGAGCCTGTGGCTGATGGCTTCCTTGACAATTTTTTCAAAGATTTTTCCCAGGATCAGTCTATAGTTAGCAGGGTCATCCCTCTTTCCTTTCTGAAAGATGGGTACCACATTAGCCCTTTTCCAGTCGTTCAGGACCACTCCTGAGTTCCATGACTCTTCAGACAGCCTCACCAGAAGCTCTGCTATGAGTTCGGCGAGTTCCTTCAGCACACTCAGATGCAGGTCATCTGTCCCAGCCAACTTGAAAACATCTGTATGATCTAAGGGTATCTTCACCTGGTTGAGACTGATTTTATGTGGACTGCTGTCATCACTGTATTTGCTGTGCCTCTGGACAGGTGATGAGTTTTCATCTGGTTTCAGGAATACTGATGTGAAGTAAGTATTAAGGAACACTGCCTTTTCACGGGGGTCAACTGTGGGCTTCCCCTCTATATTCAGTAGGGGTGCCACAGTGGAGCTTTATTTTTTTCTTGCTTCCTATGTACCTGTAGAGATTTTCCATGCATGCCTTGGCTTTCCTTGTCTCATGTCTGCAGACACTGGCCACACGAGCGTATGTTTCTCTGGATGCTGAACTGTTTTTCCATTGCATGTATGCTTCTTTTTTCTTTTTGAGAAGTTCCCTAATGTCCCTGTTGAGCCAGGAGGGTCTCTTGACTCCTTTCCTTCTAGTTGACTGCATGGGGATGGCCTCTTTTTGAGCAGTGAGAATAGCCTCCTTAAGGAAGCTCCATCCTTCATGAGCTCCCAAGTCATTCAATCGCTGGTTGCAAAGGGTCTTTCCAATTAGACTCCTGAGTTTTCCAAAGTCTGCCCTTTTGAAGTCTAGGACCTCTGTTCTGCTGGTAGAATTCCCAGCCTTATGGTGAATGGTGGATCTAATCAAATCATGACCACTGTCACCCAGGGCACCTCCAATCTTCAAGTCACCTACCTTGTCTTCCCCTTTGGTCAGCACCAAGTCCAGAGTGGCTTTACTCCTAATCGGCCCCTCCACAGCCTGTGTCAAGAACAGGTCATCTATAGTTGCCAAGAAGTTGTTTGATCTGCTGGAGCTGACTGAATGGTCTTCCCAACAGATGTCAGGGTAGTTGAAATCACCCATGACAATCAAGTCTTTAGTACTTGCTGCTTCGGTCAGTTCCCTGGAGAATGCTTGGTCACTCTCCTCTTCTTGGTAGGGAGCCCTATAGTCAGAGATGACTAAGCAGGGTGCAGGGCCCAGGGCAAATCAGCCTGTGTGGGGCCCCACCCCCAGACACAAGGAAGCTGGTAGCAGATTTGGGGGCCAGAGGGGTGGAGGGAGGTGCCCAGCAGCCGGATGTGAAGCCAGTGGCAGCATGGAATTGTAGCGGCCACTCCACCTAGCTCCGTGGAGCTCCCCAAAGCACAGGCCCCAGGGCAGTTGCCCCGATTTGCTCCCCCTAGGGATGGCTCTGCCTATAGTAGACTCCCAACATCAGGTCCCCTTCTCCCGAGCCCCCTTGTCTCTTGACACAGAGGGTCTCAAGGGACTTCCCACTGCCGTCAAATGTAACCTGTAAGGGGGGGGGGGTACTGTTCTTTCACGTAGAGGGCCACCCCTCCACCCTTCTTCCCAACCCTGTCCTTCCTATAGATCCTGTAGCC
Organism: Gavialis gangeticus; assembly: GCF_001723915.1. Classification (NCBI taxonomy): domain Eukaryota; kingdom Metazoa; phylum Chordata; order Crocodylia; family Gavialidae; genus Gavialis; species Gavialis gangeticus. The sequence goes on along the minus strand of NW_017729022.1, from coordinate 127,090,142 downwards.
CTCAATATCCACTGCCCAGTCATACGTATCTTCCCACCAAGTCTCCATCAATCCAATGAGGTCAAATTCCTCACCTGCCAGAAGGAGTGCAAGTTCATCCTGTTTGTTGCCTATGCTTCTGGCATTCCCATAAAGACACCTGAGCTTACACCAAGTTGTCTCAGGTTTTCTGTCCCTCTGCAAGTGTCTCTGGGTGTTGGTAGTTATCTGGATGTCCCCTACAAAATACCCTCCTCTGGGTCCTCTTGGTCAAAGGATTTATGCTCAGCAGTGGAATCTTCCCCCACTCCCCTGGGCTTGTCTCGTTTAAAGCCCTCCTCAGCAAGTCTGCAAGTCTCATGGAAAAGAGTTTCTTCCCTGTGCCCATGAGATGGATACCATCTCTTGCATGCAGACTAGTGCCATTGAACTGCATACCAAGGTCGAAGAATCCAAAGCCAGCCTTTGGTTAACTTCTTCAATGCATTCCTCCCTCCAATGGCCTCGGCCTCTAACTGGAGGGACTGAGGAGAAGACCACTTGTGCTCCTAGTTCCTTGAGTTTTGCCCCCATGGCCTTGTAATTGCTCATGTTTCTCCCAGGGTTGTTTCTCACCGTGTCATTGGTGGCCATGTGGACGAGAAGCATGGGGTAGTGGTCTGTGGGGTGGACCAGTTTTGGGATCCTTGCCATTACATCTTGGAACCTGGCTCCTGGAAGGCACCAGACCTCTTGAGCAAAGGGGTCTGGATGACAGATGGTACCTTCTGTTCCTTGCGGCAGGGAGTCTCCTACAACAAGCACCCTATGTTGCTTCTTTGGTGGCAGCAGCTTTTAAAGCAATTTGGAAGCCTACCATTGCCTTAATCACTATACTAAAATAAATTCTAAATACCTATACCTTTTGGCATTTGATTTTGGGTTATCATAGAAAATCAGAGCTCTCCCTGCCCACTTCGCTCACCAGGATGTGGGTCCAGCTGTAGCTGTTCCCCATCATTGCTTTGTGGTGCTGAGAAGTCCTGATATGCCTGTGCCCTGCCAATGCCATTGCCCCTCACTCCCAAGCCACAGACCCTGAGCCCTGCTGGTGCCCCGTACTCCCC